>NC_079340.1:10298172-10939244 GCF_029582105.1 Oenanthe melanoleuca
TGGCAGAGCAGGCTGCTGTTAGCCAGGCAAAGAGTTCCTGAGACAAGAGACAATAAACAATCCTTGGAGCCTCTGAAAACCATCTCCTGCAATCTCTCATTGGCAGCTTTGGGAAAACCCAGGGTTTAAACCACTGCATGTCCTCCTGGGGTGATCTCGGGTCTGATTCACCTCGGGCAGTGACAGAGCAGCTGTCCCAAGGTGCGCAGGGAGCAGGGAGTGCATCCCTGCATCCTCAGGGCTGCAGAGCCCCCAGGGCCGGGCTGAGCATCCCTCGCTGGCACCTGCACCACTCCCAGTCCTGCAGAGGGGCCCAGCCCTGCCCTGGGTCTCTGTGAGCCCAGCCAACCTTGCTGACTGGGACCTGCACCAGCAGCAGGGTTCCAGGCAGATGTCATTTTTCTTGTTCTTTCCTAATCAACATTTTTGCATGGGTAATTAAATTTATTAACAAAGCTATTTCATTGCTCAGTAAATAAGAGTTCATTAAAATCACATTCTTGAATGCTTAACAACAACACAATAAAAAGTATAGAAAGGGTAAGTTAATGATCGTATTTGTACTAATATCATAGTATGAGAATGCTCATTAATATTATTTATTTTAGGTTGCCTCAGTAAACATTATTATTTGCTACACATTACTAACATGTTTTAATGATCTTTTATTATTCAGTGAACAATGAAAACTGATGATGTGTAAGCATTTGTTCAAGGCTTTCCAGCCTGTTATAACGTTGTATTTGCACACAAGAACAATTAACACACCGGCACACGAGAGATTTTATTGATAGCACAAAGACAATCTTAGGAAATTACCCATGACCAGCTCTGAAGCAGATAAAGACATGATCTGAACTGTGTCAGAGGAGCACAGGGGGCCTTGGTGACACTGAGCTTTGGGGCTGAGCACTCAGGGAAATGTCACAAAAAGGTACAGCTGAGAACTGCTGCTGAGATACACCACGTGGCTTCCCAAAGAGGAGCAGCCTGATAACTGATAATGTGCTTACTTGGGCCTCAACTTTAATTTTGGACACGAACCTGTTTTCCCTCCAGGGAAACGCCGTGGAGTTACAGGAAGTTTTTATTTTCAGTTTTGAGAGAATCAGCTTTCCCCCTCAAGCTGCTAGGAGATTTAACAGCTCTCCACACCCAGGCAGCTCCAGCTCAGCTCTTCAGCCTCTTTGTAGCACTACTTTAACTAACTTCATCAATATTATTTATTCATTATGGGCTGTATAGAGACCAAAGCCTAGGGATTCATTAGACTCACAAGAAGATGCATTTAAATGGTTTAGTAATCCAAAATGCAGCTGCTGCCTCATCTAGTTCACTCTCTCAGGGTTAGTGAAACAGTAGAAAAGTCAGTGTATTTTGCATGTCACTGACTGTTTCTTACAAAGGTATTTGTTTGTGTGCTGAAGAGAGATATGTGAGCAAACACACTTGTGAATATAAATGATATTTACTGAAGAGATTGTTTTGTCTTCTGTTGTGCTACCAAAGTAACTACTGACTTCCTTGCAGCACACAGAGAGATGACATGGCACAGTGTCTTCTGTAAGTCACTTCTAATTCCCATCATCTCCAGAACTGCTTTATAAATTGCTGGGGTGAGTTAAGTTTCCAGCTATCACAGTCTTATATAATTTCCTGAGATGCCTGCATAGCTGCTCATGAGAAATCTGTTGTAACAAGCAATAACCTGAGAAAAATAGTATAAAGATTGTAAAAACAGGCAAAAATATAATGTAAATTAAACAGTAAGGTTAAATCTCAACAGGAAGAGTGAGCAGGATTCAGTACCACTGAGCTCTCAAAGGTGCTACCTTAACAAGTTTGGGATTAAACACAAGAGCACAAAATTCAGAAATATGCCTTCAAACCCTAGCAGACTTTTATTTTCACACAGCAAAGAGAAGTTTGCTGTTTTTAATAAGAAGTAAGGCCTTTTTTGTCCACAATGATCTGTATTTTTAGGTGTCTCTGCTTTGCTGCACTTCTGATGTAGGACAAGTTGTGGGCTGAGGGCTTGCTCCACAGGTACTAGTTTATTTATGGGGAGTGAATCTATCCCTGGAGTGTTTGACTTCTGTGCTGAAAGAACACTTAAGGGTTTTGTTTACTTGTAAATAGCCTCAATATGGTTCCAATGATACTTGTGTTTGTCAAACATGTAGGAAGGATTTGTGTCACCAAGAATCAGAAGCCTGAGAGAGTGGGTATGGGACACAGGAGCAATGTGTGGCTCTCAATGAGCATCCATTTGCATGAGAAAGCACACAATTAACAATACACAGTAGGAGACAAAGTTATGAGCATCAATTATTTCCCTTCCTATGGCATGAGAGTTGTGCTTTGGCCTGCCTGTGTTGCAGCTGTGCCTTTGCCTTCCCTGACACGGTGTGCTCATGGAAAAGCATTTCCTCCTGACATCTTCAATTCCTTCTGTACTCACCCCATGTTCTCTCCAGGGAAAATTTACTGGTCACACTCAGGCTCATGCACAGCAATGGCACTTTGAAGACTTGCACAAATGACAACATTAAAAATAAGGCATGATCAAGAGGGACAATGTTATTTGAGAGAATGAAACTCAAACTTCAGGAAGCCATTTGCACATCCAACCTCAAAGTGACTTACAGAAAATCCTACATTACCAAAGTGAGCAAATGATACATAAGTAAGGAATTCTTAATGGAGATAACAGCCAAACTAAAAAGTTGAAAACAAGCCCTAGATTAAACAAATTCTCATATAATTTGGAAGTACAAAAAAGAATGATTTCACTGAAATGAAAATATATTTGAAAACTGCTTGGCTACAGGAAGCAAGTTTATGTCAATGGCATTTTTGACTGTAAGGACTCAGCTCCTGACAGAAATAAAGGCATTTAATGATGTCCTTAAAGGAGTTTACTTCTTCTTGAGATTATCATGACACCAATCAGGCAATGGGATTCTAGAAATTTCATAAGAAGTCCTATGTTAGACTAAGTTTTAGTGTTGTGAGATGTATATATGGCATCAGAACTGGCTTCCTAAAGAATGCCATGTAACTACATTTGGGTATGACAGAGGCAAAGCTGCAGCCAGCCTTCCTTTACCATTGTGCCATGAGGCAGAGACAATGGACTGTAATACATTTATTTTGTCTGCCCTCTTCCAAGAGCACTTGTCATCAAACCTCTGGAGAAACCAGTACTGCCCTTGCCCAAATCCACAAAGAATAATATGATTCTTTAACAACAAAAAAATAGAGACTGAAGGACACAGACATGAAAATCTCCATAGTGTAGTAGTGTGGGAGGGATAAAGCAATAAGGCATGCAGGGTATTTCTTTTTAATTAGTAAGGAAACTGAGTGGTAAATCCACTTTAAAAGAAGCTGTCTCTTGGACAAAACAGAAGATGGGCATCATCATTGCCCAGAAGTTTCTGGCATCTCCAATTTCTAATTCCCAGGCCTTTCTGGAGAGATGTGAGGTCTGGTTGCTGCAGGAATTTACAGCCATCTAGGCCAGTCCTTTGGCAGCACCCAAAACTCCTGTATTAAACTAAAATTTTCCCAGCACACAAGCAGTGGGTTCCCCTCATTTTCTGAGCCCAATAACTGCTTCTGTGCACTGTGCTGCTGTTACCTGGTGATGCTACAACAAGACTATGCCCTTGACAGCTTTTACTTTATTAAGGCTTGCATAAAGACAGGTTATATTTACTTCTCTAACTGAAGCTGGCAGCTCTTGTTGATATAAAACAGAGACAGAACCACTCTGGGTCAACTCAATTCACTCACTGTTTGATAAAGACAGTTGGACTTCATTTCACTGTAGACAGCACTCTTTTTTTAACCCTCCAAGTTCTCTTTACTTTTCTACCTCACATTCTTCTATTTGGAAAATAACTTTATTCAGATTCCCACATTACTGTTAATTAACATTGATTTAATTTTCAGTTAAGTATATATATTTAAGGTTAAGCAGTAGATACATAAATTCCAGAATCAGGGCCAACATTTGTGCCAGACAAATAATATTAACTACACAAAACAATAAATAATCAACAAAGAAGGTAATTATAATAATTTAAATCAAAAGTTATTTTAAAAGTACCATTAAATAGATGTCATCAAAATAATATTATGCAGGTTAACTTTACTGGTGCCTTTGTTTAGGAAATTCCCACCAACTAAAAAGATCGTTAATTTCAACATAGGCAAAGGAGAACAGTCATTAAGTGAGTGCTAATGAATTTCTCCTTTATTAAAATATTGTCAAACTAGGAACTGTGATCTCAGCTCATTATAGCAGTAATTGTGTTTACTCACTTATTTACTCAGCAATAGCTAAGGTACTTACTGGAATTGCTTCAATACACAGCAGAATGGAGCTGAATGGCAGCAAAGAGGACAGTGAAGAGCTTGCAAATTTAATTTGCTAGCTACATCCAAACTATTCAGAGATAAACAGCTGGTTTCTTCAATTTATTGTGGTTTACAGATGCAAATAACAACATGGCTCAGGACCTCTGCCCTCAGCCCTTCTATGTCCTGTGGCAGGGAGCACTTCTCACCCTGGTTTGTGTTCTTTCTCTACTGCCCAGGCAGTACCTGGCAATACTCAGTACTTGAGTACTGATTCCTCCATCCTCTGCTATCATTCCTGAGGCCAGGTATTAACCAAAAAGGTTATCACTGGACAGGAGGAAAAGATCTGCAGAATTGTGCAGCTGAGTGTAAATGGATATTGCTCTGTGTGTGTGCCTGCAGAGCCACCTGTACAAAACCCACAGTGAAGTTTTTAGTGCTGCATTTGCACAGATCTGTGCTTTCAGCAACAAGGTGAACAAAACCCATAGCATTTGTCCTCCAAGTCCTCTCCTAAAAATGAACGGCAAAATTGATGTCCACGAGACTCAAGTGGGACAAAACAACAGGATTAAGCTCAATTTTCACAACATTTTATTCTGAAGAATTCTGTTTTCAAATAGAGAAAAAACTGGCTTATTCAGCATTCAAAAGTGCACTGTGACTGAAATCCTAAAGTCATCTACACGTCCTTAAAATATACAAGCTAATCTTTGCATTAAAGAGCATTTTATAAGCTATTTGTACAAAGTTATAAAACAGACCCAATGCAGCCTATCTTATGGTCAACTGGTTCCTGGGATTATTTCTGGGTGAAAATGTTGCCAATTTCATCTACAAATATACAACTAAAATTCACTAGAAGCCTCTAGATTAAATTCCTTATGGAGTTAAGGCCAATATTTTCCAAATAAGAAAATTTAACACAGGTCATGACCTAATTTTACTAAGGACCTTTAATACCCACTAGAGCATCAGGAACAGAAAGCAGCAATATCTTTGAAAGGCTGCTCTGTACTTCCAATTATTGTTTTATATTTGTAGCACTGGTAGATGATGAAGACATGTATTATTGATGAAGTGTGGGCTATTTTTTCTGAGCTCAGTTTTCCAGCTATCTTTGAATTCCAGCCTCCTTAAGAGTGCCAGCATGGGATCCACTGTGCAACGGGGATGAAGGCTTGAACAATATCTCAAAAACAACTGCATGCTTGAGGGTTCTTCCTGTACCATGTATTAGCTAGAAAGTTTTAAATAAAATTCCTTTTGACCTACATGTTATTATCAAGGATCACATTTTCTGCAAGCAGATTGTCAAAAATGCAAAAATGTGAGTTCTTCACACTAACCTTTTATGGAGTCTTTCTAAAAATATAATTAGCTAAAAGGACAAGTTAGAAATCGTGTTAATATTAATTGCAGCAGATGGAATTTTGAGGGGAAGCAGAAAGGCTAATTTTAATTTCTTACTTAAAAATAGAGCTGTACCAGCTGCAAGTTATTCCCAGCCAACTTGTATTCACTGAAACTGAAAAAAAGACTGTCAAGCTCATGGGTAGCCAACATCCTTGCTCACAAATCTAGAGGCAGCAGTATAGGACTTCTGAACTTGTGATGCACTGCACACAAACCCTTCTCCCAGAACATGATGGCTGTGTTAAGCTGTGTCAAATCTTAAAGAGATTTATTCTGAAGATAAGAATTTATAGCACTTGTCACCACAGGTGATATTGCCAAAGCTGTGCAGGATATCAGCAATTAGCCTACTCTGTAGTCGTATCTGTGAGCAGAAAATGTGCTTGTTACCCAATACAGGTCTGCTTGGTATAAATAATTCTAGCAGTTATAAGTGCTGATTTACTTTAGAAACATGGAGCCTGATCTGGCTTCAAATTTTTCAGGCTTCTGAGGGATTTGAAGGTGCTTTTGGTTCCTCAGTTAGATGCTTTTATCAGATTAATTGATGCATTATCATTTTTGGGGGAAAATCCTCTTTTACCTTTTAAATTTCTAAATATACATGCATCAGCAGTAGCTGCCTTATCAGAGACAAGCCCTTCCTGCTGAAGTACATTCCATTTCCAGGAGTGATTCGTGATATCCATTCAAACTCAGTTACTTCTTCTGAAGTTTGTCTAAACCCTATGCTATTCAGGAGTTAGTTTTGACATTTCTCCCACTAAATTACAGGGTGTCTCACCTCTCTGAAGACAAAAATGCCATTTCACCAGATCAGATCACCTCCAGTAGCTGACTAGCCCACTAACTTGACTCAATGTCATTAAACTTCCCCCACGTGGTGACTCAGTTCTTGCATTTCAGTGTAAAGCATCTCTATAGTTAAAGAATCTCATATTGTACATCTGCTCATAAATTGCTTAAAAATGCTTCAAAGAGACTCATTCAATGGATTAATGCATGCAGGTCATTACTGACTGTTAACTGAGATCTGAACTGATGGAAATTAATTGCTTCAGGATTAAATTAGCTTGTGCTAAGGGATTCTCACAACTTTTGAAGGAAAATGCAAGAGCACCACCATTTCCTCATCTCCAAAGTCTGCTTTGAACTTCTCTACTCTTTTTAGAAAAAGGCCTTGTAGACAAAATATGTTCCTAGCCTAAATCTTGTTGCATAACTGCTGTTGGGCATTTTCAGGGACTGCAACTCACCCTGCATCAGTTTCAGGATTTATTCATAGATGAAGCACATTCAGTGTAGCCTGGCTATGCTGCCAAGAGACATATCCTTTCTTCTGGAAGATGTGAGGTTAATGCCATTCTATCTGCATAACAAAATGTAATTTTCTCAGTTTATCTGCTTATATACATGATTCAACTAAGTAGGGAGTCTTTACAGCAGTACCAGCAGTTTTTTTGTGACTAAGAACTCTCATTTGAGTGCTGCTCATGGGATTCCAAGGGTTAAGCATTGTTTTCTGTCTATATTATTGAATTCCTTGCTATCTCATGTTGCAGTCTTAAAATCCAACTGTACTTTATTATCAACTATTTAACATTTCTTATCTAGGGTTATTTGAAGCTTGGTTTCTAAATATAAAGATGGTTAAAGAGGTGGGCAAGATCAAGCCAGGTGTAATAGCACTATATGCTCATGTCTCAGCCCCAGCTGATATAATATATACCAGTCTTATATAATAGTGCCTTTTATCTATACCTGGAGTTTTACATTGGTTGAAACAGAGTTAACTAATTTAATAAGTATCTGGTTATGTCCAAAACAACTGTTGGGAGGTGTGAGGGGAGAGAAGAAGTTAGAAAAAACAATGTAATATCTGTGTATTTGCACAATGACACATATTTAAAATACTCTCTGTGGTTTTCCTTTAAAAGTTTAAGTTTATTGACTTAGCATTCTTTATTAATTCAAGATGAGATCAGAATAACTTAGAGTTCCTTCAATTTTGAAGTAAAGCAAAATCTGACTTCAAAATGGCACATGGCAAATTCAGGCTGACACTAATCACTATGGACAGGCAGATTTCTTTTAGCTTTACAATCATATCCTTACTAGAACATCAGAAGATGAGCTAAGAAAGCAGCCTCTTCTTACTGCAAAACCCAGAGGAGCATAATGTTCTAACAATAAAGCCCTTTTTAATGCAGAAAATATAAACAGTGTTTCCCTAATACTTGTCAAAGAAAAAATAATGGCAAGTGCTTAGAGCGAACCTAATATTTGCATAACTTCATTAAACTGGCAGATACTTTTTCTAAAATTCCATTTAGCTATCATTCATTGGAGGTGAAATGCATTAAGCACTTGTGGGAAAGGGTTTTAGCCACTAAATCTAAAAACTAGATTAAAAATGCAGAGTGCCCACTTCTTGTAGCACATGGTGGGGTATGCAGCAGCTTAAATGTGAGCCCTGAATCCTTCAATGACCATGAGAACACAGTGTTGGACTATAACAGAAATAAAAATTGTTTATTCATTTTTCTCTCCCTCTCCTGTGACATATACATATAAATATATATTTCTCATGTATATGTATATGTATATGTATATGTATATGTATATGTATATGTATATGTATATGTATATGATAAGAATTTACACCTTTTCCCATCAGATATTGAAAAAACATTGTAATCCTCAACCTCAATTTACTACTTGAATCTTTACTGACTGCAACAACCAATCCTTAGGATAAGTAGGGAGTTCAGCTGTACTGACTGCTACCTGTGAGCGTTGTGGAAGTGTGGGAGAGAGAATGGATTGAAGGCAAAACCAGTTCTCTTCATGGTTTGGGGGGGTTTTTTATTTTGTTTTGCTATCACCAAAAATTAGTAATAACACCATCACTTTACAGTCTGCTGGGTCCTCCCTTTAATGCTGCACAGCACAGGCATTCTTGCAGTCATAACAGGTGCTATGAGTTGTGACCTTTTCAAAAGCTTTACTTAGGAATTTTGGTTCTTTTCACCCCTGAAGAACAGCTCTTCAATGGCCAGACTGAAATTTAATAGAAATTAGGTTAGTATAAATTTATTATCACAATTATGCTATGCTAATGTAGCTTGGATGATTTTCCATTTCACTTTTTATTTCTGATGTGCCTATCTTGCTCCCAATTGGGGAAATTTAACTGGCTATGGGTACCTTCTGGACAATAAACTGATTTCTCACAAGACAAACAAATCACAACAGAATTAATTTAATATTTCATTAGAACTTTGGCTCTTTTCACCTGTTAGAAAAGTCCATCTGGGTTATTTAAAAAGTGAAACAGAGATGTACAATCATGTCTGTAACAAAACCCCTGTTATTGAAGAGTGCAAGTCACCTCTCACCACTGGCTTCTAAAATTTTGGCATCTGGCAAAACTAATCAATGCTTTTTTTCTTCTGTAAAAAGAAATTAAGCACTTACAGAATGTGATTGCACACCTGTTATGGAAGACATTTAAAATAATTGGGGTTAATAGTCCACAAAAAGCTCCATCTCACTCCAATGTCTAGGAAAAGTCCTGATTGCTGGACTGGCCATGTACTACTAAAAATCAGAGTAAACAATAAGATTCTTATCTACTTTGTTATTATGGCTAAATTAACATCACAGCATGACCTTAAAATTAATGATATATGATTCTTATTGGCATCTATAAAAATATATGGTAAAGGAGTATATGGACAATTTGACAATCAAAGGATTTTAAGACAACTTTTAATCCATTTTAGTTTGGTTATGAAAAAGATGCACTATAATTTCTTTTGCCTGGCTTGCCAAATATTTAAACGATTTTAATATTTTCCATGTAAAAATTCTATAGAGAATTTAAAAATTTCACATTTCACCAAGTGTCTCTAAAATAGGGCAAGGACATTTTTCATGGAATCCTGGAACTACTGTGATGGCTCTAGTGCCTTTGTCCTAAACTTTAATCTGCAATGTACAGAGCCAATCCACAGTATTATGTAAAAAGTAGTTTTCTGCACAGCTCAAGAAAAGACTACATCATAAATTAAATAAAAAAAAAGTCAGTGGTGACTGCACTGAGCAGTATTGTCTAATCTGAGGAGAAAGTATGAAAGGCAAAATCTGATTATGACATGATAAATGTAATTATAAAAACACTCCAAACAAATGTGACACATTGGAGACAGATCAGGAAAAAACCCCAAAAAACTTAAGGTGGAGAAAATAAAACAGTGTTGTGGAACTTTGCATGAAACTTGTTATCACAAGGTATCATTGGGACAAGGAGAGGTCAAAGGAAAGATGAGACTCTGCAGTTGAGCATTTCCCAGAGAATACAGAACTATTAAATACTTTACTTTTGGGGTCAGGTCATGACATGACTTTTGCCTCAGGTCAGGAAGTGTTATTTGTCTCACAAAATAACCTTTTCAGTTCAAGACTTTATAAAGGCTTCACTTTTATTTTATTTTTATTTTATTTTATTTTATTTTATTTTATTTTATTTTATTTTATTTTATTTTATTTTATTTTATTTTATTTTATTTTATTTTATTTTATTTTATTTTATTTATTTTTTCCGAGGGATGCATTTCCCACTGGCAGACACCATGATGCCTGCCTGCATTGACAACTGCTCTAATCTAATCCAATTGTGTCCATAGCATGACTAGTAATAAGATCTGCTCTTGTGCCATTTCCTCTCTTACAGGGAGATCATGCATTACAGGCATCCATTTACAGCTCCTGAACACGCTTGGCATCTTGCTGACTAATCCCATCAAGATTTTCATCTTGCAGTGTGTAATCAGCAGCACCTTGTGGGGCTTTTTATTTATTCTTTTAGTCTCAGATGCTATTTAATTTTACAAAGTCTTGAATTCCTCAAAGTTGCTTTGTATTTTTTCCTAGTGACTGTAGACATCCAACCCTGGGGCAGATTAATTTTTTTTTAGCATTGCCTTTAAGTGCCATAGCAGGTAACATCTGTCCTAACTCATTATATTACAAAAAGATGTGATCTAAGGAGACATCTGACAAGTCACAATGGATGCCACAGTTCATAAAATTCACAGTGCTTTTCAAGAATGGCTATCCCCTACCTGCCCTGTTTCCTAAACAAGTAACCAGCTGAATCAACCAGTTCCTGCTCTTTTAAAAATAACCTTTGTTCTTATTGCTTTTCCCTGCAAGACACCTGCCTTGTGCCCAAAGTAGTGAGATCAATGATAGAGAGTGTTTGGAAATGGCAGTGGAACATTGTACTTTGAATGCTGCCCTCTAAAATTCCCCTAAGAAGAGCAAATTGAAAGAACAAGTAAAATCAGCCAAAGTTTCCAAATTGCTTTTCTGTAATTAATCTTGTTAAAATTTGTGTTGCTCCAGCTACCTCTAGATCTCTTAATGGTTTTGATTATATGGAAATGTACCAATTTTATTCCAGCATATCTGCAAGGAGCTACAATATCTAAGATATGCTGAAACAGAAATGCTCTCATCAATACTGTTCAAAAAGACATTTGTACTGACACTGCTTCTGTATAGTCACACCTTTGCTATTTAAATAGCAGAGAAACAACCAAATACCATGCAGAAATTGAATTCATATTGGCAAGCCAATACAGTGATAAGAATGTTATCTTTGTTTAATTTGTTGTACATGATTCAAACATCTTTCAAAAATTTATAAAGCTGGAGTTTAAAAGCATCTATTACTACTAACATTTAGTTTTCTCTTCAAGTTGACATGAAATGAATGAAGATTAAGTAGGGAGGGTTCAGTTTGAAATAGAAGGAGCTCCTGACATGTTAAAAGTAAACATTGCCTAAAAATTGCCAAGTTGATGTCAAAAGAATCCTTTAGTAAGTGGCATTATGCAATTAAAATACTGAATTTGATAGTTTTATTTGTTGTTATTAGTGAAAATGACACATGAATAAAAATTGATATGACACTGCAAACCTACAAAAAACCACACACACCTCTCCTTTGACCTTCTGTGTCTCCCTAAAAATGGGACTTCAGTGGAGCCATGAAGACACTGAGATGTTGCATTTGAAGAGCAGCTGGGGAGGACAGAATGTGCTCTCACCCCCTGCATTTGTGTCTCCTCATCACTCACACTGCCCTGAGAGATCCATCTTGCCTTGCACTGAGAGGCTTTGGAGACAGGGGATGAAGTTTATGGAGCTTTTGGACATTTTTATCTCTTTGGTGAGCTGACTCACAGGAAGCACACCTTGTATGTAAAGCTCTCAGATATCTCTTGCAGGTTCAGCCCCCCACCCCAAGAGCCCTCAGGTGGTGTCTGGCTTAGTGTCTAATAAGAACTCTTCAATCAGACTGCAAGGTCATAAAAAATGTTAGAAAATAAAGGAGTAGTAAAAAGGAGAGTTGGATCTGTTTGTCATGGCTGGATGCCATATTCTAACAAATGCAGCTGGATTTAGTTTACATTTTTTTCCTTGAGAGTGTAATATTTAAAAAATTTAAAAACAAAAAGCATGTATTATACAGAGTATTATATATGTAGTATTGTGAATTTCTGTGAGGTTTTTTCAGCCTTCATCAAGCACACAGCATTCCAGTTTACAGGAGAGGAAAGGAAGTTAATTTAATTGTTAATTTTGAAGGTCATGTAGTTAGATCATTTGTATAATCTATTGCAGCCTGCATTGTGTGGCATTTCTTTCTCACAGCTGTAGCCTTCAAAATTCTACAAATCACTGCTCAGAGAGAAATCCCTTCAACATGGGAAAACATCTGACTTACCACAGCATTTCAAAATAGAAATATTGTGACATATTATGTCACCAGTCACCCAATGAATATTTTTTATCAATAGCTACCACACACACTAAACAAACTCTACAGAAAATACAAATAATTGCACCCACAACTATGTGAGATTTGATGGAGTCTTTGTGTCTGCCATTTGGGAAAGCACATTCCTGTGTAGTTTGTTTGTTCCCTAATGTTGTTCCTTGGCAGTGTAAGGTCAGGAACTTCTTTTGTTTTATTCATGACAGCTGATTACCTCATTCTATACTTTCATAATTCCTTTTGAGAAGTCATGGACTTTATTACTTTTGCCTCAGAGACCCTTCATATCACCTCCATCCTACTTTTTGTGGTCTTCAAATTGCCTCCATGCACTTTACAGTGAACTGTAACTTAGCTTGAAAGCATCACTTGCATTTCATCTTTGTTAAAAGCCCCCACTTTTAAACCCAGTTTTTCAGTTGCTAAAATGTATTACTGGGCTGTTCTTTGGGCCTGTGGCACTATCTGAATAATTGTGCTTTCCATGAACTATGGAAACCTTATTTGTAACTTAACGGTGATTACATTGTGAAAGTCAATTTCCAAGGAGAAAATCGAATCCATGACAGATTGAACTTTGTATCAGACCTTCAAGGCAAGACTAGGACCAGCAAAACCAGCTCCCTTAGCCCCTTTCTATGGCCACTGGCATCACAGACCTAAAGTCCACCAGGAATTGCCTGAAAGTCTATATTCATGCTTCAAGCCCAGTTGAAAATTAGAATATATCCATCCTATCCCTTCACAAGCAGCTCTAAAGCTGACAATTCCTGTTCTATGCTTCATTTCCTTGACAATGTCTCAGTTGTGAGTAAAGAGACAAAGCTGCTGTTTTGATCAATTTTGTTTATTCCTTTTCTAAACAATAATAGAGATTCATTTTCTTTTAAAATTTATAAGCAAAAGGGGGAAATATAGCAAACACGAGACAAGAGATGTTATCTCCCTGTCTCATTGCCTACAGACAAACAGCAAAACATTAATATTGGAAGATGTGTGATAAGGAATGAATCATCCTAGGCCACTTTCAATCATTGCCCTTCTGTCCAAAATCTGTGGTTCAGCTCTCACAGACTATTGTCAGCACTGCAAATTACCTCAGTTGTCCATGGGGGCAGAACAAGGCACTCCAGTCCTGTCCCCAGGAACAAACCTGGGGATGGTTCCAGGTTTCAATTAACCCACTATTAATTGGACAGCACTCTGAATGTCTTGTCCTAAGGCCTGGCAGCCCAGCCTGATAGAAAGGATCCAAAGGGTAGCAGGAATATTTTCCTTTTTTAGCTTTTTCACTCTCACTTCTACATGATAATTGATAGTGTGACCCAAAGCACCCAAGAACCAAGCAAGGAGACTAACTTAGCCCAGAAACATCAGTGATTTTTCATCTCTCTCTCTGCAGAAAGTAATGAATTAGATGGTTAAAGCATTTTTTCTCCTTCTGATCTTTTAAATGGATTATCAATGTCCTCCTTTGATTTTCTCAATGGCTTATTTTAGGAGGAAGGGATACTATGAATTCTAAGGCTGCTGTCTCCTTTGAAACAGAATTTTAAAAGCTGTGATATAAGAGGGGAAAGAAGGATTCCATTGAAAAAGCAGCCAGGCTGGTCCCAAGACAAGCAGAATAGAGAGAATCACACAGTTGTGGACATTCTTAGTTCAACTGATGAAACCAAGCAGTCAGAAGATGCTGATTTGGATAGAAAGAAGCTGGCAATTATTTTAATATATGAAGAATAAAATCTAAAAAGCAGGCAGGAGGAAAGCAATGAGGAAGAGGAAAAAACACAAACATCATGAAACTGGGCAAAATAAACCAAAACACTTTCCAGCATGTATTCTTCTGAGTATCTGTAGTTATCTCGTCCACAAGGCTGCATCACATTCTTAAAAACTGGTTAGCTCAGCTGTATTTGGCATGCATCATGTCAGGCAGGAATTTTAAATTTATTCCTCTGTTCTAAGCAAGGTGAAGCCACTCTGACATTACAAAACCCACTGTGGATAGACATAAAATGGTAGAGGATTCATTCTGTTTGTCCCAGTTGGTATTTGCATTAAAAAATAGACAGCACAGTTCTGCAATATTGTAAATATGAGATCAAAATTGTGCCAATTAAAGTAAATACTTCAAATACAAGCTCAGAAAACCTCAAATATCTATTAAAATATGAAGAGTGTTTATAATACATAAACCTTGCTAAAGAATATGAGGGAGGCTTAAAGATGAGCAGGTTTTCAGCTCAGTTTTTCACACTGTCACACTGAAATGGCAAATAACAGTTTGGATAACACCTGCAAAATAACCCTCTATTACACCTCTTTATGAACATGTTTTCTTATTGAGTATATTGAAATAAGTTACTGTGGAAACATGCATTTTTCATTTAATAATCTAACTTCTTCATGGAAATAAGGTGTAGGTAATAAAGGAGAAAGAGAATAAGAAAACACAAGGTATTTCATTTTTTGCCACCTGATTAAGCCCAGGACAGATCTACAGATAGCCTAAACTAGTGTCACACTGCAGAAAGGAATTAATTTTTAAAGCTGGTTGAATATTTACCTGTAGAAAAGATAGTGCTATGCAAAATTTTCCCATAAATATTTCATATAGATCTTGAACTCAGTTCTGAAACATACTTCATAACCCCTATTTTTGCACATTAGGAAACCAGCAAGTTTTTTAATTGCTAAACCTCATGTTGGACTGCCTGCTTTTTGAACAGTGGAAATTTTAAATGGAAGTAACTTGGGATCTAATATCTTGCATGTGGACTGGAGCCCTGAGCATCTTTTAATTCTGTTTTCTAAGTGTTCTGACACTAAGAAAATCATGGTTCAAAAACTTAGGATTATTAGTACCACAAGCCTGCATAAACTTAGGAGAAAAAATTACCTACAGATGGATAAGATCTAGCAAACTCTTGCCTTCTGGCTCTCCAGGAGTTTAGAACAGATACTTTATTCAGAACACTTTCACTACAGATCTTTGTTATATATCTCTGAAGAATACTGAGGTTTATTTTATTTTCAATACAGTCTTGTTGCAAGCTTACAGAGCACATAAAGATCAGAGAAATGTCACAGATCACCTGTACCCACAGACCACCAAATAAAATCCAGATTCACAATAAGCAAACATTGTCTTTAAAGGACACAGATGAGATCTTTAAAACATCTCAGAGACTGATTTTAACATTTTCAAGTGAATTATCTGTCTGCTGAAATTTTCAACTATGATAACATACAGAGAATTTGACACACACACAATTTGATAATTATTGCTCTACTTTATGGTTTCAGAAAGTGACTTGGGAGCTGCAGCCCCAGTGAAAGCAAACAAAACTGAGGCTCTAAGCACGTGAACTAGAGATTCATTGTGCTCTTCTGAACATGTTCTTTCTCATGCTTTCTTTCATATTGTATGGAAATAGAAAGCAAATCTGGATCCATCAGTATGTGAAAGCATCTAATCAGCTCCCTTCACATTAATTAGTCATTGCTCCTGAAGCTAAGCATATGTTCAGTCTAGATTAGGGCCCTCCTATCAATCTCCCCAAAAATGTAAGAATTCTCTCTATAGTGGCAGTATAGGCACTTTTCAATCAGTTTTAATTATTACTAAACATCTGTCTCCTCAAACACCTATACATAGTTTTCAAAATCAGTCCTATATTTGTGCTTGTTCAGAGTCATCTGCACAGGTTCTGTACATATGGCAATGTTTCCTTTACAGCAAGCAATGTAAAACTATTTCTGGATTTAAACATTATTGTCACAAGTTTTTCACAGTCTCACAACAGAAATTAAAAGTACTAGATTCTCTACCAGAAAATTAATAAAGGGTTGCCTGGTAGGACTTTTGCATTAATCTGTAATCTGAAGGCAAAATTCAGTAGAGGATTCACTTTTTTTTGATGTGAAAAACCAAAAAACCCAGGCTTCATTTCCATTCAGAAGATGGTCAGTGTCTTCATGACCTAAAATGCAGGCAGCTGGAATGACACAAGATGATTATTTTCCCTTTCTTCATCATCATAACAGATTGTTTGCTATTGTCACTAGCAATTTCTTTACACCCAAGTTCTGCTTTGATTTAGAGCCTTGAAAATATTGCAGTCATCCTAAAAAATTGTTCTGAGAGCTGCCAAATACCACTTCTTTCCAAGTTTAGATTATTCCCTGGTACAATTTAAAAAAAAAAATCAAAACTGATGAAAATTGGTGTGTTAGGAGCAGGGCAGGTTTTTCTGCACATGCAGACTGTTGATTCTGAGGGAATTACAGAGGAGACCATATCAGCTTCTGCAACTTGAATATGGAATACAGGGAGAAAACTCAGTCCAGGCACCATGTATCAATTACAGCTAGGATTGCCTCCCATTAATTATGAAGTATTAGCCCTGATCTCCTGTAGAGTGAGAATATTGTTGTACATTGCTAGCAGGCCCTAAAGGAGGGGCTCATTCTTTGCTCCTCCCCTGTTTGGAATTTCCAAACCAAAACACCATAAAGCTGTGGAATCTCACCCCATCCAATGCTGCTTCCTGGCTGAAAACCATCCCAGTTAAACCACAGATGGTGTTTCTGAGAGGAGACCTCAAGAAGAAGCTTTGCAGAGAAATAAACACACAGCAATAAACCATAGAGCCACGTTACTTATCCTCAGGATGCTATGAGCTTCTACTCAAATGACTGATTCATGCTGAACCTGTAATTTCATTCCTTTGCTGAATGGATTCATAATGTTTTTATTTAATTTCAGCTGATAGTACCTTTGCTTTTTCTATTTTTTTTTAAACTAATTCTTTGCTGCCAGTTTTGGTTTTTTTTTATGAAAAACTGGGACTAGGTGGCAGATTCTAAAAAAGGAATTAACTTTGGAGTTTAAAGGAAAACCCACTAAAAATAGTAAATCCCAAAAGCCCCAAATATTTTTAAAATTGGTAGTGTGAATCTTCTCTTTAGCAGATGAATCTGAAGAAATAAAAATTAGGTGAGCAGACATAATCACTTCTTTGCTAGTTTTTTCACCCAGAGGTATCAAGAGAGACTCACTGAAAAAAAACACATTCCTCATTTGATTGATTTCTGCTCAAAAACTGTTTTAATATAGAGTTGCAGAGAAATGGAGGGGAAAAAATGTTCAGTCAATCTAGCAGAGGTCATGGATGAATGCATGCCAATAATTTAATACATAATGCAAATAGTAAATAAAGAAGCACAGCTCAGAGAACATGAAGGCTTCCTGCTTGCAGCCAAGCACAGTCAAATGTCACCTGCTTTCTTGCAGAACAGCTGAGCAACTATGGAAGAAAGTATTTTGCAAAATGATTGCTGTTTATACTGATGAAAATTGGAAACCATTAGCTGCTGCTTTCTAGCTTCCACATGCAGTCACCAACAAATAAGAAGCAGACTGACAGCCAGCATTAGTTATAAATACCAGTGAGTGAGATACTGCTCTAAAAAAAGAGATGACCACATGGACCACAACCAGCCAGACTAGCTGGATTCTTCTGGGTTCCCCAAAGTGAGTACTACTGCACATTCTGTGTGACAGAGCAAGGGAAATGAGGGGATTCATGGCTGTGATGTGGTTAGATATTGCCAGGCAACAAATACACCAAATGCCTCAGGACTGAGAGAAGAAAAGGAAAACCACATGGAGATGGCTTCTTGGCATATGCAGTGTACAGTAAGCAACCATTAATAAAGTTGATTTCTGTGAATAGTGCATAAACTATTTTGATTCTGCTCACAATATTTCAAGAGCATCTTAGCAACAGTAAAATCCACCTGAGACACTGGTAAAGTTTAAACATAACTTTGAGTACCTGAGTATTTCTATGGACTGTGATGATCTTATGTAGTTATGAGGGCTGGTGCAGAATCTAGTCTGAGAATTCTGCTCTTTCAGAATAGTTCCAAGAGAAAGCAGAAAAATTGTTTTGGTAAGCACTTGTTTTCTTTATTAGAATTTTCCAGAAAGAAGCCAGTACTTAGAGTGGGTTAATATTCAGATGAGAATTACTATGCACATTCTTCCATTTATTGAGATAGTATTTTAATTTGATTTTAATGACTGTAAAGTGCTCCAAGACATTTGCAGGAATACTGCTATATAGTGGCTGATTACATTATGAATTTTTAGTATGTCACTTTTAGTACAGAGGAAAAGGAGTCAGAGAAGTGCAGGTATCAGCAAACTGGATTTTTCAGCAACAAAGTGGCCATAAGGCAGTGTTAATACTCTGTGCAACCCTGACTCCTTCTTCTCCCTTGTATGTGCACAATGGTTTGACATTCTTTTGTGCTGTATTCTTGCCTTAGGTTTACATGCTGGAGCTGCAGAAGTACATCCTTATTGTGCTGGAATTATTTTTAAAGAAAATATTTTACATAGAAACTGCTGCTCTTGAAGGCAAGAGGCTGGAGTTCTGACATTAACTCCATAAAAGCAGAAAAATCTGTCATGCAAATTACTACATAGAGCCATTGTTCCTCATAGCTGACTACCAATATTGCACAAACTGGACATCAACTTAGCAGTTCAAGCTGAAAGATTACTCAGAAGAGTGCCCACCATGATAAATCTATTTAATGTACATGAATTAGCAACTGCATTGGTGTTTTAACCTGGAGGGAAGATGGTAGCAGTCTGCTAGGCTCTGTTCTGCTTGAAGCATTTAATATTGCTTTGTGTCACTGTTAGCATACAGCTAAAGCAAACAGGCTTTAGAAATTCACTTACTCATCCTGCAGCCATCCAGTGAATAATGGGAGTGAGGGAATGGCTTTGCCTGTACAGGACTGGTGGAGACTGTGGCAACATAATTTATTAAAATCTTCACCCCACACCTCTCACAAACCACTTTCCTACCACTATCCAGCCTTTCCAACTACAAGGTAAAAGCAAACGTGAAATGAGTCCCCACATACCAGGTCTCTGTAGCAGGAACAGGAGAATTCAGGTCACCAGCAGAGATGAGCACTGTGCCCTTCCACTTTGGTTACCCTGATTTCTGACAGATGAGGCTCTAGCTCTTTACATAGCCTGTCATCTTGTGCTTGTGGCTCTCCCATGCACAGGAATCTAAACACCACAAGGGCATGGTCAGGATTGAGAGAGTGACAATCCAAGTAAAGAATCAAAGAGGTTTCTTACATGCTCCTGTATGTTCTGTCAATCAAATATGGAAAAGCCCAGACTAGAGCCTTTCAGCAAAGTTGCTTTTTAAAGAATTATACAAATTTCTAGCTATCCAAGCATACTACATGTGTATCATTTTCATTAAGTGCCCTGCAGACTTGGGAGTATCATGCTTCACACTGTTTTTCTTGCCTGGTATGGTGCTATAAACTGTTATCATATTTTAGTCCAGTCAGTCATAGCCTAACATATCTCTCCATCATTGACTCTGCTGATAATTGCCTGGAAAGATGCCAGGGGACAGATTAATATCTGTTCTTAATATCACCACTCCAAATATAAACAACTTTCTTCCTGTATTTCTTTCTCCTATTTATGCCAAAAATTTTGTTACTGGGATATCTAGAGGACAATTCCCACAATGTAAAATTGTGTAGGTCTTCAAAACACCAATGAAAATGATCACTTTGATTCAATTTGAAGTGCTACATTAATTACACATGTCACCTCATTGTATTATCTTGTGTTTCAGGCTATTTTGACATCAGCTAGGATATCCTTACCTATAAATTTATTAGCATCCTCATTATTTCTTATAATCAGAAGGAAAATATTCACCTTGATGCCTATTTGTAGCAGAGTATACATACATGTATAAACACAGGCACATGTGTTTGTGTCCACACAGGTTCAAGCACAAGAATACATTCCTTTGGTATCTTATAATTTTTATTAGAGAAAGCCATTGTCTGCTGATAGCATTCATGCAGAATTCTGGCTGGTTTATTTCATTTCATTCGAGAATTCACCAGCATCTCTCCACAGAGATTCCTGGGCATGCAGGAGGGCAATGTACAACCCACAGTGTAACTGTGACTGGCTCCTGGGCAAGAACATTCCCATCACAGCCTAATCCAGACTAACAGATATTTTCAACCTACTATCAGTAAAGGATCTGATTAATAGACTTATTTCCCCCCCTCAACATGGAAAACTGTATTTTACTTTGGAGGAAAAATTGAGGCATAAGGAATCTGAAGATTTGCCTAAGCTCAGCCCCCTATGCAGTGCCTACACATGAGGCAGAATGGGTTGGAGTTCCTGCCAATTAAGCCCTTAATTACCATGGTAATTAAATAAAACAGGCTTCTTGTGAAGCTGACACTGGAAGAAGTGATATATTATCCTCTTTTTCAACCAGTACCTGTGGTTCATATTGGCATGCTGCAGTGTGAGCACTCCATCTCCCCCACCCAAAAGGTCTCTCTGGAGAGAGACCACCTTATTTTGGTGCTTTATATATCAGGAGATGACTCTTTGTTTGTGTTTTAATCATGGTTTGATTGACTGGTTCAGCTACCAGAAAAATCTTATCATTTGTATCCCTACTGTTTCCCTTCCCTTATTGGGA
Organism: Oenanthe melanoleuca; assembly: GCF_029582105.1. Lineage (NCBI taxonomy): Eukaryota > Metazoa > Chordata > Aves > Passeriformes > Muscicapidae > Oenanthe > Oenanthe melanoleuca. Next base: position 10,319,374 of record NC_079340.1, read on the forward strand.
AATCTTATTATAGCTAAGCAATCATATGTTGGTGGTTGTTCTTTTCCCCTCCTTAAGCAAAGACTGAAGCAAAACACCTCTGCCATGTGTTCAATTTTTGTTTTCTTGTTGTCTGTATATCACAAAGAATCAAAATTCACCATGAAGTAGAGCATATCATTCATTCAACTGAGATAAGAATAGACACAGAATCAAGTCACAGAATCATTGGCATGCAGCATAGAATGATACACATTGACTCATACTTCAATATGTGATTAATTTAAATCAGGGTTTATAGTTTTTCACAGTGAAGGTCTGTCCAATTACCCAAAAATGCTCAATTCACACTGTATTGACAAAGTAGTTTGTGAGATTTCAATTAAGTAACTTTGGTTTTAAAAGAATCCTAAGCAAAACCCTTTTAAAAATTCTGAAATTCACTTCTGCAAAAGGGCTTCAAGCCTGCTTTTTTTTTTTTTTTTTTTTTTTTTTTTTTTAGTTATTTAAACTTGTGCTATGAAACCTAGATGGCTTGGCTAAACTTACATAAAGTTCTTAAGATTAAAAAAAGGCACAACTTTCTGATCTTTTATTCTTGTCAAAAGATGGTAACAGCAGTAGAGCCCCACTGTTCCATGAACACATTTTTCCATGTAACAGAATGAAGAAAGACTCCATGAGGCCTGTGGCAGGGATGGAATTTATTAACAAACATGCTGCTGTCTCAGTCTTCATCTTCCCTGGCCAAGCACTCTAAACCAATTATTTAAACTCCATTACACCTGGCAGCATTTGGGGAGGACAGTCTCAAATACAGAACAGGCTCAGGACACGTGGACAGTTTTTGTACTTCATTATGCTTCACCCCTTCATTAATTCCATCCTAAGTTGATTAAATGTATGTGCTAATGTGGATTTCCCCAGATAATATATTTCCTGTCATTTTACTTCCACTGCTGCCACAGGGCATGTCTGACTCGTGTTCTGGGGAACCTCCCAGTTAATTTTCCTAATGCTGTAGTGTGGGTGTTCCCCAATAATATTAGCCTTCATTTTTCTACTTTCTATTCATCAGTGGACAGAATAAACATAATACAACCTTTATAGAGAACTGCATCAATAGTGAATGTAAATCACATGTAGGTGCTCAACAGGGAAAATGTAATATTATAGTATTATGTTTTCAAAAGAGTGAATGAATTGGTTTTTTAAAATACATTTACAAGTAATTTGTAAAGATGAAAATAAATACAGTTCAGGTGTTTCCTTAGTCACCATTGTCTCTGGTTTATATCATTCAACTGAAAACAGAACTGACACACTTGACACTTACCTGTACTCCAACATTATTCATATATTCATATATTTAGATATGTAGTTTCATATTTATATGTCCAATTTGGTGACAAGTCACATGTACATAAATTTTAACTTGCATCTATGGTGACCATTGTGTTATCTGTTAGATCAAAATGTTGCTGTCCTGTTCCTCCAATAACATCTGCAGATTACTATGCAGAGAAATACAATTATGTCTACTGTATTTTTGGCATGAATGGCAGGCAGGATCTCATCAGAGCCTTCTTTCATTGCAGTGACCTGCTCTGTCCTTCACAGAAATGAACAATATTTTTTGTCCTCTATGCCAAAGCAAAGATTAGATTTGGAAGCTAAGTGCTCATCACAGTGGCAGCCATTATAAAGTGAAATATTTTAAATGCACTAATTCTAGATATTCATAGCTCTCATGTAAATTAAATAGCATTGCAAATTTTGTGAATAGCAAATAGAAAGAAGACATACATATTCATCTACCTTACTACTGTTCCCTGCCATCCTTGCTCTGGTTTCATGCTATACCATGAGCCCATCTATGTTCTACACTGCCTGTTTCAAAATATATTTCTTTTGCAGATGAAAAAGTGAAAATTAATAAAGTATGCAGTAAAAAAAAAAAAAAAAGTCAGAGGAAAAGACTGGGTTAGTATCAGAAGCCTAATGAACTGTTCTCAGTTGGAAATTCAAAGGTTATTTTTTTTATCGAAGTAGAGAATAAGCTTTGCTGAAAACATATTCAGCCATAATGATAATGTTATATTCAACAAGTATCTACCACTGCAAGGATTCCAAAGCCATTTTCAGAATCAAGGACAAGCTGAACTAATCAGAGGCAGTCCTTCCTCCTGATATTATCCTCTTTGGAGAAAAGTGCAGATAATAGAAAGAGCTTCACCTACTGAAAGAGAAATTTTATCCTTGAATCATGAAGTGGGTAAAGGAAAAGTAAGAAGTCCAGAGAGCCTGTGAATGTGTGGAAAAAGCATCAAGGCTGAGCTCCCATCCCTCTGTGTCATGGTAATAACCACCTTGCATGGGTTCTGGTTCCAAGGTGCTGTACAGAGCAGCACAGGGAAGAGCAGTGAGGAACAAACCCACTGAGATACTGATTCACTGGAAAACAGAACATGCTGAAAAGAAACTTGGGGCTGCTCTTTCCCACAAAATGACACAATGATGCATACAGTCTGTCAGTCTCAAAAGCAATGAGAAACAGCATTTCATAGTATGCTACAAGAAACTAATTATGAAGCAAAGTGGACAGCCTGGATATTTGTGTAGGGGTTTCTGTTAGTGCAGTCTCCTTTGCATAACATTGTGAAAAGCACTCAGATTTCCTGTTGGTTAGAAAAGATCATATTCTACACAAACCATAATTCTTCCTTCCTACAGTTTGCTTGCTAGCAAGGGCTACTTCTTGCAGTAGTGATCCAGTTTAGGAGCATTATATGGGAATGAATGTTATTTTACTTGCTGATACATTATTTTTAAATTCTGAGGATTTTTTAGTGGTTGTGTAGCATGTATTGTATATTCTTTTCAGAACACAAAACAAGTAGCATGGATATACTTAACCTCACCTTGTTTAGTATGAAGGTTTAAGGATTTCTTCCACTTTAGCAGAGTAAGCCTGCCTTTAAACATCAGGGACAGGCAGATAATCACCTCAGAGTCTGCATGGCAACTCAATCATCCCTGTGTACATCACAAGCCTTCTGCTTAAGATGTGGAAATCCTTTGCTCCTTTTGGAGCACAGCTCTTCTGCACTCAAGCTCCTGGTTTGTGCTCCCTTGCCCTCCTCAGCACCTCTCCTACCATCCATAAACAGGGTGTAAGATAAATCCCCCCTGTTACACAGGATTTGACTGGTTTACATCCAGGGACCATCCTGCAAGCACATGCTGGAGCTCTCCATTCCTTTAAAGCAGTGCAGCCACACATCAGCTGCTCTGGCCACCCTGCAATCAGGACACAGCTCACCCCCCCTCCTAGTCATCAAGAGGGGAAAATTTTGGACTGAAAAGTGACCAACTTAATATATACCTCTTTTGTCTCTTCCATTTCATTCCTTCATGAAGCCACAGTGACCCAATGGTATTTAGAGGATGAGTTGCATGTCTTTGCCTTTACATATAAGCATTCAGAATAAGAAAAATTAAAAGCCTTTGGGGAAAAAAAATTCCTTCTCTAGTCTTTTCCCATTTTATGGTGAGTGGGAAAGTAATTCCCTTAGAGTCATCCTTGAAAGCAGTCTGCTACTACTTCAGGAATGTTTTCCAATTCCTTTTTCTTAAATTTCATTCATTTCAGAACTTAACTTGTACTATCAGTGCAAAAATCTCTTTCAGGTGCTGAGCTGTACGTGTGCCTGTAAAACCAAGGCACATTCCCAGCATCATTGCAATCATGGAGCATGTAAGGAAGGCACCACACTGATGATCCCAGTAGTGCCACCAGTAAAAGCCCCAGCTACCCAGACCCACTGCAGTGCTGCTTGTTTGCAGCACACATTTCAGTAACCTTGCTTGGCTGAGCCCCTTGTGATTGATTGCCACCCTGGGCATCAGTGCTCAAAGTGTCACTCACACACTGGCATTTATATTCTGTTCTCATCCATCCAACAAAGAGAAACCCTTGCATATTTTTGACAATGATAAATTACAAGCTACTGAAGAGAGCAAAGAGTTAGTTACTCTTTTAGAAAATCACATCCTGGACAAATATCTTCATGACACAGAGGATTTGATGGGGAACACAGACAGTAGCAAATGAACAGCAGCAAAGCTGGCAAGTAACCTCATTTCACTTTCCTTCCCAGCCACACTGAAGGTTATCACAGGTCTAATGTTCTCTCCCAGGAACAGTAATGTTGCCTACAGAAAATGAGATGGGGATGGGCAGCAAAGGGACTTCAGGATTCATGCAAAACATTTAGTCTTCTTAATTTCTGGTTACTGTTTTACAACAGGAATTAAATGGCTCAGTTATGAATATGAGAAGCAGTTTGGCAATCCATGATAAAAAAATAATAACCTTATGAAATAGTGCCAGCTGGAAATTTTCCAGTCAAGATGTCTATGTGTTGTTACTGTTTTTTTTTTTTTTTTTAAACTGAAATATCTCAGTTTGATAAATCTTCCTAAAATGCAAGATAAAAATAATACACAGAACTGGACCAAATTGTCCAGTTCATTCAATTTAATTTATTGCTCCCAAAAGCTGTAACTTCACCTGAAGACAAATATACAAAACAAAAACTTTTGTCATTAGAAACCCAGAACACCCTGAGGTTCAGCATTGGTATTTATGCCACATAATTAAAGAAAAACATTAAAAAGGAATTCTGGAGAAATAGGCAGCTACATTAGAGGCTATTTTTACAAACAGTTTAATCTCCCATAATTGGATTATATGTTTTAGTTCATCAGTTCTGCATACTGACCCCTAGGACATTTTTCTTGTTACTTTATGTATTGCATTCCCAGTATATAAAAAGTACAGGTGTTACAGAATACACCAGCCACCTAGAAAGAATGACAAATGTCTTCAGGGCAGCCAATTCCCTTCTCAGGAGAACTCTGATTCTTGGGCAGGTCTTTTTGTGCTTGCACTGCTGAGGATAAAACACGAGGTGCATTGGAAAAACCAATATTTGCCTAAGCCTGTATGTCCCTGTGGTTACACACAGCTGCCTGTAAACGTGAGCTCCACAACAGGAATACCTTAAATCTACTTTTTGACAGCTATATCTCCATGACAAAATGTTCAGGCATTAGGACTTTTGGTAGCAGGTGATAAGCAGGAATTTTTCTTCATTGCAAGGGAAACTAGGCAATTTGGGGTAGTCCCAGGATAAAACTCCTGTGACTGTTAGCAGGTGCATTCTCAAACCATTCCAGCAGATATTTCTTGCCTTTCCCTGACTCTTCTCTTGCACCAAACCACATTAACAAGAGGTCAGTGGATGTACTCACAAATTAACTTGGTTACAAATAAGAAGAGAATCAGTTTAAGGTTTTTCTATGTCTCATTATGCAACAGAGACATTTAGGCACATAGTTGGTTTCCTTGTTGAAAAGAAAGCAAAATTCTCCATCTAGCTACAAAGACAGGGGCTTTTTGAAGCTCATCCTGTCTATGATCTTAAGTTCCAGAAATTCCTCTGAGAACAAAGTATTTAGATTAATGAGTGGAGAAAAAAAAAACCCTAATATTTAGTATAGAATGTTAATAAAATATATCTCTATCATCTCATGTGACTTTCAAAGACTGTCATCTTTACAGGAAGACTCAAAAAGTAAGGATGACATTCCCAATCTATACACATAATCTACCTTAAACTATGTCAGAACATAGGCCTAACCTCTCTTTTCTGTAAATGTGGGCATGGGATTTCTGAAACTCTGATAAGGTAAAGTGTCATGCTTTGGCAATTTTGAAAGGCAAAACTATGACTGATATTCAGCGTTGAAAATAAACAAAAAAACAAACAAACAAACAAACAACCCCAAAAAACTTAACAAGGAGAAATCTTTTATAAATAAAACTATATTCTAACTTTTCCACATAAAAAACACCCCCCAAAACCAAAACCCCAAACAAAAGAAAACCAACCTGTGTACTTAGAAAATATTTTTGACACAGACTTAATCACATCTATCCAGGAAGATGCCATTGGATGAACCAGAAAAGAGCAATCAGTTTTGGCTATGAACAGCTAAATCTACAGGTCTTGCCTGTATTAATAATAATATTTTCTGAATACAGAATCATGCAAAGTTAGTCATACAAAAGCAAGATGAACACATAAATAAATCATGGATGGATCAGAGCCATAAATATTTGAGTAGGTGTTCCTGTGTTGAAACACTTACTGAAAACTGCTGTAACAATCTGACCTGAACACCATACTACTTCCATTTTGGAAATAATAACAATAGCTCCATGTTCTGCAGGAAGATAAAAACAAAGTTTTTTTAGGTTTGTTGTTTGTTTTTTTTTTAAAACACCTAATTCCCCTGGTCCCCAAAACAACCAGAAAAAAACAGTATCCAACTTATTAAAGTAGTTATCATGGTCAAATCTTGCTTTATCTTCTTTCTAAACTTTTCCAAAAGTTCTTCCATTAAAAAGAAAGTAGTTAAGGAACTTGTTAAGAAAAGGATAACTCTTTCAAAGCTCCCCACTGTATAATCCACAGACAGGGGACAGAACTGCATGGGAAGGAACACTGAATAATGCTCTAATTAAATGTGCCAATGGCTGCAGGAGGGGAAACAGCATTTTTTAAAACACACTATTTTACTAACAGACACTGATATCTAGAACTAAGCAGATACTGCTTTTCATATTGACAGAGAGATCATGTATGTGCTTAATTCCACTTTAGGGCACACTGCTGAGGCCAGGACAGAGCAGCACCCCTCAAATCAGATGTTACAGTACTGAATCATGAAATGTTGAAAGCTCTCCAGAATAAGAAAAAAACATGGAAATATCCCCAAAAAATAAATTATTGAATCAGTGAAAAGTAACACCAATTTTGACTGGCATTTTAATGGTGTTTTTATATCCTAAAAATGCAAACATTTAAGCACTGAAGTGTTAAATTCCCATTTCCCCAAATCTAGAGTCCCTGTGACAGCCCTATGACATCCTGGACATTCTGCTTCAGTAAAGCTGGCTTTATGTTCTAGCAAATTAAGAGATCTAAAAACAGAATTTCTGGACAAAACAACTAAAATGCAACCTGCAAAACAGGCAGTACTCTGCAGGCTTGAACCAAGAGATGGCCAAGCAAAGAGGTACCACCAAGAAATTTTAGGCAGGCCAGAGATACTGATGGTAATGTTTAATTTACTCTCCAATTCAGGATCCATTGTACCACTAGGTCACAGTTTTCCAAAGAAAATTATCTTGTGAGGTTAGATCACAAGATATTTTGGTATTTCTGGTACTGTGTCAGATACCAGAAAGGCAACAGAGAAATTTCTGCTAGTGGGAAATGGCTGTGGAAAAATTAAAGAAGGCAACAGCCTCTGTTAGAGCAGGGAGAAGAAGGGTACAGATCCAGCTGAAATGTGCTCCAATGGCAGACAAAGAGAACAGTCCCTGGGCCAGCTGGGAACATTCTCCTTTCCCAAAATCTTTTCTTCAAGTCTTCCTGAGCAAGCTGATTGCAAAATTCACTGGACAGATTTTTTTACAAAAAGCCACAATGCCCTTGGTGAAGCTGAGAACATGGCAACTTCCTACACTTCAGGCTTTTTACAAAGTAAAATGCAGCTAATTCTGGAGCTGATCTACAAAAACCCAAGTGAGTGTAAGACAGACATCAGCTTTTCCTAGAAAACAGACAGCTCTGTGAGAGAATTCAGTGGAGTTGATGATTCTGAAAAGCAGAAAAGAGGTAGAAAGAAAAATGTGTGCAGTCTGTAACAAGGACCTTCTGTGGGAAGAACAGTTTAGGGGACAGTTTTTGGGACTGTGTATCAGGACAACTGGGCTTAATTTTGGTTATGGCACAGATTACCTCCTTGCCAGGAAGATATCCTGCTTTGCTTTGCTTCTTGAAATGCAATTCAGAGGAAATTAACATTATGATCCACACCAATTACCCCACTTGAGGCAAGAGAAATATTTGTAGTGAAAGATTTTGTATTCATCCCTAATGGGACACTTAGACCCCTATAAATTTGCTTATTTGGGCCTCAGCCAGAGGATTACTTCATAGAAAAATGGTCCTAAGATTCTGCTTCTGATTACAAAGTTTCCTGTCTCCTCATTGGGATCTATGCACTGAAAAGCAGATCCCTATTCTATTCCAATCTTAAAAGCCAACCACTTTCCAGATTTTATTCCAGCAGTATATATATATATATAATTTTTTTTTACTTTTAAGCTCAATATTAAATATAGGTGTATTGTGTAAGTTCAGAGTACAGGGTAGGTTTCTGAAAGAAAAGGAGAATATTTTGAAAGGTAGGAAAAAATTCAGTTGCAGAAAGCTTGAAATTTTTACTTGAATAGAGTCTGTTTGTCTCCTTCTCTCACAACATAAACTTTTCTACAAAATGCATTTTGCTGGTGCATTTATCCCAATTTTGTGTGGGATAAATTGCTCTGAGTGTACCACAGAGTATCTAGTTTAAAAAAGTCCCTACCACATCACATAGAAGGTTTGGTGTCCCAAGGTTTTCTGAACTCTGTGGTTTCCTGGGCCAGAACCTTTTCATGGTACCAGAGTATGCTCTGATACAGAAGCACCACACAGCTCTTTATTCTAGGAGTACAGGCTTTAAAACCCTTTTTGCACTAAAAATCAACTTTCATACTTACACTGAAGTCTGTTGCCATCTTAGTGAGTGTGGGCAAATGGTTTGTAGGAAAGAAACACCTCCCATATGTTCTGAATTTCAATTCAGTGAGAGCATGATTTGTTCAGCTGTGGTAAGGTCTCAGCTGGAATAACACATCCAGCTTGGGAGACAATAATGATGAATGACCAAATGCATTAGTGCTAATTAGCCTAAGAAAGGAGATAAAATGTCTAACAGTCCTAAAAACATCTGAAAGAGATGCAGAGAGGAATGTAAGTACCTGTTCTATATTTAGGATTAGAAAAGCAGCTTTAAGGAAGGAAGATCCAAAATAGACGGTAAGCAAGAAAGTTAACAGTGAAGTGAAGCCTTGTTTCACTTGCAGTTCTTGAAAGCCTCAGAGGGAGAGCAAGGTTGAAAAATTGTCTGTCAGGAACAGCACAGGCTGGCCCAAAGAGGACCCAGCCACTGTTCCCTGCACATCCCTCTCATGCTGCCCAGAGTGGAACCATCCCCCAGGGTGAAACTCTGGTTCTAATGTTAGCTTTTGTTTGAATAACCAGATTAAATTATCTGTATAGTTTGTTTCTATAGTAGGAATGAGACTAAAATATGCATTCACCAAACTATGAACTTCAGTTACTGCTTTTAGTTTAGCAGGTACAAAAAACTCATGCACACAAATGCTTCAAAAGCTTCTGCTGAAAGTCTGTTCATCAATTTACAGCAGGTACTGAGCATTAAACCCCCTTGGTTTGTGTTAGGTATAATTCTACCAATACTATAGTGTTGGTATTGTAGTATTAGTATACTATAATACCAATATTATAAGTAATGCATTGTAAAAAGAAAAATAAATTTTAAAAAAAGATAAAAGACTGTAAAATACTGAACAGTTTTCTGTGGGTTAAAATCATATATTTATTCTTTTTCCTCTGGAAGTTGAGCTTTTATATTCAGTGACTTCAAATTATGGACCTTAATCTAATAGAGTTGTTTACAAATCAGCACAAGATCTATAAAACATTTTAAAAAAGGTTTATTTTTATAATGATAACCTTTTGCATTTCTCTACCATAACATAGCAGAGCTACCTTTCTCAAAAACAGGCATGAGATCCAGCATACACTGCTAGGGGCATTTTTGCTAAATTAGCTAAAGAACACCAATAACTAATCAATATGAGAGTAAATCTAAGCAAAAGGGTTGATAACTTATTTTAAATATAACACTTTATCTTCAGGAGGGAAGCAATACATAGAGGTTAAGAGCATTCAAACTGCTGTCCCAGAATAGGGTTTAAATCAATGACTGTGAACTTCCTGCAGGTAGATTACAAAACACAGTAATGCACCATAAGTAAATGTAATATAAAAGTTTGTTTATCTAACTCCACAGTCCCCAAAAAGGATTCATCTCCTTTTTTGCCATTTTCATTTAAAACTCATGAATACAACGGACATGCTGATGGCAATTTTTAGATGAGGAATTAAACTTTAATTTTCAATATTTTGCTGGCTTTGACTGAGAATTGTTCTCCAGTTTATCCACCTTTGTACCCATCCTACTGGAGAGGAAGGCTTTACAGTGAGGGCAAACCTCAAACTTTACCCCTCTCACTCATGAGGACTCAAGAAACTCCTCTCAGTTATTCACTTAGAAGTTATCAGAAGATTCCTGCCTGTCCCTAAAGCTGCTGTGGGGGCTACACTGCAGAAGAACAAAATTATCTGAGGAAATTAGAATTGATCAGCAGTAGATCCAAATTTTGAAGTCAGTTATGTGGCCACTGGTTTCAAGGAAACTTTATATTTTAGCTGAAACAAGTAATGTTTAGAGGACTATGCCTTGCCCCCAGTGCCACCACCTACAGTGATTCCTTATAAAATTCACTTCTCCACTAATGGCATCATTTGTGCTAATTCCTAATCCCAGATGCTTTCTAAAATTTAATTAATTACCTAATTTAATTGAAGTTGTTTATCAACTACTGTATATATATATATACATACATTCTTCCATTTTTCTAGATATTTGTCTAATATCCTCTGTAAGTTGCAAAACTTCCTCATAATGTTTGATCTAATTCACCAAAATGCCTTGAATTCCTTTGAAAACTTCAGATTTGCTTCACTGATAAATATTTCCGAGCAAGGAATCTTTAAAATCCTCATGCCTTAAATATTTTTGTATGCCAGAGTCCCATCTTAAGTATAGTAGATAAGTAGAAACTAAAGCTATGTATATATATATATATATATATATATATATATATGCAAAAAGTTTCCTCCTCTTTGTTTGCAGTTTTCACCCTCCAAAACAGCTGAATATCACACAACAAATTTAGGCTTTAGTTGGACTACTTCACTCCTTTATATATTGGCCTAATTAATTTCTCACTTCAGACTATGTCCCTTAACAAGCTCTTCCCTTAATTCATGTTGGTTCTGTAGTTTTATGCAAATGAGAGACATTTGTCATTAGCTGTGAAAAGCACAGAGTTGAGAAGCAGGAAGTGATTTGGTGAAGGGAATAATTTTTTTTTTTTTTTGTGGATGTTTCTCTTCATTTTTATGTCATATTTGCTTCTCCTGTACAGACCAGTATTTAAAACTCTCATTTTTCTTGAACTGCTTCATGGTTAATATTAGTTCCTTCCCTGTTTGTTCAATTGATTTGGAAAACAGTTCTAGGGATTAAAAAGTGATTTGAAAAATTGTGAAAATACATCCAAAAATTATTCTATTGACATATCCTATTTTCAACAGAAGTAGAGTGGGTTTGGGCTGATTCTCCTTTCTTTCTTCTTCTTCTTTAGAAATTGTTATGAGAGGAAAAAAAAAAATGTGTTTGCTGTTGCTACCTAATCCCTACATGAAAATCACAATGCTGTGTTAGGGATACCAGAATCACCATCAGTACCAGAAATTATTTGAATTATCAGCACCAGGTTTGTCATTAAAGGCATAAGAAGATGGGATTAGACATTCTGATCCATTCCACAGGGAGGAGGGCTGGAGGAAACATTTTGCTGTGTGTTGAGTTCAACTTGGAAAGAAACACAATTCCTGTCAGGGGAAAAGAATGGGTGCTGAGTCTTCCTTGTAGAGTGAAAGAGAAAACAGTAATAAGAGTATGGTTAAATTCCTCATTCAAGAATCTCTTCCAGCACTGGTGGGAAGACATGATCTCCTAAGATCACAGGTTCTCTTCCCTCTGCCCTGCACTTCAACTGTGCTTCTTGCACATCATGTGCCTTGGTCAGAGCCTCCTTCCACCTGATAATTTCAGTAGAAAAAACACATGGAAAAGCATTGCAGTGTGAGCTATGAGACTTCAATGAATATATTCAATCTGCTGCAGTACTGTCCAATCTTTAGCCACTGCTAAATTCCCAGAATGAAATCAGAAACAATTGAAAAATCATTATCTACATGATTTCTGTATCTCGTACAAAAGAAAACAAGTTGTATTTAATGCACAGCAAAATGCCACTAAATCCTTGCAGGTATAAGGAGAGAGACAATTTTTTTTTCCTAATATAAAATATAATCAAGCTGCTTGAACTTTAAATTAATCTGTGTTCAACATGTGCTATCAGAATTTAGCACTGCTATATGAGTTATGTGCCTGCTTCATAGCAGGCATTTAACTTAGCACTAGATTTTGAGTGGGTTAATAGATAATAAGTAAAGGGGAATCTCAAAGCCTCAAATTAAATGAAATAAAGGCTGTCTTCAGAGATCAAGGCAATTTGATGAGAATGAAAGATACCTTTCATATAACACATGTCTGTGCCACAAGAGCTAAAATAACATAAAAAGAACCTATTTCCACTAAAGACATCTCTACTTCCTAAAGAATCACTGATTCCTTAGGCAGCCTAGACAACTTTATTTCTCTCCCAGCTCATTTCTTCTTTTCATATCCTGTGGGGTGCAGTAGTTCAATATAGCCAAGCACTTTTATATTTCCCTAATGGCTGGGTTCCCTGCATTAATATCCCAATGGGATATAGTGTTACTGAACTGCTTCTGCTGCAGTTAAAGAAAAATTACTCTATTTTCCACTGAGGGAGAAGAAAGAACTTTAGGTATTTCAGTTACTAAACATTTGAAAATTTATTCTCACTGTCTGAAAAGTTGAAAGAGTTATCCATTTCTATCAGTTTTAAGGTGAGATTTCATCCCCTAAATCCAGTAAATAAATTAGTGAGCCTTAGGCATCTAAATTTTGCCTACATGTTTCTGAAAAGAGTCACCTAGTTTCAACTCTGAAAATGCTTCTCTTCTTTTTTCCTAAAATTTCCAAAAAAGCTTTCTTGATGCATCTTCACAGCTGTTTGGCTTTGAAAGGTTCCCCCTCAGCTCTCCACCAGGAGCCATCAGCCAAGCATTACTACAGCTTGAGCTTCCATAGCAGTCTGGTTTGGTAAATATTTGCAGGCAATACCCAAACCAAACCAACAAGGATGGAGATTTCTGTGAATTCTAGCTGCACTCCAGGGTCATTTTCAGCTTCAAGTGCTGATACTCAGCATACACAGAAACCATGCTTAGAATATTTGATCACAACAAAATGCAGAGCTGAGAATCAGTTATACTGTAATTTCCACCATTTGGAGAGTGCTGATTTTGTCTAGGGTAGAGTTCACTTCCTTAACAGTAGCTGCTCTAGGCTGTGCTTTGGATCTGTGCTGAACACAGTGGTGATAACACAGAGATGTTTTTGTTATTGCTGAGCAGAGCTTGCACAGAGCCAAGGCCTTTCTGATTAACACAAGAGGATAAATCTAAATGGGACTATCTGCACTTAAATCCCTATGTGTACCACCCATGCAGGTAGGTTTTACTAATATGTCTTTTTGTTCAATTTTTTATAAATTAAACCTCCAATGTTCCTTTATGTGGAATTATTTCTCTTGCCATGCTTTCAGTAGCTGTTGTACTCAAATAGGAATTTAATGAAAGGAAGTACACAGCAAGCCAGCCATAAACTCCTTCACTGTGAGGAGGTCCAGATTTCTGACCACTGCTTCTATCTCAGAACATCCCTAAGATCAACTGTACTGACCACCCATCACAGCAATCCTCTGGAATACCTGAACTGACCACCCATCACAGCAATGCTCTGAAACACCTCTGAAAGTCCAGTTCTCCTTTAGTTTGTAAAGTAATAAGATGAAGTAAAAAAGGATGGCTTGAACTATTGACTGCAATCTGTGACAGCAATGTAAGCCTTTTATTATATCAGACACTAAGAGCTATATAGAAAGAATAAACCAAAAAAGGAAGAAGTAACTGATTGCAAGCTTTTTTTAGCAAATATATTTTATATATTAATTTATATACATAAATAAAGTAAATCCCAGTGTGTAGATCAAGACTATGCATTTGTGAATACAAAAGGTTTTACCTATAAGGACTGACTTTCAGTACTGCTGATTAGCTGTATCTCTCTTTAGTAGATTTGCTAGAAACCTCTGACACAGCAGGCTCATACCTTTACTGCCTCTGCAATCTCTCATGAGATAAAAAGCAACTGATACCAACAATACAGCTGATTAAAAGACTCCTCCCTTATAAAGCAGGGCAGGGAAGAATTGAATCAGTACAAAAGAAACAAATGGAAACAATTCTCAAACACAGGACAGAAAGGAATAAGTCTGACTCTAGAGTTAGGAACATTTTTGTAGCAGAAAGACTTCCCAAATTCTGCAGCTCCTGAAGCCCCAGCAACTCCTCCTGTGCATTTAGGGCATGGCTCAGTCACTCCACATGTCCTGGACAAGCACAGCACAGCTCTGGAGGGGCTGTGGGACACATGGTTGGTTCAGAGCAGGTGTTGACAGCTGGATCAGGTCCCAGCAATCATAAAACTTTCACCCTCTCTGCTCCTGCAGAGTTCCCAGTGCATTTACACTGTAGATTCAGCCCCCACAGGTCACAAACCAGCACACTATGGCAGCTGTAAGACCTCCAAGGAAGGCATTGGAAGACAACAGAAAGAAAACCCAAACACAAGATCATCACCAACATTCTAAAACAATACAGGAAGGAGCAACTTGGTGTGTCTGCTAGGACACATTTTCACAAATTATATTAGGTTTATTGCTTAGCAGTGTTTCATGCTAAGCAATCCACACTAATTTCCAATAAAGTATTTCTGATAAAGTAACATTTTCTCAAGAATTAAATTTAACTCAGCTATTTTTTTTGCCTTTTAAATTTTCTTAGTTACAACAGAAACAGAATTAAGTTAATTCCTGAGAGTAACTCACAATTCCTCATGGTGGACTCCTATCTCTAAAAATGAGATGAGCAAAAATATAGAAGGGGATTTAATATAGTCCATGTCATTCAAATAATACTAAATAATTTATATAATAAAACTAAATAATTTATATAATAAAAGATACATCCAACTGCCATGGAAAGATTTACTATCTCCCTTGCAATTTACATCCCTTAATAGAAAAAAAATTTGTGGACCATTTAAAATTCCTGAGGATTTCACAGTAGCTGATGCAAACCCAGGGTAATATAAATTAGAGATAATGGATGAACCATGCTGTAAGTCAAATAGGTGGACAGGTGACCAATTTTTGAAATGGAGGACCTCATCATCATCCTTCCAAAAGACAGGATAAATACATTCCATGTCTTAGCAGACTTATCAGAATCTTATGAAATATTGAAATCCTCTGGGAAACATCTTTTTTCTGATGAGCTCTATTCTTAACCTCTAAATTTTCTAACAAGATGAAATTGTATTGCAGGCTTGCCTAAATTTCCTAGATTATTTCCTTTGATAAAAATTTTTGATTTGTTTTACAGATACTCAAGTAAGTGGATCTACTGATTTTTGGATCTAAATTTTTTTACATTTACATTGCCCTCTTCCCTTGAATGCTTTACGAAAATTTGTATTCAGGAAGAACAAGGATACATTCTGTAAATACTCTTATTAAATGTAATTTCCACATTTCCTAAAAAAAAAAAAAAAAAAAAAAAGTGTTAAAAGTGCATTATTTGCAATGCATTTTTACATTTACAAAAATACACTGCTGTGTAATGTCTACATTATTTTACACAACAGAGTAGTTTTAGCACTGCCAGAGATGAATGTAAGATTCCCCACACCACCCACAGAAATGTGACTCAGTACAATTGCAGAGACACCACTGGTAGTAGAAGATACACACTTGCCATCCCTCTCTAATTATTGGTTGAATTAATATGATTGCCAGCAGTGCTGCCAGTTGGTGCCATTGTGGCAAAATGACAATATCATAATGTGGACAACTGGCCTCAGATGGCTTATTTTATATCCACTGGGGAATAGCCATCACTAATGGCAATTTCTGTTAATTTAGTCTAGATTTGAATTTGCTACATTAAAAAGCAATAATGTCGGTGTACTCTGACATTTCTAAAATGTACATTCCTCCCTCATGAATGAGCAGGATGAAAATCAACACTGTACTCTATGATTAATACTACAACAAGTTTGGCTGTTTTCAGGTCTTTTCCCCACATTTTCCTTGCTTACTGTACATGCCCATGCAGCAATTACTCCCTGTATGAAAGAGCTTTCCTGGCTTTGTAAGTGTTTTTCCACCACTTTAGTTTCTCTACATGAAGCAAGAGTCTGGGATTTACAGGTTAGGTCTGCAAAACAGCCTCAGTAGCTTTTGGAGGAATATTCCTGTCTTTGAGTGCTGTTTTGCTATCACCAGTGCCTGAGACAACAATTTCAAAACTCCCTCCAAACCACCAAGGGTCCACATTCCTTGTTGGACTCCAGTATCTCTGTGCTGGGAGACATCATCTGAAGGAATTCACTAATCTACAAGAGTGTCTTTGAGCTGGATGTGTATTCAATGCCATGATTCTATGAATCTCTTAATAACCAAGAAATGGGTTAGGTAAGTCTGCATGGCTGAGAATTGCTAGGAAGGGTTTACCCGCTGAAAACCAAGTAAAATTCAATTCTCTGGCTACAAAAGCTGAAAAAAAAAAGTTAAAAAAATAATTTAAAAAATTATTTAGAAAATAAATTGCTTTAGCTTGTTAGTAATATTGAATGAGTGAGCTCACTGGCATTCTTAATTGAACAGGAGCAGAGTCACATATGAAAAAGGATCACCCCTCCCAACCAGTCCCATTATGAACAGTCCTCAGTCCCAGACTCAAGAATGATAGTGGTCTTCATAAACCCACAGAACAAATGCAAATAAAGAATTACAAGAATTATAACAGAATAAATTGCTTAAAATATCATTCCTCCTCTCCTTCTCAACAGAGAAATATTTGTATTATTCTACTAACCACTTGCAAGTATAAACTATGATGCCATTTTAAATTTACAAAAGTGCTTTCTTCTCAGTGTGCTTCCCCTTTCCTAGTTTAATCCAGCAGAATGTCTCATACATTTTTTCATGTTTTCAGAGGTTGCACAGAATTTCAGTCTTCTGACTGCTCCTCTGATGCATGTGGAGAATAAAACAGCTTTTGATTAAAGCCAATTGTGGTGTGAAGCCTGACCTGCAGGGCCACCCCAGCAGATCCATCACTCACACACCGTGTGAGCAGTAATGCTCCCAAATATGTACAGCTTCTATGAAGCTCTGTTTTGTAATGGTATTGGACATAGTAAATATTTGGAGACAAAAGCCAGAAGTAGCTGCAGCTGACTATAAATAGCCATTTCTGAATCATGCACCCGAGAAGGAATGACAAACGCCGTGTTTGGAGTTGTGAGGTGGCAGAGCTCCCAGGCAGGGCTGAGGAATGGGTGGGATGTGTGTGAAATTCTCACCTCCCACCATCCTGTCTTACACATTCACTCCAGTCCCTACAGGAAAAGAGTCTAAGAATGGCAATAGTGAGACCATCAGAGCCCATACCAGCCCATAAACATTTTTCGGGACACAGGATTAACAAACAGAAAAGCCATAACAGCAAATAAGGTCCACTTCTGTAAAAACCTAACACTGGGAAGATCTGTATCTGCAACAATTTCCTTCCTCCAGCACAAACTTTGGAATCCTACAAGTAATGTAAGTTGAAATAAAACAGTTACAATGCTGGAGGATGGAAGGGGTGGCTGGAAAGGAAAAATAATCTTGCTCTTGTTATGCACAAGGTAGCCTAAATCTGCTTACATAAAAAACAAATTACCATTCAAAAAATCAAGATATTTGCTCATCATTCAGTCCAGGTCTTTCTGAAGGCCATATAAGAATGTGGAACCTCAGGGTACTTCTGAGAGACAGTTGCACTGGATTTCCCCTTCCCTGGGATGCTGAAGGATGTTGAGTCCTTTGCTATGAGATACCACTAAACCCATTTCATTCGTCCCTTCCCCTTCTTGGTCTTTACTTGTTTATAGAGTTGAATGCCTCAGTTATTCATCCATCCTGTCCCTTCCAGTGCAATCCATGGAGGTTCTATTCAGCCCCATAGGGCATGAACTTGGTGAGGCTGCCCAGCTGTGAGGATGCAGACATTACTCCTCACTACTCATATTGCCTCCTGCAAGAATTTCAGAGAAGCAGGAGGAGTTTCTCTAATACTAACTAATGCAAATACGTGTGAGTAGCATCTGGCTTTGTGTTTTCTCTGTGATACAAACTCAACTCTGTGTCTCTTTAAATGCCTTTCTGTGAGATGGCACCAATTCCCTAACTTATATGTTAAAAGAGTGCACCGATGTCCTAATAAAAAATTAGCATTTGAATACCAGTTAGATGATAAGAGATTAACATAAAAATGAATTGCAAAAATCTGGATTGCAAAAAAAAATTTGCATTGTGCTGTCAAATCTCTGGTTTACATTAAAATGTAATCCTAAAATGAAAACAGCACACAGCATCGTTGTATGTCAACTTTCTTTTTAGCCTTCAGTGTAGTAACAGTGTCCAGACTCTGGGGATAGAGAGTTGGAAGTTCACACAGCATGCATTTAACTCAAACTGCTGTGAGAAATTGGTGTTTTTCTTCTTTTGCCAAAGCAAGCAGAAGTGAAGAATAAAAGAAAGGGATTACCCTGTCATAGCAGGAAGATAACTCATTCACTTCCTATCCCACTTTAATGTGCAAATCAATCCTCACGCTGTTCTTTGCCAGTTTCCACCATGTTAGTCACCTTGGAACAGCTGGGAGCTCTGGCATTGGCTTAGGATCAAATGGGGTCATCTGTCAAATAAGATATGAGAAATAAATGGATGGAGGTCTTCCAAGAGGTGGAACCACTTGCTACTTGTGTAGGTAAATTACAATGAAACAATGTAAGGCTCATTAGTTTGTTTAATTAAAGATTATTAAATAAATAGTCTATGCACTAATTTTTTTTTTCTAGATGCCTGCTTCAAATCTCATAAAAGGTACAGTTTTAGGAATAAAAATGATTGCTTTCAGGTGGTTGAAAATGTCTGAGATAGTTTTGTTCTAAGAGCTCTTTCTATACTTTTCACATTTCATCTAAAACAAAATAGTCTTGAATTTTAAATGATTTCTAGGGAAGATTTTTTCCTCTTTCACTGTAACACAGCACTTGGGTTTTCAAAATAATTTCAGAGTTTTTTTAGTTTCCTGAGAAGTCTCATCTGTACTCTAAAGAGAGACATGTGCCTATACCTGTAACAAAACCTTGATGCAAAGCACAAGTTGCCCTATTCTGAGCA
Organism: Oenanthe melanoleuca; assembly: GCF_029582105.1. Taxonomy (NCBI): domain Eukaryota; kingdom Metazoa; phylum Chordata; class Aves; order Passeriformes; family Muscicapidae; genus Oenanthe; species Oenanthe melanoleuca. Next base: position 10,338,701 of record NC_079340.1, read on the forward strand.
TCTTTTAAACTTATGCTCCATCTTGAATCAATTGGATAACTCTCCTGATAGCCCTTATCTTTATCAGGAGCTCTTTTTTAGTGTTCTGGTGCTTTTCATTCAAGTGCTCTCTTTGCCAAAGCAAATAGCCACTCACCATCATTGAAATTCTGGGATATTCATCTGGGAGTCCTATACACAGAGAACCAAGTGCAATTCAGTACTTGTGCACTGATGGAAAACATTTTGCTCCAATATTCCAGCTCTATCAGCCAGGGTCTTTTCCAGAATTGTAAATATATGCACAGTATTATTTCAGTGATTTATCACAATAATCTGGACATCTTAGTGCATGTCTCAGCTAGAACACCAATTTTGTCATGTTGAACACTAATTTGTTTAGAAATTCTGTCATGCTTAATCAAATTAAGCATAGTATCAAGTAACCTCCCTGAATTCAATGATTCACCCACTTTTCCTGTGGGAAACAATCAAAGCAACTTCCCATGCCACATAATTCCTTAGCAGCTTTGAAGGCTACTCACATTTTCAAAGGGGAATAAATTTAGATTCTTCAAAAGATCTTCACAGATACTTGATCCTTATGTGATCTACATGTGTAATCTATCTTTAGGGCTAATTTAATAGCCCTAATATTTAAATAATGAACTATTCACTGTAATTAACCATGCAGCATTGTTTTAAGTGTAATAGGACTGGCAAAATCATGAAAACCAAGTTGTGTAAAACAGCCACTAAAGGAATTAATGGCCAAAGTGTTTCACAGAGTTGATACAGACATCTGTGGTTTAAGATAATATTTATTATTATTATTATTATTATTATTATTATTATTATTATTATTATTATTATTGCAGGCAGTCCACAGATTTACTTTTGCTGGGTGCTGAAGGAGTTCCAAAACTTCCCCAAGAAAAGTTTTGACTCCATATAGAATACAAGTAAACACTAAATGACACAAAGGTCATACTTACAGTCAGACCAGGCATGTGAGTCATAATTGTTCATTTTTGCAGGCAAAAAATTTAAACTACAGGATCCTGAAGAAACATAAAACTACATTCATTGTGAAGAAAAAAAATCTAAAGAAACTACAGCAGCAGTTTTGCTGACAAGGTAAAGTCACAATACTTTAAATCATTTTATCTCTCAATGCACTGTTGTCTGCTGCAAGCCCTACATATCCTGTCACAGATAACAGAAACTAGGAAAAATGAAAGAAGGCTGAGGAAGTAAGTTAAATAACACAGCAAACTTGCTGATAATGGGATCTGCTATGACTGTGAGATAACTTCCTAAAGAAAGTCACAATGACCTAGTTATTCAAAGAATAGAAAGCAGATGACCCTTGAAAATAGGACCATCCTTCTTCAAGAAGAATATACTGGGCTGCCAGGTACTTCCTAATCCTGAGCATGACATCTGCAAAGCCAATTGGACAATTTTCTGTCTTTATCTTTTCTAACTAATACCTTTTCTGTCATTGAAAACTAGTGAGATTGCAGATCTCTTCAAAAAGTTGCTTGAGAAATTTGGAGAGAGCCATTGCCCTCCAATGTGATAAAGCAGCTTCAGAGATAAAATATCACACAGGGAACATTTCTTATTAAGATCAGCTTTTAAATTTTTACAAAATCTTTATCATTTCTCCTGTGGCTTGTTCAGCAGAATGTTTATTATTAATACTCTAGTATTTATGAGCAAGAAAATGTCCTCTCTCCTGAACTCAATATGCTTCTGAAGAGAAACACATCTATAAATATATATCTACTCACTACTGATTTTTCTGTTCCTTAAAGAACAATCAAGTTACTTGAGATTTTAATTATGTTTCCAATGTCAAATTTTTACTGTAATTATTTTTCCACCATGCTTTGTAGGCAGGAGAAAATGGAAGTGGGCAAGGAAAAGGAGGGCTTGATTTTTAAAAATATAGTAAACTAAATTTCACTCAAAGAAAATTTTTGCGTTTAAGCATGTAACATCATTAAATTTTTGAAAGATTCTAGTTTAACAAAAGCACAGGAAGTTTGCTTGACAAATTATTTCAAGTTCTGTCCATCTGTTATTAAAATGTTGTTGTATTGATATTTTTTCCGACATTTTTACTAAAGGCTGCTAACAGTGTTTGATTTTATTGTAACAAAATACTATCTAATATTCCTTCCAAATAAAAAAAAAAATCTAAAGCTAAACTCTTCAGAAGAATAGTCTAAAATATTTCTTAAAAACATATTTTAATGGCATTTATATTTAATGTTTGCACTGATCTCTTTGTTACTGTAGGTATCCTTATCCAGCAGCTTTTTAAAGTAGAATTTACTTTTCCCTTTAACAAGAGTTAAAATAACATCTGTCACAATAACAGGAGGGATATTTGGACTCTGTTTTGTGAAAACTGAGAAAGAATCTTTGATAAATATATCTTTTCTTTGTTCATTCCAGCAGATAAAAGAAAACCCTCTAAGTGAAAGCAGGAAGCTGCAAGAAGCTGCCAGAAAATAAAGATTCCAGCATTTATGATTAGTGTGTTTTTTCAGTGCTTGGTGTCTTTCCTGCTGAACATACCCACATTTTACAGCTCCAGACTACTTTTTAAAAGGGCAGGATTACACAACAGTGCAAATCTGCACTCTGTATAGAGTTGCAGTGTAGTTTTGGATAAGTTTTTCACAGATTTTGTACTACTTCAGTGTTAGTTCAGTGTCTCTAAGGCACTCTTCATTAAAAGGATTTGCTCTTTCCTCCTGGTGCAATAGGTGCTCAATCACCACGGACTTTTCTCTATCACTCTACAGAAAATTAAACCTAATTATGAATTATGCAGCTCTAAAATGTCTACACACATATGTATTTTTAAATCACCATGTCTTTGTAGATGATTTAATCTATTACATCTCAGCATTAAAAACTTGGTACTGGTTGTTAGAGGCTGTCAGCATTATCAGGAGGCCAGCTCCTTAATCCCCTTTTTGGAGATTGAAATCCCATCATTTCAGGCTGCACATGGCTTCAAAGGGCAGATCAATTTTTATAAAGGCACTGGGGATACTTCTGTGTAATGGCTGAGGGAGAACAGTCTGTTTATGTATCTTGCTTGTAAAGCAAATATGCAATGATGCATTCCTTTTATCACTTTCAACACCCCTCTCAATTTGTCCAGAAAACCCTCTGATGGAAGGGAAATATTTCACAGTGGCTCCTCCAGCACAGGAGCACACACACAGCTGGTTCCTTGGGAAACAAGATCACCATCTCACTCCCATTTCTCCCATATGTCACTCTAAAATCGAAACAGGTTGTCACAAAAAAGCTGCCTTCAACAGCTGCTTTTTTGGCACTAAAAGCTTTAGGCCAATCTCTTGAAGGAAAGGATTCCATGAGCCTGAATTTCCAAGCACATGATTGATTGTTACAGTAAAACACATATGAAATAGCAACCTGTATTTAGAGATGTGTAGCTTCCTCCTACTGTCTGAAAAGCAGTGGCCTTGGCATAACATTTAAAAACATTAGTGGACCATTAATGGCACTTCATGGTTTCAGTTTGGCTGAGCTTTTGGGGACAGATTAGAGGTTTTAACACTCTCATTCCTGAAGTTGTGAGTTATTCATGGGAAGCCTTGAAGTCACACAGCTCTAACAGCTCATACAAAAATTAATCTAGATGAGGAGGTTTTGTACAAGTAATTATTTGTCATTTACAAAAAGACCCAAAGTTGCTTCCCCCTCACACCAATTTCATGAAGGATTCCAAGGAGTTCTCTTAGGCTGCTTTCTAAGGTTAAATTTCCCAAGATGTAGAGATGAGTTGAAGTGACAGGGGTGAAAATTGCCACCTTTGGCCATTTCCAGAAGTACTGGAAGCACTTCCCTCTGCACTCCAGAGGAGGAAGGTGCCTTCCAGCAGGGAGTGTCCCTGCTGCTTTTGGGCACCAGTGATGCCATGCTGTGCCCTCTGAGGCAATGGATCATTTGGCTGTGCCACCACTCTCTGTCCCACACATGGTGCACACATTTCCTGCCACATGCACACTTGGTCCGTGACTCTGAGGAGAATGGAGATGCACGAATTGTGTAGGAGGCAAACTTTCAGAACAGGAAACAGGTGTCGAGGCTGCACTGCTTTTAACATTTAAAATCTACTCTTTTTCTTACAATATAATCTCTTTTAACAAGGTCCAACTGAGAGCATTTTAAAAGTGAAAATTCATTTTTTGCTTCCTTTGCCAGTTTTCTAATAACTGGATACATTAAATTCCTTGTAGAAATAATTAACATACCGAATTTAAGCCTGATTAACAAATACCAATTTTATTCATTAAATCCTTGGTTTTAATTTTTAAATAGGAAACAAATTAAAACTAAAACATGTAGAGCAGGAAATACAATCTCCTTTAATATTCCAACTCATTCATTTATTGCATTAATTTTAAAGTAATTGTACTTAACTTCTGCTCAGCTAGGTACCCCGGAACTTGAAGAAATTAGCATATTCATATTACTAAGACATAGCACAGTGATCCTGTCTATTTATGCAGTTATTTATAAATTAACCTCTTTGCTTGATTTTTTTTTTATTCCTACATCTAACTGTAGATTTTTTCCTTCCATGAATAAAAGTTATAAATTCTAGAGACAGGTCAAAGCATAAATGCAAAATAAAACCTTCCAAGAATAAACTTAAATACATTTTAAAGGGTAGGTGTAATTTCCCCTACTCCAAAAAAAAGTTTATTCAATGCATATAATTACATTTGTATTTATATATATACGAGCTGCATAAAATTTATCCAGACAAATAAAATCTATGCAAAATAAAGTCCTGGAATGATTATTTAATCATCCTGATGTAGTCCTCTGAGGAAAACCAGCATTAAATAGTTGGGGGCTTTTTGTCAGATTTTTATGTCATCTGATTTGCTCTCATTTCTCTCAAGGGATTAGACATGTGACAATGTCTTGCTTCTCTTTTAGAGAGATAGGACATTGTTTCCCCTGACATTTTAGCAGAAGTTTCCTCTCCCACCTCAGCTAAAATTGATGTTCTTGCTTTATTACAAAAGCAACAGAACACAACATTTTTGTCATTACTGGTTTTAGCCTAAAAGCCAGTAAGTTCTCATCATTACCATGCAATATGCAATAACACACCAAAAAAAAAAAAAAATTGCTAGTGACACACAGAAATCACACTAACATTTTGATTTTCAATAGTTCAGAGTCAATCAAATAAAATTTTATAGGGGACTTCACTGAGCAGAATTAAGCATATGCTGTATTAAAACTCCATACTGTCAAACTCCTTTCAGATGCATAATCACTTTGTACTTAACAGGACCTCAAATTGTTCAAAATCCATTTTGCACGGGAGATATATTCAATTAATTAATAAGCTTTCTCTAGATTTGAATTCTCTGACCTAATATTTATGAAATTGCTGCTTTTTCCTTTTTTTAACCCCCCTCTGTTATTTTTTAAACCAACACCTATTAATTACTCCAAAAGCTATTCTGTATGCTTCATAAAACAGATAAGTAAGCACCAGGTTGCCATTTATATTTGTTAAAATGAAAAATATCTCCTGGTTATCCTTTTGATGAATCCAGCTGTCAGATAAATTAGCATGAAAGGCTAACTAATGCAAAGGAGAACACATAAATGAACAATAAATTACACAACAAATAAAATACATAATTTATATTTATTAGGAGCCTAGTTCTGGATGCTCTTATCATAGCATCCCTACTCAATTCAAATACTAAATAGAAATATAGGTATTGTCATATTGGATCAGGATATGTTATTCCATCTCTGAAAATGGTAGTATCATATGGTAACTAGGGATGCAAACAACAAGGGAATAGGCCTTAAAAAACTCCACAGTATATAAACATAGGATTTATTTTGATCTCCAAAGACGCTGGCTTTACCCCAATGCTAAGATATATTGTCACTTCTATGAAAACTCTAGATGTTCCTCACAGTCACAGAAATACACAGATCCTTTTTGAACCTTTAGCCTGGCCCAAATGTCAATGAAGGCTTCCAAATTCCTTTGGCAGTGAGCTGCCAGTCTGTGCCACAAGGCACATCAGGCTTCCAGACTTCTGCTGGCCCACCACAGCTCTTTTTCAGATCTTTGCTCTAGGTTTTCTTCCTCTAAAATCAAAAACAAGCATATGCAGGGCATAGACCTGGTGTGCACCCAGAGAGAGCAAGAACCCACACCTGGAGCAAAGCAAATCTGGCAATTTAGATGTAATTACCCTAATGTAGCCACCTTTAATTCACAATGTAGACACATGTTGAGTTGCATCCCTAGGCAGCTGTAACACAGGAGGGTTTGTTCTGGTTCAGTACTCACCAAGGACATCAGCTACCTCTCATGTCAGCAAGTGCCAGGTATTTATTCACATCATCCTCACCTTGTTGCCTCAAGACCCAATTCTGTCCCTTTCCCTGTTGCAAGAGAGATAATTTTGAAAATCCAGGGACTGCTATACCTCCATCTTCCTTGTGCAGTGGTACCATCAGCTGTCTTTTGATCCCATCCTCATTGCAGCTGCAAAACATGCTAACATTTTTTGTATGGGTAAATGGCTTGCTGAAGTTTGATGGTCTTCAATCAAAACCAGGATCTAAAATGTTCCTGATGGAAGCAGGAATAAAAGCCTAATCAGGTAAAGAGCATAAACTAAATTGTGGAATGGAGCCACATGAAAACTCATTAAAATCAGTTCTTCATGGTGAGGAAAATGAGAAAAGGACCTTGGTGGCTAGAATCATAAATGTTGGAAAAGAGCTGATGTCCGGATTCCAGGGGTATTATATCAATGTCAAGGACCAGATTAATATTAATGTCTCCAGCTTGTACAATTTTGTAGCAGGGAAGCAGGGAGCATCACTGGATGGACTGACTTATGTTGGGTATTATCTGCTAGGCTGTGCCAAGGCTTCCTCATTCAGTCTACTCAGATAAATGTTGCATACATGCTAAAACTCTGCAGATTTTGGCTTTATCAACATTTGCACTGATTAATTAATTAATCACATCTTGGTTTAGTGCCAGTTGTCAAACCTTCAGAGAATTCCCAATCTATTTGTTAGCTAACATCCATCACTGTGATACCAAATTAAACAAAAATAATTTTTTCCTTAAGTCATTTGATTAATCATATATTTTGTTAATAATTAAGAAGACACTTAAAAAAAACCCCAAACAAACCTTAACTATTCAACCTATGAGCTAATCTTTATCTTCTGATCATTCCATATGCATATATTTGAAGATACTGTATTTAATTCTTAAAGAAGCCTGTGGTGTTCCACTCAGGCTGCAGTTGGCTTACTCAGAGGACTAAACTCAGAAATGTATTATTCTGACAGCAGGAGCAAACAAGCTGACAAGTCTTCTGTTGGCATGGCAACACAACACTGAAACTAATTCAGATCTTTGGTAATGACAACAAAATATTCTCTTCAAAAAGAGTAGTAGTAAAGCATTATTTCATGCCACAATTTCTTAATTTGGGATTGGATTTTTGCTGGCTTTTTTGGTTTAGTTTTGAAAAATCATATTAAACTATCCTATTTCCAAGCAGTCTGGTTTATTTGAAACAACGTCGATACAACCTCTCCTCACTCTTTCTTTTCATGTCTTGACTATATTCCCACCTTGATGTGTACCACTGCTCCTGAAATCTGCAATTACAGACGGCTCTCAGTGTGCAGACTAATTAATTAACACCCTCAGCTTCTATTCACAAGCAGTCAGTGCTGTAATGGATGACTTCTGGAAACAGATATAAGCACTGTGGATTATAAGCTCTTTTTCTTTCAGTATATAGCTGTGCCAGAAAAAAAAAAAATTAAAAACCAGCAAAAACCCCAGGTAAGGATGTTATTTCAGAAATCTTCCTGCAGCAGTACAGATGCTGAACTGATAGATAGAGCTGGAGCTCCAGTCAAAGCTCATGTAAAGTCAAGTCCATGATGTCAGTGAAACTGTGTAGAAGAAAGAACTGTGTATATTTGATACAAGCTCATCAAAAATACTTAAGATTAAAAAAAAAAAATACTGAAAAGTCCTTACATCACTGTGGGCAAGCAACCAGAAAACCCTTTATGAAATAAAGGAATTATGGAATACAATACTATCCCCCTGTACACATGAATTCTTCTTTAAGTATCAAGGACCTTTTTTCCTGATTGGATCTGACCAGTTCTGCCAATAATATTTCATTCTTTCCTGTGATTCAAGACACCTTGCAATTAAAAACAAACAATGCAAACAAGAAAAAAAAAAAAAAAAAACAAACATCATTATTCTGCCCATTTGATAGCTAATCATGGAAGTGTAACAAACTTTTCCAGGGTTTGAAAGTGTTTCCAAAAGAGCCTTAAAATAGACTACAAAAACCACTGATAGCCAAACATTTAGGTACAAGTGATGGAACTGGGAAGTTATTTGCATGCCTTAGCAGGAAACTGATGTTGGTCAGTTTAAAACCCATTATATGGGTAGACTATTCCACTTCAAGCACTCACCACCAGAAATTATGGACACCTTACAGTTTGTTATGCTGATCTCTTTAATTTTCATCACTGCTTCCACTGGAAATAAAACTCCATGAGCATGACATTGTGTTCTTCTCATCAGGAATATGCTGTTTTGCTGTGAATAATTCATACCCATCATTTTGTGGTTTTGTCAATCACAGTGCCACAGACCACAATACTGACTTTTTTTTTCCTCAGGCACAGAGCATTTTAGGAATGACTTTAGTAGAAGTTTTGGCAATTTAAGCACTGCAATTTGGAGACCAAGTCATGCTGGGAGTACTGACATCTAGTTTAAGAAATGACTTCTTTAACTACTGGTCTAGCTTCAAGGTGATTTTTCTGATGTATTTTTTTCTCTTATGCTTTTAGGAATGCACTTTCATGTAGCTAACTTTCCATCATTTGTATTTGTCCTGTGTCCCAGTGTTACTAAATGAGATTCAGTTCAGAACTAAGGTTACAAACAACACACAGAGTGAAAGGCAGGCTGCAATAAGAAAGGGTGGAAAAGCCCATTCCCTGAGCTCAAACCTCTCTCCCTCAAAGGCAGAACCAGATCCTTTCAAAAATGTTATGTTATATGGGAATCTACTGCATTTTGAAAACTGGATGCAATATGCTGTTTAAACTTAATTAGCTCTGTGTTTAATCTTTTCTTTTGCAGGTCCTTTGTTGGCCTATGTAAGTGCAAGTCAAATTCTGCTTTTCTCAGAGGTTTGCAATCCCTGATATTATTTTTTAAGAAATACCTGCATGATCTATCCTATTATGCTTTTGACTTGGACTGAATTACATTAATGGGTTCCACTCAGAACTCCCATCATATCTGCACTGTTAAAGCAAACAGAAACTCACACCATAAAGGACAGGGAAAAAATGCAGAATTAGCCTTCTATTTCTTGCAGTCATTTCCTTTCCTAGCCATCACCACTTAGATATACCACACAATTTTTAATTATTTACACCAATGCCAGTAGGAATCCAGAAGAAAAATGCTGACACTGGAAAATTCCAAAAGCAAGGCTTTATAAGAACTAAAGTAATAAAGAAAAGAAAGTCCTCAGCTCTCTCTGAAATAGCTGAAAAGTTTTTCAGTTTATGTTTTCTTACACTCTGTTTCATTTGTATTTTAATCTAAAAACCAATCTTTTGGTGAAAAAAGCCAATGAGAAATTCTATACTGGTCAAAGACTGAACATATTCATATTGGCATAAAAAATAACAAGAGTTATTAATAGTCAGAATTACCATGACTATTTACAGACATATTTTTCACTACTTCAAATGTACAATACAGAAAATAAAATAAGTACTTTTAGGAGGTTTTGAAAAATATAACCTGTTAACATTAAGGTTATCTACCTGGTAGATATAAAAAATATTTTTCATTGGGGGACAGAGATGAGCACATAATTTCAGCCTCTGAAGGAGCTGTTGCAATTCATCAGCAGAGATGAAATGCTAGAGCAAATGAACTACCATTTTAATCTTTCTGCCTGCAATTATCTTGTCCAATTTGGTTTGACAATTTGCAGCTATGGTTTTTATATACTGATAAAACCAGGTGAGGATTCTGTGTGACTATAACATCCTTATTTTTTTATTATTATTTATTTTGTTTGACTTGAAATGGTTTCTGCACTGCTGGGGGTTTGGCCATTTCTAAATGACCAGCAGGGAACACTCCTATGGCCTTTCTTCACTGGATGTTTGTAAGAGACAGGCAGCAATCTACAAAATTACACCACTAATGATGCCATAGGAATTGTATTTTTCAATTAAAACATGGTCAATATCTTCAGGTCAGTGCAGTGAGAGGCAGAAATGACACTGATCAACACAAGGAGAAAAAAGCAGATGGGAAACCTTAAGGGATGTGCCATGCTGGAATCAGCTCAGGCAAAGAGAGGCAAACAGGGGATTCATGATGCATGAGGCATTGAAAATTGCACAGGGAATGAGGGACAAAAGGATCACTCCTGGCAGGTGTGGAGGCTCCTCCTGTGGCAATGGGAGACTCACAGACACAGAAAGTACCCTAACAATACAACAGTACCAAAGAACACAGGAAGAGGCTTTAGAATGAACTAAGAATAACTCATGGTGAGAGGAGCACAGTCTTTATTATACCTTCTTAACATCCATTTCTTACCACTCACATATGAGCTCATTTTCTCAGCTTGCAGGCTTCCTTTATAGATCATATTTTATCAATGCAAAGCTACTCCAGGCCACTGAGAAATATTTTTTCTTAACCCTTGCTAACTCATATATAAAGCAGGATCCAGTCCTAGACATTATTCTGAGGAATCTGGTGTGAAAACTGCAGATAAACTATCAGCTTCCAGTATCTCACATACACTAAGGTTTACTGCTTTTGTAAGAGATTGTTGCTAGCAGAGAACTAATGCCCACGTGGAGTTTGAGCATGTCTTCCAGGTACAGGGAAAGAAAGTGATCTCTGTCAAAGCAATCTGCTGGGAACTGCAGTTTTTGAACTTCATGAAAAGCAGCAATAATTTGAGAGCTAATAGGATACCATCAGGGAGTCTTCAAACTCTCAGGTAAGGCAATTCTTTCTTCTCAGCATGTTCTACAGCTAGAGAAGTATTACATTAGCTAGGACCCAAATTCTGAAAGGAACTCCCTATTAACATCGATCTCTTTTTCCTGGAACAGCCAACAGTAACTACTCAGGCATCAAGAACACTGAACAGCTCTTTTAAAACATTCCATGCAAGAATTTCCACATTCAAGTCATGAATGCATGCACCAAACAGCAGCACCAAACACAGTGCCAGTGCCTGTTTCCTTAGCTGGCATTCTCAAAGATTGGTTTTATTCTTAAACATTGAAAAAAAAAGCATTCTGTGACATTTTTCAAAGAATTTTATTTATGTGTATGCTTTCTAACAGTTCCCTCTGTGCTTTTCAAGAAATTTTGTCATTCCTTCCTAGGAACTTTTTTAATTATTTCTAGCAATGCTCCTGCTGCTTTCTGGGAATTTTTTATTACAGGCTTTCAGAAATATCTCCTGCACCTTCTAGGAACTTCTCAATTGCTTTCTTATGCTCACTACTTTCTAAAATTACTTTCTCAGCACTTTCATCCAGGAATCTCCCCAAAGCTTTCCAGGTCTTTCCCTATTGTCCTCTAAGAATTTTCTATGAGCTTTCTTGAATCCTCCCTGTTGATTTCTGGGAATTTTGTCTAAATGGTTAGTAGGAACTTTGCAGGCTTCCTAGGTAATTCCCAGCTGCTTCCTAATATTCTTTACAGACACTTCCAATTGTTTTCCACTAATACTCCTGTTATTCCCTAGGAATTTCCTCTAGATTTTTCTGAAAATATTACTGATTCCTTCTAGGAATTGAATTTTGCTGCTTCCCAGGAATGTGTCTTGTACTTACAGATCTTTTTTCACTACTTTCCAGCAAACCATTAATAGATCTTAGAAATACCATCCTGGCACTCATAAATTACTTGGAAGTATGCTCCATATGTTTTTGAGGAATTTCCCCATGATTTTTTGGGGATCCTGTTAATGCTGTTGTAAGTTTCCCTTTTACTACATAAATAGACACACTTGGGATAATTGATGCTCAAATACATTCTGACAAAAAGAAGAGAAGACGTTGCTGGGCTAGAAATATTGCCAAATCATTTCACTGCTCATGCAGGTGGCAGGTCAAGTTGATTTTCTGTGAATCCTTTAGAGCTACACTCCATTACCTGGGGTGCACTGACACAATGACAGTGAAACACAGAGCTACAGCTCACCCACTCTTGCACTAGCCTGGACCTCAATAACCACAAGGTACATGCCTTTCATCTCAGTCAATGTAATTTGATCAGCTGATGTTCTGAATCTTGGTGCAAATAAATACTTTTCTTAGTAAATTGATTCCAACTGCTAGCAATCTTCTAGCAGATTGCTTTTTCCATCATACAGAACTATTAGCTATATGCCTTCGTGTCCAGAACTTCAATCCTCATCCTATTCTAGTTCCATGTCAGGAGATTAAGCTCTTATCACAGGAACCTGGTAAGGGCAGTATCCAGCACCTGTTCATTCCATTTTCAAATAAATGTATTGCTATATCTTCCAGGCTGCACCTCTGGCTAGGAAAAAGCTCTTTATAACTGATCACATAGTTAGCTCATGGCTTTCACTCAAACACGTCAGAATTTTCTTTCTACAATACTTACACAAGTATTGACAGCAAATGGGCTGCTTGAGACAAGACCCCCATAACAACATCACCACATGTGCCTTTCTGTGCTTCCTGAACATGTATATGTCCCTCTGATCCCCTTTCTTTTTCTTTTTTTACTCCCCGGGGGTAGAGATGATTATTTAGTTTTGGACTGTGCATCACTAACTTGAATCTGACATTCACAGATTACAGCTGGGAAAGAAGCAGCTGCTTAATTCAAATATCACCTGATGGACAGTTTTAAGCAAATTTTAGAAAAATTTCAAAATTAAACCATTATGTTAGCATAATAAAAATTCACTTAATTGTCAGTATTGTTTTATTATACATCAATGCTCCTGTTTTGCATTTGGGACTCAGGTGAAAGATTACTTTCCAAACCAATTAATGGCCTGTCATTTATAACCTGAAAACTTTAGACCTCTGTGTCATGATCATAGATTGCCTAAATAAATGTCAGAAGGATTTATATATATTGATATCAATTAAAAACTTATGCTGTTCTATTGATGGAAAACACCTTTGAGTGCTTTACAAATGGATTCTCTCAAATTTCTTTAAAAATCATAGATGGTATGATTTGGATTTTCATTGACAAAAAAAAAAAAAAAATGCAGAGGATTACATAATCTACTGAAAACTATGATGGTCTCAAGACATGACAAAAGACTTCCATAAGGTAATGAGCAGCTGCTCACTGTTAAAAATGTGCTCCCAAATCGAGGTCTTTTGTCCACTGACTTTTACTGACAAGAGATCAGAGGACACAAAGGCAAATCTACTTTAAGGTTTAAAACCAGAGTAAACCTTTAATGGCATTCTTTGAAGGATGCTGAAAACATCATTCTCATTAACAAACTGGCTTAAGAAGAAAATAGCCCCCTGAACCCTGAAGCCATGAAACTTTATTCTCATACAGTAATTCTCTCAGTAATCTGAGATACATGGCTCTGTTTGAAGAGTCTGAAATGGGTGGGGAAAAGCTGCATTTTGTAAATCTCATAATGGTTCTTGAATTTTCCATCTGGTGAGGTATGCAACTGGAAGAGAGGGCATTAAAAATCTGACACTGAAGTATCAAACCACTCTTCTAATGGATATTTTCTGGGGATCTCAACCAAGGAAACAAACCACAAGAAATGAGGGATATTATCCTCCACAGTACCAGTGTGTGAGTAACTCACAAGTGCTCTAATGTGGCTGTTTTCTTCATGTTTTTCCTTCCTTACAACCAACCAGGTCCTTCATAACAGCAATTGCTATTGCTGCTTAGTTGAAGAAAACTTCAGTAGACAATACTTCTCAAGTCAATTTGTGCTTGAAATGCATGCAGGCTTATTGCCAAAATTATTTTTTAAATCCCACAATAAGACATTTCCAAGAAGTGTTTAAAGAAGACCATATTTATTTTTCAGAGAAACCTATTATTTGCCAAGTTTCACGAGCATTTTTCCGAAATTTTGGGAGCAATTTCTATAAATACCTATTTTCTACATTTTTCCTGCAATGATCTTATTTGAAGGATCATTTTGGGTCTCTTGCTTTTTTCCAAGTGCTAAATAGTGACAAAACATTTCAGCTATAAGATTTTTTTTTTCACATTCCCTTCTCATTCATTAATATTTCTGCTGTGTTTCAGCTGAAAACATTTTTGTAACTGGAGAGCTCTGCTATTGTAGACAAGAGCCTCAATAAAAACAAGGGGGTTGATTAATGCAATATGCACACACCTAGAATTTTCATGATGAGTCTCAATGGACTTGAACATCAATTGAAGATTGCACTGCTAAAGTAATTTCTTCTTCTATTTCTTTGTTGGTCAAGAACAATTAAATTGCATATTCTGAGTTAAAGCACTCAAAACTGGTTGTTAAATCCAAAGGGATGGAAATGAATTTGGGGTTAGCATATTAAGCACATTTTGCTCTAGACATGATCTTAATTTACATTGTATTGAATTAATAGTTTATTTAATGTTAGATTTCTCCACTGTCCTGAGTGGGAGATCTGAAAATATGTGAATAATGCTTTCAGTTGTTTTGCCATAAAAAGACAACTGTTCTCTACTGATCTGAACTAAAAACAGAATTCTCATCTTAATGATATTTTTGACACATAATCACTAAAAACAAGTAATTCAATAAGGAATTTAGGACCATTCAGAAGACAATGTTAAGAACAGGCTGAGAGTTCCATGATCCACTGGCTATATGACTGACAGCAGAATCTCATTTTCAGTAGAATTAGGTGCTTTTTCCTGTTTTTTCTCAGATTAAATGGTGTGCAAATACATTTTTAGACATATTCAGGCTCCTTTTGTGTGGTTGAGTACCAGGAAAGGGTCTCACTTCTAAGGAATCATGCTGATGCTTTTAGGCAAACACATCATCCCACTGCACTGATGGGCTGAAGCACCTCTGCAGAGGACATTCATGGAATTGATTCAGAGCTGACACAGACTTTCCTGTGACCCTTGATCACAGCTGCCAGCATAGCCTGAACTCACTTCCTAATTCAAAAATTCACTAATTCCCAGCCAATTGCTTCAGGCTTACTAACTACCCAAACATTTCAGAATATCTTGCTTCAAGCCCAGAGGAAGCAGGATTTTCAAGGAACATTTTTCCTTTTCTTTCTCTTTTCAGTAAAAGAGATCAAGTAAATTCAATTAAAGCTCATTGTAAGCGTGCAGCATTTCCATACTAACAAAACTATGGTACATTCTATGTGAAGAGATGTTGCATTAAAATCTTGGATTTTATGACTGTTTGTAAATAATTACACCTATTCCACTATCTCAATATTCTAGGAAAGCTACAACAGGCTGGAAACCTTCCCAGTCTCTTCTAGTGAAGGCACATTGGGGAATATTTTGTAGACATCAACCTACAATACTCATTAAGGATCATGACTGATTGTAGAAAGTGTCAATATATTCTGTTTGGATAGGTGTTTTCACTTGGATGAAAGACCTTGATGGTTACTGCCCATATATTTGTACAGATGAAGGCAGATATATTAGATATATATATATGTATATATATATATATATTTACAGATGAAGGCACAGATATATTAAGCTTTAGTCTTAGCTGGACTTCTTAGTGCCAGTTTAATGGCAGGACGAATGCATTTCTTGCAGACCCTACAAACTGGATTTTTTTTTCCTGCATTGACAAAAGGCAGGGAAAGTGATCAGCTCTGGAAGCACTTTTTGACACTATACTTACTGTGGGAGAGACAGAAGTCTCATCTCATTATCCCAGTTCTTCTGCTCTCTTACAAGCAATGCTCAGAGATTCCTAGGGGAACAGAAACTGCCATTTAGTGATGATTTCAGCTCCTACCTAGCTATACTTACTTTTTTCAGAAAAGTTTTTTGGGGTTGAGATAGTCATGGTGTTTGGCTGGTTGTTGTTTTTCCAAAAGCAATTTTAAAATTGCAGGGAATAAAAGCAGGATGTCAAAACAAGGGGGAGCAGAATGACAACCATGACAACTAACCTGCAAACACAGTGAAATCATTTATTTGTCCATAATCTGTTATAGCTTTAGCATTTCTTTGATGAGTGACTCATTTATGGTATATCACTACTTCCATTGGCTGGGGATTTATGGTTTGACAATAGAGCAAGAGTGACTTGCAGAATCCTAGCACCAGATTGAAAACCATACAGTCACAGAATAGTAAGTGCCCATCTGCTGCAAAGTCCTATTCTTTAGGGGGGGGTATTTCTGAGAGCTTGCAGGGATTTTTGTGTCTGCTGTGACACTCAGGGGGTGAGCCAGGCCCAGCTCTGTTAGCCAACACCTCTCTAATGCTAGGTTAATGGCATTATTATTATAATGTGGGTTAGCTGGTCTTCCTTCAGCAAGAGCTCTGAGCTCTCTTACAGTGTCCTGGGCTGCTCCCACAGAAAGTCACCCTGTGCCTGCAGTTACCTGGGTCACACCTGTCCTGTTTTCAGACCTGGAAGCACAGAAGCAGTGCTGGTCTCAGGGCACAAAGTGTGTGGTGCTGTGCCTGTTCCCTGCTCTCCTCAGCTGCAAACTGTGAACAGCAAGCAAGGCTAAGTGTATTCCCAACACAAAGCTTTGCAGCTCTGGATGTGGATTGCTCACATAGATCACCTGGTTCCCAGACAGCTGCAATTCTCATGAATATGCAGCTATCCCAACCCTCTGGAGGAACAATATGTAAAGATGCTAAAAGCAAACTGGGTACTTTTCTCTCCTTCCAAACCATAGTTGCTTGGCTTCCATTTTTATTTATGCTATTACATCTTTTTTTTTTTTTTTTTTTTTTTTTTAACTTCCCCATTTTCCCCTATATTTAGGAATAAATACAGTTGTTATGACTAAAGTAAGACTAAAAATTTATGGTTAGGGAAGAGTTTCTGAACAAAAATTAAAAAAGAAAGAGGAGATTGAAGAGTAAGCTCAAGAAAGAAACAGGCAAGGGTGAAAAAAGGCAGAGATACTAAAAGAAAAAGGACAAAGTAGTGCAAAGGAGAGCCAGAGGGAAAGAAAGTAAGTTGATAAAAGGCAAGTGGCAGAAAGGAAGAATGAAGGTGACAGAAGAAAAATAGTTGTAGGAATTAAAGACAACTCCCTCAAGACTCAGCATTTACAAAAAGATCATTCCAGATAATGTTCTCAGATCAGTTTCAATTTCCTACCTTCACTATGTTTGGTGGTTTCCATACAATACTGTTAATCATGGACTAAAAAATATATCCTCTCAAGTCCTTTTCACTTTTTTTTCTGCTCAGGTGGCTGTTATTCTAGGCTAGCATGACAGAGCAATAATTAATAGAATTAAGTGATAATTTAAATTCTTTATCTTGAATAGTCAGCAGGACTGAGGAGAGTTATACACATTAGTTCCACTGAATATTATGTTAGGCTTATATTCATTACATTGGTCCTTTCTTATTTACATGACCTTTCTCAATTGAGAATTTACTCCAGTCTCTGGTCTATTGCCCCTATTCAGACCCCTTAGACAAAAGTCACAAACTTATCACTTCTCAATTACTTTTAAAGAGATTTCTGTCCTATAAAATGCTGTACTTAAAGAGCAGATAAAGACATCACATATGTGCAAGGTTTGCCTTAATGCCAGACAGGATGGATACTCAGATAAGAGATTAAAAAAAATTGAATCTCTTATGCTTTACAAATGCAATTCATTTGAATGCTTATTAAAACAGACATGTGAAACAAATACAAATGTAAACAAAATAAGCATTATGTACACACACAACTTATCATAGTATATAAAGTCTAAAAAACTTGTAGACACATTGGTGTCTTAAGATAATTATTTAAGAATGAATCCCAGATCCTTTTCTTCAGCATGGTTTTGTATGCATAAAAGTATTCTTGATATCAAAAGAATTACAATGATCTTTAATCAATGTCACAAAAAAGTGCAGAGAATGGTAACCATATAGATAATTGCACATAGCTTGCTTTTCTGATTTTTTCAGTGAATAGAAATAAACTTGCCTGCTATCTTAAAAGATAAATGTAATTACAGCACCTACCCACCTATTTTTCCCTATGCCACAGTAGACAATTAGGATTCATATTTTTGAGAATGGCTTTCCAGTGCCTACCACAGTCATTTTACTGATCCTGTTTACTTAGGTGCAGAGCAACCTCTGTGATGAATTCTTAGCTGAAGAAGTGGGAAAATGCACCATTCCAATCAAAAAAAAAAAAAAAATTCCACACAGAGCATTATTGACATTGACTGCACCCAGCCACCCTCTGACACTCAAAAGAGAATCACAGAAATTATCTCCTGCTGCTTGTCATGGCATGGACACTTTGAGATTATTCTGACTTTCAGTGCAAGCACTCTCCCAAGACAACCCAGGTTCCAAGGCCCCAGATGTATATCCCATGGGAATTCTCTGCTGTGATATTCTCTAACCAAGTAAAACTGCTCTGTTCAGTTCTCTTGGCCATATGTCTTTTTACCAGGAAAAGGAAAGCTGTGACAGAAAATCCAAAGCCTGCATTAAACTAGCTGAAATCAAAGTGGAATTACAATCTTTTTGATCATGCAGTGGCAATGGAGAAGAAGTGCCATTATATACAGGCATATTCTACCCTATTTTTGCATGCCAGGAACCTATTAGAAAAACTTGGTTTACATTTTGATATTTATATGAACCTATAAAAAAATTTCAAAACAAACCCAAACATGAAATGATTAATAGTTATATTAAAAAAAATCCAGGAAAAACAGAAAATAAAAATATTGACATCTCTCTGTAGCTAATTTCCAGCTGTTATAAAATTCAACCAAGATAATTACATATCATAAGGAATTGCTGCTGGTTTTCAATAGTACACAGCATGCCAGACACAATGGTAGAGCCTGACTTGAAACATCAGCATTAACATCTGGTCTAGCTAAAACTGGGAGTCATAGATGAGTTTGGGCTTCTAAAGGTACAGTTTCACTTGAACACAATAGGTATGCAACCTTCAAAATGAAAGAAAAAACCTGTGGATTAAAAAAAAATGCAGCAAACTTGTAGGCACAACAGTAGAAACTGATAGGAACTGACATCAGTTGCAGTATGTAAGGCAACTGCAGTAAATGAAAATGTTTTATGGATTTAAGGAAAAGTTGGTCTGAAATAGGAGAGAAGCAGCAGTGGCTTATATTCACTGAAATAATTTGGAGAACAAGGTTTTCATGGCTAGCATCAGAACAGTTAACCAATTCAGCCAGGCCTTATTATGCTCACAATTTATAAAGAGGCTAGGTCACAATTTGATTGGGATTTGGAGCTTGGTTTTTCTGGGGGTGTTTTTTCTTTGGTTAAGATTCATATATTACTCACATTGCAGCTCCATCCCCTAGGATTTCTTTCTTCAATGAAAGATCACATGTTTGCAACTGAGATGAAAAGATACAGAAAGGAGATTGCAGATAGATACAGCCAGTGAAATAGTCAACAAAAAGAGTTTCCCATTCCTAGTCAGAATAATCATCACAATTTTTTAGATGTCTCATTGCATCATAAATTACTGTTCCCAAGCTGATTTGCACTTCATTTAATAAAATACAAAATTAGTTAATGCTATATATTGTACTGTTCTATGCTATCATTAACGCCTATGTACACCACAAATTACAGAATTTTACCTCCCTAATGTTCAGGATCTATTCTTGAATAGAGCAATTTTTATTATATATACATTAATCAAAACTGTTTAGCAGCATTATTCGTGATTATATTTCTCATTCATGGCAGTTAGTTGCTATTTGAAATTTGGACTATGCTCATTAAGCTCTGGGGCCACGTGGCAAGCCTTGATTTTCTTTTGGGGCATGTTCCTACATCAAGGATTTCTTTGCAGAAAGATTTGGCATTTTCCTTTAAGATGTAATGAGCTTCCCAGATTTTTCTAACAATTAAGTCATTAGGTAAATGTTTTCCAGGCAGAACCCCCAAAGAGACATCAACTCATTAGGAGTAACTTATTTTAATATTTCAGCTGAATACATGTGAAATACTCCCACTGAACATTCTGGTAAATATCTATCTCTGCTAAACATAAATTATAGCCTGTATGTCTCTTTCTGCAGAAATAAAAGAAATAATAAAATAATAATAAAAATAATAATAATGAAAGCCCCACAAAGGTCAACAAAAAAATGAACAGACACTAGCAATTTCTAACTATGTAAGTATCTGAAAGGCTAATGTTTACTTATTTATTTATTTATTTTATATGCTGAAGGGCTCTGCAGCCCACTGGTTATGTTACTGCATAGACTATAAAAGGGACTGATTTTTAAATCTGATTTAAATTTGTCATGGCAAGTGAATGAGTGAAAACTTATCTCTTATTCAGACAATGGAACCCAAGAACCAATCTAAGATTTAATGCTGAAAATATAAGAAAAATATTCTGCAGGTTGTTTAAATCTGCCTAATTTTACCTTACTTGCTGTGTTCCATTGCTTATAAAATACCTCTGGCTTAGAATCATGGGGTTTTTAATAGCACTCTGAATTAAACTTAATTCCACCTTCATATCCTCTGTACTAAAAAGAAAGTTCTAAGGTTAGAAGCTATTGTGAAGTTTTAAACCTGTTTGAATTACTGATCACGTTTCAGACCTATTTTAAATAACTTTTATAATATACACATTGAAGTTTCTGGTGAGGGCACTGCAAGATCTGTGAAATATTACTATGATATAGTAATGCCATTATTAATAAACTCATAATAAATGCTGAAAATGAAACACAGAATCCTTTTCCTCTGAAACAAAATTCTTCTTCATATCGTGTCTATTTATGGCACAACACAATGATTCAACACTAGAGTTGAAGTTACCTGTGATTATAAGCAATAAAATGTCAGGCTAGAAGCTTTCCTTAACCACCATGATCAGAGATGGTTACGTGTCCTTCTTTGAATTAATAATTGAAAATCTACTACATGTCACATCTTGTTGATAAAACTACTTGAGAGGATTTATTCTGATTGTTACAGGATGTAATCAAATGACTCTGGCAGTGATTATAAAAACTGTGACAAGCTATTTTTTTGTGGAGAAGTCTTCTTTGCATCTTAAACATAGTCAGCTGTGTCCCTTCTGGCTCACTGCAGGCTTTGCCCTGACAGTGTGCATATGCATAGTCTGTTATCCTATTAGCACCATAAAATCAAAGTTTTAAATGCCTGGACTCTGATGGAAAGTGCATCTCTCTCATAAAGACAGATTGGGGTCAGGCACAGCCATGGTTCAGAGACAAGAGTTTGTGGAGATAAAAAAACTACTCATGAGTGACAAACTCATCTCCTTCCTTCCCAAGTCAAAAGAATATACCCATTTCTCAGTACTAAACCTTATTCTACCTATTTGCAGGAAAGATGAATCTTAGGAATTGTATTTTAGGCTGCTGTTTTACTTTATAGTATAGATGAAGCAAGATTCCAAGTTAAATAAATGCTCTCTTAGCAAAATCATAACTTTCATGCAAAAAAAGTCATTTGCCAGCAGAACATGTACATGAGCCATGGCCTTTCTCAGAAAGCAGCAGCAGGTGATGTACCCAAAATCAGTGACTATTCTTCCATTGTCATTTCCAAGAAGTCACAAACCACCTATTTCTCAACTGCCTCAGAAATTTGAATTTTTTTTTTAATTAACTTTATAAGGGCATCGACTATTTCTCAAGCAAATTGCTGATCCCTAAAATATATATATTTTGTATCTCAAAAGTACTGTCTGGAACAATTAATTTAAAAATTTATCTGTATAAATGCATGCATTAGTTCTTTATATAGACCTATTCAAACCAAGTAGATAATAGGATAATTCTCCATTCTTTGCTGCATGCAGAAAATTAATTACTAAGTGAGTATGTGCTTTTTTTATTGCATCAGTGCTATGCAAGTCAGCTCAGAAAAGCTAAATTTCATGCTTTTCTAGTTCCCCCTCAAGGAGTGGTTTTCCAGCTCATTAAGGAAACAAAGGAAGGAAAGGTGAGTGGTTTATGGACACAGGTTAACACTACCAACTGATGCAAAGAGAAAAAAAAACCTGAAAAGTTACTGTGCACTTGATGGAATAACAGCTGGTAAGGTATTATACAGCAACTTTCATTTACTGTAAACTATTAAACTACAGTAGGGTAGAAGGCTGAAAATGAAATTAAACTCAGCCATACATCACCAGTGATTTTCCTTCCAGCAGCTTTGAACTCTGCAATGGATTATGCAGTGAGTGTGTACATGGCATTATGCTGGAAGCATTTGCAGAACAGGAAGCCACTTGCTCTGCAGATCTAAACTGGAGCAATTTCAACATATAGGAAAACTTTGAGAGCATTAACTATATTGTGTATTACAAGGAAAAAAGTTGGATATCCCAAATGAAAGCAAACAAAACTTTGACAAAATTCAGCCTAGAATGACTTTTATAAGTGTCTTTCAAACAAATGGTATCTTCTTCTCACTAATTCTCCTAACAAAAGGTTGAGTTACAGTGTTATCCTTGTTTAGTGGAAAATATAGAAAATTAAGAAATGCTATTTTTGTTCTTTCAAATTATCTCTCTTTTTATTTGCAGCTATTTGTTGTAGAACTGTTTTCCTAGTGGAACAGTTACAAAAATATTGTATCATAAGGGAACAAACATTCCCCAGCAATGAAACATCACTCCAGAAGAAAACATTTTCATACTTGCAGGACTTGCAGTGGAATCTACAACACTTCAATATTTTATGTTCACTTTCAAAGCTCCTGTTTTGATCACACGAAAAATCAGGCTTGAAGAATTCCAAAGCACAACCAGCTGAATCCAAGACTCCAGTGACTTTCATTTTTCCAGCTCACATAGAAATGTGACATACATATACCCAAGTGAAGATGCAAAGCCAACCATAAAATGAATTTAGAATGGGTTCATCCAACTGACATCACCTCATCAGCATTGTACAGACTTCCACAGCTCCATTCACAGACAGAATGTGTTCCTAATATGGTTTCAAGAGTACAAAATCTCTAAGCTCATACACTAAAACTAGTTCCTGGTCTAAACAATGCATCAGTATTCAATATGATACAGGAAACAGAATTCTAAAAACCTTACATTCAACAACTTTAAAAAAAAATTAGCAGCATCTGCAGTTTCCATTTTGCCCCATTGTCTTCTTTTTCCTAAACCTTTTAATTTATTTTAATATCATACAGCATTTTAAGATACAAGATGGGGTCATTCAAGAATACTTATTGTCTTATTAATCCAGACTGCATTCTTAAACAGAAAAAAAAAATCAAAATATCTGTTTATAATTTACTTAATTTTAAAATTGGATAGTTGTAAAGCACTCTAATAATTTTCACTTTAAGGTTTGATTCACCTTTAACTTGGTTGCTATAGGAAACTTGGTACTCAACAATTGGATATTGTGTTATAAAATAATTAGAAAATCCACAGATGGACAATGAGACATCCAAATTCCTTGTGTAGTTTTGAAAATCTTGCCCTAAAAACACGTGGTATGAGGTTTTAGAAAGTTAAAATTATTTTTATTAGTGTATTTCAAGACCAGAGTGAATAACCTGAATTATCAGAGCAATCTGGTCTGTTGGACAGTTGGCCTTTCTTGGAGAGAGAATTCAGACTGG
The DNA here is from genome assembly GCF_029582105.1 of Oenanthe melanoleuca. Taxonomy (NCBI): domain Eukaryota; kingdom Metazoa; phylum Chordata; class Aves; order Passeriformes; family Muscicapidae; genus Oenanthe; species Oenanthe melanoleuca. Next base: position 10,362,655 of record NC_079340.1, read on the forward strand.
AGACCTTCTGAGGACCCCTCCAACTGGAATTATTCTTTGCCTTTTTAGAAACAGTTCCTGAATGCATCTGCTGAAAGATTTGCACACTCATAGTTTAAGTAAGGCTGGGTACCACGCTACATGACAGATATAAAAAAATCAGATTACAATCCACATTGGATCATAAAGTATATCTCTCTTGAAAAAACCACACCCTGCTGCTGTTAAAAGGAAGGCATCTATGAAGCAGATCTACAGGACCTGAGAGACCTACACCAAGTTTATTTTAACAATGATCACTGCTTAACCTGAATTATTCTGACAGACAAGTATGCAGATATTTGCCCGTACTCTCAAGTTTCTGATTTTAGAAAATGCATTAAGTTTTTCCCTGGCATATATCTGTATATATATGATTTTATGAGGAATTTACCTTCTCAGAATTGCAAAAGAATGCACACCTACCTTCTCCAAGGCTGTGTAAATAAGTGAAGAATAATTAAAATACCTGGTTTACCTTAATTGACAGCAGGCTTGGTTCAGCCACAAGGTCAGTTCACCATAGTAAATATTACAGCTTTTTGATCTTTCATTGAACTATTGCCATGAACCAGACCAGTGTCTATGCTTGTTTTTAAAGGTAGTTTAAGACAATCAGGACTGTCTCTTAAGCCAAAATTATTCTGAAAAACCCAGTTGAGAGAAGATATGACACCCCTTGGTCATGAACTGTGGCTATAGCTGGAGAGAGCCAGAGCACAACATAACATATGATATTAAATATCCAATTTCTGAGCAGAAATTGGATAGCAACAGTACTATTAATAGAAAATAAACACAAACAATAACTTTCTTAAGCAATTGAGAAAATATTCCAAGCTGCTTTGTCAATTTAATTTCCACAAATTATACAGCAGTCCAAAAATTTTAATGTTAAGAAATTACTGCTAGTTCACACAAAGTTCATTCATTTTTGCATGTACCCAGAGTTCCAGCCTGTTCTGAACTGTTTTCAGTGCCTCGAGTACCCACAATGATGTGTTGCAATGGCAGAGCTAAGAACCAAGAAAGTTCCTCATTGTTACTATTTCCATGGACATTGTCCTCACAAATGAGAGACATGGAGTGGCAATTCAAGCTCTGCTTCAGTTTCTTAATAAACTTCAACCTCCAGAAGCCACAGCAACACCAATTCCCCTTTCACCTTATGTTCTTTTTCCCTTTAAGTACTTATTAATTCTGTATGTAATAGAAGCTCTTTCTTCTAACATGTGCCAAGAACTTAACACAAGAAATTGGGCAGATCTTCAATATAACTTCATTGACTTTTAATGATTTACAACAGATGAGAATCTGTCTTCAAAAAGTATACTATTAATTAAGTTATGAAGAGTTGGCTGCTTGCAGTGTTTAATATAATTCTTGAATGTTCCTAGGTATGCATCTGAATTTCAATGAAACTTGTACCAATAGATAGATATTGACATTCTCATGAATACCAAATGAGTTCATTAGCACTTGCCCTGCAATGGTGAATACCTGCTGAATTTATAATTGAGTGGCCTTCAAATGAAACTGCTGGCCACATATCAGGCTCCAATGGTTTTTCATCAAATTTCAAACTTCCCCACCTTTTCCTTCTTTTATTTGTGAAACGGACCTAGAAATTAGAAGGGAAAAAAACAACTAGCAGAGACAAGAGGCAAGAATGTCAACACACACCACAGACACACTTACTGCACTGAGGCTTCAACATAATTCAATACTGTACATCTAAGGATGTGATTCTGGTCTGTAAATGGTCTATCAAAAAAGATGAATCTTTTACACTTTTCCAAATAAAGCCATTTGCTTAATAATTAAGCGAGAATTGGAATGCCTTTTGGCAAAGGGCAGAGGTTAAAGTACACTCCAGTCTTTCAAAAGTGTTTTTCATGCACCAGAGGCTCTGTTGGCTCTGGCAATACACCTTAAGCTCTTGGCTGCTCAAATGCTGATAGCACCCCCTCAGAGCATCCTTCCATCGTGGTTTGGCAGCTGGTTCACATCCATTTCCCACACACAGTTTCCTCCTACTTTAATATGGGCCACAGCCAGGTCATCTCCAATACTGTTGTTAACATTTACACTGCTTGAAAAATGGCAGTGAGGAAAATTGAAAGCTAATATGGGGGCCGAAGGGGAAATACAGAACAGCAGCAACAAAGAGTTGTGCTTCCCAACTAAACACTAATGTATCTGAAAGCATTTGCAATTTCCAGAGACCAAAGACAGTTAGGAATGAAGGACAAAACCAGGAGCCTACAGTAGTTAAAGGTAATTGACCTTGAATGTGAATTTAGCATTGAGAGAGAGAGTAGAGAAGATTGTAGGTACAGGAGAACAGCATGCTTTACTTTTTTCAGATGAATGACAATTTATTTAAAAGGGAAAAGTAGATACAATGTAAGAGTAAGAGAGGAGCAAATAAAGCCTATGTACCTAACTATGGTTGAATTGTCTGATGACAGAAAAAGAAAAATCCTGGAATGGAAATTCTTAGCTATGCCATTAGCTGAAAGTCCTCATATGGAAAATACTCAGAATTCAGTAAAGTGGAATTGTTTTTGTAAGAGACTGATTATGTCTTCTCCCTCATCTGCATTTTCAGTATGTTTGAGTCCCATTGATATCAACTAGGTTAGAACACCATTCTGTGAAGTTAGAAACAAAATAAATATCTGGGATGCAGGAGACAGAATGCAAACTGGCCATTGCAGCATGCACACAATTAAAATTAATTTCAGAGATAACTACCCCTATTATGGTAACTCCATGCATAAATGCATCTATGATATACATGATATCTCTGTAAAAAATTGTAGCACTAAGTCATTTGTGCTCGTTGCTGTAAGACACTAACAGAATTCCTTATCTAGGAACAGAGAAATGCACATGACCTCAAAATCTGTGTACTGGGGGAGAACCTGCTGCTCAAACAGTGAAAGAAGAGATCAAAATCAACATCTCTCCACCATGCCAGATGAATTCTGGTTTTGGAAATTTGGTGGCCTGAAATAGTAGAACAGATGGGGAAAGTATGAGAGATTAGTTCTGTAAAAGCAAAGAAAGAATTTACAATATCTTTTTGCACATGACACCATTTTCACACTGTTTTAACCTCAAAACAAAACTTACATGAGCAGGAGAACGAGTAGACCTCTGATCCTGGTCTTTTTCTTTTTGCAATGGGACCTATGTATATCATCAACAAGAACCTTATGATGAAAAATAATCCTAAAATACTCCAAATGATCAGTTCAGTTTTCCAAAGCAAGTATGGACATTCAGATGTGAAAGTAAAGTTATTACTGGTCAAAGGGGCAAGTATGACATGAATTCTGTCATGTCATCAGTTCAAAACCATAAAAACAGTCACCCTCACATGCTACCTTCTTAACTTCTTATTGCCCTTTTTGATTTTACTCAAGGTGATTTATAGAATCATTATAGAAGGCATTAATAGAAGGTATAAAAACCTTGTAAAAACCAATAAATCTATGGAGTTTTAAGTGTGAATGTTTATTTTCTCCCTCCCTTCTCACTTTCACCACAACTGAATTTGTGTACATGAGTTAGCATTTTCAACACAATGTGATAGAACAACTTTTACTTTTACTCAGCAGGGACTTTTTTAAAATTGCAAGCATTAAAAGGGATTGTTTTTCTCCAGCAAGGCCAAGAGAAATCCTGCTATATTGTAGGAAGCAGAACAGATTGCCATTTTTTTCAGAAGGTAAAATCCTTTTGTACCATGTAAGTAGCTTAAACAATCCCTAAATGCACAGAGCCCTCATGGGAAGAGAAGTTCCTGGCTACAGCCTCTCACTGAGATATAGGAGTGTGTTGTGAGTCCTCCTCCTTTTACCTAGGTTTAGGATCAACTAAATGTTAAATGCTAGTGTGATAAACCAGAGGTGCTCAGGAAAGTGCTAATTTTTCCCAAGTTCAACCCCTAGGAATGGAGAACCATAGTATTATCTCATACTTTTACTCAAATCTGGTGATAAGAAACATTCTCATGGAGGGCCAAATCTGTCTTGTGTATAAACAGACACCCATCTGAATTCAGAAAGACATTTGCTTAGAACAGCTGCTGGTTTAGAGTGGAAGTATTTGGAAAAAGGATGATATTTCCATGCTGAAAGACAACCCACTTTCAAGGAGATGGTTCAAACAGGAAAGCAGCCTGGATGCCATAGCTGATTTGGGTATGATTCATGCACTTCAAACAGTCCTGCATAAACAGATACAGTTATTAAAGAATAGCTGCATAATGTTTCCATTCATAAGGGAGTTTTTATTTGCTTTTGTTTTTTTTCCTTTGAGGGAGGAAATTTCTCAATCCAGAATGATCCTATTTTCATGTGCCATACCACCAAACTGCTTTTTGCTATTTAGAACCCTCAATATGGAGTCCAACTCAGCAGCAACAGTGTAGTCCCATTTCAAATGTTTCTTACTTGTATAGAATATTATAAGATTAAAGGGACTTCTTTCTGTTTAAAATGATGCTCTTGGAGCCATCAGTTCATTTCAGTTCTGCTTGTAATACTCCTGAGACTGTCAAAATATAGCCCTCATGCCAGAAGATGAATTCCTGTAAACACTAACTACATGACACAACAAACCCATACCACAGAAATTTTCTAGTAAAACCAAAGTACAGTATTTGAATTGGGCCTCTTTTATTTTTTAAGTAAATGAGAGGAAACAATTCTGCCAGACTTTACTATGTCAAGGCTTTGTGAATATCGATGTTTCTAGCAGTAGTTTTATTCCATTAAATATGGATTTTGTGCTTCTGATAAATGTCTAGAAACATAGATTATTATATTAGGAGCAAGGAACAAGTGAGTCATTGGGTCATTACACCTGTTCTACACTTGGATCAGGTACAGAGTGCATCCATCCCTGTGTCCAGAAAGATGCTGAGCTCTAGTGCAAAGCTGCACAAATCTAGCAGCACTAGACTGATTGTAGCTTCACTGCAAACACATTTTAAATAGTGCATTTGTTTAATTTCCCCACTGACTTAGGCCAGAATCCAGAGCACTTCACAGCACAAAAGCATAAGGGTCCTGCAGAAAAAGCTGGAATTGCACTCCATGATTTTGCTGCATATTCAGTTATCTTGGTTGTGAGGAGATGCTGAGACAGAGGAGGAAGGGAATAGTTGTTTTGTGTTATGTTATCTTGGACCAAGCTTCCCATAAAGAGCAGCCAAAGACAGGCTCTTAGTGAATCATGTGCATGGACTTTCTTTCTGAGCCTGCTGTGTGGGTATCTGTATCTCAGCTGGTCATCTCAGGCTCCCTCATACTGACTGGGATCTTAACAGTAAAAAAGTTCAATTCTAACTCATTTGTGCTCAATTCAGGGGTTGAATTCTAGCTCATTTTAAAACAGATATTAACTTCTGATCATCTGAACTGCATCACTGATGACATGGGCTGCCTGGGGGGACTTTCTTACATGTGTATTTATCATACTTGGGATATACATTCACATTTATTCAGGTGAATCCCACTTTCACATAAGGCAGTGGGTTCCACTGCTGCAGGCTGCCACTTTATCATCTTTCCTTCAGCACACCTGCCTGACTCTGAGACCACCAGTACAGAAAGATGCAACACAGGCATGAATGCTCCTTGACACAGGTTTCTGTGCTGCTCTCTATCCCTTTGTGCAGGAGATTATCCTATGGTTTTTGGTCCACATCCATGTCATGGTAATAATAGTCTTAGGCTGAGTCAACTCCTCTGCTTGATTCAGCTCTCAGCTAAACTTCATACTTTTGCTATCTTCTGTGAAAGGTATTTAATTTTTTTATCATCCTTCAGGATGAATAATGGGTATTTATTATCTTCAGAAGTTCTAATTTGCATTCAATCTTGTGGCTTAAGCTCATCAATAATACTAATTCACACTTACATAGCACATTTCATCTGAAGAACATAAAGCACTTCATAATTGTCAAATGATTAAATTTTACAACACCTCCCAAAGGTAAAAAGTATTTCATTCACAGAAGGCCTGGTCTCTATTGTTACTATGTCTGCCTGCTGGGTTTTTTGAGAATTGGCACAAAGCTCAACAGCAAGCTGTACACATATAATTATATAGAGAATTATGTTCTGTGTTCAGCACCACACTGGAGAAAAATTTCAGCATGTTAAGGAATCCTTGTGCTAACTTGTGGCAATATTGCATTTAACCCAGCAGTTTTCAGTTGTGTTCAAACTCAGTACAATGGTCAACACAGTCCAGGATTACCTAAAGGGCAAAATGAAGCAGATGCTCCATAAAACCTGTTCAGTCTGAGTTAGCTGGCTACTGGTGCATTGTAGAGATCAGATTTCCTTACCTGTAAAAATTTCTTTGGGGTTTCCCAAGTTGCCAAGAAAACTTGGGTAGAATCAATTTTCATGTGTATTCAACATCACCAATCTTTCCTGTTTGTTTTCAAGGGTTCATCATTGTGCATCCAGTCTCTGGGATATACAAGATCTGCATCTGCAGTTTCTCAGAGCACATTCTCTTCTCCTTGGAAAAGGGGGCAGGTGGAAAAAAAGGAAAATTCCACATAAGACTACACTAGAAAATTTCTAGAGCTGGGCACTACCATCATTCACCTACAGCAAAAGGGAAAGGGAAACCTCGAGTGATGCCCTAGAAAAGGGGAGATCTTTGGTGCAATATTCATGGATCCAAAAAGCAATAAAAGGTAAAGGAAATAATTCATTTGAAATCTGATAAAAGCAGCCCCAACAGATCCTCTACAGGCACTTCTGTCCCATGCTGGAGTCCCAGACTGGGGCTGCAGCTAAGCCCTGATGTATAAAACATGGGGCATGTCCCAGCACCAGGGCTTTCCTCTCAAAGGCTTCACCTTCCAGACAGATCTGATTTGGCACAGGGCATGGAAGAGACAGGGAGCATCAATAATGACAGAAGTTCCCTTGTGATGCTGTACAGCGAGATTCTAGATCACATTTCCAAAACCTATACCTAATGAAAACTAAAAGCAAAGGGAATTATTTAACTGGAAAAGGATAGTCTGTCTGTCCAGAAGTGACTGCAAGAGCTGTTCACTTCCATTTTACTAAAATCTTGTCCATAAACTTAATTTTGCCCGGTAGGCAATACTTTTGGCACTATATTTTCAGTACAGCACAGATGTCTCCTACAGAAAGGAGACACAGGTGAACACCATAACAGTCAGTGAGAGTAAACATTTGAGATTTGGCAATAATCTTGATAATTATAAAATTTATCTCCTTCCTTTCTGTAGCACTTCATTTAAGTAAGTGAATAAAATGTTATTTGCATCTATTTTTTCTGGGCAATTGTTTGTTTAAGTAAGTTAACATTTACTCATGCTACACACAATTAAACTTCTTCCTACTCATCTGTGAAATAGCTTGTGTTTTCTGTCACAAACTCTACAGCAGCTACAACAACCTAAACCCCAAAATAGAAACACAGAAATATGAAGGGCCAGACATACAGAACTGCTCCTAACAATGGCTAACACAAAAAATTTCCAAGTTAGAATTCACATACTAAAATTGGCTAGGATTTCTTTTAAATGACAAAATCCTCCATTTTTAATGCCATCTGAATGTCAGAACTTTGGAGTGCCATATCTCACTTGAAACATGTCATTCATTTCACACTAGGAGAGGGACATTTTTCAGAGTCATGCATAAAAGATGTCTCTTCTCCATGGTAATTTATGAAAGAGATTAAGCCTGTGTTAACTTTGCTGTGTAATCACTTGGTAGTGCTGTCCCACAACCCTGTGGTAATGAAGCACTAAGCACACAACAATAGCAGAGAAAGTTTTACACCCTTTCCATACATTCAAGAACATTATTACTTGTTGCCATAATGAGCAGTTCTTACAATTGCAGACATGATACACAGATTTTATCAGCTTATTTACATCACTGGTTCAGTTTTCTGGCAAATAGCAACTGCCTCTCTCAAGGGTTGTTTTCCAGCTCACCATCCCCTTGCAAAGGAATATCAACAATCTTTTCTCCACTGGTGAGCTCAAATGTAATTCTATCATCATAGCAGTCATAGTGTCAAAGGAGTGGGATGTTGATGGAGCTGTACTTGAGAATATTGTACCCAAAGTATATCCTAATGTTATATTTCAATGAATACCAAGGAAGCTAGAGAAGCATGCACATGCTGATTACACTGTGATACTTCATAAAGAATATTTAAAAAACTATTAAGCTGTTATTATTCAGTAATAGTTCACAGCACAGTGTATTCATAAAACTCTGACCACACTGTAATCTTGCCAATTTCAATCTGAGTCTGAGCATAACTGAAGAAAAATCCTCAAAAACACCAAACCCCATACAAACAATACATTAAAAGTGGCTGCAGTGGTTAAAGATGAAGCACTAAGCTGACAAACAGACCTGTGGATGCAGAGTGAGCCCTGTGTGGCTGTGGCAGGTCTGTGAGAAGCAGCAGAACTTGGCACTTTGGTGCCATTCAGTGCAGCCTCTGCACCTGCAGAAGGACAGACACAAAGCAGAAGCACAGGGGAGCTGCTGTAGGGTGACATTCATACCCCCTGCTCTCTGCTGTGGGGTAGTGGAAGTGTTATGTGAAGCAACCAGAACTTTGGAAGGCAGCTGAGAAGCCAGCTCAAACAAGGGTATCACTATAATGAAGTCCAAGGGGACACTGGCTTTGTTGTGCCTTCAGAGTATGCCCTCAGAGGATATTGTGTTGTACTCTTACAACAGAAAACCTTGAACAGGAAAAAGGACAAAATTTTTCTTTTTGTTTGCTGAATATCTTGTATTGCATGCAGTCTCTTGGTTAAAAATTCATAAATCCTTAGCACTCCAAATTCTCAGGCAGTCCTACTTTCGACACACTTTATATTCTGTTGGCCTTATTCTTAAAAACAACAGTAAAATTCTGCTCTACAACCTCTCCTGTGCTGAGGGGGTTTGCAAGAAAAACAGCTCCCTGAATCCTGGGTTTCCATCATTTACAATTCAAAATGAAAAATATCTGCCAAAATTAGCTAGCTGCTAATTGTATTTCAACAAATGGGGCTCCAGAGGGTGCAGAGAAAGAAAGGAAAAGTGTGAAGAAAATTACTTGCATTCTTAATTATTTATGCAAATGTGACAGAAAATAATGAAACAACAGAGAAGCAAAAGATTAGCCTATACATAAGGTACTTACAGAGTCCAAATTTAAGTGCACAGTGTCTTGTGATTGTAGTGAAAACTGAAGTTGAAAGTCAAGGAACAGGCAAGAGATAATAATTTTTATAATTAGTAAGAATCTAAATCCACATGAAAAATATTTTGGGGGAATAAGCAATAATTTTCATGGACTTAAAAATAAGTGCTGAGCCAGGTTTGATTAAACTTTCTTTGGTACAACACTGAAATTTGATTTTGATACTTTTTGAATTAAATCTTTAGGCTTTGCTATTTGAAACAATAAGCTTCATTTACAAAATAATCTGAACTTAAAAAAAATAAAAAATAATGTATTCTGGTTCACTCAAGATTTTCCTTCATTTTCCAATTCACCCAATAAGCTGAGGAATCCATTATTCATTCAAATCTAATAATTATTCCATCAGAATGTAACAGCTAAAGTGCTCTTTATTGCTATGAAGATTACTGTAGCACTGTTTCTGTTTTACCTATAGTGCACTGAATTAGTGTTTCATTCCCCTTTTAAGTGGAACAGCATATTATTCATTGATTCAGTAATTCAGTGGCTTTGAGTTATCTAATCAAGAGCTCCTTGAGAGTGTAAAGATTATAAAGTTTTTGAAATTGTAATAAATTGCCTTTGAATGTAGTCATAACTAAATTGAAGTTAGCATTTCTCATTCTACAGATTTTAAAAACCAGAAGTTGTTTTCCTGATTGACCCTACAACAATATTTTTCACACATTTCCTGGTGAGGGGAAACAAACCACCCTCCTTTCACAACTCAATTCTCTTAGGTGCTTTCTATCCACGTGTTGCCAGTTAATTGCTTGGAATTTAATTTCTCCTTTTGCATTTAGTGACAGTGCTGTCTGCTTTCCCTTGCACACCATCAGCCACAAGAAGAGACAGCAGACCCCCCTCTTTCAAGTTATCACCTCCACAAGCAGCAATACTATCACCAAACAATGAAACAACGTGGAAATGTATCTAGGACATCAAACATACTGAAACAAGTATGAATATGGTACTGGAAATCCACAGGGTATCAGAAAAATTAATCCAGTCCTCCAGTGTCACAAGACATTATGGATACAGAGTACTCAGAATATAGTTAGAATCTACATCTTTATAATTCTTGAAGAGCCAGTAAATGGCTCCTTGCCCTGCTGCCAAACCCAAGGCTATTTAGTTCTTTAGCCTCTTGCAGCACCTCCTTTAAGGATTGCAAGTCTGTACTACTGATTCACTTCAGTGCTAAAGCACAAGATAAAATATCTTACAGTTTTCATTCTACCTGGCACAAAATTAAAACTATTAGATTGTTGTTCTATCATAATTTAATCTCAACCATTTTCAAGACTCTCATTAGTCCCTAAATTACCAAAATTTATTTTCCCACTGCAGAATCAAGTTCTGCATTTCTTATTCATCCATGCATATAATATTTACACATACCCTTTTGCTTATTTTTAAATATTTACACACATACACACATTGATTTTGTAACAGCATTGGCACTTTGTTCTCTTCTTAAGAGAAGGCAAAGTTGATGTGAATTTCCAGACACAGGCAGGACAGGTTGGTCTGCTTGGAGCCAACTGAAAGTCACAAAACCAGGATTAGGAGAGACACAAGTGAGCTCAGAACCAGGCTAAAGAGGCACAGACATGATTACAGGGCAAGTCAAGGTGCTGGCTGCCAAAATGGACCATCTTACTTTCACTGAACCCTTGAATCATTTCTTCCCATGTGCTGAGAATTTTCTCTTTCTGAGAACACTTGTTATTTGCAGAACAATTTCTACAATAATAGAAATTATAAATTCCTGCTCCACCATTTCCTAATGGATTAAAGTATTTGATATTCAAAATTTGAGTTATACAGGCTGGCTTCTTCTTGTATTCCAGGACAGATTGTTAATTCCTCTGGTTTTTTCCCTATCAATTAACATTTATTTTGGTTTTTCCCTGAGCCAGTCTTGAACAGTTGGTGTTTTATGACTAGGCAGTTTCTTCTGTTGTATTTTTTATATGTGCCAATGGAAAGCAAAGAAATACGATTTTCTCTCTAAAGGAAATCTCCTGAGTGATGTAAAATACATTGTAACTGCTGCAACAAACTTCATAGAACAGTAAATCATCTAACAATTTCAGATTTTTAGAGAATATTTGAGAATATAATTTACAATCAAATAGGTGGCTATAAACCCTCCTCAACAGTATCATAATACAAAGTATCATTTAAAAGAGGTAGATGTAAGGATTTTTTAGAATTCTTTGCAATTCCAAATCTTTTCCTTAGAACTGCATATTTTCTCATTGTATTCACTGCATACAAGCTGCTACTATTTCTTTTTCAGGAAATAAAAAGAGGTATCATTTTTGAGCTGACACTGCACTCATCACAACTATTTCATCTACAGAGGAATTTATATTGACATACACAGAACTTTGTGCTGAAAATTCTGCACCCATTATTACTTCAGTGTTCTCAGGCAGCCCAGTGATGTACAGGAGATTTGTCTCCTTGTCTATATTAACAGCATGTGATCTATGAAAAACCATAGGTCACCTAAGAATCAGACACTTGAATTATCAATACAGTTAAAACCAGGCAAGTATCTGGGCCCAGGTCCTCCAGGAAACACCTAATCTCTTCAAAGAGCTGCAGCAAACATTAAAGGTGAGTTTCAGAGAGATTGGCTGTTATGCTGAATAAAAATTGGTAGAAAACTTTAGCAGTGTTGTATAAGACACTGTAAGAGATGTTGATTGGAAACTTGACTAAAGTCAAAGGAGAAATGATTCTGAAGTATTCAAGATCAATGTGATCAAACCGAGCTATTAGCAGCATTCACTTGCTATTAACTAAACACAAACCAGGACAGGGAAATTAAATTAACCTGCAAAAGAAATTCACAGAGAGTCATCATAAACTGTATTTGCACTATAAAACCTAACCTAAAATTATATTTTGTATTTTTTGTAGTTTCTTGTAGTTTGATACACCAGCTATTCAGAGCAGAGTGGAAAATTTGTGTTTGCTACATCATATGCTACTTTCCTGACTCAGAGATTTCAAGCAAGAGAAGCTACAGAAGTAGGCAGCAGCTTCTGGAGCTCATGCCAAGATGAGCCCTAGCACTACAAAGTGTTATCTCTGAGTTACTGCACCTGACTAGTCATTGAGGCGAGTTTGTGTGACACTAAAACTGGGATTTACCTCTCTACAATGTCAGCAAATCCAGTGAAGTCTGCTGTGAGCACACACTCCTTCAATAAGCATCTTACAGACATTTCTTCTGAGCAACATGGACATAAGGAGTCTTTCCTTCCAAGGCCTATGTTGAAAGAACAGTATTGCTACACAAGGTTGTAACAAAAATTAGAGTTATAAATACAAAATAGTGCTCCTTGGCAAGGAACAGATGCTCTTTCTCCCTTCAACCCCAAAAGAAATTCAAAATTTGGAACATAACTTCTCATAAAAGCAAATATGAATGAATTTCTCTTTGGATACTCTGTCCTGAAAATCAAATCTGCATCTACAATTTCTTAGAGATTCAGGTATATGATGCATCCACAAAATGTCACACAGGATCCATGCAGACCACACCTGCACAAAGACCTATTGCAAAGGAAATACACAGATTTATTCCATGAAGGCCTTGCATATGTAAAACATTTAAAGAAAATAACACTGTTTATCTTGAAATGTATAAGCCCCAAAATTATCATGCTACTGGCATAAAAATTTTAACACCTTTAAAAATGGGTTTATTGATTTCTACAGTTATTGAGTATCTACTTTGAAATCATCAAGACTAAAATCTCAAATATTTGGGGTTTTCTTTTAAGAGAAAGTAATGTTTTCAAGTCATCCCATTTCTCTGAGACCTGAAGAGTTAAAAAAAACAGCCCATAATAGTGAGTTTCATAATAAAAGAATTGTCAACCCAAATGATCTTGGTAAGAGAAAAATTAAGAAAAGGCCCACAGGGAGATGAGATGCCAAAAATGTAATAGAGGAAACAAGGGCAAAAACATCATCAGGGAAAGACTTATGTAACTTAGAGCATTCTGACCTTAATAGCATTGTTTGAAGAGACATTAGAGCTTATTGGTTTTACACCTCATCCTACAACAGCACTTAAATAAAAACAGTTCTTCTAGCACTCGAGTAGCTCCACTGAAATTATGTTTCTGGGTAGCAGCTCTGTATTCTTTAGATACTCCTATGTACCAAAGCCTAGCTCACTTCCTTTTATTAAAATTTACAAACTTCTCCAAGTGTGTCTTTTATTTTTTGGATGGTAAAGAAAGAAAGGGCCTGGCCAAACAGACACTTGTGTGGAAGGATTAGATCCCACTTCGTACCCAGGGAGTATAAAAATTGTGTGTTAGCCTTGGGCCCTGGCATTAAAAGAATGGAATAACAGCAATGAAAACAGACCAGCCCCTGCAAATGAGTATTCCACATTTTGCCCTTCTTGCCACACACAGAGGTTCCCTGTCTTTACTATCCCTAAAAGAAGAGAGTGTCTGTCCACACATCTCTTCCCTCATTATTTAATATACATTCTGCATCATGGTTTTCTTGCTGTCTAAAGCACCACTTAATGTGTTTCCACAGGGCATTAACCAGCTGCATTCAGCACACACAGTGAATTCACTGGAACAGCTTATTACCATATTAATTTTTATTTTGTCCTTGCCCTAGTCCCAAACCAGTAGTTTTGTCTGGAATGCCTAACATGACTTTGGAGCATGGTTTTCATTTCCTCACAGTCTCCTCTCACTGATCTGTTCTCTAAACCTTACTTCTGGCAAGCTGGCTCAGTGAAATTCTAACACAGCATCAGGAGGGCAGGAGGAAAAGTGCAACACAGCCTCAACTAGCACACAAGCAATTTTCAATCAAACAGTTATTAAGACCTGATTAAAACAGGTACAAGAACCATCCACTGAGGAGATTCCTGGGGAACCTTTTGAAACACTCATGGTCATCATATCTGGCATCCACATGGGAGTTTCCTGATTCCATAGAGGAGGAGGAGGTTGTACCCCTTGAATTAATTCTGATTTGTCTCCAGACAAAGTAATATGGGAAATTTAATTTTCTTTTTATCTTTCCTCATCATTTGCAGATACCAGTCTGACTGTTCTTAAGATATGCTTTACAGGAAAATAGCAAACTTTCTAGTGTTTACTAGACACAAACTCTTGTGACAGAGTTTGCAAGAAACAAAACCAAACCCAGTCTGTAGGCTGTCTGTGAGATTTCTAACTTGGGCTGGAGCCTCTCTCCTTTTATGCATAATTATTATTCTCATAGGGTTGAGTTCTTTTCATACAGTATTTACTTTCACTGCACCATAAGTCACCAGAAATGTCAGACTCATTCACAATCTTGCATTACATTTGGCTTATGTAGTCTTACCTTTGCATAAAGAGGTCTCCAGTTCAGAATCTGCATGTTATTACTTGAGTCTAAGACAATATTATTACATTTCCAACAGATTTTAACTTTATTCTTGCTCAGTGCCTTCCTTTAATTCTTTTATGCCTCTTTCTCTTTGGTCACAAAAGATTCTTTTTGATCTCTTTCACTTAAATCTATCAGGGTTTCTTCTCCTCTGCAGGAGTACAGTACCAGGTTTTGAGAACTCAGTAATTCCTCCGCTACTTTAATGAATTCTAAGTTGCTGCAGGGTGATTTTATTTTTTTCTTTTTTTTGGTGGTGCATGCCATGGTTAATTGCTGTAATTGTTCTTTTTCTTGTATTATTTATCCCCCCATGTTACAGTACTGTAATTCTAATAACACTTAAATTAGATCACTATGGGTCACCTGCTAAACTGAAATCTTTAGGTCAAAGATTGAAAACTAAATGAGGACTCTTCGATCTTGTCCACTATAAAATTTGAAAATAGAATTCATCATTTGACTAGTATGTAATTTCCAACACTAACATAACTCTTTTTCCTTTTTTGCTCTTTTAAGAACCAGAATTAGCCATTTTCTTCACTTTAATACTATTGATTGTTTTCTTTATAGCCTCCTTGAGTTGGTCATTTCTAATTCATTTCCTCCAGCAAAGGCTGCAAATGTTCTCTCCATTTGCTATAATTAAGCTTTCATTAACCCATACACATTTACACCAAATGTGTTGCAGTCTCCTTCCATGAAACTATAAATGTCTTTCTTAGTTTGCTATAATACCCATTAGGCAGTGGTGACAAAGCTGCAGATAACACACCACAGAATGTCTTGTCTGTATTTCAGTCACAACTCATTACTACACTCTGTAGCCACTCCAAACACTATGTCTTGATTTTTTTTTTATCCCTAACAGAAAAGGAGGAAGTTAAAAAAGGATGGGGTCGGGGTAGAGAATTACAAAGCTATAAACCCAAAATAGGAGTGGGTTCTTTTTTAGATTTTAAGAGAAGGGCAGAAGATGAGGGGGTTGGAGTGGAAGAACAGAGAGGCATCATAAGCAATCTGATTGTGGAAAGACAGACTTACAAAAAACCCTCCAAGACTGCTTCTCTAAACTAAATGTTTGCACTTAGAGAGAAAAACAAACAAAGAAACAAACCCCCCCACAAAAAAAAAAAAAAAACCACACAACAAAGAAACCCCAAGAAAAACTTCAACAAAACCCCACTACCAAACAAAATCCCAAACAGAAAACAACCCCCAAAAACCCATACCAAAACCAAACAACCAAACAACCAACAACCTCAAAATCAAACACAAAAACTCTTATTCATTAAAAATGTGATTATGTGAAAACTAAAGGTCTGTACTTCCTCCACTAATGTTCTGATTTTGAATTTTTCATATATAATGGAATAAATGATGTTCAGTCTCCTCTTTGTATTCTATTCAAGACCAGGTACCAAGCCTGCAGAAAGTGCTTTCCTGGTCACTTTAGATAAGGGTCTTAATCATCCCAGCTCTGCAAGTGGTAACAATAGTTTGCCTTGCAATGGTTGAATGACATCCTCACTGAATAGCAAAGGACCCGAACTTGCTCTTTTAGTCTGAGTATGAATTGATTCCTTTCAATTTTGATGACCCTTGCTAAAAGCATTTTTGCAAATCACAAATATGCCACAAGGCTCCAACCTCTTTGCTCATGCTCTTCTCTATACATGTCCATGCTTCCCTTGAATCCATTCATAGCAACTTGTATATAAATTTCTCCAGCTTTCCAGACAGCAAGACATTCTGGGTTTGCTTTTATATCAGATAATTCCATTTTATGTATTGGGCTGGCAAAAGGAGAGAGATTCCATGCAATTAAAGCAGCTCACACAAACCAAGGTATCCATGTGCCCTTTTGCTGGAAAGGATATGGAAGGAAACACCAATCCAGAGAAACCTGAAGGTTCTCAGTGCCTGTAGCTATCACTGCCTCACTCTGTTATGCAAGGATTCAAAAACAAATGCACCCATTCCAACTTTGCCAGCCTCTATCTCATTGCAATTGCATTTTAAAACAGCTTGTTGTCATCAGACAAAAATAAGGATTACATCTTGCTCAGCCTCAGAGGATTCAGGAAATGCTTTCTTACAGCCAGATTGGGAGTTTTTGTTGTGTTCAGATTGGATTACAGGAATTCTTTGTTTGCAGATTTGCCAGCACCATTTTTACAGATCTTGTAGGAACAAAACACAATGAGAAAGAAATCTCCACTTGAGGGAACAGGATGTCTAGTGTAGCTGCTCTGTTATCAGCATTTTATCCTGCAGTCATTTGAAAATTGCTTTTGGTACTCCTCATTCAAGATTCTGATATGCCTGTGCCTTATATACTGGAATGAATATCCTAAATTACATACTTCCTGCTATTTCCTAGGCCAAGTAAGTACCACACAATGGGAAAACAAGATGCCAGAGAAAAAGCAGTTGTGTAATTTTTTTCTAATGTTAGAGAATTTCCTTCTTAAATATCCCAAGCTTAGCTTATCACTATATATTTCAGAAGTGCTACATCATAATACTCCAAAGGAAAATCCACTGCAGGCTGTTGGAAACCTCTGAAAACTAATAAGGTAATAAAAAATACTGAAGCACGGTAGTAATGCATTGGAAATCATAGGGCAAAAAAAACCAAACCTAATTTATTTCACTTACTAGTGATTCCCCTATTTCAGACCTGCAAATTTTGATTTTTCAGGTAATTTGAATCTCATAGTCTGGACTTGGACTAAATTTCTACCTTAGAGTTGATTGCTTGGGTCAATATTAAATATTATTTTATATATTAGATGTTGGTGTCTTAGAAATATTGCAAATGACTCTGCAGAAAGTTCTCATTCTCATCCTGATTTACTTGCACTTTATGCATACTTTGCACTTATGCAAAGGGTTGTAGGAGATGCACAGGAAAACAGGATATAGTGCCCTGAATCTAATTTTCCTCTCACAACTTGTTGGCTCCAGACCTACACAAAAATCACACAGAAACAGTGAAAGACAGGTTTCCAAAAGATTATGTAAAGTCTCATGAAGGCAACAGGTCTTGCAAGAAAAGTGTTATTTTTGTTATAGTTCAGTAAGACTGAAATATTTAATATATTTTGAAGCTATTACTCTTACATATGCTTAAGTCTTCCACAGAAACTTGTGCTTCTGAAATCAGTAGGGCATTTCTAAAAATCACACCCTGCAGAGTGATGCCAGGCTGCTGCAGATATTGCTCCCATTGTTTGTACATGACTGAGTTTGTGTTTAAGTTTGTGGTTTGATTTGTTGTGGTAGTTTTTAATTAGATGATCACTGAATAATTAATGTAACAGATTAAAGAATCAGGTAGATAAAACTCCTCTAAAATTATTTACTTGGAAGTATAAGTGCATTGTACAAAAACTAAATAATTTAAATAGGGATTCTCTATTAATTGCCAATCTTTGCTGTTACTGGGCTATGACATGCAAGAATGGTGGAAATTCTCAGACTTATGGCAGGAGTTGCTAAGTTTCCTGAAAAAGTGAAACATTTCAAGAGAAAGTGTTTACACAGTGATCTGCAGAACTCTCTCTCTATATGGTAATCAACTAGGAAGAAAATGGCAAAACTAACTGTAGCCCAACTTGAGCCTTTTTTAATGAATTTGGATTTTTTTTTTTCCTTTTTGCTCTGTTTTGATTTAAATTACTCCTATTTACAGGATGAAGTAGCACATAAATACTCGGGTAATATTTTCCCAGCCAAAAGAACGATTTTTTAATATCTTGGAGGGCCAGGACAACCCAGGGACCCCTAAAATTTATGGCTGTGAAACAGTCTTTCCCTCCAGCTGTAATTAAACAGAATACTTTGTAAAATAATACTAATTAGAATTATTGCTTTTTGTTGTTTATCATTTAATGTATTCTTATTTATTCCACAGCATGTGAAACTTCCCATGCCTCCCTCTCCATAACAGAATACAAACTGGGACTCTGCCAGAACTAATTTTAGACATGACAGAATGACTAACAGTGGAAAAGGAAGCATTGTTTCAGGGAAGCATTCAGTCTTTCATTCCAGAGTTAGCTTCCTGCTACAGTTTTGGGAGAATACATGCACTTTTGGAGCCCTAAATAGTATGAATCTTACAGGTATAGTTGAAATAGGGAATTATAAAAGTGATAAAGAAAAAAAAAATCCTGCGGTGTTTGCATGTAATAATTTTTCAACAGATTGATTTCTCTAAACTCACCTTTGCCTCTGCTTCAGACTGTCTAAATCTTATTATTTATTCCTCTAAACAAACCCCTTCATCCTAAATCTATCACTTTAGACATTTAGACCTTAAAATAAGAATCCTCTTTTTCTTAAACAGCTTCATCAGCTCTTCTCCTCCTCCTCCCTGAAATGGACTGCTCATATAAGGCTGCCATCTGCATCCCAGGCAGTGTTCTAACTCTGTGTGGTGCTCTCCACCACAGCCTTGTTTAAAATCCATACAGTGAATCCAGGAAGGGTGGAGTGGCAAGAACAGCAGCAGAAATCCTGAGCACCAGCAGCACCTGCCCAGGAATTCCTCCTCCCCAGAGCAGGGTGCCAGGATTAGCCAGGAGCACACACTCCCCTTGCCAACTGTGCTGCCCCTGGGCTTTCTACCAGCTTGTTTTTTCTGCCTTTCAAAGCAAGTAAAACACTCAGGTCTGGAACCATACCCTCACTTACTTTACTAAAGCACCTTTTAAATATTTTGTCTCATACAAATGGCCTTTATTACAAGGAAACCTCCTTTTTTGCTATTTAATGGCAGCCAATTCATCTTATTTGTCAAGTTAAAAGATTTAAGAAAAGTTCTCTCTATATATTTTCCTTGGATATGAGGCTTTTGCTTAGGAAAAGAAAAGAATCTCCCCAACAAGTTACATGTTTAATGAGAGAGAACATTTATTTATGCAACCTCCCCAACACATTATGTAGGCTGCATCTGAGTAGCAGAATCCCACAAAGCCTTAGCTCTTTAAAATGCAACCAGAATCCCTTTTGTGTCTTGTTTACTTCCCTTTATGAGCCAAAAGGGAGCTGATGGGTAGATGCACTGTAAAATATCATTCAACTATCTTTTTCTCTGTGTGACAAAGCAACACTGAAACAACCACCAGAAAAGCCTAATGAAAATAAAAGAGAAAGAAAAGAAGTAGCAGATTTGTAGGTCAGCTGGAAAGGAGGTGTGACTTCCTTTCACAAATATAAGTTTGCAGGAGGAATATTTAAGGAATGGAACTTTATTAATGGGACTACAGGTTTCCAGAGTGTCTGCCCAGATAGGTTCTCCTATCTGGTTGCAATCATATTTTCTTCATCTGATTACACCTGTGCATGCATTGCCAAGCTGGTAGCACAAGAAATAGAGGCTAAATTTCAGCTCTTCATTGTGGATGAAGAACACCCCACAATGCCTACAGAACAAGATGCTTCTTTGTCTTCCTTCTCCTTGCAACATGTGGGATTAATCTTCTGGCATAAGTAAGTACTGGCAGAAGCCAATGCCTGCCTGATGCATGCTGAGCTGCCAAGCTCTAGAAACTTGGCTGGTAGCAGAAGCAGGTTGCTCAAAGAGCAGAACTGAATTCGTGGAAATGGAGAATCTTCTGTACTGCTTGATCCTCCTGGGTCCCTCTGTTGTTTTGCATATTAATCTCTATTGACAGTTTTGTAGTTCCTATCACCTTCCAGACTCCTGCCATCCACAATGTGCCAGTTCCCTAGCAAGCTGTCACAAACTAGCAAGTAACTTTGGAAGAAAATTCCATCACAGAACTGCAGCTTGCTCTCCCTGTGACATTGGTACCTTCATCATTTCATGCTCACCATGAGAGCTGCTTTCTATTCAACCCCAGAGCTCTTGATGGCTCCTGCTGCCTACAATTTGACTGTCCCTCCAGCTGATCAGCAGTGAAAGTGTGGCACATTCACAAATTCTGCCATAAGCCACATTAGCAAGAGCATCCACTCACCCAGCCTGAGGAATTCACCCTCTAAACTCAAGGCCAGCCACTGAAGAAACTCTGTGCACATATTTTGGGATGCTACAATGAATTTACTCAATATAAAGATTTCCAGTTTGCCCCAAAAAATGAAAAAGGTAACTGAACTCCTGAATATACAAAGAGAAATGGGACTTTATACTAAGCTGGCCATCCTAGAAGTGTTCCCACTGTTAGTGACAGCAGCTTTGTAATTTACAGGCCCTCTCTGACAAAGCAGCTCCAGTCCTGTCACAGGCTGTAATTTAACCCTGGGTGGCAATAAATTAATCTGAAATGCTCATGTGTTGCTCCAACTCAGGTCAGTTAAAGGAAGCAAATGAGATTCTGGGGGCCTCTTGTGCACTTCCCCTTAAATTTTGTTTGTTTTCATTGGCTGATAAACACAATTCCTGATGGAGGCACTTACCAAATAATTATTTTATTTTGTTCATCTTTTTTTTTCCCTTAACAAACACAGAGTGTGTAAATATATCAAAATTAACAAAATAGCAGTCTTTGTAAATTAATTACTGAGGGTTTTTTCTCCATTTACACTTCAAGCAATTTACACATCTGTAAAAAGCATTCACAAAATTTCATGTAAATAGAATGCTTTGTATGATTTATATTAACATCTTATCTGTGTATATATAAAAACCAAATAATTAGAAACACAGCTCAAGGCCACCCTTTGTGGTAAATATATTTTCAATTAAAATTACTTCCATCTTTCATTTCTAGTTAATTTTGTAGTGTCTTCTCTTCAATTAAGAAACTACTATGTACCATTTGCTTGTAAAATAGGTGTGCCTCCAGATCAGTCTGAAAACTACCTGAACAATGTGTAGAATTATTGTGAGAAATGCAAAAGTGGGTTATTTTCAACTCAAATTGCACAAAGTGTTTAATTTAGAGCCAAAATTGTCTTTAAAATATTATATAAAGGAAAACTTACCTTTCTTTTTTTTTTTCCAAAAGATTTTATCTTGACCTGTCTTCCACCTAAGTTAGCACTTACAAAAATAACATTTCCATGGTAACTGTTCTTTTGCTTCATTTTTAGAGATGCTGAGGAACCTCAGCTACCACCAATACCAAACAAATCTGTATATGCTTCACACCCCTGAAATTCATTTTGCATATATTTTCCAGTACAGGCGATCATTTTTTTCATTAATTCTTTTTCTCTAAATTTCAATTAATATCTTTCCCTGAAAAATATTTTGGGCTGTGTAATCTAAACCCTGCATGCTTGACAGTTTGCAGAACTGGTAAGTAGAACAAAAACATTCTCAGTGCTCAGTGAGAAGTCAAACATAGTTGGATGCAAATAAGCTTTGGAGAATGCAACAAGAGATGGATTTGCATCCCTCAAGACTAAACAGCTGCAGAAATGTGTCCTTAAATTTAGAACAGAGAGAGACCCTAATCTAAAAGCCATAAACCCACTATTTAATATCATGCCCCACTGTTGAACTCCCACATAAACCAGGACTGCCTTGTGAAAGCTTTCCCTAGAACAGAGGGGAACTGAGCTCAGGTGTATTCAATGGGGATTAAAACTGCAGGTGAGATGTATGGCAGGCCCAGTGATAGAAGAGAAGACAACCCAAATGCTCCTAACCTCAGAGAATTAGTAGCTGTCAGAATATAGATTAGTCTCATTTCTTTAAAAATCCATAGGAAAATGTGGGATGAAAGCTTGATCTTAGAATGCATTTAAATTCCCATGGAAGTTTTGAGTGAGACTTCTGTTATTTCCAGTCTTTTTCCAAAAATCAGGCCAAAAAAAAGATAAATTACTGAATATTTTGTACTAATTGTTTTCCTTCTTTTCCCACTTTTTTCCAATTTTCCACCAGAAAAAAACAGTGGAGGACAAATTATCAGCAAAAGACCACAGCTGCTACCATTTATCCAGTCATCCTCTGGACCATATTCCACACAAATTCCCTAAATATCACAGAAAGAATAAAACCACATCAAAATAAAGGGGTATTTTTGAGGAAAACCTGCAGGGTGAGACTGTCAGCACAGGAAAGGTTTCCTTGAAGGTCTTATTTATTAATTTAGAGTGAAGGTGTTTGTGTATGGGGTTCTGTTGCATTTTAGTTCTTAATGAGTGCTGGAAAAACAGAATGTCAATATCTAGACAACATTATATGTAATTTCTGTAGGCTAGCACAGCTTTTTCCTTGAATAAAGCTGATTAAAAATTAGACACATTTTGCATGATCTTTACCAGGGGTAATTCAGTGTATCAGCCACACCTTGTCTTTTAACAATACTGTAGATCTTTTACAAGTACCAATTAGGAGGAAAAAACAGAGCCCAAAAAAACAAACAAACAAACCCAAACCACACACACAACTCTATTGAAATTAGTACTTTTCAGTCCCTGAAAAATCTATACTTAATGTTTCATCAGATGAATTAAATATTATTGGCAGCTTTACCACTACCCCAATTTTTGTTGCAACTTTAAAATTAATTTTGTTATGGAGAGGCCTGTGCACTTCCAGGACTACTGCAGCATGGTAGACAATGGCTCTTTTGTAATTAACCTCATCCTTTAAACCATCTCAGCACATAAAAGGGACACATTTCTTTCTGGGGACAACTCTCTAAACTTCCTCCCTGCATCACTCATACTCACAAACTCAATATTTTAATATTTAAAACTTCAATATTTTAAATTTATTGGTATTTATATATACATATTATGTATAACTATATACATTACATAGGATATTGTATGTATGATAATTATGTGCATTACATAGAATGTATTACACATCTCTTCACTGATCTACAGAGATTCTTTTAGTGTGCCCATTTCCCTCTTCTTTCAGGGAAAACATCTTGGAAAACACTTTCAGGAAACTGGATAATCTAAATAAGCAAGTGAATATTGCAAAAAACTTCTAATGGTTATTTCTTTTAATTGTTAAGCACCCCTTCACAGATTATATTTTCCTTTTCTTTAATTTGCATTAGTTTTTATAAACAACTCCAATAGTAATTGAATTTGGGATACCTGAACAAGATGTAAAGAACAGTGATTTTCATGCAGTATCTATTACCCAACCAGGAATCCCAAACCATATTAAACAGCCCCAAATTAAGCTGCCTGTATTACAGCATGCTAGGCAGCAAGACTTTTATTCCTCAGGTGCAGTTAAGTTAGTTTTATAATGGTTCCTGTTCCAGTGTTTAAAAAAAAATAAAAATCTGATTTTAATGTCTTTTGGTGGTTTTCCCCAACACCTTCAGAGGCATTTAGTCTGAAGAGAGGTGACACAGAAGGAGGTGCATGCCATCAGAAAAATAAAGGGAGAAAACACAAAGGTGGGGGGTAGGGACAGTAGACTGACACCACAGCTTCTGAAAAGCTAAAGGTAGAGATTTCCTTGTCTGGATTATCAGCAACCAGGTGGAGAAGGGTTTTTAGTGGATTGGGGCATTAGCAAGCAGCATTTTATATTGGTGGGTATGACTGTAGGCATTCTTTTTGTTAAAAGGAGTTTGGGTAGCAGTCAATTCAGAGTGCCAGATATCAGAAATTGCAGCAGTAGCACTTAACTGTACAATACAGAATATAATCCTGTATATCCTTCAAAATGCCCCTGAAAAATCTTCTTTTTATTCTCTAGCTACTTTAAAGATACCTTTAGAAAATG
The DNA here is from genome assembly GCF_029582105.1 of Oenanthe melanoleuca. Classification (NCBI taxonomy): domain Eukaryota; kingdom Metazoa; phylum Chordata; class Aves; order Passeriformes; family Muscicapidae; genus Oenanthe; species Oenanthe melanoleuca. The sequence goes on from NC_079340.1 coordinate 10,387,052, forward strand.
GACTGTAAATTCTATTCCCTGTACAGGAAGTTAGTTCTGTCACTACCCTTTTCCTCAAAAGACACATGCTAAAATAAAGTGTCTCTTTCCTCATCTGATAAAATTCTGAGATAATGAAAAATACTGCAAGAAACCCACAATATAAGAGAACTCATACTGCAAAACAATGCTATCATCAAGGAGCAGAAATATATCTGTTCTGCTAGATACCTTAAAATTCATTTTCTGAACACACCATTCCCTATGTGTAAGAATTACATTTGCCAAGTTTATCCTGGAAGACATTTGAAATATACTATATATTATATCCCTTCTTGGACTACAATGTTGAATAGCTTGGCTCTGCAACTTCTACCACAGCACAGAACTGCAGGAAGTTGATGAATTCCCATGCACTAGTCAATGTAGTTTGTTTTATTAGAGAGGAAAAAAGTCATTGTCTCCCTATTCCCTTACATATAAATACTTATATTTGCTATAACTGATACGTGTCTGTCTCTTTATTCACAGAAACAGCTGGTACTACCATTCTTTAGGTAGAAAAATGCTTAATAACTGCAAAAACCCCTCTGTTTTCATCTCACAACAAAAGAATAATGGATAAATTTAATTGTAATTTCAAATAAGCACAATATATCTGTTACCATAGAACTTTCAGGTGATCATTGTAACAATAATATAATGAAATACTACTTCATACTACAATACTACAAACACAAATCACAAAAGACATCCACCTTCCAAGGTCCTTAAAACCTTTCTCATTCTCCATGTTTGTAGTTAGCACTATCCACATAACATTCATGCAACAATGGTGTACTTGTCACACTGCACTGTAATATTAAGTACAAGAAAAAAGGGTACTCAGGATGTACCTGTCTTCAGTCCTGCTTTATGTAGAAAATGCATGGACCTTTGTGAAGTGCTTTAACCTTGAAATGCAAAATTATAAATAGCTACTTTTAGTAAGCAGATGCAGTGGATCAGGAAAGGGGCTGTGTGAGAGAGGCAGTCACCAACAAAACAACATCCTGCAATTTGATCATATCTGCCAGTAAGAGTAACTGCTATTGAATATCACACCCTGCTGTCTCAGAGACAGCAACACCAGCCTGAATGGGTTTTATTAATAGGTTATTAACCTGAATATTGCAGACACATCCAAAGATGTGTCCTCCCCATTTTCCTGTGCCTGTGTTGAGGAGGGTAGCAAAACCCATTTTCTGTAACAATAAAAAATATCCATGTGCTTGTGCTGAGAACAATTGGCTGAAACACTGCTGACCTACATAGGATTAGTTCTATTTTGCTAACAGAGACTCAAAGATTCAGGGGGAGAGGGGGACAATGGGGAGGGACAGTTTTGGGGATGGAAAACCAGCTAACACAGAGACATTTTCATATTGGATTAATGAAAGCAAACTTGCTCAGAGGATTCTGTGCTAGTACACTTCTAGCAGAAAAAAAAAAAACTTGCCCTTGAAGAATGTTGTGGCAGTGAAGGTTTTTTGGTACCCTGCATCCTCCAGGTCTCAATGTTTCACATCCACAGGACCATGCCTATAAGGAGGATGGCAAGCCTCTCCCTTTCTTATTCTTCTTAGTCACATCATTTAACATCCCTGAAATGTAACTTTTCATCTTGGGAGAACTTTCCCCATAGAGCTAGATACTGAACAAAATTATAATTATCCAATTCTCACTCATGTTGACATTTTTTATTGCTCCACTGTTTGCCCTTTCAGAAGTATTTTTTTTTTTAATGAACCAAAGGAGCATAATAATGTTTTAGGCACACTTTGAAAAGTGAGAAACAGGTAAGAATTGGGCCAATTTACTTTAGCATTGTAGAATTCTGCAACATTTAAATCCACAGGTTTATTCATATGTACAGAGCGTGGTTTTGCCTTTTATTTTTGCCTTCCCTCCTACGAATGTATAGTACAGCAGATCATATGTGCACTATACTCTAAGACAATCTGTGCTTTTTCTGTATTTCCTTTCAACTTCAGTCTGAACAAGGTTTCCATCTGTTCCTGTGGCTGTCAGCCTGCAGACATTCTAATTTTGTGATCACCTGTTCTCATGTATTCCTCATTTCTCCTAGTGTTTTTTCTCCCTTTCTCAGAAAAACCTCTATGCTTCTGACATCTGCTCACCACCATTATCTTTTATGAACTCCCAAGCAAAGACCCATTCAGGGATGCTGTCAATGTCAACTGCTCTGTCAAAATATTACACTTGGCACTTCTGACAGCCTGCAATGTGCTGACCTTCATTGTGTCAATGCCCTTGAACAATGTCTTTTTATTCTCACTGCTCCAGTACAAACTAACTTTAGTTTTTCTCAGACAACAACATGGCTTAATGGAATCCAATAAGCATTACTGAACTACCACCCTGCATGTGAGATAGGAACTAATGCAGTCTTTATTTAGTCAGTGAGAAATTCAGCTGAAAAAATGATGGCTTGACTCATCTAAGTATTGAAACTAAAGTATTCCTGCATTTTCAGCTGAAGGAGACCAAAATGTGTCTTCCCAAGACCACAACATGTGATCAGGTGTGAAATTCAGAAGAGACATTTGGACACCTCAAATCCCAATACACTTCCCCAGATGCAGGACCAATTTTTCAAACTTACACTTTGGCTCTGTTAGGATCCAGACTGTAGGTTCACTCCTGAAATTTCCTCATTTATCAGGAAAACAGCTTGGAAGTGAGAGCATTCACAATCTTCCTGGAATATATTTATCTTGTACAAAATAAATTTGAAAAAATAATCGCCCACAAAGCGAGCACTCATTCACTGCAGAAAAATAAATAATATTTGGCAGCTTTTGTTATTGCTGTATCAATATTCCTTCAACACTGTTGTTCTATCATAGTTCTAAAACACATAAAGGCAGGAGGGCCTTTCTCCACATCCTCCTACATTTCCATAGCTCTGGGATTAAAGGGTGCATAAACTGTAAGCACTTCATTTGCAACTGTCAGGCTAATGAACACAGAACTGCAGAATATTTCTATAACTGGAGGTCTAATTAACTCATAGGAAGTGATATTAAGTGATCCCATGGCACTTGAGCACTCTTGGGACCCATGGAGTTTAACATTTTCACCTGTATCACCCATAGCAGCTGCCCATGTTTTTGCCATCTTAAGGTATCATATTTATTTTAAGAAAGAAAGGCTGTATAATGTCTATCACAAATACAACAAATTGTCATGGAATGCTTCTTTTTACCTTGCCAAAATTGAGTATCTTGAGCTGCCTTTTATTATTAGACAGAAATTTCCATTTTTCAAGTGCACACCTAGCTGCACTATGGTCTTCTACTGAAGGCTTCTGAGAATCAAGACTTTTCTTGTGCTTTCAAAGACACTTGATTTCAGAAATGTGAAACAAAATGTTTGCTAAAATTGTGATTATCACCATAAAAAAGAATATAAACTCTATACTGAAGATACATCATGTTGTGCTGGTGATTACTCCTATTTACACTTAAACTCAAGAGCTGTATGAGTCCCAGCTCCTCTAATATGGAAATTTCAGCACAGTTTTATCAGTTCTTTTAATTTACCTATTAAGAATGTGAGGATCCCTTTCAGGGCAAAAAAAATCATAAATAAAAAAATAAAATTATAAAAGGGGGGAGGGGGAGTAGGGGACAAAAATAGAAAGTTTCAATTTATTTTTTTTTTAAGAGTAGTTTTCTTAGGGAAGAAAAAATAGAAGGACAATTATTCTCTTCTTGTAGGAAACAATTTCAAATTATGAGCTATCAGCAGGAACCTCATTTTATTCTTTAATGCTATACAGTATCAAAACGACCAGATTTACTACAATCATTTACTACAATTTTACTGTCAGTTGTTTTAACCAAGGTATAGTTTCATATTCTCTCTACCTTTAAAATGGACTTAAAATGAGGAAACAAATACCAGCTGTAGTGCATCACTGACTGTGGTGTGTAGCTGAACCATCACAGTAAATATTTTCATGAAGACTTGAAAAACAAGCTGCAGTATTAGTAATGCAGGAATCATCTTCAGGTGTCTGCATTTTTTACTCCAGCTTTCTTCACTCAGGGGACTTTTTCAGGAGGGTTTTACTAAAATCATTTCCTGAACCTACAGGAAACTCTTAATTACCTAACCTTGATTTTAACCATTGTTAAAAGATAATCAGTCTCATCTTCCAAACAGAATAGGTTAATTTAGCTCATAGAGTGTGTCTGAATATTAATTGTGTCTTATTTACATATTATTCATGATTAGCAGGCATATAATAAGGGGGGAAAAAATTAAAGCAGCCCTTGAATGTATGGAGGGAAAGAAAGAAGGAAACAGAAAATCATCCTAGGAATGGTTAAGAACAAGGGTAGGTGAAATTCCAGTACTGCCTGCACAAGGGTCTCAGCCACATATATTTGTTGTGTGTTTGCAAATATATTTATAAAAATACCATCCTGCATTTATGTAAAAAGATATCACTGCTGCTACTGACAGCAAAGGTTATCTCATTAGTCAAACCCCTGGCATTTCAGTCTCAGGCTGTCATCAAAAAGAAAAATATGGATACATGGAACACAGCATAAATACAGGCAATGAATTATGATTTTTATAGCAAACCATCCCAAGAGCTCTAGTTTGTGTAAATATATTTCATTTCTCTATGGAAATATACATGTGTCTGATCTGATAGTTCAGACTTCCATGTTTGCCTAGCCTCTGTACAGTTTTACAGGAGTCAGTGTCACAGCACAGCTCTGACATTAATACAGGCAGGATGTAACCCTGTTCAGAGCTGTGACACTGTGTTATTTCACTGCAAATTTAAGGATGCAGCAATCTTTCCCATGGCAATTAGCTGAGCTGCCACAAGTGTCCCATTCATATCATCCCATTCACCACTTAGAGTTTTCAGCTTTCCCCAAAATTAGTAACTGTGACCTAAAAAGCTTTAAATTACAAAGCATTAATATTGGTTTGTATATTTACATATACACACACAAAATACAAAAGGTCTGAGCTAAATATATTAAACAAGAAGACATTCCACTTCCTCAAAATCTTTGCATTGTATTGCAGATTTGGCTTTTGAGAGCTGAACATAACAAATGTTTTTTCATGACTGAGAATATCTGTAAAAATTGCATCTTCCATAACCATTTCCCAGTTAACAATTCTGCTTAATAAATCAATAAATAGACTAGGACAGCTCAACTGGGTATGACTTCATAAATTTCTCTTGCCTTTGAATTATGCTTCATCTGGATGTAATGTTTTTCTCCTTCCCTTACCCTCCTTCTGTTGTAGAACTCAATTTTCAGGTTCCAATGATTTCAGCACAGAAAATAATACAGCCTTGACAATAAGGTTTTATTAACCTTTATTGTTCTAAAGCCTACATCTGAGATGAAATCCCACAGCTTTAACTGTCAAAGGTTAAATAAGTGATTGCTGCTTCTAATGGGTATCTGAAAGACACTCAGTTGTATTTTCCCTTATACACACACTACTGAAGGAAAATATAGATTACAGTAACTCAAGATAGAAGATGTTTTAAAACAAATCCCCAGTGCAGTACTTTTTAGGAAACTAGACCTTAATTTAAAGGGGAAACTTTTAAAGTTGAATAGTTTTATCTTGCCTTCTCTTGCCTACTATATGTAAAATTTTCAACTAGTTTACTCAGCTAAAACTAGACAGAGCACTTTATTATGGGAGGGAGGTATGGTATTTCAGAAGGGATCTCTTCCTGTTTATCACTGAACCACACTGAACTTCCATGAAAACATAGCACAGCCTCTTGTTTTAAAAAGGAACAACTGAATGTTTCTCTGCCTCAGAAAGGTAAAGATCTACACACATAATGATCATAAAAGTCTGACCTTTTTCCTACTTATTATGCTGCAAAATCTCCAGTAAAGCCACAGATAACACCTAAACGAGTGCTGGAAGAAGAGTGTAGAATCCTCTTCTGAAAGTAAATTTCTCCCTCTACTTTTATAAAACACAGACAGAAGATGAGGCCTGCATTAAGGAGGCCAGGAAAGTTAATGAAGCCAGAGCAGGGGTTAGGAAGTTCTTTCTAGGAGGGAAACCTTAAGTTGTACCTTCTGATTTCTTCAACTGAATTGTTTTCTGAAAGTGATGTTAAAAACAGGGCCATAATTAGAGGCTGTAGAACACACAAACCTTCTTGTCTGGGTTTTGCTATATATCACAGTAATTCACAAAACAGCACAAAAATTTCACTGGCTTTAGGTTGTGTATGCTAATCTTCCTATCACTGATAAGATACAAGTGCAACTTTTGGGCATTTTAATCTGCAAATTGTTGTTGCCCTGGAGCAGAATAGAGGCAATCTCTGCAGTCAGGGAAAATGTGCTGCTGCCTGCACACAGGATGTGACCTGTCTGCAACACATCACAGGGTGCAAGGAGGGAATGTGAGTCTTGTTCCCAATCAGGCCATCAGCAGAATTCCCAGGGATGGCAGCAGTGGCAATCTTCTGCTCAGCTAAGAATACAATAAGGATTCTTACCCAGTTATACAAGTAATACTTCATTAGACAAGTCCTGAAGTGCATGTTGATCATATTTTGTCTGAAAATTTAGATTTTTCATATTTCCAACAATTCAGTCATTTTCATCACAGGCTGTAACTTTACTGTTCTGTTCATGGAAAGACTCAAAAATTGTACAAAGCTGAACATATTTGCATGTGTATTTCCTTGTACTGAGAATCCAAAATAAATAGATAAATGTTCTTATGCTCATTAACTCTGTTTCATTTTCTAAGTATCAGCTTCTGCTTCATTGGCTCAGTGATGCAGTACACAAATGAGGCATGAAAAGGAAATCCCTTGCCTTCACAGCATGGCACAGGTCGTGCTCCCTTGCAGAGTGCCAGGTTATGATACCTGCACCAGAACCAGCCAGACAGTGCTGGGTGAACTGGGAAGCAGAACAAGGCTCAGACAAAACCCTTCTCTCCCTCATCTGCTGCCAAACACAACAGCAGGGCCTGCAGGCAAAAACTGCTGGATGTTCTTTCTGAATACTCTGGAATTAGAAAAGGACAGCACATGGACTTTGGCCTGAAAACCAGTTGCCACAGAAAACAGGTACTGTACCCTGTGTGGATCTGACATTTGATCTCCTATGTGCTAGGAGCTCTGGGAGAAGCTCTGCTTTGTCCTGCTCCTTTAGTGATAAGAATGAGGATAAAAGGAATGCTCAGAACAAGACAGAAAAATGATCAACAAAGAGATTATACAATAACATGTGATTTCCTGGGGTAGGAACTGCTAGAAAATTTAGACTAGAATATCAGAAGTGTGAAGCACTAGAAAAGAAAATGGGGAATGGTATACATTGAGATGCCTAGATGCTATGCAAATTCAATAGTAAGGAAAGATTTTAAAGGAAAAAAACATTTTTAAATATCCAAGGAGAAGTTTTTTTCCTTGAAAATCCCATAAAACTTGAAATGGGTAGAACCACACATCCATACAATTTCAGGCTGAGATAAAAAGTAAAGGTACCTAGAGTATTATTGGTATTGTGAGCACCATGCTCTGACCAGCTGAGTTAATGCTTCTCATTTCTGTCCATGTATATGGATGTACTTATATGTGCCTGTAAATTGAAGACAACTTTTGTTACAAAAAAAAAAATTAATTAACTCACAGATGTTTTTGATATCTCTTTTTTGACAGCTCTTTTTAAAACAGGTAAAGTTTTTGGGACTAAATAATGTTCATGAAACAGGCAAACATGACTCATCTGCCTGTCACAACAGGGAACAAGTGGATGGGCTGACATCCTCGAGTGGAGAGGTCCCTGTACACCCTGATGTGCTCTGTGGAGCAGCAAGTGAGTGAGAACACTGCTCTCAGGAAGGGACAATTTACAGTCAGTCAGGTCTGGGTTGATTCCTTCTACTTGCAAAGTTTCAAACTAGAAGTTACACAAGTAGCTAGACTGAGCAATTGCAATGATCTCTCCAGCATTACAAACTATAAACAGACCAAGCACTCAGCATTCTGTTCAAGTTGCCTACTTTTTCTCTTTATTCCTTTTGATCTTTTTCTTTAATCTGCTACAACCAGTTGTCTAGGGCTCAAACACATACATATCTCTACGCCATTAAATTTATAGCTTGTGTTCTTCTTCCCATCCAGTGCCAATCTGATGCTAATTTTTTTTCTTTAGCTTTGATTTGTCAGCTCATGTTCCTTTCAGGTGTATTTTTTATGCAAGCACATGAACAAAGGTATCTCTTCCTCTACCTTTCATCATTTAAGCCATGCCTAGATATAAGCTCTTCATAAAACAAAAGTTGAAGTTCAGTAACTTTGAATCAAATGTCCTATTATAACAGAGCCTAAGAGGTTGGAGTCTTTCTAAATGTAGTACAAAGCTGTCTTGAGAAATTTGCACTTCTGCAAGAATTATTTCATTGTTTTCACCATTAGGGTTTCAAATCCCCATTATTGTTCCTGTGTGTGATTAAAGTAAAGCAATGTTTCAATGATTTCTTGCACCAGACTTGGAGTGCTTTCACAATTAAAAGAAAAACTGGAAGGGACAGGGAATATTTTCTGAATTTCTAAATTCAATGATTCTTCTTCTGCCAACACTAAAGCAGGTACTAGTGATGCAAGGCAACTTCTGTGACTGATATTACTGTGTGCAATGTGTGTGTGATGTGCACATGGGCAAAAAGAAATGATAAAGCATTCTAATGTCTTTATCAAAATTTCAACTTTTAATCTTTTCTGAATCAAAACTGTCTTTTAAAATAATAAAATATTTTCAGAACCATACACTACTGTTTTGGTCATCCTCTGCTTCTCACTATTGTCCTCATAAAATTAATAATATAATATATACACAACCATGGGTAAGAGCATTCATGCACTGCAAAGTAGAAAGAAATGCTCAAAGAAGCAATTAAAAGCAGCCTTTCTACAGATATATAAGTTGTGGGACAGTCTACCTCATTTTGAACCAGTTAAACAGTTGTATTGAAATGCAAATATGTTGATTCCACAAGTGTTTCTGTGGATACCTGTTAGAGAAATTTCCTTCAAAAGCTATTAAAGAGTACATTGGTTTTGCATCAAACCATACATGAGAACACAATAGGCTCTGTTAAATAAAGATAAAGGAGAGAAATAACCTTGTTAAAGGCATGACTGTGTGAAACAAGGTTGTGCATTTACCACTATTTGACTGTAATTATGACTTGTAGAAAAACAGTATGTTCCTTGGGAATTAATACAGTGGCTGCTGAATTATTTTATACTTAAACCACTGTTCATTTTGGTTTTAGCAGTTTTTATTTCCATTTCAGTGTTTTGGAGGGCTTTATTTAATATATGGCAACATAAATTCAGTAAGCACAAGCCAGCAAGAAGGAAATAACCAGGGTAGGTGATTTATTTGAACACTGGCTGTAAGGGCTCACTGGGCCTTTGTGGCTAATGGACAGCAGTGAACCATGGAGATTTGCAGGTACTTGGGAGCACATCTAAGATGTTTTTGGAACTTCATTTAAATCTAGTTTGCATGTTTTCAACAGAGACAACTAACAAAACACGAAGAATCTCAATGAATTTCCTCTGAGGCACAGTCTAACTTTTTTATTCATAGCAGTATCATGAAAAAATAACCAGAGCTACAATTAGGATCAGGTCAGAAAACAAGCAGCCTATCACTATAGCTATAGGAGAGAACACTGGCCAACAGAGTGACAGAACTCTGCCAAAGTGGGGCAGTGACAAAGTTTATATGTCTCTAGGTTATTTAACTCCTTTGCCAAGATTCAGCTAGATAAGCTGAATATGATAATTAACATGAGCAATCAATCAAAAACCTCCAGACAGCACATCATTTACAAAGAATCCTCTTCCTTTACAGAATCCACTCCATTGTTAATTAAATTTGCCTGACTGTCAAGAAGTTTCTTAGCTGGCTGCAAGTTTCTCAGCTAGCAAGGTCTCCTATGGATGTAAAGTGCTAGCTCCCATGGGAGAATAAGGCTGAGATTGGAGTGTCCTGACTGGGCTCTCTGTGCTTCTGTAGGTCATGCAATTTTTGAGGGAGAGGTTCTTCCTTGTTATGCTTTTTTTTCTTAGGTTCTGAAATCTTCATAGTAGGTGAGGCCTACAGACAGTTCTAAAAAAATAATTATTGTCCTGGTCCCACAAAATGAGTTTTGCACTGTGTGTTTCTAATGCATCCTTGTTCCTTTTAAGAGCAAATGATTAAATAAGTAAATAAATAAATAAATATTGAGGAAAAATTTCTCAGCAAGAGTTTACAAAGATTTATGGTATAAATTAAGGTTTTTGAGACCCTGACCTCCAGTTTAGTTGTATTATTTATATTGCTGAATTCCCAATGTTTATCACTATCTATATTGAAATGACATCACATTCCTTTTTCTGATACAAAACAGATTTAAGTCAGAGTTTTAGCTTCAAATCATTCTGAAAAACCTGAGGATGTATTGATTGTCATAAGACACAAGGCATCAGTTTTTCACCTCTTCCAGACTGCTACTTAGAGAAATATCACTAGAAGGAATTGTCTAAATGACTTTAAAATGTAGATTGTGATCAAAATAAGCAATGCCAGATACTAGATCCTTAGAGTTTGGGAAACAGATATAAATCTCCTTGGCTCTTGACATTTCTGTTCTCAAAACACAAGACACAAACTCAGCTAACCTCTCTCAGCAGCTATTTTACCCCAGTGGCTTCACAGCCATCTGTTTCTAGTGTCAGCAGTGTATAAGAATTGAAATTCAGACTCCATCCTGTACAGGGAGATGAGGCTTTTGAATAACACCATCATCCAAAATATGTCCCACATCTCCAGAGCAATAATAGCAGGGAAGAAAAGAGTGGTGAGCTCTGAAAATGAGCCATTCCTGCAGTTGCAATGATTCATGGTTTTGTCTTGAATATATTGCTCACATCTGACATTGTCTTTGGACTGGCCTTGATTTTCAGTGCCTACAAAATATAAATTGTTTGTACATGTTCTGTTTACTCTGGAGCAAATTGCCATGGTTATAGTACAATCAGGCAGCATAGAAAAAGCAAAAAATGGATCAGAGAAAGCTACCACATGGTCATGGAAAAAGTAATGATCAAAGTAAAAGAAGTTCACTAACAAGAAGAAAGGAGCTGTTTCATTTCAGTAGTTACTGGGGCTGAAACTGCTACATTTACAGATCTCTGTATTAAATTAAGTACTGTTTCAAACAGTATAATCAAGAACCACTCTGCACTTCATAGCCTCAAGAGGAGCATAACTAGAAATGTACAGAGTGCAAAATGGCAGTTTCACTAAAAAAAGTGAGATTTAAAAATACATATTCATTCAAATTATAAGTGAAGACTGAAGTCTTCAGATTTCTTGTAGCAATAAAAAACCCTGTGTTTACATGGGACTGTTAATATCTAACACCAAAAATAAAGTACACAAAAATGTATTTCAAAATGTTAAAATAAAGTTGAGAATTTTGATGTTTGAACATAGAAATATTCATCCTAAGCAGAAGTTTAGCAAAATCAGCTTTGGATTTTTTGTTTAGATCTGGTAATTTTGGGTTGAAGTTTTTTGGGGGGTTTTTTGTTTGTTTTGGTTTTTATTTTTTTATTGGTGATGGATTATTGCCCTCACCAAGACACACAGTTTGGCTGTGGGGCTAAAACTAAATGAAATTATTTTGTCATATGCTTTTTATAGTCTCTTTTCATAGCTTTAGCAAAATTGATTTTGCTAAATCATTAATCAATTGCTATATGTGTGGTAGAAGATAATCACCTCAAAAGGTCTCTTCCAACCCAAACTATTCTATGAATCTACAATTGCAGAGATTCTGAACAAGAATTATGGATATACAGAATGCAGTACTGGACTGCAGGTGTACACACAATACTGCAAACTATGTAATATCCCCTGGCCCACACAATGCTTAAAATATGCTTTTCTCAGTTACATATGTCCTGCTCAGATTGCTATTTACTATATTCACTCTTCTCCATTATGTCTGAGGAGGTGTTGTAGCTCGTGGAAACTTTCCCAGCTGTGATATTTAACTGTCACATTGACATTGATCACATTTTTAGAAAAGAAGAAAATTTGGCAACCGTATCTTTGTCAGTATTTGTTGCTGTGAAAAGGGGTAAGTTCTTTCTATGTCAGCTGCAATTGCAGTATGATGGTTACAATAGCATTTTGAGCTATGTCTCTATGTCCATTTTGAGATGTATTATCTACCTCAGCTTTTAATACCTACTGTAACTCCTGCTGCAATTGTGTATATACTCTGTGAACTCTAGTGGATTTACTTCTTAAAGAGAAGCTGCTTTGTATAGAAAAGACTTTATGATGAGCCCAGTATTGGACAGTGATGCACAGAGACCCACTGCACTAAATTTTCTGGAAGTTGACAAAGACAACCTTTGGTCCCCACAGATTTGCTGTATTTAAAAAAAAAAAAAAAAAAAAAAAAAAAAAAAAAAAAAAAAAAAAAGGTAATAAATATTATTTCTTTACTCCAAGATTTTTAATGTAATTTATACTAAGCCAAACCCAACAGCCCACCTATACATGTATACGAGTTTATAACAGAAAAAGACAAAGGACATACTGTAAAATCCATTTTACAGAGCAAGAAAGAGGTAGAAAGATATCAGCAGCTAAAGTAAAACAAGAAATACACAGCAATAATAGTGACAGGCCTCCAGAAGCCAGAAAGTTATCATTCCCACTAGAATGTGTGAATCTCCTTTGGTACTGTAATCAAGTCTCTGTCAATGATATACACACTGCTGCAAAATGCCAGCCATGAAGGAAAAGGAAAAAGTACTTACCTCGTTGTAGCAAGGCTGATCATTCCCTCTCATGACAGGACTGGTGAGAGCAGTTTTCTTTAATACCAAGGTACCTCAATTACTTTTGCAGCACAAATACATCCCTCTTATTTTCTGCTTCTTTGGCTATAGAGAAAAGAAAGGATGGCTGTCCAGGATTATAGAGACCATGACTATGCTTTGCTCTCCACAAGAGTTTGGAGTCTGTGCCTGTGCAGGTGCAATTTTTCAGTCTTCAACCAAAACACTGCAAACTACTTTCATCAAGTCCTGTAATAATTTGGCTATAACATTGTCATGAGTGTTGAATATACTTGGCCCTGTGCTAAACATGAGAAGTTTGTTCACTCCTACAGACTACTGACACTGCAAATAACACCTAAATTCTACTCTAGGTAGTGCACTAAAGGCTTGGCAATAAAAAACAGAAATGGAATCTCTGTTCATCTGTATATATCCTTTAAAATGCCCACTGCAGGTTAGCTAGGAAGAAAGCAATCTTCTCATGATTTCTACTTTCTCTTTCCTCTTTACCATTTAAATTCCACATATAAACAAACTTGTAAAACAAATGCAAAGTTAACTTAACCAAGCATTTAAATACCCTTGTCTGCTTTTGCTAAGCCAAAGGTGATTTCAGAGGAATCTCACTTAGGTAAAAAAACCCAACTTTGATATCACCATAACACATCTGTCTGAGCACAGATGTGGGAAAGATTCAGTTTTGAAGCTTTTATAAAATACCCCTACAAAGCAGACACAGAAAAGATAGAACAGAGAGCAAATGTCCTTTCCAACAGAAAATACTATGTTCATTAATCCATACAAGCAAAAGAATGCAGCATAATTCATCTTATCAACAGGTTATTATGTGAGCATAATGCAAGACTCAAAGTGCCCTAAAACACTGTAAAATATAAATGAGTATAAAGACCAAACTGGGAACTGTGTTACATAAGCATTAGCATAATAGTTAGGAAGAGAGTAATTTATTTATTTATTTATTTATTTATTTATTTATTTATTTATTTATTATCAAGGACATACAAAACCACTTATATCTATCCTTGATTTTTCAATATGTTTTATTAAGGGCAGAAAGATGAACTGTGCCAACAGACAGACAAGCACGTGCAAAACTATGACAGGTTGAAAATTTCCAAAGCATTTGCATTTGTCTTTTAGCATCTGAATTGTTATTTTCAACACCAACATTTCCATCCACCCACAGCTGAAAACTAACCAGAAGCTTCCAAAACACTTACTGTAAATATTTCTTTTCAATTGCATAATATGTGAGTGCTCCCATGGTCCACCTCTGACAAATGTCCTGAATAACACTTGCAATGACAGAAGTGCAAGAGCAAACAGCATGAGTGACTCACATTGCACAAAACTGTCTGGGAGGACATTTGCCCCACACAGTTCATGTTAAAGTGAAAGAGAATCATTCAAGCTGGATTAAATAACTGAGAAATTACAAAAACTTCTGAAACAAAGGAGGCAGCCTGAAAAGAATTATTGAAGCATGAACATTTGCAAGAGAAGGGAGACCTGGAGCTTGACACAGAAGTGGCCACAACGTGTTGTGATGGTGCTGCAAGTTGGCACAGCCTCTGCCAAGGGCACACAGAGCATCTTCCTCATCAGACACAATATATCAGACACAGTCCAGCCAGGAGAGTGAGACCTTTGGGGTGCAGCAAGCAGGCACCCAAAACTGGGGGGCTCCTCATCACTCAGGGAGGGTGGGGGCTCCTGGTGGAAGGGGCTCTGAGCCCATCACTGAGGGAAGGATTAATTACAAAGGGTGTTTCCAAATTTGTGGGCATTTTTTAACCTTTTGTCACTGTCTAGTTTTGTGGGTTATCTGATATTGACTCTTAATGTATAGTTCACTGATTAGTAATTACGTGTTGTTAAGTCTTCAATAAAGTGGTTTGTTCCTGATTTTGGTTTAGAATATGTGACCTGAGCTCTGTGAAGTATACTTTCAGGTATCTCAATATTTTGCCTCTTTCTTTCCTGACATATCAGCTAGACAAAGTTTATAGATATGAATTCCTACCAATAAAAAGAAAAAAAAAAAAAAAAAAATAGAAATTCAGGCCAAAGGTTTTCAGCTGGTGGTAGTGGTATTTTGTGTACACAAACCACACACTTCACAAGACTACTGTGAAACCTGAGAACAAGCAATTCCTAAGTTTCATGTTACAGACAATCAAACTTTACACTTTTTTACAGTTCTATAAAATTTGTTCAAAACACTTCCAGGGCAAGTTAAGTATCAGTAGTGTTAAGGAGACCTCCCTTTCTGACCACTCAGGGGCCAGTCCTGCATTTAGTGAAGAATACTCCAGGTTCTTGAATGGGAACTAGCTCTGGAGGCATGTTATGTAATCTTTCTAGAAAAGTCTATCCCAGTTCAATTTTAGGGATTTCTGTGAAGTAATTTAACTGCCCTGATTTCAGTCTCCCACCACTGAGGAGGATGCAGGAAAACTTGCTTATCTTCAGCTCCAAAGGCAGAGCCCTTTAGCTGTCCTCTTCAACCAGAACAGCCCATCAGTCTGCTGGTTCCCTCATTTAATGACTGTTGATTAATCAGTTCACAGAACTTGTTAAAACTAGTAAGAGTAATGGTGATAATTGGCTAAATCCTAGATTTTGAAAATATCCAGGGCTCTATTCATGGCTGAGGATAACTTGCATGGGCAATCCTCCACTCCTGCTCCAGCTGACTATAGGGAAGGTGCAACTATTTTTGTGGCAGCTGCTGAATAACCACAAATTACAGATGTATTACAGAAACCCAGAGGGTACTCTTGGTTTACACCAATACCCTGGGCTCTAAGACTGTGATATTTCAACTTTTGCTTGTTATAGAAATACCCAAACAGCTCAGTGCATTCTGCTTCTGACAGAGGGGTAGGAGCTCCTACATTGACCTTCTTCTCTTATGTAACTTTTGCAACTATTATTGCAATAACAATTTAAGTGCATGAAAATTTCAAGTATTTATAGAGCTACTTATTTTAATTATTTAATTAATTGATTTGAAATTAATATAGTTTATTTCTAGTTTCCTTCAGGTTATTTATTCATCACTCCCAAATTTGTCATATGCTGTCCCTTTTTTTTTTTTATAGTGCATATCTAGTATTTCCTGAGTCAGATAATTATTTCTATTGCAGTTATATACCACTAATATATACTACTACTAAAAGAGTGCATTTTCAAAGCTGAAAATGATTCCATCTATGGCAAGTCATCAGTTACAGCTGCTTCTCACACTACATCTTTTCATATAATTCTCATGAAATCAAAATGGGATTTACTACTAGAATTTTCCCACACATTCAGGAGCTTACTTCCTAATCCTACAATTACAACATGAAATATCCCATTTGATTATGGCTGAAGACAGGATAGGGTTAATTATAACAGGTTTGATAAACCTTGTTCTTCATGAATTATCTCTCACACTAACCAAATTTTCACACAATTGTCATTTCTTTTCAGAGCTCTGCAAAGCAGTGCTGTGAGAAGGAAGCCTAATGATTCCCTCAGTCTGGGAGCTCCATTAACAGTGCATCAACAGGCTTAAACAACCTGCAGTATTCCCAGTGAAACTCACCCAAGCCAGCTTGGAAAACAAAGCCTGGAATTATTTTTTTTCTGATTCTAGCACATCCTAGTGTGACCTTCAGCACAATTTGTGGCCTAAATTATGTGAGTTAAAACTGAGTTTGACCAAGACTGCAGCAGAGAGAGCAAGGAACTGAATTTTACAGTACTCACTTCTGGAAACAAAAATGGGGAGTTCTAAGTAATGGGGAGGGCTGGGGTGGGGTGGTGTTTGGGTTTTTTGTTTGTTTGTTTGTTTTTGTTGTGTTTGGGTTTTTTTTTCCAGCAGAGGAAGCCACAGACCTTTTAGAGGTTTTTAGCCACACTTTGCAGATCCCACCACTCTGAGTATTTAGTATTCAGGCAGAACATAATTTCAGATCTAAATCACATGATAGCTAAAAGTAGGCACAGTAAATTTCAAACACCACTGGTCTTAGTTCAAATCCATTCTATGTCTTTCAGTTTATGGCATATCCCAGAAGTTTCAGCCACAGGCGTTGCTTCACCATTCAAATCAAAAGGTGAAAGCAATGCACATTATATATCTGAAAACTCAACCTTTTTTCAAAACCTACTATCTTTACTGAAGAAAACGATGAATCAGGTGCAAAATTGTACTATGTTAGAATATCATAGAGTAGTGTAAAAAATAAGCTTAAATGAAAAAACTCTTGCATTGGACTGATTATGATTAGCTTGGCAAAGCAAAATAATCTGCAGTGGAAAATTGGAAGAAAGGAAATTAATATCTCATCACATTCCTTTCCTAAAGTTAATATCAAAGCTGTTCAATAAAAACAGAATTTTAAAAGTACAAAAACAACAGACATAAAGGCAAGTCCATTTGCAATTCAGTATTCAGCTCTTCAGCAGTGTCTCAGGGAAGAAATAGTTGCTACTTGATCCCTTCAAATTATCAACTACTAATTCACTCCATGTCTTCACCAGAAAATGGACAATAACTGGTTTAAACCTAATCTGCTAAGACCTGTACTTATCCTTACTGGCAGAGAAAGCAAATAGAAATTAAACCTTCCTTCCTTCCTGTTTTGTATGCAATAATTATGGCAGTGGAAAGCAGCATGATCTTAAGGAGCATCCTAAATCACATAAGGATTGCCACCTGAAAATAGCATCATGGTTACTGTAACACACAGATTTTTAAACATATATTAATTTAGTGCCCTGGTGGCCCCTTCTGCAATTTCTATTTAAATGGGATTTTTGCAAGGTTACTGAAGGTAGTGGAATGTTCCCACAGGTCACAAAGGACAGATAGAAGCACAAAAGTGATACTGCTGAGGACTCAGGGTGGTATTCATCCCATGGCATTGCATTTGGCTGATGATCTATGACTACAGGGATCCTTTGCCCCCACTTATAGCTCATTCCAGCATTCCTCCTTTCTTCTACTCTGCAAATGAAGCACTGTGAATTGCTGCTTCATCATCCTGACACCTTGCACCAGCTCACTGCATTGTCTGCCACAGCTACCCAAATTTGAAATATACTTCTGCTGCCTTGGGGCTCTATCAATACACATCAAGGTAAAAGGAAAGGAAGGAATATGATTTTTTTACACATAGGTAATACATTGATTCTGTGAACATAAATTCCATTTGTAAAACCCCTGTATTCGTTTCCACATTTTTTCCAAAGTATTACCACCAAAAGGATTGCCAAGCACCACAGACTTTTTCAATTATGGTCTGTAAATGAAAATCACACCTCCCTGAGAATTTCCACTGTGCATCAGTCTCATTGCAGCTACAAGTATTCTGCCAAAAAAAATTATTTTAGTGGCTTTCCTCTTCTACATAAATTTCTCACAAATTGTGCTTCTTATATAAATATCTGATTTGAGAAATAATCTGGTGGAGTCTAGGAAAATAAACAATAAACTTCTTA
This sequence comes from Oenanthe melanoleuca, assembly GCF_029582105.1. Lineage (NCBI taxonomy): Eukaryota > Metazoa > Chordata > Aves > Passeriformes > Muscicapidae > Oenanthe > Oenanthe melanoleuca. Next base: position 10,405,494 of record NC_079340.1, read on the forward strand.
GATCTTAGTGCAGTACTAAGGAGTGTGACACTTTTGGCTTTTTCTATGTATCATTTATAGATCATTTGAAACAAAAGTAATTTCATACCTACACCTTTGCCACTGAAAACCATGCATTGTAAATGTGATAAGCAAGGATTAAATTGATACAAGGAAGCCACTGAACTTTGAGAAAGGAGCAGAGGCTCCTTCCCCACACGGAGGCACATGTTTTATCTAGGATAAAAAAAAATTACAAACTTTGAGCTAATGACTGTCCCTTCCTAAGTGGTGTGATAAATTTGAGTCAGTGTTTTCTTTTGCACATTAAATGAATGCAAAGAAAAATACCATTTTTGTTTATGCCACTTGCCACATTCTCTTACCAAACACTTAATTATCACAGCAATGTTTATTTTCCTCCTTCCCAACAAAGAAATCTGATTATTTACAAGGAAATTAACTGAATTACACCCTTTTCACTGATGTCTATGCCCTGTTTTTTGATTCAGTTCAGAGTGTGCAATTTTTCCTTTTGGATAAAAAAAAGGCAGCTGAAGGATCAGAGTTAGAAGCACCACTTAAGTTTGGTATATTCATATATCCACACTTTAGGATACTCTGGGGGAACAAAGATTTATATATTTTGTAAAATGAAATGTTATGTCAACATGTTCAATCCCATGTCATCCTGGGGAAGTCTCTTTGACCTGGCTGGAAAATTACTACCAACGTGGGAAGTTCTTTTATGGCCCAGTGGACCTCAGAAATACATCAGAAATCAAACAGGTACCATGGGTTTGACTGACATGGAAGTTTGCTGGCTGTTCAAAGCTTGCAACACATGAATTTACAAACAGATATCACTCTAGAACCTGATGACAATCTCTTCATTATACATGCTCCTTTGGTGATTTGGCTGCTGTATATTTTCACTAATGTATTCAGAGACACAGCTCATCTGCAAATGAGATGCCCTTTTCAATTACATTTCTGGGGGAAAAGAGTTGTCTAGAAAACTTTTTGACAGTACTTGGGAAAGAGTGAAAAGAGTAAAATCTTGAAAAAGATTACAGAGGTTTTTTCAGGAGGGTTTTTGGGTTATTTTGATTCTGGCTGGCTAATTTAATTTGGTTTACTAGGTTAATACTCTTCCCCCATACTATGTTCCTTCAGTAACAAATACTTGAGTGATTTCATAATTGACTGCCACAATGCTTATAGCTATATAGGCAAAATTTACTGTGATTAAATCCAAATTAATTATTTCCACCCAAATACTAGTAAAGTAGAATTTGCTTGGGGGAAAAATTGCTTTACATTAACTCAGCTGTCTTAAACAGAAAACTCATAACCTCTCCCAGAGAAAGGGTTTTTAAAAAGCAGACTGCAATGCAAAGAATTGAAGTAACAGATTTCTTCATGGCTTAATCAGAATCCCTTGTAATCTGTGCTGGGGAAGAGACATTTTTGTCACCATCTTTACCAGTGTCTGCATAGGTAAGCATAAAGAGTTAATTTTGCAATAAGAGTTCTTGCAATGGAGTTTGACATTCTTAAGGCATCTTAGAGAATATAGAAGTAGAAGCAGGACACCTGCACTTTCTAAAGGAATGAATAATGTAAAAACAATTCTTGCTTTTCACAGATTCTGCACAGTATAACACGCAATATTTATTTTTTCATTTTGCAATGTGGATGTTTATGTTTACAGTGGCACTTTTCCCAGGGGAAGTGACAGTTAGGACAACTAAGGACAATATCTAGAATGTGCTTCACAATTATTTTGCTACAATGGTAAAAAAGAGGAAAAATCAATGAAACCAATTAAAATACATTAACTGCAGTGCCCCATCCCAAACATAGATTTCCCTCTTTATCCAAGCTTTCCTCTTAGAATCTACAGTCAAGGCTCCAGAATTTTATCAAACCAAAACAAGCAACAGTGGTGCTGTTCATACCACTGACAGGAATAATCCTGTTTGCTAAAATCTGCTCTCCTTAATCTGTTATTGATGCAGTTGGTAAAAGAGCTTGTTGGAAATTCAATTTGGCTGATTTGAAAACAGGATTCTGAGAGGAAGCATTTTCAGAGCAAATTGGTTAAATGTGAATACATGAACCAATTACAAACTTCTTTCCTTCCTCTGAAGCTTTCTTAGTGCAAATATAACTGGAGGGAGTAGAGGAAGGTATTTCCCTGAAAGCACAAGGTGGGCTCATAATTGCCACTGATTCCTTATTTAAGAAGAGCATTGTTTTTTATACAAGAAGTGCTCTTTCTACTGGGTAGAAGCATTTTTATGCTAACTTCAAACACAGGGAAGCAAAATTAAAAAAAACCCACGAAACCAAAAATTCTGCTGTATGCAGATAAGGAAGCAATATTCTGTAAACACAGATAATACAGTTCAACAAAATCAGGTCTCAAGGTCATAAAATGTGATGTTTGTTCTGTATTACATCTTTACTGAAAGGTTTGATCCATGACATTTTCAGAATGACACCTGAAAAAGACACCAGGAATGTAATACACAGGGAAGCAGTGAAAAGGTTACATGCTAACAGCACATAAAAACGCAATTTCCCAGCATTTAGCAGATTGATATGCACACATTTTCTAGTCAATGTTTCAGCAAGAGGCAGAGTAAATAATCAGGAAACCTTTTGCCCCCTTGAGCCTTGAGTTAAATTCAGTGATGTCACCACACAAAAGAAGTTCAACACATTTTTTGTGGAGCTGAGGGAAAGAAATTCATATCACATGAAATGAAAGTGTGTGGCAACTGTCAAAGAGGGAAATTGATTACAGCACAGGCTAGGACACTCCAAGTGGGAAATATGCTTAAATATACATAGAAGTTGAGTGACACAAAAAAGAGTGAAGTATGAAGACATGCAAACACAATGCAGAATTTCTGAAGCCCATTTCAGACAGCATTTTGGATCTTCTAAAGCTCTGGATTCTCTGATGTTTCCAAAACCTCAAAACTGAGCCATAAGAAAGGATGAAAAGCTCCTGACATGAACAAGTGGTGGGAGTAAAATATGAAATCTAATGCAGAAATGGGCTAAAAAAAAGAGAAGTAGCTTTTTCCATGGATATATAAAGAGTGTGTTATTAGCTGCTCTTAGTACAGCTGTTTTTCATTCTCTGAAATCCAATTTCTGTATCAATTAAGTCAGAAACAGGACTTTTTCTTTTAAAATAAATATATAATTTTACTGAATGAACACTCTACGAATTCTTCACAATTGTTATGTTAGAATTTTATACAGGAATAAAAGAACAAGCTATGAAATTATACAATGCAACAAAATTTCAAGTTTTTTGATATCTTCTATGGCCCAAACACATGGCAAAGTTGAATCAGGACTTCATAAATCTACTAAACTCATTGCAGTAATGCTAGTATTGAATTGAAGGCCAATAAAGTCTTAGCTAATCCACTAATACCTCTCTCAACCAACCCTCATGAGACAGACTCAGCCAGCAAACAATCAAACATTTCCCTGAGTGCAGTAAGATTTTATCTAAAGCAGTGTAAATACATCATCATTACAAATTAAATCTTGGCCTCTTGATCAGCCATAAGTAAGTTCAGAAAGACTCAATTCTCCTCCCAGGCCTTCATGTTTAAACTTCAAAAATTAATACAAAAATGAATACTAATACTTATGTGTTGCTCTGCATTTTTCCACTAGTGAGGGATGAGATAACACACCACAAGGTATTATCTGATTTTTCTAATGGTGACAATAATGGTTTCAAGATAAGAAAGGTATTTCCAAGTAAACTGTGGCACAGAAGAATGCAAGATGACCCACTAGTCTCCCAGCATGTGACAAAAACATTTATTTCACCTTCCCAAGCAAAAGCATCTTAAATCATGTTAGTCCAAGATTTTATCTTGGACTGATTTATCTTAAAATAAAATCAGTTTTAGTAATAATGAAAATTTTAATTATAATTTATGAATGAAAGACTGAGGTGTGGGATGAATTCCTTTGTCTCTCCATCTTTATGCCTGTCAAATCCACCCTTCCAACATTTCACAGACCACTCATTTCCAAAGTGCTCAGTACTTTAAATCAGAGGAAAGCTATGCCTGTTACCTTCTTTAGTTCTTTGTCCCAGGATATGATTCTTATGTCCTGCTCCTCTATATGCTGATATTGCTAGTACACAAAGTGCCTAAATATGTTAGGCACCTGTTCCACAGTGAGTTAAGTCTGTAGGTTTAAGTTACAGCCACACACAGTGCTTGATTTGGCATGGGCTCAACAGCAGGTGTGTCAGCAATGCCAAAGCTCACATCAGACTTGGGGTATTTATTCATCTCATGTTAAAAAAGATTCATTTTTATCTCATGGTCAGTTATTCTATATTGCCTTTCATCCTAATGTTATTTGTCTTTTAACATGGGGAAAAAAATGTGCCAGCTGGGAGTTTAGAAAATTTAATTTAGAATACTTTGGGAGATTAGAGAATCTCATTTAGAATATTGTCAATAGCTTCATCTTCACTAAAGGAAGTCCTTTAGTGTGACTCCATATTTCTGGGAAATTCTTAGAAAAGGATTTAATTGATTATGGGCAAACATTGAAGTTGTATACATACAATTATCTAAGTTCATAAATGTACACCCCCTCCACAGCAAGTGCTGATTTGGTTTGGGGGTTTTTCCAGCTGAATTAATTCAGAAACAGTTATTCTCAGGGGGCTGAGGTAGGATAGAAAGTGAACTTAAAATCTAAATACTCTGGGGAAAAAAATGCTGAAAACTGAAAAAAAAAAAAAAAAACAGATCAATAATATTTTTTTAAAGATCTATAATATAAAGACAATTAAGTCCTGAATAATTTGACAAATCTGAATCTAGGGTTACCCACCCTGGCCTAGAGAAATTAGCATATCTCCAAAGAAACCAGCAGGATCTGGGCCCTAGAAATCTGCTTTATTGTCAGTCCTGAGGAGAAAAAAATAGTTGCTGAGAACACCTTTCACGAAACTAGTACTGATAGGTTAAAGAAAACATTCAGTTTCTGCAGTTCCTTCCCAACAAAAGAAGTGATCACATAAACACCCATGCATTAAAAAGGCAAATAATCAAATCTGTGCCAGTTCTGTAAGTTTCTGACATTTCTTGTCTGACAAACATGCACAGAAATGCCACACAGCACTGGGAATTTTTCAAACTTCAATGAGAAATTTGAAAGATTCTTTCAAAACCCACATTTTTTCCTCACTTTCTCACACATGTAAGTGTGCCACCTCTTTCTCTCCTTCCTCAACAGAATGGTTACTTTTCCAGTAAGGTTATTTTCATGGCTCTCTGAAGTTATGATGGAACAGACTGAGCTGCTGCTTCATTTTCTGCACATCTTCTGTGTGGACTCAGCATTTTGAGAGGAAACTGAGAAATGAGCAGTGACAGTCAGGGCTTGCCTCCCTGCCCTTGAAGGGTGATGCTGCACAGACCTAATGCAACATGACTTTTGCTTGATGTCAGAGAGGAGTTTTGTCCAGTCCCTCCTCCATTCTTGTGTGACTTTGTGTCAGACCCTTACCCAGACCCTGCAATGCTTTGTTTGCCTTGAAAGTACTAGATCTTTGAAGTATGTGATAATGTGATAATTAAAAAAAATAAATCTATGCTTCAGGGTGACAGAGAACTCTCTAGAATACAAAAGGATTTAAAAATATGAATAAAATAAATAGAAATGTGGATTTATTTTTTTGTTAAAAGATATTTTGAATGTTTGGGCCTACTATGATTTATCTAGGAGAACAGCAGCAGCTCTGCAGATATACCATAAATATTGCTAGCTGTCACACAGAAATAAGGAGGTGAGTTATTGCTCCTCAATCCCTTAACAAAGACATATAACATAGACTATGCAGTCTGGCTTCAAGGAAGTTAATATAGTACTTTTTGTTCTTGAAACCAAGAAATACAAAGCTGTGTGAGTTTTTTTCAGGGTTGTTTTTCTTTTCTTGTGAAATGTTTGCTTGCACTGATACTACAGGGTAGCAGTAATTGTTCATGTGTTGGCAGCAAACAATCAAATGATTCCACAGCTATGCAGTATAAATGAATATTGCCTTCAAATTATCCCATGCAAGTTAAATACTGGTGTTAATGGTCTTCTAGAGCTACTGTCCTGCAAGATTCTTGGTGACACCTGAAGATAAGAAAATCCTTTTATAATGATATAAAGGCAGACATTTATGACTTTTGACAGGTTATCACTAATTGCAGTGGAACTCTGCATTGTATTTACTTGAATACCTGATGAGGTTGACAGTGTTGAAATTACTACAGTGATTCCATAGAAAACAGTTGGTCTGGTCTTTCTATTACTTAAGTATCTGATTTATACCAGTAAAGAGAAGGAGAAGCAGACAGCACCTGGACAGGTGAAAACACATAACTAAATCTTGAAATTTTACAGTCCTCATATTCCTACATTCCTTCAGCTTTTCCCTTTTTTCAGTCTAGCTATCACTCCTTTAGCTTTTTGTATCCTTGACTAAAAGTAAAAAGTACTAATTATGAAGAGAGCTTTTATACCATTCAGTCCAATGGTTCTACTTTGCAGATGTCACTGCCACTTACTCTGAGTAGGATGGGAGATTGTGAAATACAGCTTTTCACCAGTGATATCATCTCCTTTGCCACACAATTAATCTATAAATAATTAACATGAGTCATCACCCTATTCAGAGGCTGGCATTGCTGAACTTCCATTCCTACAGAATACACTTAGAGAAGGATGAGCCCTGAAAGCATGTCCCTTCTTGCTACAGCAAAAAGGGCAAAACTGCTTGGAGAAAGGCATTAAAACCTGACAATATGACACATTATGTACTGCACTACAAAGCAAAGAGAAGCTGGCAGGTGGTCAGTTTGTCATGCATTAGAAGTTTGGTTGCTCAAATGGGGTAGGGCAGGATATTGCAGTGAGAAACTTTAATATTCTGTGACCAGTTAAAGGAGTTATTTTGACCCTCAAGCCACTGGAGTATGGGAAGAGAATCAATCTCTAGGAATCTGACACAGTGACAGGAAAACTAAACAGTGCCTAACAGGTAGAAGGCAGCCTTTAACATCACATGTTCTAGGCTATGAAAAACTGCATGGTTTCTTTGCTTCTCCTATATCAGACACCCCATAAAACTGAGTCAATGACAGCAAAGCAACCAGGAACTTTTGAGGAGACTTCCCACACATACTCACAGCAGTTTTTTATTAATGTAATTTATGTTATTATTAGATGAATAAAAACCACCACACCACCACCACAAAAAAAAAAAAAAAAAGTTTATGACTTAATGTCTGGATCCTGTCACAGTATTCTAATGAAGGAGCTCATTATTTGTGTATTTCTTGTTCAGCATTATCTGTTATGAAAACAAATTCTGCCTTTCACACCTGTACTGGAATATTACTAGCACTAGAACATGTTTGTGTAATCATTCAAAACTCTGCACCTCAGTTTATGCTTATACAAAGCTACTCTTTTGTCACATGAATAAGTAAAGAAATCACAAATTTGAGACAAATCCATGGCTTATATCCTTCTCTTTAGTCTAAGGAGAAGCTGTGGTTGATTACCAGAGACAAAGGTCATGGAGAACAGCAGACACTGGGAAGATGTCTGTTTTCCCAAACACAGTTCTTACAATGCAATGATATTGCACACAATGAACTTTATATCATCTTGTAAACATGTAAAATTCATTTTTTTTTCACCTTTTCAGTGAAAAAAGCAGCATGTTAAAAGTCATAATAACTTACATTTTGTAACTTTAGTTAGCAATAAAATTCACTTGAAAAAAAATATCTAGATGAACTTTGCTCCCAAGGGATGGACAACAAAGTTGGTTTTTTCAGCACAAACTCTCCAAGAGACTTGAATAAAAAGTTGTTCAAAGCATCATAATAGTAACCTAGACAAATATTAGTCCTATTCTTCTAGAAATTTTGGGGATTTAAGCATTAATGGCACAAAGCAAAATTATTTTACATTGCATTTAGTTTTTAAAATTAAGGGGAATTCAGAGGAAAAAAATGAAAGTATGAAGTGATTTATACTGTTATATGTTATTCTTCTAAATAACAGAAACATTTCATGTCATTTCTCTATTTTATGGGTTAATTCTTTGAAGTGCCACCTAACCAATTATGAAGAATATAAAAACATATCTTTGGATTTAAACACTAGACCCCTCTTTCTAGATAATGAGCTTATTTTTCTATCAAATAAATCAAAACCTTGTGGCACATCAATATAAAAGGCTATAGCCTGGTACTAAAATATTTGTCCTTCTCTCCTGTTTCCTTTAGGGTAACACACTGAGGTAATAGCTTTTGAGTAAAAGGTCCAGACTAATACAATTTGGGTAAATTAAAAAACAAGCCTCATGAATCAGTTTTCCAGTGATGTTTATTTTTGTCATTGTTCCTGATCCTTGTCATGCAAACATTAGTCTTGTAGGATGTGTCAGCCTTTGTTAAAGCCTTAATTTATTTCACATAAGAGAAAGAAACCTGTCATTGCATTAAAAGTTAATGGACTCTTAAAAAAATTGCCTTAGTTTGCTATGCAATTTTCTAAAATTGAGGCCAGTAAGGGCCCAAATAACACTAGGTCTGCATTGCATTAACATCCTGAATATATATATAATTATATTCTCCAATAATTCATAGTTTTTTTCTGTATTGTTTCAAAGAGCTCAGATTGAACTAAAAAAAAAATTGTTGGAAAGAAACTTGAAGATGATATTGAAGGTAGCTGCCCCATGGATGAAGGACTAAGAAATGGAGAGAAAAAAATGGGCAGAAAAATCTCTCAAGAGCCAAGCTTGTGTTTGGTGTTTGGTCTCCAGGAGTCTATTTCTGGCTGAGAACTGCCAGATGAACTGCTCTAGAACACAAATTCTCCAGATATCTCAGGGCAGGTGTAGCATAAACAGTAAAAATAAAATCTCCCTAAATGTGTTTGGCTTGAAATGGAACCACACAGAAGCCTGGTCCTGAAAGTCTAATTCTGTGTCTTGTTCTGGCAGTGTTGGGTACTCTGACTTGGTAGTTTTTGCAGTGGTTCAGACAGCCACTGCTGCATGGCATTCTGCTAGGGAAGCCTGTGCCCTCAAGGAGACCACCAATCCTCTAAAATGTGAATTTCTGGGGTATTAAAAAAACCCCCATCATGACAAATGCACAAGACATGTGAAAATACCAATTTCTAATTCATTTCTTCCTGCTGAAATTATTATATCCCTAAGACAAAAATACTGTACAAGATTAAGTGATTTAAGTGAAGTTACCAGGCAAGGCTGTGTAAGAAATAGGAAAACAATGTCAAATTCCTAATTCAAGCTAACTGAATGAACTAGATTACTATAATTTCAGGTGTTTAATATACTAGGTAACCCTATTCAAGATCTAGATAAGCACATCTTACCCTGCAGAACCAATATCAGATCACATATATTGGTGTGAGGGAGGAATGGATAAGTTCAAAGTTACATTTTTCAGCAAAATTAGGTCTTACCTATTGTGTTCACCATTCCTCCTAAATATTTGTATGAATCATCAGAAATACACTTTATAAGTTACTTCAGTAACATTAAATTTGAGACCAACCATGCAAAGGGAATAATATGCAGAATGGTATTTGGCCTCCAAGACTAAGCATACTCCTTCTGCATCTGGCTGTACATGAATTGTTTGTAAAACCTGACTTAAATCTGTATTACAGTCCTTGCAAGGCTGTCTTGTCAAAATATTGATGTTATTCTAAAATGCCATTAACCTGAGGGTGTCCCTGAGGGTGCATAATGCACAAAATTAAAAGGTCAATAATGACTTCCCAGCAGCACCATTGGCCTGATTCTCCAGGGCTATTAACTTTCTATGCTGGACTTAATTTGAGGCAAGAGGATACAAAATGTTACAATGGGCATCAGTGAGTAGGGAACACAGGCTGGGTCATGGACCATGAACTGTTTTCCTGGGTGAATTACAGAGTCTTTGAGTGCAAGTGCCCAAAGTGAAAGCCCTATTGCCTCTGATGAAGCAATTACAGGGTGCTCATAATATTTCATTTTGCTTTCCATCAGTGTCCAATTGCACTATTTAGCCTCAGAAAGTAGTAATTGACCAGCTGTCTGATTACCATGTATGACTTGGACTCACACACCTGGGAAGCCCCAAAGAATATAAGGCCATTAATTTTGAAAGTTCAAAGGCTTCCTTCATAATGAAAAAGCAAACACAAGAGTAATTCCACTGGCTGTCATTCTTGTTGGATTACCTTATGCCTCAAAGCCTTGCATTACTCTGTTTAGACTGACAATGCAACTTGTGATTAGATAGTAAATTTACTGTTTGAATAGGATGAGGATCAGAACAGCAGAAAATGCCATTGACTGCACTTTCAAATTCCAATAAAGTCTGGCACGCTCCACTGCCTATGAGCATCTCTGAAGTAAAGCACTGTAGTTAAGCTTTCACCTTGCATGCTGGTCTAGAATTCAAAGAAAGAAAGGAAAGAAATCATCATAAGAAGCCCCAGCTGTAGTTCAGATTGTAACTCTTTTACTCTTGGTGAGACAAAATATTTAGATGCTTCTCGCTATTGACTTTTTCACTCAGTTTCCCTCTTCTGACCTCACTCTTTTAAAGGCATTATCTACTGTGCAGCCTGTGAAACACAGCCCAGTTTGGAAATTTGTTTGTAGAAGAGGTTCAGTGTCTTCCAAGTGAGTGAAAGCAGCATAGAGGAAAGCAATCAGAGCATACAAACCACCTTTATTACAACAGTTATAGAACACTGAGACTCTCTAGATATAATTTAGGTGATTTATTATGCATGTTGGTAGTCACTGGAGAAGATAGTCATGTAAAAAGAAATATTTTATTGTGTTAAAATGCTAAATAAGTGCATTCTTGTTCTTCATATTTTCATATCTGCTGGCATGGCAGTCTGATGACTCTGTATGTCTTCAGACTAATAAACAGTGTCAGTCATTGTCCTCTGGCTGAGACACAGAAACCTTGCTTCAGTTTTCATGCACAAACAAACCAGGAAGGCAGCAATCACTCCCTTCAAATCTCAACCCATGATATTTTAAGTTTACTGAATTACAGTGTAGGCTGAAATGAGTGTAGGCTATATAGAGTCACTGATCCTTAGGGTCAGATGGAAATACATAATTTTCTCAATTATACAAAAAAAAAAGCTAACTGATGGAAACTTCTTGCCTGGTGGTCAACTAACCAGGCTGACCTCTTTTGTCTCTCTATAAATAATAGACTCCAATTTATCCACACAGATTTTTTTTTGTTTCGCACTGTCAGATTTTCAAATTTCTTTTGAAAAGCAAGTACTGCAACATCACATAGAATTTCAGTATCACTCTTATCTGTGGTGAAGAGAGATGAAAGTCCTTCCTTCAATATCCACTGTAAACAGCCAAGGACTCCCTTAAACCTCTTTCCATAGCTTTTCCTTGAAAGTTCATTTTTTGTTTATCCACCCTGACATCTGTGTTTCTTGTACAACACACCACTTTAGAGAAAATAGAAAGACTCATATGGAGTTTTAATACTCACCACCCACACCTGATAAACTGATTAAATAATTTTTCTGATCAGGGACAGTAATTTACGTGATTACTGATAAAAAGGGCAGAAGTTGAAAGCTCTTATTAATCTCCAATAATATCTCCTCAGCATCATAAAACACTCTTGGCAGTCATGTTTTACAAAAGTCAACATGTTATTATGCTTTTTCATGAGACTGACAAAACTTAAAGCTCTGCTTATACGATTTCCTTTTCCATAGTTTCTGGCCAAAACAGAATTTAGTAGTTTTCTGCAAAAAAAAAAAAAGAGAACTGGGCTGTATTGAGCAGAAATGCTGTGCTACTAAAGAGAACTCACATGTGTGAAGAAAACCATTTTGATGGCTTATTCATTTCCTGTAGAACAAGGAGAAAAATTAATACCATATATTAACACCATCATTTCTTGGTCTGTTGAAATAATCCAGAAAATTGTGAGAGAATAAAAACCAACATCAACTATTTTTTGCACATATTTCTTATGTTATGTATTCTAAAAATTAAAATAGCGAGAAAGTTTCAGTGTTCCAGCCTCTAAAAGATGACATGGGCACCCCAAATCCATCACCCCACTTACTTAATGTTTTTTAAATAAAGAAGCATAGCTGATCTCAACTTCATAACCTGTCACATGTTGGTGCCAGAGTTTCAAGAATTTAAACTTTAATTTGAGTCCAGGGTGAAATCACTTAATGTTTAAGCAGACCTCACTAGTTAGGTACTATGAACCAGGGGAACCAGCAGGGAAATAGATTTCATGCACAGTGCATGAAGTAGAGAGGTTAAAATGACTGAAGCATGACAGCAACCTGAGAAATATTATTCTTCATCCTCCCTTTTTCTAAAAGCACTTATTCTAAGAACAACTCTAAGAAAACACAATTTCTTTTCTGAGGCTGGCAAACATCTCAGCACAAGCAACCTGCCAAATTCCTGAAGCATCATACATACAAACATGTACTAGCACATCACCCTTCCCCAAAAAATAAACCGACAAAACAAATGGACAATACCATTTGTTTTGAATTACACCTTATTTATACGTTTTACAGTCCGTTTGGTAATTTACATGCAGCCAAAACAAAGGTGACAAAAAAGGTGTTATCTGCCCAGGACTCCTCAAAACCAGAGACCAAGCACAGCCCTAAGCCTTGAAGAAGCATAAGCAGGGCAGCTACTCTGCTGGAAGCCTGACTGAAGGGGAATTGTGATTAATCAAGCACTATGCTTACAAGGAGGATGCCTTGCAATTGCAAGGTCAGCAGGAGAAAAGTAAGAGCACAGGATGATCAAAACATATAGTTTGAAATATTTTCATCCAACATCCAGCAAGCTGGGCTTGCCACAGATCAGATGTAGTTTGCATCAAGTGAAAGACAACTAGGAGAGGCTTGCTGTAGTAGAATAAAGTAAGCAAACCACTACATTCTTTACATGCCTATAGCATCACAAAAATTCTTATGTCCTTGCAACTACACACAGTAAGCTTGTCTGGGCAGGGAAGATGTGTTTATGCACATGTAGATAAAGATACCCTGAATGACCTCCCCTCAGCAGCAAGGCTAATGTTTTTATAAAACTAAGAACAAAATAATTTGCATGCATCCAGATGGCAATGTCATGTAAGCAATTCTCCAGAGCAGAGACTAAGCTCCACAGGGTACAAGATACACAGCTGTGCATTATGAGAGTGCTGATGTTGTTCTATGCTGTGCTGGGAAACAATTTTGTCTAGAGGCATCATATGTCCTTTGAGCAACAAAGGCTTGGAGACACATCCCTGAAACATGTCATGTTTCATACCTCTGGGCACCATCTCTCTGCAGTTTGATTATTTCTTATTGGTCTTAAGAGAGGATAAACTCTGGTATTCTAGTAGCATCTCACCCATGATGAGTCATATCAGATGCTGCAGAAACATCTGCTCTAAAATGCCTTTTGAATCTCCAGTTAGATAGAATACCTGCCTGGGAAGCTGCTAGAGTCTCAGAAATGATGAGTAAAGAAGCACACTCTTTTTCATGAAGTGTAAATCCTAGACAGAAACTGATTTCTGGATGGTTTCTGAAGAAAATATCAAGATCCTTACTAAAAGCAGCCAGTTATTCCAGCTGTTCCTAATACATTTTTAATGTATCATAGCCACACCCAGATTTAAGCAGCTAAGGACAGACCTCAGTCAGAATTGCATGGACCATGTCACTTGTCACTTCTTACTTGCCTGTATAAAGTTGGGAGAACTGAACATATAGTATACAATGTGTTCTTGCTGCATTGGGTATAGGAAAACAGCTGATTTTTTTTTTTGAAAAAGGTATTAAAAGTAATGACTAGGACATCCCAATATACAGAACCATGGAATTATTTACATTGAAAAAGACCTTGAAGATCCTTGCATCCAGCCATTAACTCAGCACTGCCACATCCTCCACTAAACTGTGTCCTTAAGTGCCACATCTACATCTCTTTTACATACCTCAAGGGCTGGTGACACAATCACTTCCCTGGGCAGCCTTCTCTAGTACTTGGTCACTCTTTCAGTGAAGAAACTTCTTCTATTATCCAATCTAAACTTTACCTCTTGCAACTTGAGGCTATTTCCTCTCCTCCTGTCCCTTGATACCTGGTAGGAGACCAACCCTCACCTTGCCACAACAAAGGCCAATGGCACCTGGCCTGCATCAGGAATAGTGTGGCCAGCAGGCCCAGGACAGTGATTGTCCCCCTGTTCTTGGCACTGATGAGGCCACACCTTGAGAACAGTGTTCAGATCTGGGTCCCTCAGTGCAAGAACAACAGTGAGGTGCTGGAGCAGGTGTAGAGAAGAGAGATGAAGTTGGTTAAAGGTCCAGAGCATATGAGCTGTGAGGAGCAGCTGAAGGAGCTGGCTGTGTTTACTCTAGAGATAAGGTGATTCAGGGGGCACCTTACTGTTCTCTGCAACTTCTTGAAAAGGATTTGTGGTAAGGTGGGATACTTCTCCAAAGTATCAAGTGATAGAATGAGAGGAAATAACCCCAAGATGCACAACAGAAAGTTTAGATTGTGTATTAGAACACATCCAAGCCACAAGTAGCTAGTTTGTCCAGGAAAATGCTGTGGGAAACTGTCAAAAGCCTTACTGAAGCCCAGGCAGACAACATCCACAGCTGTTCTCTCATCCACTAAACATGTCACCTTGTTGTAGATCAGGTTGGTCAGGCAGGACCTGCCTTTCTTAAAACCAAGTTAGCTGAGTGTGTCCCTTGGGTGTCCTGCACATGCCACATGATGATACTCAAGAGAATCTACTCCACAATATTCCTTGGCACTGAGGTCAGCTGAGTTCAGGTCTGATTCTCCTTCCTGGGGCTCCCCTGGTTAGCCAGGACTGTTGGTAAATGGCAGAAAATATCTCAATGAGCACTTCCACCACCTCCCTCAGTACCCTTGGATAGATTTCACCTGCCCCCACAGACATGTATGTGGCTCAGAAGGATGCTGACCACTTCCCCTGGATCACAGGGCTTCATTCTGCTCTCCACCCCTGTCTTCCAGCTTAGGAGGGTGGGTGTCCAAACAACAAATGCTCGTGCTGTTAAAGACTGAGGCAAAGAATGCATTATGCACAGGAACAACTTGAACACATCTGTGTTGTGTTGTGTTGTGTGTGTTGTGTTGTGTTGTGTTGTGTTGTGTTGTGTTGTGTTGTGTTGTGTTGTGTTGTGTGTGGTGTGTTGTGTGTGTTGTGTTGTGTTGTGTTGTGTTTGTTGTGTTTGTTGTGTTGTGTTGTGTTGTGTGTGTTGTGTTTGTTGTGTTGTGTTGTGTTGTGTTGTGTTTGTGTTGTGTTTGTTGTGTTGTGTTGTGTTGTGTGTGTTGTGTTGTGTTGTGTTGTGTTGTGTGTGTTGTGTTGTGTTGTGTTTGTTGTGTTGTGTTTGTTGTGTTGTGTTGTGTTGTGTTGTGTTGTGTTGTGTTGTGTTGTGTTGTGTTGTGTGTTGTGTTGTGTGTTGTGTTGTGTTGTGTGTTGTGTTGTGTTGTGTTGTGTTGTGTTGTGTTGTGTTGTGTTGTGTTGTGTGTGTTGTGTGTGTTGTGTTTGTTGTGTTGTGTTGTGTTTGTTGTGTGTGTTGTGTTGTGTTGTGTTGTGTTGTGTGTGTTGTGTTGTGTTGTGTGTTGTGTTGTGTTGTGTTGTGTTGTGTTGTGTTGTGTTGTGTGTTGTGTGTGTTTGTGTGTGTTGTGTTGTGTGTTGTGTGCGTTTGTGTGTGTTGTGTTGTGTGTGTTGTGTTGTGTTGTGTTGTGTGTGTTGTGTTGTGTTGTGTGTTGTGTTGTGTGTGTTGTGTTGTGTTGTGTTGTGTTGTGTTGTGTTGTGTTGTGTTGTGTTGTGTTGTGTTGTGTTGTGTTGTGTTGTGTTGTGTTGTGTTGTGTGAGAGTTTATCCCTGATTGGATCTGATCAACATAAAAAAAGAGTGAAAATAACCCCTTGGTTTGTTACACAGACACATTTAATTGTGCTGTCACATCTATTTTTTGCTTGTCAACTATTAACACATAAATGAGGAAGTATGAAGGGTGCAATTATTTACCTGCTAAGAATACTAACATTGTAAGCATTTTTAAGCCACAGTCTGTCTTCTTTCTTTTTCCTCTTGAGTCAATGTAAAATATCTCCTACAAATGACACTGAGGGTTTGCAGAGATATTTATTCTTAGTTGTTATTCCTGATTCTTCTTATTCATCTGTCATTGGTGGTGCTCTTTTGAAGTTAAAAAAAAAAAAAAAAAAAGTACACAGCTCTGAATTAGCATGCATTTAAATGGAAGAATGTAATTCAGACAGCAGCTATACAAGAATGAATCAGGAACTTTTATCTCCTTTAAACCCAAACCTTGCTGTAATACAAATCAACTTTAGCAGATTAGACCTTCATTATGTTCAGTTTTACATCAATGACAATCCAAAGATCTCATAGCTTGGGAAGCACCAGGGGTGAAATGCAGGCATCAGCCATTGGAAACTGCTTTGACAGGTTCGGGGATGCTACAAATTGAAACTGCAGTAACCACAATATTCCTATTCTTAAAAGTATTTCACACATTGTTACTTCTGCAGGATGACACTGGCAGTATTAGTATTAGCAATAGGATGCCTTGTGGGCAATTCCCTGCAAGGCTGGGGCCAGCTTTTGTAAGGATCCCCCCCACAGGATTAATTTTGCATCTGGTGCGTGGGCCAGGATGCTGGGAGGACTGAACCATCCTAAATTCTGTCCCTAGCTGTTTGCTGTGCCATTATATATTTTGTCAATATGCACGCAATTTCCTGCAACCAAGGAATAAAATTAGTCTTTAAAAACATGATACAAGTAGGCACTACTCAGAATCAGAACAGGTTTTATCATGGTTGCAGAAGGAAATGGACTTCCAGCAGGAACAAAGTGCAAAACCTTGTTCCTGTGCAGGGTTTTTGCTGCCCTCTGCATTTGAAGTTGTACAGCACCGCCTCGTCATGACTCGCAGTTTGAGACACACGTGGAAGACATCACCATGATATTAGAAGAAGATAATTCATTAAAAACGAGGGGTGGGGAGAGAAACCAGTGTGGAAGGAGCTGTGCCAAGCTGGCCAGCTCAAGAGTGCCATCTGCTGAGGAGCAGCTCCACTCCACTCGTTCACACTCCGCTCCCTCGCTGCTCAGGCTGGGACCTGCCTTGTCCCAGAAAAGATTCCTCCAAATCTTTCCATACTTATTCTTAGTATGCTCTTTTTCCTTATCTTAATCAGACTTTTGTCATTCTGTATTAATAAATGCTAGTGGTTTATGCAATAAAAGCACTTTTCCTTTGTTACAGCTGAGACAAGCTATTTCAGAGAGAGATAAAACCACAGTTGTATGAAGCAAGAAAAGGAAGCAGACAAAACATAGTTTCTGCTGTCGGGCTCATAAAACCGAAGAAACTACAGGTCTTCTTCTGTGAGGGAATGCTTGTATTTTCACATCAAAAAATCTCAGCCTGTGTCAACACAGCTCAGTTTTACATCAGGTAACATAACCTTCCTATTAGACCTCGGTACAAAATACTTACAGACAGGGTCAAGCACTGACAAAGGGCAAACACCGAGATGAAGATCTAAATCCTCTTTGGGCCTGGATTTATTTCACCATAGTGGCATTGCCACTCAGAAAGGGTGGGGTTGAGGGATGCGTGGATGCCCTCAAGCACCTGAAATAATTCCAAAATCTTCCACCTCCAGGAGACTATCCCTCCATGCATATACTCAGCACTACCATTCACTTACAAGTCCTGAAACAGAGGGAAACTTCAGGAAACTGAAGCACATAAGTTTGCTTTTTCTTCCCTGCAACATCTCATGGCAGAGTAAAATGAGGGGGAACACCACAAACCACACATCCTTTCCCAAAGTAATGGAAGCATCAAGAAGGAAAAGGCTGTGGAGTGATCTGTTTCATGGTTTGTAAACTGTGTTTCCTAGTGTGGAAATGAAGCCTACATGAATAACCTGTTAGCAAGTCTAATTCAGGGAGCATTCTGAAGAGAGAAATCAAGTGCAGCTGTCAAGAGTTTGTAGTGCACAGCCTCCAGAGGTACAGCAAGGAAGGATATTGACCCACACATTCTAAAGTGAAAGAGGTAAACTCAGTCAACTGCCAAGATCTATCATGAAAAACACACCCATAGGAAGCACCCAGATTCCACTGCACTGCAGCCAGTAGATCAGATCTAAGATTCTCCTTGAAGTCTTTGTAGGTACTTGAGGAAAACAAAATGAAGGGCAGGAAGAGAGAGAAACTTCTGATGGTTTAGGCTCATCACTCATATTTCATTACAAAGGATATTAACAGATCCCATGAAAGAAATGTGTCATAATTTTAAATAATCATGAAACTACAAAATTGTTTTGATCCACAGTATTTTGTTTTATTTTAATCTTCTATTCTAATCCTCATGATCTATGAGTAAATGAAAACTGAACACTGCACCAAGCTTTCTCATAAAGGCATTTCTGTGTAGTTGTTGTGCTTTTTCTTTCAAATGTTGTGTTGGAAGAAATCATACCACCAAAACTGCTTGGCCCCCTTGCCCACCACAGCACTTTTAAACAGATATAGTTTACTCCTCCATTCAAAGTAGTTCTTTCACATAAATATTCTGTTCTGAAGTGGCAGTGATGTCCATTGATGATGCATGAGATTACAAGTTCCTACAGGACTTAGCTGTAGGAGGGTGCTCTAGACTTGCCCAGCCCTTCACTTTTTAAAATCTTTTTTTAGGGGGGAAAGAGAGAGAGTTCTCTTTTTTTGCTATGAGGAAAAGTGCATTACAGTCTGAATAGCAAATAACAACAGTGTGTGAACTATTTATATCAACTCATGGGCAGACTACCATAGAGCATCACAGTATTATCTCAGCTCCCCTTCCATTTTTATTCCTGTGTGTAACTGTGTCATGAATTCTCAGGGTACACACAGGAACACATGTATGTGAAAGCTTGCATGTGTGACATGCTGAACTATTTTCATAAGTATTTTGAATTTTATTGTCTCTAGTAGGCCATACAAGACATCCTGTTCTACAAGCAAATTCTTCCAAAGGAGAAAGAGGTCGTGTTCTACCACAGATTTCTTGATTTTTTTCACCATATACTAGCAAATGAAATGCTATTTTGGAAGATTTACTTAATTTTCCTAGACATGTTTCAATCTGCACTAATTCTATCCTGATGATTATTCTTTAGTTTCAAATGATGAGGAAATTTTCTTATAAGCAGAATGACAGTGTCAGCTGACTTTAATTTTGCTTGTATAAAAGTGAAGGTACAAGTACATATGGAATATATGCATTGAAGTGACCAGCTTGGTAGATAACCACTAATGTCAATGGAGTAACTTTCTGTAAGATGTTATCTTAAATAATAAACCAATATATCCATTCACTTTCACATAGAGGCAACTAGAAAAAACTGGTGAATTCTATCCTGCATAAATTGTGTGGTGGAAAGGTAAAGGTAGAAACCATTTTCTCAGTATTTAATACATATAAGAAGGCTGGAATGTGTTAATGATTCCTTACATACATCCTACCTAAAAAAACAAAAAAATACCCTCAAATTCTAGCCTACTCTTCAAGTCAGTGTTATTTTTCTTCAGGCTGTAAGGCAGCTGTATACCTGAGACAGTGGAATTATGGCATCATCAGTTTAGCTAAATTTGGATTTTTATTCACTTTATAAGACCTCCAGACTGGCACAGTATTATTCAGCTAGAAATGAAGAACAGGAAAAAGGGAGTCATATCCAAAACAATGAGAATATAATAACATAAAATAATGCCTTAGTAAAATTTTATTCATGACCTTGTTTTTCTTTATACTTCTAAAGGTGACAACATCAATTTGTTTGAGTTCAAATTCATTAAAACCTCAGATCTCATTAAAACAATATCAGAGTGAGCATTTTAAATCTCTTGGTTTTGGAAAGATGTTTCTGCTGAGGGGAATTTATGCAAAATTTTGCAAAGAAAAGATGCATTCATTTTTCTAGATAATTTTTTTCTGCCTCTGGATGATGCTGGCAGAGGGAAGGAAAAGCTTCTCTCTACGGAATTTCAGGGCTCTGTCTTGGTGAGCAGCCTGATGCACGGCCAAGGGATGCCAGGGCTATTCACAGAACAGCACTGCACTGAAAAGCAGATAATGCTGTAATACAGAACAGCACTCCCAGCCACAGCAGCAGCCAGGAGGACTGTGCAGGGGTGGGCAGCCAGAGCACACTCAGTGTCAGCTTCCTTGGCCTTTCACAGCGTGTGCTGCCACCTGGTAGCAGAATTCCCACTCTACAAACAGAGCCAAGCCCCAGAACCCAGGTAATCTGACAGAGGCACCAAACCTTTGGTAAGGCTCACCTTATTAAATTAGATTCCAGATAGATTTCATCACCTCAGTTCTCACACAATGCCTGTGCAGAAAAAAGCAAACAGACCAGTAATATATGACTAGATAGTAAGAATACCCATTTTATTTGGTAATAAGAGCTTGCAAATGTGAGGTTTCCCTGTAGAGCTTAGATAGAACCTGTTTTTGTATTAAAATACTGTTTGTCTTGTCCTTGGGATTTTATCTGAAACATTTTTTCTTGTTGCAAAATTCTACATGAACCTTAATAAATTTTCTCTAAAGCCTCAGGCACTAGCTTTACTGCTGTGTTTGTTCCATCACAATCAGTGTTGCAAGACTGTGTCACAGGAAAATTTCCTGAATAATATTAGACTAGAAAATAACTTTTAAAACCATATTGGATAAATGAAATTAATATTTGATTGGCAAAAGCCAGAATGCTCTCAGAAGAGCACATTAAGGATGGGAGCCTACACACTTGTGTGTAGGAAATTGGCATGAATAGTAGTAAAGAAGCAGAGAATGAGTGAGCCAGGATAAGAGTACCATGATCTGTAGCCAGGATGATGTAGTGCATTTAGTTATGCATTTACACCAAGGGGACAAACTAATAAAGTTCATGTCTTTCTAGATCAAGATCTTCAAAAGAACCTCACTAGGAACACCCACTAGGAATTTCACATGCATTCAACACACAACATTCCCCACAGTACTTCCCAGTCAAGTACTTCTGCTATAACCTGATTCCCCATCAACACTGCTTCCACAAATTCCACCTGTGTCATCTGTTCTTTTGACAGACCTGCAATTTGCCCAAACTTGTGACTTGCCCAGCAGAAGTCACTGCTCAGCAACTTTGTCGTGCAACTGCTTTGGCATGGTGTAAAGGAGACATTGACTCTTCCACTGTTACACGACATTGCACCAAAGCAGAAAATAATGGAACTCCTGCAAAGACTAGAAAGGAACTGGAAACAGTTTGAAATCACAACTACAGACTGTGATACCTGTGCAGGCAGGGACATGAGGACCAAAGGTCACCATTACAAAGTGGATTGTCCTTTATAACCAGATGGGAGAAAAAGTCTGCATTTGGGATTTTTCTTATTTTTTCCCCCCCACCTTTTTTGAGTTTTCCCATACTCAGTCTCATCTTAGACCATCAGTCTTCCAAACCTCTTTGGAAAGATTTTTTTTTGCTAAATTTAGAATCAAACTATCATGAAGGTTTAGGCTTTTCTCTGATGTATGGGTAATAGGCATATTTTAATTTTTTGAAATATCATTTTTAAAGACTGTCGTTTTGTTCTTGTTGAGTTGCTAAAATAAACAGCATTGTCTTACTGCCCTTCAGACTGGAATTTTCTGTGTGCCTACAAAATACCTACTGAAGTACAATACTGATTACCTAAAATGCACCAAAATTTACTTGATTTGCTTTCAGTTCTCCTGACCTCATTTTGTGGGGTCCCAACAGAAATTCTTATTAGTAATAGAAGTAGGCAAGAGGTTGCAAGAATTCTCTATGGAAGGGCTCAGGCTAGTGTGAAATCAGATACACAGGACTCCCAGAGAATTGATTAAGGGTCTTGACCCTAAACCATGGGGTATCAGAGGCAGATGAAACACAGAAAACCAGCTTTATTGCTCCACTCAAGCTCTAGTCACAGCAGAAGCAGCATAAAGCTCTCTCTCTACATGGCAGCTCTGACACTGTACTGTGAACTTTGCAATAGTTATTTGTAAGGGTGTGCTCCAAAAGCAGGGGAATGGAAATACACAGGTTCCACTACAACAATTTCAAGTATCAATGGCTGCATGGCACTAAGAACTTCCTGGGATGTTACAACTCATAATGACTTCAGCATATAACAAAAACAGGGTGATTCCTTAAGGTATCTTTCTAAGTAATTTATCTTTCTAAGTCATTCAAGTACAATTTCATTCCAGGTTTTAATGTCAACAGAGCCAGCATAATTGATTCATTTGCAGTAGTTTCATGGTACATCTCTACAACTTCTCAATTTGTCCACCAAAAAATTAACCAAAGAGTTCTTGAATGTTATTAGCTTATAGGTATCATTCTGAATGATTACTTGTTTGGCTCATTCTGAATAAATATCTAGCAAGGTGTAAGTAAGGAAATTATCTAGTCTTGTCAGACTAATTTAAAACAGGGAATTTCTATTTTATTACTATGGGGACTGTTGCACATACACCTTTTCCTTTCTTTATTAGCTACTAACACCTTTTTTGGACGTTCTCCCCTACTTGATTTTGTGATTAAGAGACATCAATTTCACTTTGAGGCTTACATAATGTACCTTCCTCTTTCAGAATATTAGAGACTTCAGATTGAGAACAAACAGGAGTAATAATTTCACATGTGTGTCACACATGCCATGGTTGTCACTGCTGATTATGTATGCATATATTGTGCAAGTATGTGTGTGTATAAATCTAGAAATAAAAAAATAAGGGTGGTAACAGAAAATCTTGTGTTCCATCAAACCACTAGGGATAGAGAGTTTATTTAGCTAAATGTACTCAATATGGTCCTCTCTGCCATAATGTTATTCCTTTTAAAGCTACTACTTGTGGTTTAAAGCAATTCAAAACTCCAGCATGAGATAAAAGTTACTTTGCTTTAATGGAAAATTTGTAGACAATTTTCTACAAGATGGAAAATTTTATATCTTTTTTTTTACTTTCTGCTTTTTTTAACTTCTTCATCTCTGGTACTTATAAAAATCAAAAGCAATTTTGAATTTAAAAAACATCACCACACAAGGCTTTTGTTGAATGCCTCAAATACCTCTGAGGACACATGGCACCAATATTCATTTAGGGATAGATTCATAGTAATGAAAAATGAATTAATAACTCAAATGTTCATAAAAGTAACAGCACTTACAATCATATCTTTAAGAATTCTGAAGTCTTTTTATAGTCCCAGGCCATCAAATCAGGCCTTTAAAATACACTGATGGCATATCATTGAAATTATTGAAAGGACTCGAGAATTTGGCTGACTCAGACATAGATACTGTAAAAAAACAGCCCCAGAACTTTTCAGGTCTCCCTATCCATATTCTTATGAGGAAGAAACAAGTCATGCTGTGAAGTTGAAGTCAAGAAGTTCCAGAAGGAACTTAGAAGCAGTAGAAGACATAAAGGATGCATGTACAAGGCTTTCTGTCCCATATCTCCAGCATGGAGGAGGTCCTTTAGAGAACATGGGGAAATTAATTATCATGTTGATCTACTATCACTAAAGCCATGTCAATATTTTATTAAACAGCAGCTTCTGACTTAACTGAAAAAATGAACATATGTGACTTGTAACTCTCAATGTTACTAAAACAAAGCAAATAAACAAAGACGGTTTGTCTTCACTATTTCATTTTATTGAGACAAATCTTAGTAAAAGCACATTCAGTTAACAAGAAACTTTAATTTCAAGGCCTAATGCACATGATGAAGTCTCAGGCAATAAAATGTATCACAGCTTGAATATGTCATTCTTCCCTTTCAACACATAAAAGGATGTTTGCTCCTCAGCTATCAGACACACAAACCCCCATGGGCCAGAAGAAACAGTTATTGCAACTGTAGGCATTTTTCTATTAAAGAATTTCTGAAATGTTGGAAAGACTTTTCTCAAAGTTAACAGTGTGATGAAAGACCACATATTGAGCGAGTGGAATCGGTTTTGGTGGTGGAGTTAAAAAACCACAGGCTTAGAAAAAAGATATTAAATCCTCAAAACATTCTCGCTATTAAAAGCAGAAATGGAGTCTTTGATGTAGAAATCAGTATTTACAATTAAAATAATTATCTTACTTTCCTTAATTCTATCCTTTTGACTTTTTTCTGAAAGAAAAATAACAACACTCTATCTGAACTGCTAGTGAAAGGCATGATTATCCACTTTTAAGTTTGCTTTAGTTGCTGCTTAATGTTCAGTAATTATTTTCATGTTTAAAAGAATTTTTTCCTTCTATAATGCTAGAACTTAATTCCCAGATAAACTGTAGCTCCCAAAAAGAAAACCCAACGTGCCAATTTTATCTTAGTGTTGATGCTTCTGTTGTTACAGCTCCATGGGAGAAAATCTCAGCTGGTGTGCGTGGCTGCAGTTCAGCTACTGATCCTGTGGAAGCTGGGCAACCTGCACTGAAGGCTTGACACTTGATTATGAGAATTGTAAAACTCTGCTCTGTTGTGAGATACAGAATCCAGTTCAGAAGAGAGTATTGACTACTTCTAGCTGCCTTCCTCTAAGCTGTTAATCGATGACTAATTAGTCATTTAGATTTACCTCAAAATAAATCCTGCTTGAAGAGTATTTTCCCTTACCTCACAGCAATCTCAGCCTCCAACAAAGATTTTCACTGAAAGTGAGGCAGTTCCTAGAAATATCTCAGAAAAAACCCCACATGGACGATGGTCTGCTCAATTCCCTTATAAACCAACATGTCTCACCTGCAAAATTCAAGCCACAGGGTTTTCACCAGAGCTCATCAAGGGCACACATTCTCACCATTATAATGTAATACTGCTCTTTGTAATTTGAGCACATTAAAAAAAAAGCTCCTAAATTCAACTGGTTACTAAGTTAACTTGATCTGCACACAGAAAAACCTCAGGAACAGCACTTGGACACCATTCACCCAGGGTTGCCATCTCCATCCAGTGTAGTGCTTCCCTGAGTTCCCAAGCAGGACCTCTGTTTTGAAGTGTCCTGGCATGGAATTCAGAGATGTGCTTTATGTACCACTGCCATACACTTAACAGCTTAGCCCTGACAAACCCTGAGGACTTACATATCTAATCAATTTCTCCAAACAATTGCAGCAGGCTAAAATGTACTGAATATTTTTTATGCCTTTGCTCTCACTTTATTTGCTTGCACATGTCCAGTGACAATATCCAGGCTCTAACAGTGCAGGCACTATTGTTTCAATTCTTAAATAAACACTAGTAAATAACCTCACAGTGTTTATCCATTGTTAATCTGAAAATTGTGGAGCAAAGATAACTTTTGCAACTTACATCATTCACACTTTATTATTTTGCTACCATTTTCCACCATCTCATTCAACTGGGGATTTCCTATAACATATATTTCACTAAAAAGATCTTCATTTATCCACTGTCTTGTAACTTACAATCAAAGTTCATGCATATATAATGTGTGGTAACTAATAAAAATACAGACATGCCTGTGCCCTTGCTCTCTCCCTACCCCTCCATTATGGAACAGGCCAATTTTTGATTCTTGTGGGGACTGTGGGGTATGTTTCCCATTCCAAATTCATTTATACAAACTGGCTTAGTTTTGCTAAATAGTAAGAAAACCCTTCTACAATTCAGGCTGGGACAATGGTTTTCCTGTACTAAAAGCTTTCAATATATAGTCTCCATGACCTAATGCAGGGAAGGAGCACTGCCAATCTGGTAGTCAGAGCCATAACTCACATTTTTCTGAGACACTTCTGTTAATTTCCTTCATAAATTTAGGATGTGGAAATAAAGAAAATAATTATCCAATATTTGTTCAGTACTTTTCACATACATTATGTATAATGTGGAACCTTGGCAAGTACCACACCCATTTTACAGTGTTAATGTCCATCTTTGCAAACATTCCTTTATGTATATTTTAATCCTAATAGTGATACTGTGAGATAGGTTTTGAAAAAACTGTTGTTCTGTGGGCTCTAGCCTGCTTTTTCTGAACTCAGTTCTTTCACACAAAGACTTCTTTCTGGGAGTTCCTGAATACATGCATGCATGCAGAGAGTGACAGCAATGAAATGCAGTGAGCCTGCACGATGAATAAAATCACAGCTGGAAGGAGCTCCCCAAGAAACACAGTACCTATACTTGTTTTTTGACATCAGAAACTGATCCTGATATGGAGAGAGAAGAATGACTGAGATTGCAAAAGCAGAGGGAGAAAAACAAACCTATTTTTAAAAGTGTAAGAAGCACCCAAGAATTACAGATCACCCAGCTGAATAAGATATTTGAGAAGATCCTGGAAGACCTGCAGCATTTTGAGAATAGTGATAAGTAAATAAAAGTAAATAAAATAATTTCCTCCATGATGTAAACATAACAACTCACTAGAGCAAGTGAATTTCCTCCTAGCTGGCTTAGTGAACCAGGTTAAGCAATAGATGGGCCACCCCTCAGACTTAGTGAAGCATTTGACACTGACATTACAACAAACTGGAAACATTTGCTGAGGGCCAGTGAAATAATCTCAAAAACTAGAAGTTCATTACTTGTTATCATACTAAGAGAGTTTAGGTGAGATCTTCCAGAGGTCTGCCCTGTGACTACTTTTTGACTATTCAAGCCACAATACCTGTAAATTATTTGTGGAATTGAATAAACACAAAATTCACACATCACATTGCACTGGGATAATTTAAAAGCATGTTGAAGGAAAATATCAAAACTTGGAATAACAGGTAAGTCAGAAAAATGGCAAAAACAGTAAGATAAATTCAATCAGGACCAAAGCAAAGCACTGCCCACAGTAAGGAGAAATAAAGAGCATAAATACAAAGAAGCAAAACAAACCATAAGATTGTACCAGCGAAAAATTCTGGTTGTTAAGATAAAACCTGAATAAGAGTCAACTTATTCTGAACAGTATTAACAGAAATATTGTAAATCTGAAATGGAGCAAATTACTCTGGTTTTCATGATCCTGGTGAGAGCTCAGCTAGAACCCCAACCATAATTTGGCCTGTTATGGCAGATAAAAGAAAATTACCAAATCCTGAAAAGAACATTAAGAGTCAAAGGCTTAAAAATGTGAACCAAAAGGGAAAGCTGCACAAATTCAGCAGGGTTAGTCAGAGAAGAGGGATCTTACATGTAACATGAAACAGTTCTATAATATAAAAGCTGGTAAAAGTGCTATAGTGATAAATTGTTATCCAGTCTCACAGGGAGGAGGAAAAAGAGAAACAAACTTTGGCTGCTGAAGAGATTTCAGATGGAGTCTGGAAAAAAAATTTCTAATTCACAGTGTTTCTGTGTCTATCATTAGTGTCCAGGGAAGCTGTGTCACAGCTTAGACAGTAAGGGACAAAACATCTGTCATTAATTCTATCTCACTGAAAGGAGACAAGCTGGAAAAAAAGGTCCCTTTCTAGTGCTACACTTCTAAGACTTGTAAGCATTCTTTTGTTAAAAGACACAAAACAAAATACTGAAAAATATTGTAGAGTGCTGGTATTTGCAGTTTCACAGTCAACATGTCAAGCTGTTTTTTCTCCATCTTAAAATAACTGAAAGCCCAGATGGTCCCTGAAGTGCTTAAATTGCATTGATCATCACCTGTTCTGCATAGTACATTCTTCTGCACATTCAAGCTGTGAGCACTGCACACATTCATGCAGCTTTACAGCAAGAATGATAGGTAATAGTAACTTTTCCCAGGCTCATGTGTATGCCACCCCTGAATAGAAAATTTTACCATTAGTAGCTTGTTCATTTTTTAAGCTTATTTTCAAGTCATTGAAAGAGTTCGAGTAACAGCTAAGTTATTTTCTGCTATTCAAAACAAATATTTTAAATCTGCCTAGTGTTTTGTAGACAAATTGTGTAAAAGAGATATGAAATATTCAGAGCAGACATGTCCCTTTTAAATCTCAGTTCACAATGTCCATTGCTATCATGTCTGAAGCCCATGGAATGAATAGCTGCTGTTTTTCCCTTATTTAATTACTTGCATTATGAGGAGAACAACTCTGGTTTTAATGCTGATTTCTCAGAGAAACGTTGGTACTGTATAATTTCTCTCTAATGATATTTAGGGGGAACATTGCAATTTTTTTAACTAGTAAATGTGACTAATAATGCTGTGTTCTTCAAGCCATTATATCTGTAATTTAGCCTTGGCAGTGCTGTGGTGTATTACAAGCATATTCCCAAAATTTAGGACTCCTTAACAATCTTACTGTCTCTGCAATTTGCTTAAGCTGTGCAAAGAAGAAGGCAGACATATATACCTGCCTTCTCCTAAACTGCTTGCTGAGTCCATCACCCTCCACTGCCCATCAACCTCCACTTACCACCATGATCAACTTCATGACCTAAGTTTTTCTGTTAGGTGCCTCTTGCTGGCATGGACTGATTTTCTTTTCAGTCTGTGAGGCTTTTTTATCTTGCACTGAAGTTTCCCATGCATTCCCATCAAAGTGAAAAGAGAATGAGGAGATTCTTAAGTTTACATGAACCAGTGGAGATCCCAATAGATTGGTGGGGAAAACAGCACTCACTCCTCATCCCTCTCACCTGAGGGCCAGGGGCATCTGCTGTCCTCCAGCTGCTCCACATCCACCTGAGGCAGAGGCAGCCAGAAGGGCTGAAGTATTTCGTAGTACTCCTTCCTCTGAAGGCTGTTGGGAAGAATAAGAATTTGACAGGAAGGTCTTACAGATATGTATGTACAACAGAAAGATCTTTAAATGTAGAATTTGAAGAAAGAATAGAAATGATAGCAAGTTTTGACATAGAAAAAAAATTGCTGAGCTAGTCTTACTGGAAAACTAAAAAGACTAAAAGTATATTAGCATGTAAGTTGGAAAAGGCTTTTATGATTTTGAACAAAGGATAAATGTACCTCAAATAAAAGACGTTTTTACCAAGCAAAAAATTTTCATGAACAAACAAGAAAGGCAATATCGCAATAAAAAGAAAAATCTCAAAATTTTCCACTGCAAAAAAACTTCTAGCTTAAACTGTAACATACTAACTTTTTGTAATTAAAAAATAACAATGCTAATATAGCAATGTTAGTAGTTATGATAAGCTATAAGTATTGATTAATTGGCATGTTGTAAGATGCTGTTCAATAAAAAGTATATAATACATTGTAACCAGAACTAAAGTTGGCTTCAGATGAGCCCACAGCTGTGGCTGGAAAAGGTGTGGGCCAGGCTTTTGTCACCCATGACCTGTGAATTGCTGCATCATTTGAATGCAATGAACAGCATTTTAAAGAGCCACCTAAAGCCCTCCATCCCTCATTTCGGATCTTACAGGAGGCAAACAAAGTTCTGCTCTGCAAAAGCAAACTCTACACATCACTGGATCAGAAGCAGCAGAATTTTGTGTTTTGGCAACACATCCCTGTATCTTCTCAAAAACATTGTGGTGGGACAGATAGGACCTAAGCACTCTCTTAATTAGGCTGGGTTACAGCATTGCATCTGTGTACTATATTTAACACACATAAAAACTATTCAGAAATTGAGCATTCTTGTAGATAACCATATTCTAGGCCCTTAATTTTCTTAGAAGCTCTAATCAAGAACTCCTAATCAAGTTGAGAAGGATTTTATCAAATAACGTTGAAAGAAAGATTGTTCAAAAATGACTGATTTTGGATGCCTCCATTTTTTGCCCAAGTTCATTTGGAAGGAATTGTTCTGCAGAGCATTAATAAATATAAAACCTTCTAAAATGTCTCTAACACAAGAAGACAATAAAAAATTATTCATCATGTTTGAAAAGTTGGGCTGTAGTATGTTCCAAATCAAGTCTATGCTTGAAACTGAGATACAAATATATGAATTGTAGAGTACTGCCAAAATGAGCAACCCTGTCTGTTCAATTTCTTGGTCATAAATAAATCATCCTGGTCCATAAATGGCTACTTTTTCTACAAAACAAGTCAATTTTTGTCTTGCTCTCTGGCTTTAATTTTAAAGGCATAACTCCACATGCAAGCCAAAGAACCAAATGCTATTAAAATATTTATTCTTACAGAAGGTGCTGTCTGCTTGTCTCCTAAGTAGAAGAGAAAGTGAATTCACTGACATTTTAGAACTCATGCCTTTTTCAGTGACAGGGACACACTACTTAAGGAGCATTTTATGCCTGTTCCAATTTTACTGTAATCTGGAATATTTTAATTGGCTGTGTCTGCCAAACCCTGAGAAAGGCTTAATTGTGAATGTCCAGACAAAACCAGAATGCAACCTACGTGACTCCATGCTGGTAAAAACTATTCTCATTATAAATATATGATAAGTTATATACCCTTGTCAAATCCAGGCAGAATACTGCAGCAGGAGGTTCCCTATCTTCTAAGAGAAGAAAGGTTCTATTCTAGTATAAATATATATAGAACATATATTTTTAAAGCCAACTACAAAGGGATGCTACCAGTTACTCGAAGATCTCCTATTATACCTAGAGCAAATGTGAACAAAATTGATCTGGCTTTCCTCCTGCAGCTTTGGCCCATCAGGAGTTTGCTGACTTCAGTGCTTTGAGTTATAGATGATCATCCAGTGGAGCCCCCAAACTTTTGAGCTGGGCTTAACTGTCAGATCTGAGTTAACACACACTCACTAGCTTTGGAGTTTGCAGCTTGCCTCAGCACCGTGCTCACTGACTTCAGATCTCCGAGCACAAGAGGAACACTTCCATGTCTGCTTGCAGCAGGAATCTGCAAAGCAAAAGATTTCACTCCCATCTGTATGAATAACAGTATTTAGACTATATTCTCATTCTCAGATTCTGTACTCTAGGTTCAAAAGGAAAGAAATTAGTTATTCTGAACCTCTGAGAGAGTCAGTTTTTCAAAGCCCTTCCCTTTAGAAGTTTTAATGAGGTTTTAATTCCACTTTTCTTCCTTAGGCAGCACATACCTTTTCACAAACTGTTTGCATAGCATTAAATATATCCTTCCCAGCAAGCAAACATTTGGTACCTAACATTTTGCATTAAAGTATTTAGTGTTTGACTTAAAGTTCTTCCATTATTACCTTATTGCTATGGTGGCCTTTCACTGAATTCAGCCCTTCACATAGCACATAGTCTTTCCAATTCTGTCTCCAGCCCACATCCAACTGCCTTGTGCTACAGGCTGTGGAAGCACTGTTCATGGCAAGGCAACATTACAGTTTTCCCAGGATACCAGGATAGTCTCAACTGAATGCACTTGAGATGTGCATTGGCTGTGTGCTGATGTTCTGAATCTTTCTCTGGTAGGACAAGAGCACTATGCCTAGTGAAGGAGAGAAAATCACCTAAAGCCCCATGTGGGGAATGAATTGAAGCTGAGGATTATATTCTCTAGAATCAAAACACCCAAGGTATAGACTAGACTATGGAAAAGGTTTGCATTTTACTTGCTTTTACCACAGAGGACCTGTTGTGATGGTCACCAAACCTTAGAGACACATTTTTACATCCAAAAGCTCTACTTTCTACATCTTGAAGTGTGTCTAGATTATCCTCTGGAGCTTGCATGTTCCATCCTTTTGGATGGAGATAAACAAGGAAGTTCAACCCTAGCTGTTTCCAGTTCAAGGGTTAGATGAGGGGTACCACTGCAATAATCTAGTCTGGGCTCCTGGGAGAAAGCATTTGGAGATTCAGGTACACAAACCATTGTCAGCATTGCTGACAGCTCAATTATAAACCATCATTGAGAGAAGAGAACTAAAAAGAAGCTGGAGAAAGAATGATCAATTACTTTCAAGAACCACAAGAAAAGCTGTGCAGGCAGTTCAGGCTTTAGTGAAGTCAACCAGAGGTCTACAAACCTTTCTAGTGAGAATGTAACACGTTTTAAAAAGAAATGTATGTGTTTGTAACTTAGCTACCATTCATGAATTTGATTCACACACATTTGTGGCACTATTTTACTCAGACTGGATTATTTCTGGAAGTCAAATATAGGCAGTTTTTATTCAAACATTTGAGAATTTTTTTCCTTTCAAAAACATCTATATTTGGAGACCTTGTACTGCATGCACTGAAAGAATGTTTGTTGGTAAGCAACCATATGTAAAAAAGCATTTTAGAAGATTATATTCCTTGTTATGCTTTTAGCAAAAAATCTTAGAAATCCATTTATCTCCTGGAAAACATTTTTTTTTCCTTAATTTATATTAATTATATTTTACAAGTTTCCTAATAACTTCACACGTGTTTGACTGCCCAGCAGCTTGCAACCAGATACCTGGACTTGCCCTTGGGAGCCATTTATTCAAGGACAACTCAGTTCAGGCTGCTCACTTACAGATGTTAATGTAAGATGAGCTGTGTAGCATTAATGGGTAAACAGCTACCTAATTAGCAGTCAGAAAACCTCAGCAGGTAAGTAAAAAGTACAGAGTAAAATTCCAGCCATAAAAACTACAGAAACAAGATGAATTTGCAGTAACATGGTGCTGAACACCCAGCACTGTGGTGAAATAAGCTTGCATTCTGCAATCCTATCACTGTGCTCACACTTTTCGCCTTCAACATCACCACATTTTCTCTGATGGTATAAAATTTTCATACTATTTTTCCACTGACTTGTTTTTTTCCCTTGCTTCTCATACAGGTCTAACTCTTCTGCCAATTAAGTCAATGGGATTTTTACAGTTGACCTACATCGAAGAAATACTGGCTTTAGGGCTATTGAGTTACAATTTCCACACAAGTAACACTAGAGAGGGTGGTTTTTCACTTCACACATGATAAAGGGCTTTTAAGAAATATGAGTGAATGGATAAAGTAGCTAAACAGAAATTAGAGATCAGAAACCTCAAAAAGACTAATTAACATCCAAGCTTGTATTGTGAACAATGCAGTTTCATAAACAATATGACTCTTATCCAGAAAATGAATGGTATCTGAACATATACTAAAGGATTTTATATCTATTACAGTGATGAAAGATGATGACTTAAAAACACCTTTAAGTGGTTTAATTTGAAACACTATTACAACCAAAGTCCTTTGTCCAGCAGGAGTTTCCAAAACTCTAGTTCACTGGGCATGAAAAACCCCCAAAGATCCTTCTTGCACTAAACTGTATTTTGCTTGGTGCTGGTGGGACTCCTTCAAGATAAAAGGCTTGTGAGGATATGGATTTGAAGTATTATAAATTACTTTTTAGCTGCCTATCAGTGCCATTTTATTGATAATGAGGGATTTCCTGACTATTTACAACTGACATTTTGAGAAGCTGTTCTGTAATTCAAAATTATCTCCTATTCCACAGCATTCATTTTTAAGCTAGGATCCAGAGGCATTCGGCACAATATTGCATTTTGATGTATTTTGAAGGGTTTTTAAACGACTTACCATGCAAAACAGCAGGATAGATTAAAAAACACATAAGGACATTTTCATAGAGACTAGGTCTTCTCAAAAAGTTCACATGCTTTTATATGAAGCACAGGAGTTCAGACCCTCACCTGAAAGGGTTTCATGGAATTGAGGTCTTTGGGATGCATCAAGGTGGTCTTTTGAGACTTCCCATTCTTTATATAGCTCCTTGTAACAGACATTTAACGAGTTGTAAAGGGAAGATAAAGGCAAACTGGCATGGAGTTTCAAGACTTTTCGATCTGGCAGGTGCTCACAGAGCAATCCTTTTAGCACTCAGATCAAAACTAGTAAGAACCAGGAACTTTATGAGGCCCTAAAGAGAGACTGGAAGTGGAGGCACTGAACTATTCTTAAACTTCGAGAGAGTTCTGTTACGGTTACCTATAAAACTGGAATGAATTCTGTTTGCCTGAAATTGTTTTGTTTTCTTTAACTAAATTGTTTATCCAAGGTTTTCTGCCCTTCTGTTTCTACAATAACTGTTCTGGCACTTTTGCCAAAGGAATGTGTTAAGCACAGTTTAATGGTGCACTGAAGTGACAACTTACCTGCAAACACTAGATTGTAACAAACAAAAAAAGAATGGAGAAAAGGCAGGAGGTGGGAATCAAGAAGGGAAAGATGTCTATGCCTCGAAAGAAGTAAAGTGGCTGAAGAAGGTCCTGGACCTGTAAAACTGAGCAACAAGAAAAATGAAGTAAAAATAATGAAGAAATAGTGAGGCAGTTCACAAGCTGAGTTGTGCTACAATTATTAGCTGTTTATTGTCCTAGAAAACATAATCCTTTCCTCTTATAGCCTTATGATTAATATTGATAAGGAACTCATAATGTGTCTAAATACATTGATAGGAGCAGCCAGAATTTTCTGTGCCTCAACATAGGCTCAAATTTTATTATTTTTTGTGCTGATATTAAATCACAATTTTTCTAATATGTTAAACATACATTGTATATATAGAGTTACATTGAATATTTGAGACTTCTCAGTTTCTCCATTTCTACTGTGGTGCCAAAATGTGAGTTTTGGAGCCTAGCTCTGGACAGGCAACTAAGCCCTTTGGTTTTAGGTTTTTTTAACAAAGTATTGTGTAATAATATGTCTTTAACATAGTATTGTGTAATCATGTGCATAGTACCTTAGAAAGAGAAAGAATACAGGAAAACCAATACAAGTTGTTGGTTCCCACCACAAATTCCCTGCCTGAAAGAAAGCTCTCCATAAAGGAAGTTAATAACCCTGGTCTGCCTGCCTTCCTGAGACAGGACATCACTCAGATGCTGGTACAAATTCATTGGCTATACATGTATCTACTGCAATACTTATTCATTTTCCTGCTGTCAGTAATGACAAATTGTTTCCTTGCATTCTTTGGTTAGAAATGGGCTGTGTTTTCTTTTTCTTAGTGTATAAGAACACAACACCTCCCAACACCTCAGTCACATCCACAGTTGTTACAGAACTCAGAGCAACAGCATTTTATTAGACATGCAGCAACAATCCCTGTAAAATATCAAGCTTAAAGAAGAAACTTAATGAAGCCTTCAACAAATCCTCCCATATCCCACCACATCGCTATTTTTTTTAATAAAACAAAACCAAAACCAATTATAACAACCTCAACAAAACAAATAACTCCCCCATTGTTCTATGACTATACACAAAGAATAGTGCAAAAATAAAACACGGGCAAGAATTTCCAGTTGGTTTATGTAAAATATTTTTCAGCCTTTTCAATAGAACTTTTGCCCATATTCACACTTAACAAGGTCCAGCATATCTAAATCATAGTTTAAAAAGTAAAAAAAAAAAAAAAAAAAAAACAAACCCACAAAAAAACCCCAACAACCACAAACAAACAAACAAAAACAAAACAAAAAACAAAACACAAAAAACAAAACAAGCAAACAAACCAAAACAAAACATAAAAAAAAAAAAAAAAAAAAAGTGTACATCAAAAGCTCTACTGAATAATGAGCTCCAGAAATGACAGCCTGAAAGACATTCATAAAAATAAAAGGGCAGATCTGCTATGGTCCTCCAGAGAGTGCAGTGACAAGGAAAAGAAAATGAAATTCCAGATGCTAAAAGATTAAAGAAAATTAAGTAAATTCCACACAAATCCAGAATATACCATCTTAAAATTTTAGTACAAACTTGATTTCTAAAGGCCCTTTAAAGCCCCAAATCATTCCAAGAGTTTACAATTCATCCACGCAGAGTCAAAAGCATCTTCCTTTCTTTCATATCACAAAGTAGCTCTTTACCTGAGTTTTGTGCTGTGTAGAATGAGGGCAGAGGAGTCTTCACCTTTTATCTGCTGCTTCTCATCAACTACAATTACAGTGCCATGAGTCCACATTTTATTTTCTCTGCTAGATTCCTCGGTTTGTTAAAAATTAAACTACCATGAAAAATACTCACAAAATATTAAATAAGCATAACCATTTCTGTTGAACGACTTGAGAAAGCATTAGTTTTGTTTAGATGTTGTCTAGCTTGTTCTGTAGTAAAAGGATGCACAGAGATTACTTTAGACAAAGAAATCAAAAGAGAGTAATTTCATTGTGAAAACCAGGCAACACTGCATCCTCGACAGCTATTTACACTCCTTTTTAAACAAAAGCTTTACTGCATTACATTTCTGAGCATTATTTCAGTATGTGTTAAATAGTTTTTGAAAGTTTATAGACTGTATCAAAGCACATCAAATCAACCAGAACATAGCTGTTTGCCACTCTCTAGCACAATCCTATTTTGGACATTTCTTATTTTGACATTTCTAAGTCTTCAGGCAGTTTTCCCTCTCCTGTATCTGAAATTGTGTTTAGTGCTGTTTGGAGCAAGGTGGTAGTGATAATATTTAAATTTACAGTTTCAAAGACTGATACACCTTGCTTAAACAGAAACAGGGAAACACACACTGCCCTGACAATGTGTGCCCCAGCTGCGACTGTGAAGATGAGAAGGCAGATTTATCTTCTTTTGCATTCAAGGCTTGACCCAAGACTAACTGGAAAAATTGGAAAACATTTACATTTTGGTAAACATCCTTAATACTTAACTAATACATGATTTGTGTTCAGTGGTTCATGGAGATGCAAGCACGTTGGAAAATTTTTCCTTTAGATTTGTTCTATATCAGATTCAAACTTTGGACTTGGTTAACAAATCGGGGCAGTGAATGCCGACCTCACTGTGGCTGATTTTTGCATTTCAACCATCAGCTGGTACCTTTCTTGCATTCCACTACTGCTACACTGGCAATTCAGGGAAGCTAAGCCAAACTAGAACAAAAAAAATGCATCTTATCTACTGGTCTGCCTCCATCGTGTAAATATTACTGGAGGAAAGGGCTCCTGTCCTTGACTTTGGGGACAAAAGGGCAGCTCCCTTCCCTGGAACCTTCCCATTTCTGTTGTCCAGCCACAAGGAGCTGAGGAGTGCTTAAAGCAGGACAAAAGCCAGGACAGTTGGCCTGGTTTTATCCATTTCCTGCCAGTTTCATCCTGTCCATCTGTTAATTATCTACTCTGTTCCACCTGAGGGTAACCAACCACGGGGCACGGTTTTATCAAGCCTGTATTTCGGGAGCTGGTTTGGGTAGGGCTGGGGATACAGGAGGCTTTGCAAAGCTGCTGTTAAGAGTTTCCTGAAGCTGCGGGGCTGGGCCCTGATGGCCAGAGCCCTCCCTGCGGAGCACGGCACTGTGAGCTGTGTGGGGCCGTGCACCGCACCCTGCGGCTGCGGCCACCATGGCAGCAGAGCCCGAGCCCTCCCTGCGGAGCACAGCACTGTGAGCTCTGTGGGGCCGTGCACCGCACCCTGCGGCTCCACGGCCACCATGGCAGCAGAGCCCGAGCCCTCCCTGCGGAGCACAGCACTGTGAGCTGTGTGGGGCCATGCACCGCACCCTGCGGCTCCACGGCTGCGGCAGCAGAGCCACAGCGTGCGGCCCGAGCCCTCGCGGGCCATGGGGCGGGCCAGGCTGAAGGCCCGCAGTGTCCAGGGCACATCCAGAGGGTTCCAGACTGCCTCAGCTCTGGGAGGCTCGGCCGCCCCTCACAGCGCCCAGGGTCACATCCAGAAGGTTCCAGACTGTGGTGGCCACGGGAGGCTCGGCCACCCCTCACAGCCGGGCCGGGCTCCTCCTGCTCCTGCCCACAGGGCCTGCGGGAGCCCGCACGAAACGGGGACGTAAAGCAAAGCCGGGCATCGAATCCTGATCGGTGCCGGTGGGTTCAGCTCAGTCAGGGGAACTTTACCCCAGGAAAAGCGAGATGTGCTGTTTGACTGACGCTTGTCCGGAATATTCTCTGAGGGGCGGTCTCAGTGCTGCCCATCCCCGCTCACAGACCCGGCTCGGCGGCGGCTTTGCCCTCAGAGCGATGGGTGAGACTCTTCTGACAATCCAGCTCCAACTGCAGCTTTCAAGGGAGCTCAGTTCGTGACCTTGTGCTTCCCTGTGCCTGGTTAATTACTGCATTACCCTGGAGATTTTTAAACCATTTCAGATTCTCCCTGAATCACCAGATCCAGGAGTTAATGCATTCCCTACTACACCGCTGCAGCATTTATAAGGATCTGGTTATCGGCTTCAAACTCCACGTTTTTCCATTGTCTCTGAAACCACAGTAAAACCAAGTTCATTCAATGCCTTCAATCTTTATTACAGCTGATTACAAGGATGCCACCATTCTGCAGAAACAAAGTTATCAAAGAAAAAAATCTGTAAAACTATTATCTGCTGAACCTTTAAGAACTTCACTTGATACTGAAACAGGTAAAGCAACATCATTCAGTCTCAAGTAGGCTCTCTATTCCATTAAAATTTCGTTGATTTGCTGCTGATAGAAAATGACCCACAAGACACATTGATGAAATAGCTTTATAAAGGGATATGGCAAGTGATCATCAATTACTGAAGTGTAACTTGAATTAAACTTCAGT
Source organism: Oenanthe melanoleuca (assembly GCF_029582105.1). NCBI lineage: Eukaryota > Metazoa > Chordata > Aves > Passeriformes > Muscicapidae > Oenanthe > Oenanthe melanoleuca. The sequence continues at coordinate 10,444,091 of NC_079340.1, forward strand.
GCTGTGGGCAGGTGCAGACCCAGGATTACAGAGTATTAGCCAGCAGGCAGTTTTCTCCTTGTTGTTTTGAATTTGCTTCATTATTAATAGATCTGGGGGAGGAAGAGAGATGAAAAAAAAGAGCCCTGATGCCTCTTAATTTATCACCTTTATCTGTGGCCCAAAGTAAAAACATCCAAGCCTTTTCAAAGTACCTTGACTGTCTCCTTGGCAGACCGAGTATTTTTAGCCCACTGGATGTGAGCTGCTCCTGAGAACAGATGGGTTAGCACTCCAAGCACTTCGTGACTGTATGTGCACTGCTGTAGAACAGAATGAATAAAAAACGACCTGGCTGTGAAATCCTTATTCACCACTTCCATCTCATTGACTTCAACAAATTGTGTACATGCCTCCTCACCAACAGGAAAACAACGTCTGCCAGTTTCACAATGCCTCCTTGTTTCCCCACTACAAACTGACTCCTGTCTAGGGTGGGGAAGGGGAAGTGGTTGGGGTTTTTTTCCTTTGATAGTAATTTTTCAAGGTTCCACAAGTTTTCTCACTCTCTCCTGGTCCTGCCTCCTCAAATAATCAGTGGTCTTCGGCAGAGGAGCTCATACAACACTGACCTGGAACTCTGAAGTGCCTGTTTCGAGTCCAGCCCAAAGAGAACAACTGGAATCCAAGATCCAAGCTTCTCTTTTTTGCTACACCACAACAGCTGTTCTGTGGGAGCTGGTACATTGCAAATGTTTCCATTTGGTATTTGAATGTGGAGTCTGAACTTTGTATTTCTTAATCACAAACCTTCATCCAGGAGGAGATTTCTACTGTGATTGATCACAGTGACAACTTGGAAAATTAGATCCTTTTTTTCTACAAAAGTTCAGGAATAGGCTTGGTCTTTTACATAACCATTGATAGAATTAGCCTTTTTCACAGAAACTGGAACAGTAGGTCTAATTTCCTTTCTGTTATTTATTATTCCATTTTAAATTAATTTAACTTTTTGATGCTCAGACTTTTTAGCAATGTATAAATGTAAATCATACTCTAAGGATCTAAGCATGTAACACAATATATTCAAAATTGTGGACAAGATGCATCCATTTTTTTTTTCTAAACTCATTTTCCTAGCTTGATTTTTTTATAGAGAAAATTATCTGGGGTCTTATTTAAACCTTCACGAATTTATTTCAGTCATCAAGTTAGATATTTAATGAGCTTGACATTTTGAGTAACTGCTCCCTAGGTATTTTCATACTCCCTTAAAAGGAAACTAGCATTAAGGGAGAGAATGGATACCTAATGAAATGTCAAAAATATTGAATATCTGCACGGAATTTAGAGCACAATGTAGCACATTTTCTTTTAGAGATTAATAAAAATATAAAATTTTTCTGTGTTAGACATGAGCACATCTTTCATATTTTCTGCAATTAAAAATGTGCTTAGATAATTTTATTCTTTTTTATTTTTTACTCTAAGGAATTGAAACAATTTTATGAAGCTTGGCATTTTGAAAACTGAACATTTCTCCATTAAATAGTGCCGATGGAAGATTTCAGAGTAGCTCTGGGGAAAGCGACAAGTGATTTTAACAGGCAGATCTAATAAAAAATTTTCATATTCATCAACTAAGGATTGCCACATGAACTCCAGCAAATGTTGTGGGAGCTCAGCCTTGGAATTCAGTGAACATTTTTTGTCCCATAGAACAGTTTGCTTGCATATATCTGTCTCTACTGTTTCCATATTTTAAAAAATCAGATAGGTTCCAGTATAGAATAGACCACATAGACCACTGAAATTCAAAATAAATGAAGTAGCATGATGTGAGTACAGCACATAATAGGTAAAAAAATATTGTCTGGAAGGCAGACCAGAACTTATGCATTGCTGGTAGAATTCTATTTTTTTCTAGGATTCTTTGAGAGAAAATGTCAACAATAAAAATGTTAACGAAACATATACCTTAACACTTCTTCATTCCATTGAATTTGAATGACTTCCTAAAAACATATTTCACATTAGCATCAGGCTATCATGAGCAGAAAGGCTTTGAGAGTCAAGAACAGACATAAGTTGGCTGTCTCACTAATTGCAGTGCAGTGTTCACTGTGCAGCTCTCAGAAATGACTTGCTATAGTCCATTATTAAGTTTAAATTCCTGGATGAGAAGATATTTTCTTGTTTACAATGCTGACATTTCCTACAGGAGAGCAGAATAACCAGGGATACCTTTATTCTTCACTGAGTTTTTAAGAGCTGTAAAAATTACACTGACAAACTCATCATACCTTGTGTGATAAGCAGTGCCTTGTTTCTACATTTGTAAATCCTGATATGCATTATACATTTTACAATTTTCTGCTCCAAATAACCTACAAGAATGCTTACTAACTTTTGTCTGAGACAACTATGTCTGATTTTCCTTTCAGGCAATCCATGCCCTACCAGTTTGTGGAATAGAAGATGCATTACAATTGGCCATGTCATCACATGCATTGACCACTAAGGACAACAATCATGCAATTAAAATAATTAACTCCTTCCAAATAAGAATTTGCAATCACTCCCAGTCTACACACCCATACACAAAATATGTCTTTACTGTGTTCTTGATCCACACCCCTTCTGTATCATTGCTGGGGCTCTGTAATGTTACTGAACAACTTTTGGGCTTTTTTCTCACCCCCTAGGAATTCCTTCCTGTTGCTGTTGTGAGAGGGAAAAGTAGTGACCACACTACTTTGGATGCTAAGCAGGAAATACTTAATCCAAGTTTTGCCAGCTGCTATATGGAAATTTATATGGAATAAACCAGTCCTGCCTCCTCTCTTTTGTCTCCATGGTTTGTGAGCTTATGCCCTTCTCCCACCCAAAGTTCTCATTAAAACTGAGAATGGGGGAGAAATGGCAGCTAAACTTTAAAGGAGACATTACCATGCCAAGTGTGTTCTTTGCACGCACACCATGAGGACAAGATTAGGACCAAATTAAATGTCCAGTCTCTTGAAATTATTTCTCTGATTTTCTCTAAAGAAAAGTCACTAATTGATGTATAATAAAGATACCATAAAATGTTGTCTTTATTTAAAATTACTGGAAGAAATTGCAAGAGAGAAGAAACCAAACCCATTGAAGGCTCCAGCCTAGTAGAAAATTTGCATTAGTTACAAGCCATCATGTAAATATACAAGCTACAGGATTAATCACTAGCAGTAAACAAATATTTGAAGAGAAGCTTTACACACAGCACTTGCATGGCAAGAAATTAGCTATAAAAATCAATTATGCATCATTATCATCTGACAGTATGTATCCAGGATATTCATCTCAGGAAACACAAAGCAAGCATCTAGTCAAGTGCAAACACCTGATTCTGCAGTTGATAGCCTGAGCAGGGACTCACTTCTCAGAGGTCACTTGCCCCATCCTCTTGGAAAGGGAGAAAAGAGTCTTAAAGCAAAGCCACAATAAGCCAGAAAAGAAAGCCAATCCTTTAAAATTATTGAAATATAAGCTCTGACCTGTAAATTATGAAAACAAATTTATTCATAGATAAAAGCTTTTCCCACAGTCTACCTGAGACCAGGTTTGTGTTGTGGTAAATGGAAGAATTTAGACTACAGTGAAATGTGGTGTAGCTCCATTAATGCTCAGTATTCAGGTTTCTGGTGTTTCAAGGGAAGATTGAGCAGAAGTGAGTTTCTAATTCATACAAAACTAAAGTATTTTACTGTAGTCAGTATATTTATATTGCCTCACGTCAGCCAAGAAATAGGTTTGTTTAAGTTGATTCAGAGTAACTGAAATCTAGTGGAAAATCTCACTCTGAATCTATTTTTTAGAAACTTTCTACTCAGCCTGAAAATAAATCTCTGTTGTTAAAACAATTTTTAGGTATCTCTTTCTTGAGGGACATCTTATTTTATTTAGCTTAGCATTTGTTCAGAACAATAGGGATCTAGTATTTAAAAGAATAATCTGGGACATCAATTGATAAAACTAATATACAAAAACTCATATTACATCAGTGTTCCATTTATTACAAGAGTTAATAGACTGGTATCTACGTTTGAGAAGTCTTGGAAATTCCATCCATGATTGCTGTCCATCTCTTGGTTTTTGTTCTTTTTTAGAGAAGAGGACAGTATTAAATTGGAGATCAAAACAAAATTCAAAAGAACAGATGGATCTGTGGATCTAGGAAGAAGCAAGAATCCCCAAGAGATGCTTTTTTGATAGATATCTGCAAACAAGCTTAGGACCTTGTGTACCATCTTTTATTAGTGTGAAACAGATATGAGAAAAGTTAAATTCATTTAAAGTTTAAAAGTTTACCTTACTGCTGTGGCATTTTTCTTTATGAAATACAATTACCATAGCAGACCTCTCAGTGAATTCCTGGTGGACTCATCAGCAAGAGATACTGACAGGGAATCTTATAAGGAAATTCTACAACATGCCCCTCCTACGACTCACCAATAGTTGCCGCTAGAAAAACAGGTCAGGAAGCAAGACTGGAAGCTCAACCCAGGGGGATGAGCTAAAGCTACCCCTGGCAGCCAAGGAATGGCAGCACCACGAGCACTTTTTCACCCAGTGAGGAACAGCTGCACCCAGCACTATATAGAGAAGAGACAGAGGGAAGCATTCAAGGCTGCAGCACAGACCAGCCCAGCTCTTTCAGATTCAACAGTGTCAAATCCACCTCCAAGGTAGATTTAGCTCAAAGCTGAAATCTTCCAGACTTGCAGAGAGAAAAATAGGATGCGGTGTCAGGTCTTCCTCCTGGAGCAGCAAAAATCCAAAATGCTGTCAAAACAACAGAATAAGCACATTTTGCCCTTTCTGTTTTTCTTAATTTTCCATATTCAGTCCTTCACTGCTTTATCTTCTGTTCTTCCTACTAATCGGGCCACCTTTTCATAGTCCCCTTATTGTCTTGTTGCCCTGTAAGGCAACAAGAAGCACCTGTTAACATAGAAAACATCTCCATGCTTGTACTTCACTCAAGTATATTGGCAACAGCTGCACATCTCTACCAAGGAAAGCTTCTGTTCTTCATAGTTGCTGCAAGCTGTGATCTCCTTTTGTTTGCTTCAAAACTTATCTTCAGCCAAGTGCACCGTATTTCATTGCTGCTGCTTCTGGTTACATATTGTTTACATTTCTTTCTTGGTAACTCTGTGAATTGGCTGGCTATTTTTCATTATTTCTGTGGGGCTATGGGGAGAATACACAAGTAATTCCTTTACCTGAGAATTCTGCCTTTTATTAGGATAGTAAAACTCTCAGCAGAAATTGCAGTTTTCCAAGTAATATCATTTGCAGGGGAAGTTACAAGGCCTTTATTTTAAAGCTAGGTAAAATTTAAAGTGAGAAATGGATGGAATTCAGACAAGAAATTAGAAAATGAGATTAGAAAATGTGCTCCAAATTGAAAATAACGTTAATTACATTTCAAGAGGCCACGTAAGCTAAAGAACTATTATTTCCAGGCCTTCTTAATGGCTAAACAAAACACAAGCAGTTCCTGGGAACTGTGTCACTAGAAATAAATAGCTGAATTATTATCAGCTTCTGAATGTGAATTGCATGTAGAACAAGTTCTTCAATATTCTATCTATAAACATTCACAGCATTGTCTTGAGTAATCTTTCAAAAACTTTGGACTTTGCATGTCTTCTAGCATGCCTAGCACCTTTTCCAGAGAAAAGATAGCATTTAATGGTTTGTTTGTTTGTTTTTGTTTTTTGGGGTTTTTTTTGTTGTTGTTCTTGTTCTTGGTTTTTTGGGGGGTTTTCTTCAGTGCCAGTCTGTAAAGACACCTAAGTGTCTAATACTAAATCCTATACAGTCACCTATCACTCTGACCTCAGAGGTAAGCCTGTGGATACTTACATTTTTTATCATTTTAAAGGTCCCTTTCCATTCTCCTTTAAGTAGAGGTCCAGTTCCATGAAAAAACTGTGCAGCTGTGAATAACCTGAGGCTGAAGTGGTTCTTGAGATGCCTCTGAAGGAGGGAAAAAGTGCAGAGCTGGTTTCTCAGAGGAAGCAGATCTTTCTTGCCTTTTGCTTATTTGCTGTGTCCTGACTTGCTTTGTTCTGAGGTGCTAACAGTAACTATTTAATACCTCCTGAGCCAGTGTGCCAAGTGATTAATAGAGAAGCTGCCCAGCTCTCTCTGTGGGAAGTTCAATAGAATTTTCTTTTCAGGGGTCACAAAATCAGTGGATTAAATCACACAAAACCCAGTGTTAACAGAAGAGAAAGTTCCTGACCAAAAATGAAGCTTGTGTGCAAAAATCTGTACTTTAATATGAGCTAGCCATAAAATTAATTATAAAAAAGTACTGCTATTACTACCACAAATATTTACTGCTGTAGCACCTTAAATGTTTAGTGTGCTTTGTTGGCTTGGACAAGACGAGCTTCTTTTCCTGATTGATTTTACCATCTAGATCAGAGTACAGAAGGCAACAGTGAGTCAAGTGTCAAATGACTGCTTGAGGAGAAAGGGATTTACAGGAGGTTCAGGAGAGGTCTACACCAGGATTTTGAAGAGAACCCCACAGGGCTCAGAGACTGTCCAAAGCAGTAGTTTATAGAAATCAGTGTGCCTTTCCTATGTGTACTGTGATGAGATTTTATTATTTTTCTAGTCCAGGCACCAAGCAATTGCTCCACAGATCTAGGCTTCCGATCTATTTTCATGGGGTTAATATTTATAGCAAATGGATCAGGAACACATTGTGTGCATCTTGTTTTTACATATAAATTAGCATGATGATAAATGTAGCAGCCCCACCCTCTCTCATAACTCAGATGAGGAAAATACCCAGTCCTATAGCAAAGTAAAGCTAGCAATATCCACTGTGTCTCTCGCACATCTAAAAATGGAAAGCATGTCAAGACCAGTGAGAGAATTGCAGCAAAACAATCAGTTAGAATAAACTGACCACTTACTGTACAGGAGTGAAGTTCCTCCCAAGGCTGTTGGGCTTCATGATAATGTAAATAAAATGTGCATGACCTTATTCTGTCTCTGCTGTGGGGAACTTTGTAAGCCTGAATTCAAAAGCATAATGGCAAGTTTCAAGCTGCACCTAATTCTAAACTCAATCACAAACGTCACAGGGATGTTTGAAGACTGTTTCTCTTGTTATCAAAGTGCACCACTGTGTAATGAAATTGTCAGCAGAAACTGTCCAGCCCTGCTCTGGAACACAGAATCTGTTCACCAACACTGATACTTCATACAGTACTCTATGAATAGCTCCTGCCCGTGCTTCTTTGCAGTATAAAATGTGAGAAATTTAGGACAGGAACTTAGCTTTCAGTGTAATTGGCTACAACCCATTGAAAACCTTTTGGAAGTCGTCCTCTTTTGCAATTTGCTGGTAATTTCTCACCTTTCAAGTGCTAGCAATATGAATAATGGTGATGATAATTCAGATGCAAAACAGAAATGTTTTAGGCCTCCTAATGAGGATACTTTTGGCCACAGGACAAGTGGCTTTAAAAGTGAGTCAACTACTTCCATTATTTACTTTTGTAACTATCTATTACTACAGCTATCCAGAATGCAGTCCTGTTGGTCCTGGATCAGTTATTCAAATAAAGGGCTGTAGTCTGGTGGATTCTTCTGCTGTCCACATGGCTCCAGGAGTAGCTCCCCACCTGAGGACGTGATGATTTCTTCCTGGAATGATAAAACCAATTAAAATATCAAAGATCTAAGCCACACCTGCTTCTAAAAATAGCAGTGAAGGCCATCACTCCACTGTAACTGGCAAGCAACTATGAATAAACAGTTTGTTCTTCCAGCTAATGGTTACCACCCCCTTGTGTCTGCCAACTGAGTTGCTTGAGTGACCTCTCAGTTTTTTAATCAAAATGAAACAAAAGTCAATAGGGATAAACAAGTAAAAAATTAGCTATGCCAGCCCTCCTCAGGTCCTCAAAAAAAAAGTCCATGCAACCTTTGGAGTGTTGAAGTATAGTCTTGCCAAAAATAGTCGTGAGGATAGCAGCAGCTTCTCAAAAAAATGTAGCAATAGCTGCAAGGGAAAATGTGCCCACAGCTCAACCAGTCACATACAGACTGGGGGAGGCTTTGGGACAACAGCAGTGTGCCTCACCAGAGAGGGCAGGCAGAAAACCCATGACTGCCAAAGGTACCAGTTTTAACACAGCTGTAAACTAGACAAGGAAAATAGAATTGTATGTTGACATTAAAGCTGAACCTGTTTCCCTGATAGGCTTACTACAGGGCCAGCTGTTAACTCTTATCATGGGACACCTAAGCAAGTTTTTTTCCTTTTTTAAATGGCAGGAACTAAAAGCCATTCTGCTTCTGACAAGTGCTCTACTGCTGTCTGTAAATAGATGTGTCCTAACACAATGGTAGCCTAACGTGAGCTGATGAAAATATAGGAACATACTGGAGCAGAGAGAGCTGCAATTGGTTGTCACCATCACCAGGAGCAGAGGGGAAACTACATTAGCCAGAGGTTCTACATCCAACAGCTGATAATCTGAATTTGAGGTGTTGCATGTCTGCTTTTCTTTCCCTCTCAAGGCCTTGGTTAGACTCTCCAGGTGCCCTGGGGCTGGCTGGGATGTAGCTTCACAGCTGCCTGTGCTCCACTGTGACATTGTGTTTTGAATTTGTGGCTAAAACAGTGTGGATAACACACTACACTTTTGGCTATTGCTGATAAGTGCTTCCAGATGACAAAGGCTTTCTCTTTCTCCCACTCAGGCCCTGCTGGCAGAGTAGGCTGGGAATAAGGGAGAACTAGAAGGGGACACAGCCCAGTTGGTTAACCCAAACTGGCCAAAAGGACATTCTGTACAAGAAGGGTGTCAGTGATTTGAACTTCCAAGGTGGCCACTGAGGAAGGATTTATTTAAATTAGGAGAGGACATATATTTTAGTCAAATGTGAAACCTACCATCTCCCCATGTGGAAATACAATTTGTGGATATTTAATGTCATAGTGATCTCTGAGGGGGCACTAAGGCAATCTGCTAAACAGATGCTGCAAAACACATGAGAGAAAAACAAGATTTAAAAGATAGGGAATTCAGAAGAAAAAATAACCTGAGACTGAATATCTAAAAAAATAAAAGCTGTGAAGAAAAGGAGGAGCAAAAAATTTATAGAATTACTCTGAGACAAGAGTGAGAAAAGGATAAAATAGGAAGGGAAACTAGAAAATGGAGGATGAAGGTAATTATAAGGGTGGCTAAGAAAAAAGCAGAATTAAAACTGATGAAAATAGGGAGAGATGCAAGACAAAAACGATTTATGCTTTCAGAACCACTGCTACTGTTTAGTTACAGTCTGGCAACAAGAAACAGAACCTAGAGGTAAAGTAATTCAAACCCATCTAAAGTCGAATAGTAAATTTCTCTTGCGAGATTGTTTTGGGTAATAAGGAGTGACCCTTAATACATTCCTAAAAGAGAACCCCTCCATGTTCCCTTCTTTAATGCAGGGTCACACTCTCTTGCTTTTGCACATTACAGCCCTTACATCAAAGGTAGAAAAATGCTGAAATTTCATTGAAAGACCTTTCTATGGTATTTCCAATCCAATTTTCCACAGCAAAGAGGCTCAGAAAGCGTTACAACTGTCAGCCCTTATTAGGCCATTTGTAGCCAAGGAGAGTACACACTGTATAAGGGGACACAAGTACATACTGGAGCATTTGAAAGAAGGGGAAAAGCTTTCTGATTCACTGCAACAGAAGCATGAATGTTACAGCTGGGCTTAGCGTACAATATTCTTTCCCACTATGGCCATTCCTATTTTCCAGTGTGGTTTCAAACTACACGGCTCCCCATTAAATTATTAATCCATTCCACCCAGCTATTGATCTCCACCTAGCAAGTGTTACCTTGTGAAAATCAATCAGATCTGTGAGGGTTGGGTGTCGGTTGGGATCTACCCCCAGGAAGCTGTAGAAATCCCCCGAGGCATCCACCAGGAAGTGCTTGAAGCCGTTTTGCTGGCGATAGGACAAGGCGTAGCCCCAGATTTTCTCACTGACTCGCACCAGGAAGGCGCCTTCAGATTTGTTCATCAACAGCTCCTCCGCTTCCTGACGGCTGATGATGCCTGGCAAGAAAAATACCCCATGGTTATGTGAGTAACAGGTCTGTCAGGGGCAGTCAAATGCAGCAAGTGCTGAACAGAAGTGAAATCACAATGGTGTAACTTCTGGAGACTGGAATATTTCTAGGAGATGTTTGTGCTGTTTGCCTCTGAAGGATAGTTGTAAGAGTTTTGATGGAGTCTGGTGGGATATGCTTTTTAATTTGTTGATTAAGACTTGCTTTTTCCCATCCTTACTGCTTTTTCAAAGGAAGTGCATAAATGCAACTGGTTTATCAAACCAGCAAATTCTGGACAAGCCATTGTTTAAGCAGACTAGCATGGCTTGGCACTGCAGTTTGATTTGCAATACATTGCTACTGTTAGCAGTTGTATTGCAGTCCTGCAATCTCTGTTGCCTTATAACTGCTGTATAGATCCTACAGAAGGAATGTTAAGCACGTGCCAGGAGAAAAAGCATTTCTCTTCTTTTATACATACACACACATACTTTTCCCAAGACTCCAGCAAGGCACATCACTAACAGCAGATTTCTTAGATTTTTTTTTATAGCACTCACAGAACATCACACAGGATCTAAAACTGGACATAGAGGTTTCCACAGCCTAATTCTCCAACTCAGATATTGTGCAGGTTGGTCACAGTCAGTCATTACTGGTGCCCTATCCAGTACCCCACCAAAATGTTCAGTTTCCCACAAAGGCCAGGATCAGATAGGATATGGGGGCCTGAGGTATGCTGATGCCTTGTAAAGCATTTTACTTCCACAGAGTCCACTTCAGCACACTCATAGTACAATGCTAATATAAAACAAGATGTCAGTAGACAGAGGAAAGAAGAATATTTCTTCATTTTCATTGTTTCAGTTCAAAACAATTTACTCAGGAAACAATAACGTACATAAATCAGTATTCTTCCTTTTGCTTCTATTTCAAATACCCTCAAAATGCCTATGAGCTTCCAAGTATATATCCAGAGATGTCACCACTGAGGTAAATTGGATGAAAAGGTTTAATGGGAGTAGAGTTTCATTAACTTTCCCATTTTATTCTTTTGTGTTGGAAAAAGTCTTCATCTCTCTTGTTCCTTCTGACTCTGGGGCACAACACAGAAGTTGCTGATACTTCTGCTTGCATAGAGGTTGTGTCAGATAAAACCTATTCTGATCCCAGCCCACAAGGAAGGTGTGATCAGAATTGCACCTGGCACTGGACCTGGGCATGCCATCCACCCAGAGAGCCTGGTTCCAGTCTGTCTGGTCGGCCTAGAGGACAGTCAGCTCATGTCTCAATTATCTGTGAAACACCAGATGCTCCCTCTCATCAGGAGCAGATGTTGAATTAGGCCATTCTGAATGTGAACATGGCACACACGTCAGCAGATAATGTATGTACGTGTTCCAAAGTTACTCTCTGTGGGGAGAACTTTCTCCAAGCAGTGCATGTAATATTTAGTGGAACTGCTTGTCATCATAGAATCCTACACATGTCCTGGTGAGGGTTCCATGGAGTCCAAGTACTGAAAAGCCACATTGTTTTAGTGGAATAATAAACATAGTTCAAGGATTATCTGTTTGTACAGAGAAGAGTTTACCTGAAAGTTTGGAATGCTCTAATTAAGTCCTCAAGGAAAATTATGCCTCTGGGAGACATAGGAAGGGACTGAGAAGGTTTGGGTACTAAAAGCAAGCACTGTGTGATATTAGGAAAGGTAGAAAAGCATCTCCTTCTTTCATTTTTTGTCTTCTTTGGGAATATGAATTTCTTTTGCAGTTTTGCTTGGTGCAGTGATGAAGGGCTCAATCTCAGTGGGGCTCAGAGGACCCCATGGGAATGCCCTCAGTACCAAGAAGAAGCATACACATATACAGTCTCTGCATGGCACACATTTCTCTTTTATGAAGGACATTGCAACATCCTCACACCAGACATGAAAAACAGGCAGTGCAAACATAAGCTTTTGTTTAGAAACAGCAAGTAGCTGCTCAGCAACAGTGTCAATTGATGCACTTTTCAAAATTAGAAATACTTTTGTTGGAGGTATTCCAAGATGAATTATTAAAAATTTTTGAACACTGTTCAAATAAAAAGATTGTACCAATATGAACCCACATGCCAATACTAGCTACTCAGGAATTACACAAAAACTGATTCTGAAACCTGTTAACCCAGTCTTCTCTCCAGCTGACCTAACTAAAATACACATGAAAAGTTTTATTAGTGATTATGATGGTTACTTCCTTGAAAAATCTCTGCTGGAAATAAATACAGATGAGCCACACTACCAATCTCAGAGCATTTAATGACAGGAAAGGATAAACAGTGCCATTGTCAGCAAATACTACATTGATTACAAAACAAAATCAGTATTTCTACTGTAGTTCTAGATTGAAGGCATGCTGATAACTTTTGAGATAGGAATTGGGTGTTATAACTACCTCTTCTCCAAACAGTGCCAGAACTGTTATGCAGCCCTGACAAGGAATGAGCTAGACTAGACAATTCAGCCTCAATGAATATAGAAGATTTGTAAAACAGAGTTGTAAAAAAAGAGTGGTTGTATTATACAGTGAACACTGTTAGGATGTTTCTAGGGTTTGAATCACTATCAGGCATATAATATGAAATTCATTTAGCATTGATTAGTTTAATGGCAAACAATCTGTTCACCTGCTCTCAACTCCCATCAGTGGAGCTAAAACACTGGAAGCTTCCACATGCTGCCATCTTCTTTGTCAGACCTTATTTTTGTTCTGGGCACTTTATCTCATTGAGTAGTTGAGAAACACTACATCATTCACAGCCAAAATCTTTTTTTGTTTTAATTCTCTTTATTGCTAAAGATGGTATAATAAATTATAGCCAGACACTCTCTTCCCTGTATTCTGTTAATAGCTCACAAGAAACCATCTCTCCTCACCATCTCCTCCCTCTTTTTGCCTCCCAGTTATTTTATTTTTCATTGGTTCAATTCTTCAGAGGGTGGTTATTGCAGCAATGAAAGTCTCCCTCTACCCTTTAAAAAAGATTATCCTCTTCTCAAGACAATTGGAAAAAGAGTGGCACTGTTCTCTCCTGAGATGGCTGTACAGAGATAGACAACATCTGTGAAACCCTTACATAGAAAACTGGTTTTAACTAAAATCAAGAAACTTTGGTTTCCCAAGGCTCCAGTAAGAGGTATAGAATCACAGATGCTCTTATTTGTGATAGTTAGGATATTAATGATAAATATTATATTGAATAGAAACCACTGATGCTTTTTAAACTAATTTCCCCTCACTCTCATTCTTGCTAATCTCTTAAAAAGGTATAAAAATGAGAAAACCAGCCCAGTTTTGAAATGCTTATAGATATTAACAGCTTGGATTCTTAGCAAGAGAATAACATTTTCTAAGATAGTTATTTCAAATTATAGAACATTCATCATCAGCTGACATGTTCCTAACTAACAGCTTCATTTTTAAAATGCAGGACCTATAATGACAATTTGTAGATGATGATAGGCAAGTCTTAACATTTTTGTTGTAATTATGTTCTTTTTACTGCCACCCATCTTTCAAACAGGAAAAAGAACATCCTAGCATTTAGGGTATATTAAACTCATGTGTGAAGTGGTGAGTTCATTATAAATTTAATGAGCCCAGCTAAGAAATCCTAATGCTGTCTTCCAAGTTCACAGGAGCCTCAACACCAGGAAGTGCTATTCTGCAATATTCTGCAATGACACCTCAGCTTCCCACTCTGCTTTCAGGGTTATCCTGCATACATCCTTGAGTGGAACTCGAGATGAAATACATTTATATTTGTCACAAGAATGCCACATCAAGCACGAATCCAAGGCTGATAAATTTTGCCAACAAGGCAGACTATGCACTAGAAGTCTAGAATTATTTTTTCACCATTATACAGATAAAGTTGCATCATGTCCTTTGTTGAAAGGGTCTAAAGTACCACACATAATAGTCATGTCTATATAAAAAGATAATTCAGCCTTTAGCAGGCAATATATTTTTAATATGTACACACACACACACATATATAATAAATATTATATATATTTTATAACACATGTCTATTATAATATATTTGTATATGCCAAGAGGCCAGCTAAGATTAGAGGGACAGCAGGTACAAACACAGCCCAGAAGCATTCATTTAGTATTCTGCAATAGAAGCTATTTGCTCAGCTGATATTTTCTCTTTTCATATTTTTCCATTAGCTTGATCTCAAACACTCCAGTGCATGAGGTCTTACTCAAAAAAAGTGTTACAAGTACTGGCATGAATAAATGAGAACAATGTAATGAAAGAATTCATGGCAGAAGTGCTTTCACAACCATTATGAAAAGCCTCCTATCTTGTGCAAAATTGATTTGATGAACAATTATGAATATTCACTTGCAATAAGTGCAGAAGAAAGAGATCATCTTGTTTATACAGCTTAAGACATTTAACCAGGGTGATGTAGATCTCTAATCAGGATCCAAAGCAGAGAGAAGCCAAGACCAGCATCTCCTTTGTTTTCAACAGGATTAGATCAAAGCCCAAATGAATACAAATATGCCTGGCAATCATTGCATGAATGATTCACATGCTAAAGGTCATAAAAACACATTACACTGAGAGCAAGTTAAACAGTAAATAACCAAGTAAACACAAGGAATTATGAGGAATTAGCAGATAACTCCTGAATAATGTAAAGGACTACATTTTTTCAATTATACAGGCAGATCTAATCAAAACTTTGAAAGATAGTGGTAAAATGGCTATAAGAGGGAAGGAGCAGTTTGCCAAGCATAAGCCTACCTCTTCTATTTTTTTGAACTGAAAAACTGATCTGGGCAGTCATATAACTCTAATTACAGCACTTAGAATAAAAAAAAAAAAAAAATCCCAATGGCAAAAGAGCTAATTTTCCAAAAATTTTCAAATCAATTTCTTCTCTTCAAGACATAATTTGAAAGCCAAAAGTTGGATTACTCCTCATCATGGAAAAAAAAAAAAAAAAAAAAAAGTTGAAGTAAGTTTCAGGGGAAAAAACACTTGAAGCTTGAAGCTTGAAAATAACTTTGTGTAGAACAGATTTTAGGGTTTTGGGCATTTTGAATTAAAAGTTCTAGTTTGGTGAGAGGAAAATTCATCCCTACTTTATTATGATTTTAATAAATCATGCAGTTGGAAGTAAAGATCAAACCTACCTGGGGCCAAAATCTGAATGAAGGTAATCAGTTTTGAAAGAAATAATCAGACAAGTAAACTGAAATTCAGAAGGGCTTGATCCAAGTGTGGCCAGCCTGGTTCCAGAGGAGCTGGCAGGCTGTGTCTCATGGCAGTGTTAACATAAGGCACTGCCAGGAGGAGCAAGAACAGAGAAAACTCTGTGAGCCTTATGGAGGGGCAGAGCTTCCAGAGCCCACAGAGGATGAAGATGCTCATGAGGAGATGAAAACTGAAGCTGGGGAGCTAAAATTTAGAATACACCTGACCTTTGTGAGATCCCACAATATGGTGGGATAGTAAAGGCTTGAGACCAACACTCGAGTGCATGACACTAGCAACCATCTCTGGTCTGGGAGAAGGTGAAAAACCCAGCTCCTTCAGTCACTCAGACCAAGAATATAAAAGCAGGGAAATGAATTAATGGCTTCCTTGCTGTGGAAGAACTGGAGCAGCTATGGTTTATACTGTCAAGGAAAAGCATCACTCAAAGAAAGCAAATTTCCTCAGGTCGACTCTTCCAGTTCTCTCCCGCAGGTGCAAGTCTATGCATGGACTCTTAAACTGACTGAACATAATTCTGGTTGTTCATTGGGAAGGACACAATTGATCTACAGCAGGGTGATTTCTAGACTGAATACTTTATGTCATCCTTGAGACTGCCAATGTCACACAGAATTTAAAGAATGCTGTTATGAGTATGGTGGTTTATGGACTGTGCTGTGACTGAAATCATCAAAAAGTAACAAAGGGTCTAAAGTACCACATATAATAGCCATGTCTGTATAAAAAGATAATTCAGCCTCTAATGGTAAACATATATAAGTAAAAGTCATACATTGTCATTTCTTTGGTGTTTCCAGCAGGAGAGGCATGCACAATTAAATACATGCACAAATATTTGCAGCAATACCAATGGTGTACTGCTATTAAAGAGGTTGCACCCTCTCCTTCCTTTTAGTCACAATCCTTTTTGAATAATGCCACAAAACAAAGAAGAGATCAATAGTATTGTGTGAGAAAAGCTGTAGCTGAGAGGTAACAATAGCTCTGCCTCTGCTTTTTCAGAATAGAAGCAATAAAGGCTAAAAAGCAAAGCAAGGGAGTAAATCAAAGACATCTGGTAATAGAAACAAAGCTGTTGAAGCTATTCACCATCTGCTGTTAAAGCAGAACAAACTCACATGGGACTAGATCTTCAAAAGAGTTCTGTTTCCATTTAGACATTGAAATAAATGGCCACACTTAGAAAAAAACCCCCAACAAATAACAAAACAGCAGAAATTCAGTAAAAACCAAACACAGAAACAGCACAGTGACTGGTAGGTTTGTTGGAGTTTTGAGGGAATTGTGGTTTTTTGTTGTTTTGTTTGTTTGTTTGTTTTCCAGACTCTGGCCAGAAGTGTCATGGCAAGAGCCCAAGAGCCAGGGGATCCTGAATTCCCATGTAATGCTTTTGCTATTTACAGCCAGTAAGAATGCAGATATTTCATGCTGTGCTGCAGGTTGGTAATCTAAATCCTAGTAACTAGTAATATTTATGGATACTGATAATAAAGAAAATATATGTAGTAGGTCACATAAAGCAAAACCTAAAATATGTGTAAATATAACCTTCCTGTCTCCACAGAACTGCACTGGGAGGAAATGATGGGTTATATTTAGAACAGGTAAAACAAGCATTTGAAATATACTCACAGATGAGTTATGTCAGTGCTCAGGGCCCAGGATATGGGGCCAGGCTTCTCTGAGCCCCTTAGGCAAAGCAAAGTGAGACTGCTTAGGGAGCTCTGGGGAAAGTTTTCTTTGCTCCACACTCACCACCTCTTCTCCTGCACAATTTCAGGAGCTGAGCTGCAGTAACTTACCTCAGATGGAGATAAATCTGTGCTGGGGAATGGTGAGCAGGAGCCCATTAGCCATTCTTCTCCATTCCTCTCCTCTGTAAGCATCCTGGCACATTTCAGCATATGCAGAATTGGGAAGCAGCACTTCAGTGAGACTCAGCCATCTCCCCAGTGTGCCTTGCTCAGTACAGGAACTGTGCCCTGGGCTACACACAGAGATGCACAGGAAACCAGGGCCCAGAGGAATAATGTATTCTGATAGCAAGAGATCCCTTTAGGCAAGGAGGAGGCATCTTGATAATCCATCATGTCCTAAATGAGCTCTCCTTGAAGACATACTTGGTGCATAGGAGTGTGGTGAGTCTCTACACACAGGAGAAATTCAAGGAGAAGTATCACAGGTAAAAATATATAGGACTCATCTTGCTTGGGTGGAGGTTTTGAAGGGTTTCTTTATAGGGTTTTTGATTGGTTGGTTTGGGTGGGGTTTTTTTTGTTCTAATGTGGATTCAGCCCTCTCTTTTGTCAGGGTTTAGCAGTTCTTAGAAAAAAGCAAACTCAGTCCTTAGAAGATTTCTTAATTCCCTAAGAATAACATTCCTAAAGCAATTAAAAAGCTACTGAAATTCTGAAAGGAATGGGTGCCTTACTCCCCTGGGAATCTCAAAAATCCCATCTAAATTAATAATGCAGTAATAACAGGTATTTTACTTCAGGTTCACAGAAAATCAGGTGTGTTACATCCACTGTTGTCCATGTGGCTCACAGTTAATTCCCTGTGCACTCTGCAGAAAATACACCTCTTAGCTGCCTCCTTCAGTGTTCATTCTACATCCAGCTATCAAGTACTGTAAAAACCCTTTATACCCACTGTCAAAACATTTACACCTTATTCACTAGCAAGCAGTGCAGCACATAAAAGATAGGTGTTGGCATTCCTTGTCTGAATATACCACTGTGCAATAGAGCTGTAAATTTTTCTGTTAATGTCTTCTCAAAGCCTAGTGTTGGTTCCTTTTCTTCCTTCTTTTCAGAACAGCCCATAGAATGCATTAGCTGGGGAGGAAAGCAATTTAACCTCTCTCTTCTCTTTGTACATTTTTGTCATGTATTAGAAGACAAAATATAGCACAAAATACCTTTAACCTTTTATCTCATATATATGTATATATATATATTATAGATAGAGGCTCTTCTGATGTGAAATCCCTGCATTAAATCTCTGCTATTATGCTTTAATTTTTGTAAGTTTTCTCTTCTCTAAATAGCTTCTGAAAAGAAGCTTATGCTAAAAGGTGGAACAGTTAACCATTCCATTTTCTGTGGCTTCTCAAACTAAACTCCTGTGTATGGTTTTACTATGTATGATCAGTAAATTGTCAGAAATTATGGGTCAAGAATATTTCATTTTGTACTGTTTTCACTATTGGAACACTGTTGTGTTTCAAAGTCAGAAGCCTCAATGTTCTAGTGAACTCAATGGAAGATGAACAACAGGAATGTTAGGATTTTGGTTTTGCTTTTGTTTGGTTGGGTCTTTAAATCAATAAATACTTCCAGGCCTATAAAAACATTCTGTTGTAGAAACCTGACATTTCCTGCAAGTAGCATGGCAATAAATATATGCATGAGGATGTCTTCAAACTTGAGAAAATATCAGTACACTAATCCAAGTAGGGAATTTTGTTACAAATATTATTCCTGTAGGATACATTCACCTCCTGACAATACAGATGAGATTAAATTTTTATTTCTATAATGTACCAAAAAGATAGCAAGCTATACAGAACATCAGTAAACTTCTGTGATGGGTGCATGATGTGACACATGCAGTAGGTATTAAGACCTTGCTGTATCTACTGGAACATGAAAATTTGCTTAATCAGTAAAGCACACAGAAATATCTCACTAAAGCCTGACAGGGCTAAAAATTGCACAGTGGAGTAATAAACACAGAGCAAAGAAACAGATTTGTGCTCTGAACCTGGCTCAGCAAACTAAAACACTTCTGTCCTGGTACAATAGTCACTGATACTGTGTTTTGTGGGAAATTGAAAAGTGTGACAGCTTTTTTAGAAGGTTAGTGGGCAGCGTTCATCATCCTTTCTCCAGGCAGACAAAACATTTGCATTAATTCAGTCTTGGTCCTGCAAGCAAGAAATGGGAAATTCTAGTTTGTGGGCATCTTTTGCAGGCATTTCACTTGTTTACATTACTCACCTTGTTACTGCTCATCTAAATTCTCAAACTTTACTGAATTTGAAAATGAGAGAGAAAAAAGCCTTCTAGTATGCAAATTAGATCTAAATCAAGGAAAAAGATGAGAAAGCTGATATGTGCAAGGAGAAGAAGGGAGAGGAAAAGCCCTCCTGGGATCTATTTATGTTTTCGTAACTCCAGCCATCATTAGGCTCTTGTTTCTCCTAAATGGTTCTGAGGGAAACACAGACATGAACAAACATGGAAGACTGAGCTTTTACCAAACCAATTGCACAAAACAAAACAAAGCCCACAGCGAGATTCTTGTTTCCCTTGGGTTTCTGCAGAAAGGCAAAGAAGAAGAATCAAAGCAGTCTGTTCCTGGCTTTGTAGAGCTCATTCCAAGGCAGTGCTGCCAGGTGACACTGGGACCAGAGACAAGAACAGTGCATGGACCAGCACTGCTGATGGGTGCCTGGGCTGGGATGACCTTCCTGCAGAGATCTCCAGGAGCCCATCACTGCCTGATGGGCAGCTGCTGGAGGGGACATAGGAGGTACAGCTCTGAACACACAGAGGCTGAGGAAAGTTTGTGAAGCTGGGAGTAACTCTTTCTGGAATCAAAGGCTCCTTTAAAAGGTAATTTAAAGAAATATTTGCAATCCAAAATCAGCCATCTCTGAACACTTCACCCCTGAAGGCATCACAATCAGAGCTGGTGCCAGCTCCATGAATTGCTGTGCAAGCTGCATTTGGAACCTGACCCACTGCTCACTCAGGGATGGAAATGTTACCATTTCCCACTCCCTGCAACTGGAAGACAAGGGTGAAAAAGTGCAAGTGTCAAAACTGCTGTCAGTCTCAGGGGTTGTTTTGGAAAAAGTAAAGTCTCCTTAGATTTTTTTATTTACTTGCAGCATCTTCCTTCTCTCAAGCCTACTTGCACATTTAACCACCAGGATTTTCCTTTAAAAACAGTGTCAGAAGAAGTACTTATACTTGCAAATCTATAGGTGCTCCATCTCAAGAAAGACAAGTCAAGCACATAACTTCAACTGTGCAGTCTCTTAAAACAGCTACATATTTTACTATATCTGAAATGACTATTATTGGCTGAAGTGTGGAAAACTTCACAGGACATGTAAATCCATAATCACTACTTTAAAAATTAAATGCTAATATATATACATATATATTTGCTTATTTTAGCACCAGGTTCTGCTTCTGCACTACACATCTAATATATTGATGTTTCTTCATAAGTAAGATGCTTCTTTTTCTCTTCAAATAATTTTGACATAAGAAAAATACTACACACTAAAACCAAATATATATATTTCCTCTCACAGTTTTTCAGTATTGGTACATAAATTAGTTTTGATGCTTCTGAATTGTGAATACTTGTCTGCTTAGGCACACAGACACTTAAGTTTGCAATGCAGACTGGCTCCTTTGTATAACCTGTTCTAAAAACATGGCCACATTTACAGATGTATAGAAGAGACAGTAAATAATGAAAAGTCACTTTAAAAGGCTGCTGTGGGCTAAGAAAAAATGAACTCCATCCCAGCCAAAAGCAGGACATTACCCCACCATTTGCATGCTCTGTCATGAATATACCACTTGTAGAGGAAAACAAGATTTAATTCAGCGCCCATGGGTTTATAATATCTACACTGTGATTGATATTATACTGAATAAATTATATAATAAATCAGCATAAACTCTGGCAAAACAGTTAGGGCCTGATTAAATTTAGCCTTGTATATTGTGCAGCCATTTATTCTGAGGCAGTTTTGACCCATTATACCCATTTTCCATCATGTAATTAAGTACAGAAAAGAGAGAGGAATTAAAAAATCAGGCCCATGTCCACTCAGACTGGACTGAGACAATCAGCTGCCAAAAAGGTTTCTAGTAATAATAGCAATAAATTGCTTAGAATTGTAACATGCTCTGATTTTCTATCAGAATTGATAAGACAGCAGCATTAAATCCTAGTGTAAATCCCTGGGCCACTATTGCCATAGCTGTAAATGGATAGGAAAGAGAGTAACTGTGTTTACCAAATGCAGAAAAGGAATTAATTGCTTAGGTAATAGGAAGCTACTGGCAAATTTCATCAAGCCAAGTGAAAAGCAGCAAAATGGACAAGAATATTTGAAATCATGGTGGCTGCATGACACAAACCATAAAAAGGCAAACAAAAGCAAATCAGATGTGTCTATAACACTACATTTTAGGGGTATCCCTGCCTTTATCAGATCATCTCCACATACAATTAAAAAACCCCACCAAAACAGAACAAAAACCCACCCACACAAACACACACAAAAAGTAAAAGCAAAAAACCAACAACCCAAAAACTGGAGGGAAAAACTGCACTCAGTCATGAGCCAAATTATAAAAAGGCTGCAATCCTTAGTGGTTAAAACTCAGAGAAAAACAACAATGCTGCTTTCTCAAGCTCATCTCTAGAAAAATAGGACAATAATTTTAGGAAAAGGTAATTCTCATGTATTCTTTCTTTCTTCACATTGTTATAAAGCTTTTCAGTATGTCTTGTATAAAAGCACTAGAATGTTTTTGTTATAAAAACAAAGAATGTTTAAGAATATTTTCAATATATATTCCAGTTTTTCGTGATTTTGCTGAATTAAGATAAATCCCAATACTTCAAATTTGGACTTAGAAACTGAACTCATTGTCTTTATTTAAGGTTTCACATTATTTACTTGGATGCAACAACACAATCAAAATATAGACTATAGCTTCAGACAAACAGGAAATATATCCTAGTCCTATTTAGGAAAAATATTTTTAAAATAAATGAGATGTACTGAATGAAAGCACATTTTAGAGGAATGTAATTGAAGAACAATTATCATGTTAGTGTTTATAAAAAGGAGAATGACTGCATTGGCTTTAGACTAGCAGATGGATTCAAATAATTTTCTGTATGATGCATCTCTGGATGAATACTTAAATTACTTTCCATGCAGACAATTAATCTGCAGTTCTACCTAAAACAAACAAGCCTCACAATGACTTCAATGAAAGAGCAAAGTGAAGTGTTGACATGAGTAATGACTCTTAGATATTCAAAATCTGCTTGTGTGTAAAGGGAAACCCAAAGCTCTCCACAGACTCATGCTTAGTAAGGTTTATTCAAATGTCATGAATAGTGTAACACAAAATACACATGTGGGTAGGAAAGGTTTTGTAATTCTCCTGGTTACAGAGAGGTGATACCTAGGCATGTTTTGAGCATTCTGAATGTTCAGAGCCTTCTTTGGGAGCCACTGTTAGTTTAAATGGCTTTATTTATGCTAGTATTGGTTTGTTTTTCAGTACACTGGGAATGAATTATGAATAAAACTTCATTAATTCAGTGGTCTCACAGTAAAAGCATTTGCCCAATGAACAGACACTGAAATCCTTTAGAAGATAAAGGAGTTACATGGCAGTAAACAGAATATTACACTAGAAGCTGCTGATTTGCTAATGTTTCCAGTGGCCTTTACACATTGAAACTGGTTTGTATTGATGCATCTATGCTTTTTATCTGACTACATGGAAGTTAGATTTTGATTCTTCATTGCATCCAACAAGATTCTTGAGACCTCCAGCTCGACTTGCAGCAGCAGGGGCTGGATTTTAGCTCCTGGAGCCCTTTCTCCACGTGTTGTGCTTCCCTTGTGACCCAGCTGGGAGCTGCTGCACCTCCAGGTGAAACTCCTGAGTCCAGGAAGAACCCAGACTAGTGCCACAGATCTGGCACACAGTTTATAGCCCCTCACAAACACCCTGAGTAGAAACCAGCTGGTAAAGGTGCAGCTGGCCCTGCAACCACCCCAGCAGTGTGTGAGTACAAGGCAGGCAAGATTTCCAGGACCTGTACTGATGGTGTTCTTGGCCATGAATTAGGCAGAAGGAAAGCAGTGGAATGCATTCTCAGTTTGCTTTTACCTAATAAGAGAGCCCTCAGTTTTTTAACAAAAAATACAGCCCACAATAAAAAATTACTGATGAACCTTTCTCCTTTCAATAATTAAATTAATAGATCCAAAAAGTACAAAACTCTGACTGTATAAACACATACACATGCTCACAATGGTGTTTAAAAGCACATATATCTTACAGCTCACCTAGAACACTGTAATCTCATGGGTGTTGAAGAAGCTGTCAAGACACATTTTCTATAAACCTAAATGACAAGTGTACTAGTAAATCACAGTGGCAGCAGAGCTCACTCAAAAGGAGGAGAAAAACAAAAGCCACAGTTGACATGGAGCCCTGGAAAATTCAAATTTTACAGCTGAATGTTCCAACAGGCAGAAAATATACTGTTCTTTGCTTTTCATGCCTTTCTCTCAGGTGAAAGAAAATGGTTATTTCCTTAAATATAATTCCCTTTGTGTAAAGTTTAAGAATGCATTTATTTTATAGGTATATTAGCAATCTGAAATCTATTTTTATCTGTAAGAAGATTCCAGATGACATCACTGACCTCATAAGGAATCCTTCTACATGTTTTTTAATCAAGTAATTATTAGAACTTTTATTGCTAAAAGGGATACAAATTTAAATCATGGTATATCTGGAGTAATTTCCTATATTCAAATTAAATTAGCAGTTCCAGATAGATTTCTACAAAGCATTTCTGTATCTACTTAAGAAACTTCTTTATCTAGCTCAAAGAAAAGTAAATCTAGGGATACTATTGATAAGTAATTTTTCTTCTCACACACTTGGCTGGATTTGGGAACTTGAGGGTAGCTTTGTTAATTACAGTGCTTTCCAGCTGCTTGCAGCATTCTTGCACATCGATTTCGTGTTCTGTTCCTCGGGGGGAAAAGTTACCTTTAATCACTCAATAAAGTGAGCCAGACACTGAAGCACTGCTGAAAGTCAAATGAGAGCAGCACTGGGACAGTAAAAACTTCACACCTAACGAGTGGCACTGCATAACCATGTGCAGCTCTGACAGTGACCCAGTTCTGGACTTCCCCTGGGGTCTGACACAGTTCTCACTCAGCCACCAAAAACCAGCTCTAAATTGCCTCATTTCCTGCAGCAGTGGAACTGAGGTGAGTGAGTTAGCAGCTAGGCTCCAACTCACAGCAGGATAATCTGAATGAGGGGCTTGAAGCCACTACTCACAAACAGAAATTACTGCAATGGAGGAACCAAATCCATCTCAAATTCCAAAAAAAGTTATGAACAGAAGCAGGCACAAGTTTTTACTTAATTTTGAATAAAAAGTCTGGAATTAAGAGACTTTCATTTATGCTAAATTTTATGAAAGAAATATGATGAAAGGAACAGAACACATACAGAATAATTTGGTCCTACCATCATCTTAGTTCTTAAAGCTTCTGTCCCCACCTGTAAACAGTAGCATGGTAAAGAAAATAGAAGTTCATGACTAATGAACTACTACTTTCTTGCACTTTGGGTTAAGTATCTATAAATGTTTATGGCACACTTCAAGTTGAAAAGATTCCTTTTATCAAGCATATTGGAATGCATTTATAATAGCCACATGCACCCATGGAAGGTCCATGCTGTCTTTGATTTGAGAAGCAGTGGTAACAGCAGTGGCAGAATGGTCCATGGAAATACATATAATTTAGACCTCAGTCCTCTCCACTGTGGATTAGGAGCTCTTGTGTATTTTATTGTGGGTGTTAATCTTGGGTAGAGAGCCAGGGTTTGAAGCAGTCAGAGCCAATGCCAATCAGTGTGCCAAGGTGCATGGCTCTTGGAGCTTTACCTCTCCAAAAGAGTTGTGAGTTTGTCATTTGACAATCCCATTTACTGAAAGGCCAGGAGAAGAAGGAAGAACTGACCTTTCTGAAATTGAAAATGGAAGGAAGCTGTCATTTCCTTAATGTTTGCAAAGGAAAGGCAAATTTCTGTCTCCCTCACTCCAGCCCATTGTGCCTGCACACAGCAGCACAGGGTGCAGTGACAACACAGGTCAGCTGCCTGCAGTCACAGAAATCTCTTTATTTCTCTACCACCTCCTACTGTTTACCTCCTGTGGAGAGAGCAGTTCAAGTGTCATGATCTGCTTCTAACTGGGTGAACTGGAGTTAAGCTAAACCAGCAACATGTTTTCACCCAGCCCCACACTTTCCCCCTGCACAGCTACACACAATACCTGCTGGTACCCTGTTTGAGAGAGTTGTCTTTGCCTAGCAGGAAAACAGTTTTACTTCAGAGCTGTCAAACTAATAACTTGTGATCTTTTCCCCTGAGGCTGGATCAATAGGACTGCAGGTTCAATGCTTAGCAGAGCAGGAAGAAGGACAATAAGGTGTCCAGCTGCTGGGAAATCAGGGAAATTTACTGACCTCAGGTCTGCAAGTGTTTGCTGGGCTTTAAATAGATAGAAATAATAAATATAACTCAGTCTGTTGTAAGCTGATGAAAACATATTCAGAAGCCTGTGAAAGAGAAAGCACATTCTTGTCAGTGTGCAGGCAAAGGAAGAAGAGCTGCAGGCATGGCTGATAAACACTTAGATACAGACTAAAAATAAGCAGGATATGAGCAATTCATCCAGGACTAACAAGGCTCTGCACAGGATACCTGTGGTGTGCTAGAGGGGGTGATGAGGAAGCAAACAGACACAGCATTTAAAGGTGCACAGTGTGAGCTGAATGTCTTGTGCTGGCAGTAACTGATATCTGAAAGTGCCTTGTGCTGGGATAAACTGCAGCTGACACATCCACAGTGCCACTGGAAGGAGAAAGCATGGTCCAGCAGGCAAGGACCAGACTACAGCACATGTACAAGGGCACCCCTGCTCAGACTCAGGCTGCTGGGCAGATGAATAAAGCCTTCTGCATTTGCTTTGGTCATCATCAAATCATCATAATTCCTTCCAGTCTTACTGTAAGCAACCTTTGTAGATGTCTGGGTTTTTTACTTGAGTGTAACACTCCTTATTTTGTAAAATGTGACTTTTATGTCTTTACATATGATTTCTTTCAAATAACTCCTGCTCTTATATCACATGGTTTTTACAAATGATTCTTCACATCTAAGCACTAACAGCAGTTTTCTGTCCAGACACACCTCTCCTTTTTGTTTTATGCAATGTTAAAAAGCCTGAAGGAGCTGCAGTAATAGAAAAATGTACTCACACACACAGACCAGTTCAAAATGGAGACAGAACTGTAGTGAAAAATTGCAGGTAAATACTGAAAGCTACCATGATGGCTCTCTAAGCAAAATCATAATTGCTCACAATGGCATGCTCTAATAGTAGCAGATGGAGAAGAAAACCTTAAAAAAAAAAAAACAAAAAAAAACCTTAAAAGTGTTGGAAGTGAAAGGGGAAGATGTCTTCCAAATGTAAAGGAATTTGATTTTCAATATTTTTTCAGTAAATTCACCTGAGAGTAAACTCTCGGAAAAAGTTGCTGAATATTCTTCACTTATGCAAAGAACTGCCAGACACAAACTTGAAAAGCCTATTTTTTAAAAATTATTATTATTTTTAACTAACCCTGCTCTGCCTGGGCTCTGTAGCTGCCCTGTTTGTGTCCATGGAACTGTTAACACACCACACCTGTTTCCCCTCTGTGCTCACCTGTTCTTTACCATCTCTCATTTTAAATGTCTACCATACCTGCTAAGAAAATTGCTGCCTTCTATCTTCAGAACATGCCAAATCTTTAGAATATAGCTTCCAGTTAAAAGGCAGTCAAGAAGGACAATGTATTGTAAAAGAATAAGAAAGCTCATTTCACAATAGCAATTAGCCTATTTACATTAATTATTCAACTGCCTCATTCTACAATTTCCCTGCTGTTCTTTTGTGCTTCCTTTCTCCTAGCAGCATGTTACAGCTCACATTACCTCACTTTGATACTTTGCTCCCTTCCAAGAGGAGCCATGGGTCTAAAACATTTATTTTGTTTGCTAATAACCTGTCTGCATAGACACTTTGGAACTCTAATGGTGTAAGAAAAACAATTCCAAAGCCTTCAAAAGAACTGGCAGACTGAAACCATCATTATGACCTAAGTAGAATAAATTAGTGTGTGAAGGATCATCTTACTTCTCAGGAAACAGAAAACACCTCTCACTTCTTGAAAAAAGCAGCTGACTGTTGAATTGAAGCTGAGGAAGCATTTGGGTTTTTTCATGTTATGGGTCTGACTTGGGACATAAATAATCAAGTACCAGAATCCACCATAGGACCTCAACACTGAACTCCAAATACTGTGTGATCTTTGAAAAATACTATCAGAGCATTCAGTAAAGGTTTGATAAGAATGTGTTCAGGAAATACAGAGAAAATAATGTTCCATCTCACAGGAAGTAAACAGATTACCATGACTCTAATAACAGCTCCCATGCTTATATCCACCCATATAAAGAATATCTAAAAAACTGCAAGGACAAGCTGATTCATGTTTCTGCTGCATTAAAACCTCTCTGTGTAGGTTATAACAATTACTGCTTTATAACAATTTTAAAGTAGAATTACAATAGCATTACTGTTTAACATGGTACAAACCCAGTGTGAGCCTATCCTCAGCAAGACAGATTTCCCAGCCTCATGGAGGGTTTAGCAGCCCCTCTGTATAACTCACCAGAGGGCAGGAATGTCATCATTCTGTGCCTCAATTCAGCGCAGGGGCAAAGCCCTGAGAGCCCTGGGAGCTCCTGTGTAAGCTCAGGATGGGGACAGCAGAGGTGACAGCTGAGCTTGCCTTCCCACTCAGCCCAGCTGCACTGCTCAGCCCTGTTTCTAATGCGGGCTCATGATGGGATGTGATGTGGTGTGCAGACTCATTCCATGG
Source organism: Oenanthe melanoleuca (assembly GCF_029582105.1). Taxonomy (NCBI): domain Eukaryota; kingdom Metazoa; phylum Chordata; class Aves; order Passeriformes; family Muscicapidae; genus Oenanthe; species Oenanthe melanoleuca. The sequence goes on from NC_079340.1 coordinate 10,472,294, forward strand.
CTGTTCTTCCTGCCAAGATTCACAGCAAAGGTAACACCCATTCCTACCCAAGCTTTCTGAGAAAACCACACAGACTGGGGATGGTGACTGATACCAGCTGTGGCATTACTTGTTTTGCACAAGATCAGCCAGGTGGCAATACCTGGCAGCCTGTGTGACCCTGCAGCAGCCACAAGCCACAGAGCCTGCAGGTATTCAGATATTTAAATTCCTGATCACAACTCTGTCCATCATCTCTAGGCTGGCAGACAATAGAGAACTCTACCTTTTTAATAAAGGGAGTAAGACACAATCTCTTCTAAATCTATGATCTTGAAAGTATCCTTCTTTTTAATATTTCCCAGACAACAGTTCAAAATAAATTCTGACATTCTGTAACTCTTTTTTATTTTTTTAATCTCACTTCCCTTTCTTCATTGCTTGCATAAATTAGAGAACTGGATCTCTCCTGCAAATGTGTGCTCCAGGTACACTGATATTTACAATTTTCATTTGAGTCAGGAATTCTCTGATTCCATTCCAGCTGTCTCCCAGCCACAGAACGCTTTAGATACCAAACCTTGCATAAAGCTTTTTTTTTTTTTTTTTCCATCTTTTAAGTCCAGTGGAAGACACTGAAAAGCTCTCAGTGAATTCAGGAAGTTTTTAACAAACTTTATATCTTTTTATCATCAGCTACAGTTCTAGAAGAGAAAAATAACCCAGACCTCTAGGGCTCAGTTTACTTCAGCAGATAATCTACATGTACACTTTCTCAAAGAGATGTAAAACCTAGATAATGACAAAGCAGTGAATTAGAAAATAGATCATTAATATCAAGAAGGCTGTACTTCTGCTGGATTTACAACACGTGATTTATATCTTCCTAACAAGTATTTATTGAAAAACTGGAAGGTTCCTCTTTAAGTGCAGAAGAAAAATCATGCTTTTGTGCTCAAAGCAGCAAACTTTATTCCCTGCTAGATGTTTTTCAAACAGGCCACTGCCATTTCTATATCCTTTAAAAAAATATTACAGTATTGTAATATTATATTTCCCACAGTTCAGCTATATGTGCCCTCACTGCTGTTCAAGGACTCATAATTAATATTAATAATAAATATCTCCTTTACTGAGAACACCTGATCTGCAGAACCACTATCACTCTTTCAGTGTGCTAGATTTTTCCCCTTGAAAACAAATTTCTTCCTGAAAACAGCATTAACCATCTGAGGTTAAAATTTGACCTGTAAACATTTGCAACACTTTCCTGTTAAACTGAAAATTTTCTTCCCTGGCTCCCCTGACCTCAGAGATAATTCATCTCCTGCATGTCTCAGAATTATTTCCACCCATCCTTCCATCTGCTCTGATCAGCTCCTGCACACTCCCCACTCCCTGCACCCCTCTGACTCTCCACAACAGCACCCATGCTGCTGCAATTACATTTTAGAGGTGCAGCCTTTAGGGCAGCTACCTCATGTTTCCAGATCTGTGATATCAGCCTCTGAACTTTCCTTTCAACCTGGAGGCAAGTGGAGATCTGATAGTGCTGCAGCAGATGCTTGGCAAACAAGCACACAGCCACCCAGAGACAGGCAATGAATAAATTCTGCACTGTGCTGACCACACACCTGAGAGATCCCTGTTAAATTCTGCATAAACAGCAGCAATCATAAAACATTGCTCTCAACTAAAGCTGGGGAAATATTTCCTCTGCAAAGACCAGCACTCCCATATTCTGAATGGAAGATAACCAAATGCAGAACAAAGTTTGTGAGGGTGAACAGTCTAACATCTGAAGTTAAAAATATCCCAACCATCAAAAATAACAGCTGACAAACTAGTTGGAAAGGGGGGAAAAAAGTGCTGAAACAGATTGCAAGCACAAGAGAAAGGCTGAAGGACAAATAGAAGAGCAAACATGGAAATAATACACATTTCAGCCACCAGCAAGATTTTGTTAAATACCTGGGGGAGGAAAGGGTCTTTAGTTTTGTTGCCATATGGAATTCTATCCCAAGTGTCTTGTGCCTGCACTAAACTGAAAACTACAATTTGCTAATGTCTGTGATAGTTTGGCAAAACTCTTCAACCCACAGGAAGACTGACAACTGTCCCTTGACTTGGCATGGGTCCCACAGGGGTTTGAAAAGAAAAATGCAGTTCAAAGCTGAACTTGGCAAAAACAAGGAATGTGTTCCCCTTTTCCAGCCTGTTTGAGAGACAGCTCTCCCATCCTAAACACCAATTTACTTCCCTCCTTTCAAAGCATATCAGCAACTGGGATCTTGGCAAAGAATGTTCTTAATTCAAATTATCAATAACCTTTCATACAACTTGATACAACATTAGGATGCCCATATAAATCATTTAATTATACTCATCAATTAGCAGGTAGGAGATCAGAATATAATTATAAACTTTCTGGTTTTCACACTTTAATTAAATTTAGACCAGTTTCTTAGTTTTCATAGTCAAAAAAATTGAAAATATTTCTTTTTACTCAAACCTAAGGCAACTATTAGACAATACAAAAGAAATAGACACTGGTTACATTAAATCCCAAGACAGTCCTGGTGACACCTTAATCACTGGCTCTAGTTCTTCTTTGTTTTAACAGTTTGAGAATTGAACATAACTGCACTGTGGACACAAACTGGGCATAAGCTACTTTAAAAAAGGTTCATTGCTTCACAAGCCAAAAGAAGTAAAGATTATATCATATTTTTATGATTTAGGACAAGATTAAAATTTGGTTTAATTTATAAAAAACATTTGAAAATACATACATAATTTTTTTCTCTGCAAATTTAAAAAGTCATTCTAGATTGGAAGGGCAAATGAACTGGGTCTTGGCAAGGACCTATTATTCAAACAGAGCAAAAAATAATTGAATTTACATCCAGAATTCAGGTGTATGTTACAGTTTGTTTCTTTAACATGTCAATTTTTTTAATGAAGAAAACAATAAAGCCTATTTCAAATGAGCTAAAAACATCTGCTGGAACTTAGATAACTGATGATAATTCCAGGAGACAAATAGAGATGGATGAAGCTAAAGCTGATGTTCATTTAAGTAATTTTTTGTGAATAAAGGAAGAAATGTTCTGATTTGAAAGACTTTTCTTTACTACAGATTTTACTACCTTGGTTCAAATGAAACATTTTGTAGTGATTCTTCAAATGAAGGCAAAAGGAAAACTTCAGGTAACATTAAGCATGCCATATGTTACCCTGTTTCATGTCCCATGAAAATGCCCCAGACAATGTGTATTTTTAAATGGAATCCAGGTTGCTTTGATGACTTAAAGTGGAAAATAAGCCAAATATATGGGGATAAAGACATTTGCATTATTGTTTGTACTTTGCTACTTTAGCTGCACACATCTGTCTCAAGGGCTCACCTCTGCATAACTAGAATAAGTTATATGTCCACAGTACAATTTGAAGACAGTGAATCAGCTAATGCTGAACTTCAGCTAAAAAGCTGAACAACCTGGCAGTCCAAGCAGGCAACCCAAGCTCTACTGGCCCTGCCAAAAACATGTAATCCTGAAGTTAACTGGTACCTGCTTTTTCAGTACTATTGCAATAGCTCTCTTGGTGCATTGCATTCAAAAAACCCTTAATGTGAAGCAGAATATTGAACTCCCCAAACTGAGATATAAGAAAATACAGAAGTTGCTCAGAGATGTGCAGGACCTGATTATTCCTGCTGTGAGAGATGCTTGAGGTGCCCCAGTGGCTCGAGTTGTCAGCTGTAATTCTGGGCTTTGCAGAGCAGCATTTGTACTGCCAATTTCTTATACAAGTCAAATATATTCTGCTGTATTTTTGCTCATAGGCAAAAATAATTTAAAAATCATACATAATATGCTGGTTCCCTGAATAAAATACAAAATAACAGGAGGGCCAGGAGTTGGACTCAATAATCCTTGTGGGTCCCTCCCAACTCAGAATAATCTGTGATGGATTGTTTGGCTTTCCTCAGAGTTTGTGTCCATTACAGACTGTAACACAGACACCAGGTGACACCACCAAACATTAATTATTGCACCTGTAACAACCTCTTTAGCTTCCACCACTGCAGAAGAGTTGCAAGGCAGCTGAATTGTTCACAATTTACAATTGTAACAATTAATCTGACCAGAGCTCCAGAAGCCAAAACAACTCATGCAACAAATAGATACCAAAACAGCCCTCACATGGGCCCCTGCAAATAAAACCACTGAACTTTAGGCTGGGACTGTATCTTGATTATCTTTGTCAGGCTCTTTGAGTGAGAGAAGGAAAAATTAGGTACTTTTCTCACTTTCATAAGCAATTGCATTCAGTTTCTCAAGATATTAAGAGCATGACCTGGGAAATTAAAGAATTATCATGAATGCCTCAATTCTTTCAGTAATTAACAGACTAATCCAAAAGCCACCAATATTAGTAGAAAAACTGCACAGGCATTGGCTCAAGCCCAGATACCTCCTTAACTTTAGGCATAAATTATGTTCATAACTCCTCACAGCAATTTATATGGATGTGACCTTCCCACACACAGGGAAAACATTTATCATACAGAAAGATCCTGGTTGGGAGCACTTTTGGCAAATATCCACAAATGAAATTTTAATCAGTTTGTCTCTCAGAAAGGAACCACACCAAATGTCTTCTCTAAGAAAGCAAACAACACTGCATCATTGTTCATAAGAAATGAAAGTATTTAGCATTTACAAGCTACACATGACTGACTTCAGTGTCTCTGTCTAATTAAGCCAATGAAAATAGCTGCTTGTTGATGTCTTTTAACACATCAGGATTTGTGTATCATAAAAACAAATCTGAAACATATGAAACATTAAACTTATTCAGAAATCTTGCCTGGTTCACTTCAGAACGCCCACACATCTTCATTTTAGGCTTAGAGAATGATGAATCAGAGGAGGGTCAGCTTAGTGCTTTGAACAGAGCAATAGACTCATCAAAAGCAGCAATGGAAAAAAGAAAGAGATTTAACTTTAAAGTCTTGCTGGCCCCTCAATTATGTCAGCTATTAAGCCAGAACTCTTTTTTTTTTTTTAATGTCTCAGTATAGTGAATATAAAGATCATTGCTAATACCTATGAAAATAAGATGTCTTACCTGTAAAACTGATATCAAATATTCAGCTGCATTGCAAATGCTATACAAAGCAAAAGTCTCAGAGATGCTAGCAATTCCAGCAGATAAGACAGCAAATTTTGGATCTGCACATTTCCCATTTCAGGAAAACAGCTTAATGTTATACACCCTCAATTAATTTTGAGGACAAAAAAAAAAAAAAAAAAAAAAAAAAAAAGCTAATAATTTTTGTTTGCAAAAGAAAGCAAGAAATAAAAAGTGCTCCTCCAGTTTATAAAGTATAACAAGAATTAAAAAGATATTAGTTCAAGTCATTCTAGCAAATCAGGTAAATCAAAAACCTGAATGTCAGTCGTCCACATACCATATCACTGCACTCTTTTTGGTCTTAATTTTGGGGTACTTTTCACCCTTTCTTGGTCTCAGTACTCTTGCTTGGCTTGCTATTTTGCAGCAAGTATATTTTGGCCAAAATATTCCTGAAAACAACTTTGGTGATTTGAATCCCAAATTAGTCTACTTAATTAGTAAAAGGAAAACAGGAAATTCACATGGCAATGGAAGGGAAGACGCAGAAGTGTTATTTCAACAGGTTTAGCACTCTGTGCTTTGCCCTCTGGGATGGAAGCTGGCGAGGCTCATTCCCGGGCAGCTCTGTGAGCAGGGAGTTACCGTGGAACCAGGGAGCGATCCTGCCGGAGTTCCTCTCGAAGCCAGCCCGCCGGGGGAGCTGCTCCTCCCGGAACCAGCGCACGATGAGATCGCGGGACAGCGGCCGCGCCGGGCGCTCCCAGGCGCTGCAAGGACAGACGGACAGAGCATCAGCAGCGCGGAAACACGGCACGGGCCAGCGCTCCCTCCCTGCACATGGACCGGCACAGCTGCGACACGGGCAGCGCAGCCTCTGTTCGTGCAGCTCTCTGCAGTTTGGTGAAATTACTTCGTGTTTTTGAAAAAAAAACATTTACCACAATGGAAGCTTCAGTCAGCTTTCCTTTTCCACATCGTTTTTATTCCCATATAAATATTGGCAAGCAAATCTTTTTTCTTTGGGTATATTCCAGTAAAGGCAAAAAACTCTAAATCAGTATCAGCTATAATACACTGTGTCTCCAAACAGAAACCACCAAGCACAGTAGAGGGAATGTTTTGTTTAAACTTTTATGTTTCCTTTGCATTCTCTACTTGACAGCCTGCCTCACTCTTTCTACTACTTTCTGTGTGTTTTAGCTAATAGGAATCATCCTCCAGTTTGGATTCTCCTCCTCTCCTGCAATTAATTGTGCTCTCTGCATAGTCAAATGAAAGATTAATAAATACCAACGACACTTGGTTTTGTCTGGAAAAAAAAGGCAGAAAAAACGAAAAGCTTCTGATATTTAGGACTGCACTCCGTTAAAAAAAAAAAAAAAAAAAAAAAAAAGAGAAGAAGAGCTGTTAAGCAGCAGGCAGTTTTAGGCTTGAGGCTTAAGACTTGCCTACAGATTTGTCCATTTGACTCCCCTTTACCACAGTCTCGCATACTGATCTCATACTGTCTTTTCAAGGAGTCATCTCTGTGTGAATTCTAAGAAATCTGCTTGGAGATAAATGGCATTTAGTTTGCATTAAATCTGTTTTTCTTTTCCTTTAAACATTCCTTTTTTCTTATCATCAGGAAACAGCCAGACTGAGGACTCCCAAAGCCTGAAGAACAGCTTGTTGGAACGGTGGGGGTTGGAGAGGGAGCAATCCAAGAGAAAACTGTTCCAAAACCGCTGCACCCAAACCAACCTGGACTTTGCTGCGGGAGACAGACTCGCAGCGCTGTTGTTCAGCTTGATGTCCTGGTGGTTGCTGAGGTTTGTCCCCTGGAAGAGGTGGCTGAGGCCAGCCACCCTGCCCTTCTGGATGGCTCGCAGGGACTGCCGGCGGTACTCGTCCCGCGCCCGGCGCGCCTGGTGGCTCCTCTCCTCGTCGGCAGCCTTGGAGCGGCGCACTGCGCGGGATGGAGGGAGCAGAGGTTCAGAAACACTGACTGCCACTCACCCCTCTGCTCACGGAGCAGCTCAGCCCCTTTGCTCTCTGTGCTTTACATAATTATTTATCACCATCTGTTAAAGCTGGGTGGGGCAGTGACCCTTATCTCCATGGCACATACCATCTGCTAATGGGCCAGCTTTAAAACCAGCTGGGGCAATCATCTTTATCTTTCCCACAACCCATCCTCCCTCCAGGAGATATCATCTGCTGCTGGCCCATTCAGTCCCACTGTGTGACTGATAAAATTACATCATCCCACTGGGAGATGCTCCAGCCAGGGGAGCAGCCAAGCATTTCCTACCCAGATAAAAACTGAGATTTGGAACCACAAAATAGCCTTTTCCACTGGATTCCAGAGGAAAGCCAGACCTTTCCACATCATCCCTGGACCTTCAGAGGAAACTGCACCTTCTACAGGAGCACTGCTCCAGCTGAACCACATCTGCCACTGCAGGAGGATGCAGCCACCATTGAATGGGACTGTGCCAACACCCTGACTGACTGACAGGGTGTCAGGTTGTCTTCTGACTCTGTCAGGGTTGGTATTGTTCTTTGTAATACTGTATTTCTATTTTAATTTTCCTAGTAAACAACTGTTATTCCTAATTCCCATATCTTTGCCTGAGAGCCCCTTAATTTCAAAATCATAATAATTTGGAGGGAGGGGGTTTACATTCCCCATTTCAAAGGGAAGCTCCTGCCTTTACTGGCAGACACCTGTCCTTCAAACCAGGACAGTGACACATTACATAACTGGATGACTTCCCTGGTGCTTCAAACACAGGCCCACCTCTAGAAGGAGCCTCAAATTATTAAAGATCCAACCTCTACTGGCAATAACTGAGCCTCTACATGTAGTGATTAAATCTGACACTTCTTTTGGCTGTAATAGGAGAAATTCTGCTTGGGGACATCTTTTCCCCTAGAAGTGCCTCAAGTTCTATGTTTCAAGAAAGGATATTAATTACTGCTTAAAATTAAATCTGCATCTAACAGTTTTCATTGCCACTATGAACATAACTAGAATTGAAGGGTCAACTCCCAAAATTTACCATTATAAAAACTGCCATGCAGGTTGCACTTTGTCAGTGCTGTTTGCTTTCTGAAAGGCATGTGCTGTCTTTGTCATGGTACTTAGAGTCACAGCCATCTCCAGCTTGAAATGGTTTCAGTAACAATGGACAAATTAATAGCCATTGGAAAGGGCATATTGACACCATGGATGGGGTTGCCTCACACTCCAGTCTCTGAAATTGTGTATGGAGAAGCAGAATTTGTATTGGAAGCTTTAATACACACCTAACAATGGCACTGACCAGGGAGTTACCCATTTCTGTAAGTTGAAATGAGACTGCTTTTCTGGCTACTGCAGCTCCGGCATCTTTTACTAAAGCTTCTTCATTTTAAAATTAATGTTCCAACAATCCTGTCTTTGACATGGTATAACTTAAATGCACCAAGAATTCTACTGCAAATATTCATCATCTATTGGCTGTTTTCTTGTGCCTCAAGCCCCATTTGGATGATGTTTCTGAGTCACAAATAACTGCAGGCAAGCAAATTATTCCAGTGCAAAAAAACCCAAACTTTTAACATGCAGTGAAGCAAATATGAAAGAAGCTAGCTATGGCCTCCAGTAGCAATTATCAATCCTGCCATGACTATCCTGGCTAAGATCATACCCAGTTCATAAAGTGAACACTCCATTTCCTACTCCCCTGTGACTGTACCTGGGACTAGGAATGCATGATATAATACCAGACAGCTGCATTTCATTAGTCTGCTTCCATCCCTCTGGTTTATGCTCCCAATTTAAAGCAAGCAGAAGCATAACTGGATTTAACTTCCAAATTCTAAGAAGGTTTAATGGAATCAAGAAATAAAAGCACTCAAAGCCAAATGAAATGAAATAAAACCTTGTGGGCAAATGAAAGGGAAAAGACCTTTAAGCTTAGAATTATATAATATTATCATAAGCAGAAAGATATGCAGGACTAAAAGCTCATCAAGACAGCATAATAAACAAGTCATAGATGCTTCATATGGCAGGATTTCAGTTTCACTTAACTACACACCCTGCAGTTTTGGCTAAACACAGTAACAAACAAATGCACAGCACAGGAAACACAAGTAACAGACTTCACCATTTATCTTACAGATCATTACTTTTAAGGGTAGATAATGTCATTTACATGTACTGCTCCAATGGCTCCAGTATTTCTGTGATTAGTCCCTTATAAAGCCACTCTTTAATGGTCACTTTAAAAATGAACTTTGTGCTTTGCAGCACCAGAGGAGACTCCAAGGAAGATGAATGTGATGCAACTCTGCAGGACACCTAGAAACCCTCAATTGTTTGTCACCATCACAATATTCAGATTGAGGGCACCTTGCCTGGAGCATCCTGGGACTCTTTTCTACTGATGTACAGGCTGCCTGGCAAAGAGAAAGGCAGGCTGTCTTCATGTCCCACTTTCCTCAATAATAGGCTGACTTTTCAATAGACATTCCCACTGTATTTTTGCTAGCCAACAAATCTGCACCATCAGAAGTCAGTGACCCAGAACTACATTTTCCCAAACTATCAAACTTCAGTGCTTCTTATCACAAAAGTATGAGGTGAGGTTGCATAGACTGCCACTGTTTAATACCAATATTCAGAAAACCTTTTGAAAGTCTGACATGCAGCCCTCCCCATGTATATACACACATATATGTCTGTGTGTTTACATTAATGTAGTTACCCACGTGTGTGTGTATGTGTCTGTGGATAGAGAGGGCTGCATATAGATATTGAGATTTTATATACAGAATCATCTCTTTCCCATTATGGAGAATTTTTATTGACATTTCCCAGTGGAGGTATCTGAATTGTATCATTGACCATAGGGATGCATTGGATCTCCTAATCCATTTTTTTCTCATTACTGGCCTCCTGATATTCTCCCTATCACCTTCCTTGTAGTTACTAAAAAAAAAAAAAAAAATCTTTCTCTTTCTTCTACCTTTAGAAGTTGTCTAGTACATCTTCAACTGTGGACCTGTGTTCCTAGATTATCCTAAGTTTCTTTTAATCTCTGATTGGTCAAGGGGCTTTTTGAGCAAATAATCAAAGCCACTGGCATCAATAACCATGTTTGGTGAGTGGAAATAGTATTGGGGATAAATCCATCAGTCAGGAATCTACAGAAAGGTTTTTCACAACACTCCAGACAAAATGATACACACCACATGAACCATCCTCCCATACTGACACTTCCCACAACTTCATCTATCTTGAGAAAGTCACTCAAAGTCTGAGGGTAAATCTGGATGTATTTTTGTAGAAGATTTTTCTTTCAAAAGAATTTCATGACTATTCATATTTCTCTCTATGGCTTTGAACCATCTCACTAGGAGGGAGAACTTTATTTCTGGATCAAGTCTAGCATAAATATTTTAAGATAGAAGAAGCGAAAATTCTACATTACTTGTGTTTCAAGACACATTGTAACCTTTCCAGTAACAAGAAAGCAAAAGTAGTTGGGACTTCTAGTTCTGACTTAAGTAGAAACAGATTCTTTTTCTTAGCTGGCTGTCCTTTTACAGTAAATTTACTTCTGCCATGACCCCTGTGAAAAACACTAGTAGTGTAGTCAGTCAATATTCTCAGTGGGGAGATTATATACCTGGAACAAAAAGCCCTAAAAGCTCTGAATCACAATAACAGATCCATATGTCTAGCATAACAAATTACCACAAATTATCATTTACATACTCTTACATCTTTCTTTTATTTCATGGAATAATGTAAGGACTGGCAAGATGGGAAAATCAGGAATTTGTCAAGCCCATGAGAGATCCACAGCCAGGTCCTTTATGTGAAAGCTGAAAAAACCCCAAACATATGCTATGAATATGCATTGTAATTTTCACATTATTTTGTTTTAGTTTTCTCCTTGTTAAAAATCATTAGAAGCTTGTTTATGATCTCTTCAAAATGACTAACTAATAGATACAATTCAATCTTCAGATTTTCTGAGTGCACATACAAATCACACAGTGGTTTTTTTTCCCTTTCCTAAGTGGAAAATATAACTTCAGTTCAGCAATTTTATCTGAATAATCCCATTCCTATTGAACAATGCACTATGAGACCTACTGGAGTTCAGAGGACACATATATGTAAGGTTGAGATTAGTTAATGCATAGCTAAACTGGGGAGCACTCACTTTAAAATTCAGCATTTATCAATGCTCCTGCCAGTAAATTCACTTGAATTTTTGGGGAACATAAATACCCAATGAATTCCTTTGAAATTGGGAAAAAATAAATTCATAGACACATAAAAACATAAGAACATAAAAATATAACAATATAAAAAAAGCTGTAATGAGTCAGCCTGGTATCCTCCTTTCAAGAGAGACCAAAAGTAGGTGCTCAGGGAAAGGCAAAAGAATAGATCAACTCACTCATCTCTTTCTACATTTTTGCTGAAATAATTTTTTTCTGGAGATGAATAGAGCTGGTCAGATATCTGAGCACTTCCCTGGCTGATTCAGTCTGCAGGGCTTTGTAAGTGTATTAACAGAATGCCTCTTACAATATTCAATCAGATGAATATTGAGGCTACAGCTTTTCCTATCAAGTTTCACAGATCCTTTTTTTGCTTGCACAAAGAGAGGTCACACTTAAATAAGCTAAAAACCTGAAAATGGGATAGCACACAGAAATGTCCAAAACTAATGAGAATACATGCCTTCTGCTATCCAAGTTTAGTTTCACTTCTCAGTTTCAAAAATAAGAGTTTTGAACAATAGACTCTCTGAATAAGTCTTCCACTATTCATCTTTTCACTTGCCAACCAATATCCCTGCTCAACTTCCAAGCTTACAGCTGCCCTCTAAAAAACCCCAATATATATCTTTTATATGAAATCAAAGTGTGTAATTACTCTCACAGCATCATTTTCTCCTTTTAGCACCGATTTCCCAAGTTATTCTACATTTGTTATTTAGTACACTAAAAAGCTCTAAAATCATGTATTTCAATTAACACAGCAGTTCTATGGGCCATTATTGTTCTCTGGCAAACAGCAGAAGAGAACTGAACCCAACAACAGAAACTAATATTAGCACCACTTTGCTTATTGCCTTGGCAATAAACAGCTGGGGGATTATGTGATGAGGAGAGATGAATCCCCATCACATTCTGCATTCCATCTACTAAACAAATTAGTGGTGTCATCAATATCATTTCTACAGTTCATTTCTCTCCCCAGTTCCTGCCCTGCAGCACTGAGCCCTGTGCAACAGGGCAGGGCTCACCTCAAGGAGGTAAAACCCAAAGGAGCCTGGGCTTGTTCCTAATAGGCAACATGGTCTCCACTGCAGGTTTGTAGTGGCAAAAAATGTAAATATTACATCTGCTTGTAATTCTCTTATGCATTCATGCATTTATTTATTACTTAGAAAAGCTTACTTGTGGAAGCTTTGCCCTAATTTCTCTAAATTTCCTCTCAGTGCCCCACAGGAATACTTGCAGACAAAATGGAAGGATTGCCATAAAAAGAAAAAAATATCTGGAACTGAAATAAGAAATGAAAAATCTGGTGAACCTGAGGTACTAAATAATTTCATAGCAAGTTCAGATGTTCCCACTTCCAAATATTTGTTACTATCTGCTGCACATTTTGTCTCCTGCAATAAAGTTAAGGAAATGGAAGATGTTAAAATGCCTGAGGAAACCCAGTGCAAAGTTTGATAGCACAGTCTAAAGCAGCCAGCAGCTGGTCTCAGATAAGGCACTGAACACTGCATCTTCCCATCTTCAGTTGTCACACCCATTTGCTAATGGAGCAGTTCTGAGCCCTCAAACCAACAGGGATAAATTGAGACACTGAGATAAGCACAAGAGGATAAACAAGGATATGGAACACTCCAGTCATTAGTCTGCAGTTAGTTTAATGCTAAATCCATTACTGCTAACAGCACAACTGTGGCAGCACAGAATTTACAGCCCCAGAGAGAAGGTGCTGAGCTGCAGCCACTGGGGCACAGGGACTGCAGGGGACAGAACTGCTCCAGAGCATACAGAGTACCCCAAAGCTCCCACCAGAAAAAGTACTGGCAGACTATCCCTGCCAGCATGTGATGCAGCCTCAAGTGTTCTAACAGCCCAAAAATTACAGAACTCACAGTCAAAACCTTTCTTAGCTTATGCCTTTTTCTCCCTCTCTTCTCCCATAATTATTCTGTTGCATTTTTGATGTCTATCCCTGCACAAACAGCATTCCTCAGGAAAACAGAGGCAACAATTTAAAGCAACAGCTATCTCATTAATGCAACAGTAAGAAAATGATACCTGGTTTTAGTGGCGTTTGTAGTGTTTTATTTCAGTGTAAAGGTAACCTGGATTAATTTTTTTCTTTTAACAACATGGTTGAAATGTATTTTCTTTCCTTATATAGCATCAAAGAAATCCTTAAGTACATAATCCCACCCTTTATGCTAGGTTGCCAGCTGATGCTGATTTTCTGTACAACTAAGGGGCTACTTTTTCCCCAACTCATTTTGCTCTCACATACTGAAAATACACAAAGTTAGCTTTTCTTTCCATATAAGTATGTTCACCTGGATTTAGATAATTCTCCAGAAAATAATTATCTTTATTGACAGTGTAATATTCAGAGGTTTTATTGATCAAAATTAACACACCCTCTTATGAACTTGGAAAATGGCACCAGGATATCTTATAGATTTAATTCATCTTGTAGAGAATGATTCATTATCAGATCAATTCCAGGTAATAGCACTCCATTAATTAATCCTCAGGAATTAATGAAGTGATGACTAAAGTCATAAAATAAACTAATTGTATCTTTTGAAATTTATTCATAATGTGGACTTTCACTTATCTACAGTATTAATGTATACATCTATATAATAATATAGTTGTTGTGTTCCTTGTAGGCTTTTAAAAATCACCCAAAAATTTAAATTAATCACAGTTATGATATTCATAAAGAATTGCAGGCTATCCAAAAAGGAACTTCCATAGAGTGAGATGATGATGATGATTACCATCAGGTGTCTTTTTTAGAGCAACAAGCTAGGTATGATCTACTGTAAACTTTTGGAATGAAGTGAATTTCAGCATTGACATCATAGCTTCACCCCACTACCATATGGAAGCAATTAAAATACTGATGAAGACAGATTTTATCTCTTCAGAGAGAGCTGAGGACAAGCTGTCAAAATAACTGTGCCCTGAGTTATTACTTCTAAGCCAAAACTGTTAATTAAGTACATTAGACAGAATTTAATGATCTCAGTCATTGTACACAAAAGATTTTCTATAAGGCACTGACAGAGACTCAGAAAGAAATCCAAAACTTCTGTTTGTAATTTTAAGCTGGCAATTTCCACCAAAATAATACAGCACTTTGTATTGCTGTGGGTGTAGGAGATTTCTGGCCACAGTTTCTCCATTCTGCCAGTTCCTTTCACTGCTTTCAGGAGGGCATTGGTGCTTGGGGAGTTTTAGTTTTACTCACACTGCTCTTCCCACTCCAGGTCGTGGTCGCTGTGCTGGCTGTGCTGCTGAGCTTGCTTCAGGCTCAGGTACAGCTCCTGTGCCCGGATTTCTTCCTGCTGCCTGATTAGCTCCTCACCTTTCTGCCTCTCCTCTTCTTCTCTTTTCTAGAGAAAATGAAGCCACAAGTGACTAAAAAAGAAGAATGTGCCAGAAATGGAGACACTGCTCCAGCTGCTTCCTGTCACAGAGGGGCTGTGTTAGCTTGGACAAATCACTCTCTTCTAACTTTGGGCTTCTCACTCTGACAACAGGCATCCCTGAATTTTCCCACCTCTTGGGAATTCCTGAGGAGGTACATTTTGAGACCACAGGCATCACAGGAATGAGGAGCATGTAAGCATCTAAGATCTGAAAGCTGTACAGAAAACTTCACGTGGCACCAAAGCCTGTGCTGTCCTCCAGCCTGTGAGCAAAGCTTGGCTTAAGCCCAGGTTTAACTGAAGGTACTGCTGCCTTCTAGCACCACTCTCATCATCCACAGAACCTCAGAGTGCAGGGACTGATTCATTGCTGTTCTTGCTTTAGTGACTGTCCCAGTGGGGCATCACAACCAGCACAGGGAAGAGTATTTTCCCAAAATTGAGATCACTACATTCTGGAGGAAAAGGCAGATCCTCAGCACACAACAGTCACACTGCAAAAATAGCCAAGCCAAACATGCCAAAAAGGTTCATTTCCAAGAAAGCCTTAAAAGAGGTGGAAATCCCTCATATTACTGATAACATAGGAGCTCAATTAATGCTGAACTAGGAATCTGTTTTACAATGAATTTTCCCAAATCCCTTAGGTGCCAAAGAAACAGATTTAAATCATATAGTTGAATTGAAGCCCACAAAAAAACTCAAAACTGAACTTCATTAATTCTTATTCATATTATTGAAATAACTTGAATTACAAATAAAACCAGTTTTTATTTAATTTTAGAATGGAACCAACAATATAGCCTTATGAGGAACAAACTTATAGGTAAGAATTTTTTTTAAAAATCCCTGAGTAAAACCACCTTGAATTACTAGTCTAGTTACCTGACCTAAACTATAAGCAAGGGAAAATTATAAGGGAAACCTTTAACCTGCAAAATGTTAATCCTATGAAATTTCCAGGGTGAAGGTTAAGGGTCCAACCCCTAATGTTGCATGATTATATGAACAATACATTAGGCTGCTCTTATTATTTCTGAGAAAGAAAAGCCTAGTATTGTTCCTCACTCAATTCTAATGCTACTATCTTGGATTATTTCTAACATCATCCTTCCATTGTTATTTCCTGGCTCCTAAAAACATGAGCTGAGTGGACAGTTCTTTATTTTTGAAAAGTCAATGCTGTTAGACAATGTTAATTTCAAAGCCAAGCAGCTGCCTCTGGAAAAATAAATATATATTTTTAATATCTATGTAGAATTAGGGATTGCATGTTTTAGCTGCAATCTTACTTATTCTCTTACTGGAAAAAAATATGAGATCAACTGTTCTTTATTCTTATGAAGAGAATATTTATTCACTTAGCTTTACTACCTAAAAAAATTCAATATATCCAGTCTATCCTTCAGGAAGATGGACAGACACAGAAGCAATCCTGGGTTATCAGAATATTTTCTATTCAACATCTTAAACCACAAGGTAAACTTAAAATAGAGGAGGGGGAGAAAAATCAATCTCACTGCAGTTCCCTGAATCACACCAGAGTTTTGTTGTAAATTTGGGCTTTTTTTAAATGTAGCTGTTGTTGAAACATTTCTAGTACAAAGATGAAAGGGTCTAAGAAAAAAGTCCACACATACCCAAAAACTAGAATTCAGGCATAGTTTGAGTTCTCAATGGAAGGCAACATTGCCAACTAAGAAAATCCTACCCTTTTAACTGAGAAGGAGATTTAAGCCAAAGAAGAGGCAACAACAAAAACTTCACACAGGCACTTGATTGTGAATTCACCAGAACTTTTCCACATAATTTTCCTTTTTACAGAAAGAGGAGATTTAATTTCTATTTATTGAATTAGTGCACAGATGTGCAGGTATTTTGCCCAACTCCTTCAAGGTGTGTGAGAGAAGAAACAATCCTTGCTGGTATGACACAGGAAAGAACAGCCATCCTTTTGCCAAGTACAGCAGTGTGTGTTTGCATTTAAAATTAACAATTTTCACATTTACTCCTCTGGAAGAATCCAGCAAGCAGTTTGTCTGCTTCTCCTCAGGAATCCAGTCCTGCACATCAGAGCTGGGAGTGAAGAGCTGTCATACCTACAAACACCATCTTCTGCCTGACACTTGAGAGAGATTGTTCTCTGTGCCTGACCCTTTCAGCTCTGCCAAAATAATTAGGAAGGTGATAATTCAGTGCAGAGCTGCAAATTGTTGAGAAGCACCAAGTTGCCAAAACAAATCACACTGGTAATTCAACAGGCAGCAGTAATCCTCTCCATCCTTTCCTCCACTGGAGAGTTTGAACATGCTAAATGATCTAATCTATCCTCTGGCAGCTGAGAATTTACCACAAACTTGTTTCTGTCTATGTGTGTCTCCCTGTGTTTCAAAGCTTTACTGTGGGCAGCTATAAATAATATTTAATATTAGCCATGGTGAGTGTTGCAGTCCAAGGCAGATGAAAGGAGATTAAGTCATCATTTAGTTTTTGCTGCAGAAAGATTTAAAAAATAAGCTGGGGAAAAGGCAAAAATAGAGCAATGGGGTTTTTTACAGAGGAAAACTGGGCTCCTGTCTGCCACAGCTCTTGGGGTTTTCCTGGGGAGTCTTAGGGGATGCAGGACAGCTGAATGACCACCATCCTACCCAGGGCAAAATCCATAAAGTGTGCTTGGTACAACAGCCCTCCCTGAAATCCTGCCTGGGACTCTGTCAGTGCTGCAGGCTGGAATTGTCTCTGTCAGCCCTGAGAGCTGCAGCCAGCTGCACTGCAGCTGCAGAGAACCCCCTGAGCCCTCTCAGCAGCCACCTGGGCCAGGGAACACATTCAGGAAGGAAGTCTGATAAGCCCAGGGCCCCTGCTGCAGGACAGGCAGGCACAGCCAGCTGAGCTCAGAGATCAGCTGCTCTCCAGACACACCTGGCAGGTGCCAACAGAGCTCTGAGTAACAGCAGAAATATGTCCAGCTCTTCCCAGCCTTTTTCTGAGAAAATTCACTTGCACCAGAAAATAAAGTGTTTGCAGAAAAATTATTTTCTTCTCTACTACCACCATCTCAAAAGGAACACAGGCTTTGCATTGCTTCACTGTGCATGTATTTGCACAGAGACAAATGTATGAAATGCACTCATGCCTTATGCAGAAGCTAAGAGATTTCAGCCATGGATGTGTCCCAGGACATGCTATTCACACATCTCATACAAGGAGGTACCAGCTTACTGTGACTCACAAAGACCCTGTGTTCCATGAGCTGGAAAGCAAAGCTAAGGATCATTCCTGGTTGGGAGAAATCTCACATTTACTGCACAAGGCTCTGCTTGAGTAATTTGCCACAGATCCAGTGACCATCTACCTAAAATTTGTCTCTGGATCTTACAGACTCTGCACAGCTTGAACTCCTGACATTAAGCTACTCTCATTAGTGGCTCAGATTTTCCCATTTACCCATGGAAAACACCCGAGCTTTGCTAGTTTTTACCAGCAATCAGACTGAAGACAGTGGCTTCAGAAGTGCAATGATTAGTGATGTCACTGAGCAAGAAATTTTTCTTTACAATCAATTGCAGTTACAAGTAGGACAGAGAAAACCTGAAGACCCAGTTCCCAACCAAAACTAACAGCTGCCTCATTTACAACACTTTTCAAAAGATAATGGCATAGGAAAAAAAAATTATTACTGAACTGTGGACACACAAAAAGAAACAAAATAAAGTATTACTGAATTGTTGTAATTACCATTGAAATAACCCAACTAAGGCACTTGCAGAATGAATTGGGTGCTGAACACTAGCAGGAAGCTGTTGCCATATTCCTAGATTCTAAATCTGCTGTCTTTGGGAAAGAGTTCAATGTTTTCTTGGCACAGCAAAGCACAGAGCTGAACTTACAGCTTATTTGCACTTGGAGGTAACAGTCCCACTCAAGTGGTTGACGTTTACTTGGAGACAAGAGTTTTTTCCAGATCAAGACAGGATGCTCACTGCTCTGTTGTAAGAAGCCCACAGTACTGCAAATGGCAATGGTGACAGTTCACTGTATTCCTAAACTCCACATCTGGCAGCAATTTTCTGAGGAATCAGGTCCACAGCACTTGGGGGCACAGTAAAGCTTTCAGACATGTGTTGAAAGCTCATCCAAGCTCAATAGAAAGTGTATTCTTTCTACTGAGCATAAGGTTAATTAGATATTTCCTGAACAGAAGCACTAATTGTCCTGTTCTCTGAAGGTTGATTCTCAACCTATCTTCTTTGATGAGACACATTTCATCTCCCAGGGAATTTTTAAGAAGCAATCTAGCTCTGCTGTCAACTGTTCTTTTATTATTAAATTTGGCAGGTATCTCATGTTGTCATAAGGACAGTACTTAGCTATTAATATTCTCTTGCTTTGTGTAGACCACAAGAAGATTGAACTGAGAGAAGATCTCTTTTATTTCCAAATGTAGCTGAAGGATACCCACCCCTGGCTGGATGACACTCACATCTTTAATTTGCCTTAGCTCTGCACATTGTTCAGACTCTTAATGACAGCTACTGATAACCATAGAAAATTATGCCTATGATCTCATAGCCTTTGTGAGTTAGCAAAAAGATTAATGATAGTAATTGGGTCTCTTATTTGTCCTTTGCAATATGTGCAAAAAAGAATAGCTGTCCTTAAACTGCAAAAATAGACTAGTCAACGTTTATATTCTAGCATCATAAATTAAAGGCAATTCTGCTTAAGAAACACCAAGGAAAGCAATACTTTTCAAACAGTGTTGGGAAAGGAAATAGGGATCATCATTCACTTTGATATGTAAGATATCATTTATCTAGTGCAGACAGCCTTAATGTCCTGTGATAGGTCAAGAGGAATAAAAGCATCTTAAAAAGGAGTGTTTGAGACACATATGGTTAGAAATTAAACATGCCAGCAGAAAGGAGATAGTTTCAATTTCCCAAGTCAAACTGCTGCAAGAGGATGAAGCATTAGCAGAGACTGAACTTTCCATACCTCAGTTTGGACATCATCACAGAAGGATGATTACCATTTTAAATCTGTTGAAGCATGCTTGCCTACAGATCTGCATCAAATTCCACACCCTTTTCTTCATTCTATCAATGACTTCTGTCATACATCAGCAGATTCATTAATTCATCTTTTTCCCGGTACCTTAGTTCTATTCCCTTCTTGTAGCTGGATGTGGGTTCCAGAAACACAACTTTCTTTTCCTGTCTAGAAACCATGCACATTGTACAAGACCTGATTTTTCAAGAGCAGGTAAAGGGCATTTTAAAAAAGCAATCACTGCATCATATCTTGTTTCTAAACTAATTTTTTAAGCCAAAGAATTCCTTTCTGCTTTGTCTTGTTTTGAAAACTTTGGTCCACTTATTTAAATTTTTGCAAATTCTGTCTTCAAATACTTGATTTAAGGGAAACTATTGGGAAAGAAATGGTTTCTACTTCCTCAATAGAATAAATATGTTGTCAGCTTTGAGAAGAAAGATAAATGAATCCTGGCCAAAGTTAAGTATTTGAAATTCAAAGTAGAAACTGAACCATAATCTCATCCCACTTCCAGCAGAGCTCCTTGCTCCTGCCAGGCACACAGCTGGACAGGACCTGCTCATGTCCAGGGAAACACAGGTCACTGTGACATTGCCTTTCCATCAATATGAAAATGGGCAGAATTTGGTGCTATTCCTTTCAATTGTATCAACAACTGAACAATTAGCTTTCCTCAATAGAAAGCTATGAATACTGGCCACTGAAAGTCTCAGAAGTTGCTCACTCTGCCCTTTGGAAAAGTCTCTTTGAAACAGAACAGTAACAGTGAGCTTGTGGACATTTTCCCCATCAAAAAGGGAAAAATTTACAGTCCTGTAAATCAGCCACAGAAATATAAGTGCACACTGTCAGCCTTTGTTCAAGAGGGCTTTGCTTTCCAGAGAGCAGAGGAAAGAGTGTTTAATTAGTTGCTCTGCTCATTATTCATTCATTAATATAGCACTTGAAAGGTATACTTTCATTACTCACTGACATCAAATTTCAAAGGCCCCATTCTCTCCTGTGAATTCAAATTAATTGTGCAAAGGTAAATCAGCAACTCTGTGCAGCCTGCTCTGCAGGAGCCACCCTGGCTTTGTGCTCCACAGCCACCTCAGATCCCAGACCCACAGTGTGCAGTGACAGGAAATTTGCTGTTTGCAATCAAACCACATAAACCCAACACTGAGTTTGCAGCAATCCCCTTGTCACAAGGGAGGGACAATGGGAAAAGTCTATTCCTGCTTTCCACACCTAAATCACTGCACCAGGAAAGGAAGGAGAGGCACAGAGAGCTGTCAGCAGGGGAGAGTTGTGTGGATGGAAGGTACTGGATCCTCAGTCAGATTTTCCACAGCCTTTCTCCATGGAAACTCAGCCTCACCAGCTGTGTGCAGTCCCTGCAAGCACATCCCAGCCTCAGAGGACTGTCATGACTTCTCTGCACACTGAACCCATCATATTTTACTTCCTCACTTTTAAACAGCTTTTTATCTTTATCAAGTAATATGAACAGGGTGGGCAGAGCCATTTCCTATTTAGTTTTGAGATTGCTATTTTCGACTAGAAAATGTGAAAAAAAAAATTTATTTCCAACAAACATTAAAATACTGTAACTGAACTCATCAAAAGTTCATTGTGAAGTCAACAAAAATCAGGCAAATTAACTTCTCCCAGCAAAGCCAACTGGACTTCTCCCATATGTTGAGTGGAGGAAGGATCCACCCCTTATTATTTTGAAGGAAGTAGTGACACAATTTTGAAGTTCATTATGTGAACAAACTCATCCAAAATACACAGAGTACATTCAAGCAAACTAACTTAAAATGAGATCTTTCCCAATTGTACATTTTTTTTCCCCAGGATGATTCACCCAGCACAGCTGACTGAACAATTCTGCTAATGTGTGAGCTGAATAACCAGTTTGATTGTTCTGGCACTTCTGAATGAGACCTGCAATTTTTTCTCATTGCTTACCCAGCTGTTCTGCTGCACACCACGTAGCTATCTGTATAGTCCAGAATGAAAATTACAACTCTGGATTTTAAAGCTTATTAATAAGCATGCACTGAAGGTGACAAGAACTCTACATGAAATCTACATGAAAACACTATTAAAAAAAAACTTAAATTGCTCTATGCAAACCTTCAGTTCCTCCTGAATTTTTTCTTCCTCCAGTTTGGCTGCTTTCCGATCTTCCATTTCTATTTTCCATTTTTCTGCCACTATTCTGGCTTTTTCTTGAGCCATAGCATCACGAAATTTCTTTGTTATTTCAGCTTCCTTTTGTCTCCTTCAAAAAGGGTGTGAAAATAAAAATTTAATGCACTAATTTTCTTAAATTGAGGATCAATACTTACTCACTGGTTGCAATAATTAATTACCATAAGACTCTATGGAAAGATGCAAGCAATGAATTAAAATGTGTTTAACAAGAGACCTACCACAAGTCATATTTGAAGAAACCACCCAGAAAGCAGACAATTTACAATTTTTGACAAATTACTAATTAAAATAGCACTTCTAAGTTAGACAAGTACTTCTTGGATGTCTTTAAGTCATACCTTATATTTTTCTATTAGTCTAGCACAGCATGGTTGGGAATTTATTGCCTTTCAAATACCAGTACAGATGACTCCCAAATTCTTATGCTAGGTTGTTTATTATTACTGACAATGTAAAAAGAATTCAGAGCACAGGTTAAAGGTTTCTATCCCTGCTTAAATATGCAAGCACTTGAAGAAAGGATAATCTCATATGAAAAAGGATAACATGGAATAACCTGATATTTAAACAGTCATTTTTCAGTGCTGCACTACAAAGGGAAGTGTGTGAGGCAGGTGGCCAAATTCCTAACAATATCAAGCATCAAAACACTTTTGAATCTCCCCCAAACCTGGAAAAGGCCCTGCTAGAGACATCTGCATGGTACTTTGTATAATGAGTTTTTGAACTGCTGCAATAAGAATTAATACGAGCAAAATGCAAATAAAACCATATTCAAAAAGGATTTTATGTACCAAGCCCCCATTGTGGGCTCAGAACTGTGATATAACAAACATATCTAATTTAATCACCTCAAAACCAGACTGCTTCATTTTTCTTTATTTACAGCCTGGTCAATGGCTTAGCTAAATTCCCAACAGAGAAAAAAGTCGGCACCGCTTTTTTTACAAATGAGGGTTTTTGGCTTTCAATATTCAATATAAACAAAATTACTTTTTTTACATGCTGAAAACCTGACAAAACAAGTGAAAGCAAACATCCATAAGACATTCTTACCAGTTGTACCCAACATCACCTGCCACCTTTCTGCACGGTGATGAGCTCAGAGTGTGGGATGCTCACCACAGCTCCCCTGCCTCCCTCTGTGCCTGCAGTGTGGGATGCTCACCATAGCTCCTCTGCCTCCCTCTGTGCCTGCTGCCGGGCCCGCTCTGCCATGAGCTCCTCTGAGATCTGCTCGTAGGGTTTGTCCCCTGGAGCCTCCCCCATCACCCAGACCCACACCTCGCCGTCCTTGCCCCGCAGCCACTGCACGCGCTTGCCGTCACCTGCAACGAGAACAAACCCGGACACAGCACTGCCTCAGGCCCTGCAGAGACACACAGGGGAGATGGGGAACCTGCAGCTCAGAAAGCATGAACCTTGCACTTTACATTTCATCAAAAGCATTGCTCAGCGGTCCAAGGAAATCGTCAGGTTGGACCAAACCTGGCCAAACGCTGGGGCAAAAAAATAAAAAGGTTCTTATGCTGTGGATTACCCAATCTTTAAAGACTCACTGTCCCACAAAAATAAAAATTATTAATTCCCAGAATTCCAGTATTATAATCCCTTTTTAACTGCTATATTTTCTTGCTCTGCTCAACAATGAAGAGCATGGAAAAAAGAGATGGGGCAAAACCAATAGCCAGTGATATTATGTGACTAAAAATGTTTTGTGCACAGGAGTGTGGAGCAGGTAGAGAGACTTCATGGGAGCACCTCCAAAGAATCCAGAAATTTGCTGGTCCCACTGTGTGAAGCAGGAGTTTCAGGGAATCTGCATCCTCAGAGCACACCACTCAGTGCTGCAGAACTTATTCTGCCCACACAGGCAATTGAAAGGGATTAAATTTCTGGTTCAGTTTTCATGACACAAACTACACAAAAACCTATGGCTACTGTGTTGACAGAGTGATTTTAAGAACACCAAGAAAAGCCTGAGAGCTCTTTGCAAAACAGGCTGCATTTGGTGAACCATCAAGGACAGTATCCAAATATAGGACTACAAAGGGCACTAGATTAGAGCCTACCTGAATACATTTTAATAGTTATTTATACTCCCTTAGTTGGTTTGATCTTTTCTTTCTGCTTTTATACATACAACTGTCAAATATTGTAAGCATTTTATACGTTCATAATATGGAATTTGTAGAAATACTGCTTATGCATAAATTTTTGTGTTTTATTTCTTGCAAATTTGCTGAAACTGTCCTCCACAAAAGGAGATTCTGCCACAAACATCATTGCCAAGATGGACATTGGATTTATTTTAAAGAATTCAGGCTACAAGCAGTTTGCATCATTCCCTCTATATTACAGGGAATAATCTAGATTTCATCCTCTTGCCCAAACATCGATATGAGAAAACTGTGCATCACAACATATCTTCCAAAAGGAATCTTGTCTCATGTGAAAACATGAAGAAATGGACAGGGCACCATTTTCCTGAGTAGTTTTTCTCCAGTGTTCCCATAAGAGTTCAAAGAAGCCTCTCCTATTTGAACAGGCAGGCTTTGCTTCCACCTTTTCTCCATCTCTCAGCATCAGCTCAGCTGCTCTCCCCTTCAGCTGCGCCTTGTTCTGAGTGAGCCCGTCTCCATTCAGCTGGATTGAGTTTCCAAGGCACAGTCCATGGGGTGTTCCTGAGTGCCAGGCTGGAGCAGGGGGCTGCAGGAGGCAGTGGGGTGGGGCTGTTGACAGCAGCAGTGTCAGCACCACGCTCACAGGTGTTGACAAGCCAGGCTGGAGGCACAGCGGATCGGGTCTCGCCATGAAAACCAATATTCTATATCAAATTGGAAAATGTAATTTATACCAATCCCAGTGCTGGACTAACGGTGCTAACTTCAAAGAAGGGTGGAAATTTAAGCTAATAGTGTTTTCCTTCAATAACTCTCAAAAGCATTTGCTCTATTAGTCTACCAGATTATGTCTCAGGTTATAAATGTGAATGTATTTCATTGTGGTTCTCACTCTGTACATCTCTGTGTTCCTGTCAACACAACATTTCTGTTGTATTTTTTGGACACAGCATTACAATACCATCTGCTGAGACCTTGCCTGCAAGTTTTTCACCCACTGCATTTCATGGTAAACTACCTTGAGAAGTATGGAATGATTTCCCAGGAGTACTGATTCCATATAACCAAAGGCAGATCTTGTTTTAAAAGCACAGCATGTCTTCTTTCTTCTGAGGAATTTGAATATCCCAGTTGCTCTCCTTTATTTAGTACTTCAAAGAAAACATTGCAAACAACACACCTTGTATTAACTGAACTGTACCATAACTGGTGGATACAAAATACTACTCCAATTCTGAGACAATTTCACTGTTTCTGTTCATTTATGAGCTTATCAGAGGGAACCAGGAAAACATAAAATTAAAAAAAAAAACCTTTTCAGGTAAGCAGACAAATTTTATCTTTGCTTCTCTCAAGGTTTTCTGTGCCAAAGGTTTATAAATGTGTTTCTCAGAGGCACAACTTACCCATTGCAACCCAGCCAGATAAAACAAATAGTTGATTTGCAGACAGGTCTTGAGAAACTGTTCTTTCTCTTCTTTTAAAAAAAAATTGGGTCTTTTTTAAAAAGTTCCACCCAATAGATGTTTAAACACCTTTGAAACCATCAGTATAACATATTGTTAGTTCAGCACTACACACAGTACAGAGCTCTACTGTATATGCATAAAGTAAATGTCCAAATATAGTTCAAGCTGAAAGATTTTTGTATTAAACTATCTGGCAATTTTAACCTCCAGCATTAAACATGTAGATCCCCATATATAATTTTTAAATCATTCAACTTGAGCACATATGACTTAATTCAGATTTTTCTCTAGAAGAAAAGAAGGTCTTTTCACTTCCAACCACTGAATTTACTTAAAGAAATTACTCCCATGCAAATCTTCCCTTAAACCTCTTGCCCATAAAGCTGCAGCTGGGCTTTACTGTACAATCTGATCATAAAACTCAGTAGTTTCTTAGCACAAAATAACATCAAAAATGAGTGTGCAGAAAAAAAAAAATAGCACCTCAGGGAGAAAATCTGGCACTGTGAAAAGAGAATTTGTGCCATACAAAAAGCCTCTGCAGCTTGCAGGATCACTTTCACAGTGAGAGGGGCAGCTCTTCTAGGCTAATGATATTTTAAACTGCAGAACCTATGGCAAAATCAAGAAAGTCTAGAAAATTATTTTCCCTAATATTTGTAGGAAACTAGTGTTGTCTGCTTGGCAAGTAGAGAATTACCACTGTTGAGGGCTGATTATAACAAAATAATTCCTGCTTTAAAATGCCTCTCAAGTATTAATTTTTTTCTGCAAAATAAGATGTTTTGTTAATACATTTTATTTCCAAATTAAAGAGAAATACACAAAAAAAAAAAAAAAATAAAAAAATAAAAAAAAGAAAAATTCAACTAAATATAAAAGGAAGAGGCAGGTCCTGACTAAAGAGATTTGAAATGTAGATGAGGAAGCAAAAGAACTTTATGTTTCAGGCTGCTGAGCCCAGTCACAAAGCCTAGTGAAGAGTCAGGAAACAAAAATTAAACCTCTTGAGCCCCAGTCTTGTGCCTTAACCACAAAAGTACTTTTTTCTTCTTGGAGAGACTGTGGCAGGCTGCAAATAATAACCCTTAGGAAGCAGTGGATGTCAAAGTTAGTTTGGTATTGGAGAGCAGAAATGGAAATATTTTAGAAACAACCTCTGCTTTATCAGGAAAAGTTGCTGAATAATTTACCAGGTCTTCCCCATCCCTGCTCTTCAGATCAGTGATTTATCAGCTTTAATATTCCACCATTTTTTACCTTTGTAGCACCAGAAGAAGACAACATAAACTTTTGTAGTTCTTTTTTCTGAAGCTCATCCATGAATTAGTATCTCACGTGGAGCTTCCCTAAACCTACACCCTCACTGCTTTGAGACCAGCAAACTGGCTCCTTGCTCCACACAAACACCAGGTCAGAAAATGCAAAATCAGTCTCTCAAATTTGCAGCACAATGGGATCACAGCAAAAACTTCCTTGGTCACCTAAAGCCAGGACCAGCAACTCAAGTTTGTATATATAAGAGCCCAGAATCAAAAATAAGGTCATGTTTTCTCTTTGCTATTTGCACACCCAATTCTATAACAAGAATGGAAGTGTAGAACAATAGCTTTAAACAATGGATGAAGCTCCATTATTAAGCTTACAAATTTCTACTGTCTTGCTTAACATATTTTCCTGAGGCCTGTCTCTACACAGCTCACAGCCCTGAAATTTATTATGCATTGGAAATAGGCTGCATGTGCATTAAAAACTGATCAACCTGATCCACTTTTGCCATGGAGAGCTAAACCATAGCTCATGGAGTTTGCTGTGTTTGTAGGGTTGTGGTTTTTTTTTCTTCTGCAATTCAAATAACTGGTGTACTCTGGTCTAAGCAGTGTCCTTTACTTGAGATTTCTTGGCTTTCCAGGCAAATTATTTTTGTGGCTTCTTTAAAGCAGAGGCTTGAATTTTGTTAGTCTGCAGGGTAGATGATGTTCCATTCAGAGTTTCATTAGCTAGAGGATGTCTTAGAAGTGCATTGATTAGGATGAAAATGAGGATGAGAGCTTTAGGCTGTTCTCAATTCCTTGAGCTTAGCCAACATAAGTATTGAATTATCTTTTTTTTTTTTTTACAAACACACAAACAGAATTTCACTTCTTTCTAAGGAGAAAACCTAGGAAATTACTGTGAATGTTTTTGGGAGACTATTCAAATGACAGAATGTACTTCTCAAAACATTAACTGCTGTAAATCCATTAAAATATACAGAGAATAACTAGATGGTAATGAGGAAAGTAATGAAAATAACATCATCCCACAATAAACTGAAGATCTACAATTAATTTGGGCTCTGCCCCTGCTAATAGTCATGGGAGCATAGAATCCCTCTCTTCCCCAAATACATTCAAAAAACCCTTTCATTTCAATTCTTAAGAAGAATGGGGGAAAATTCTGCCCTCTAACATTTCAATTTATGCACCTTTGAATTTCAACACTGTGTTATGTGCCTTTCTATTTAGGGGAGGATTTGCACAGGGAGAAAGAAATTCAGCTGATTACATTAATATATCAATAAGGGTTGCAGGATTTCAGCATTGCTGAAAAATCAGCCTTTTATGGCTCTCCAGCTGCTTCCTGATCATATAAAAAAACTCAATCTTCTGTTTATGGAATTATAGCCTGTTACCATGGAAATAATTATGCTGCAATAAACCCCTGCAGGATCAAATAAAGGAAGAGTGACTGAAGAGAGCAAATATTAAGGGAGGAAACACTTACTCAGATAAGACTCTGGTAATTAACAAATGTAGCAGAGATGACTGCACACAACACTCAAAGTTAAACGGGTTTGCATTAGGGCATGGTATGGATATATACAATATATATACACAGAGGTTTGCTTGAAAGAAACCAAAAAGAAGAAGAAAAAAGAAACACGTAAATAAAATACCATTTAAGGGGCATCTATCCATGTTCCAAATTATTGTGTGGCTCCCTGGCCAAGGCACACCCTTACATGTAATAATTCTGTAATTGGCCAATTTGGACCAGGAGATAACATTCAAAACTCTTTCATAAATTCATTGTTCTAACTCCTTGTACAATCTAGAGACAGCCTCTTGTCTGTCCATTTTAATGTAAAGATATCTGTCCTTTCACTGTAAAAAGCATAAAAATATAGGTAAACATCAGAGGAAAATTGAAGGGTTTAAAATCATTCCCATCAGTACCACTCATTTGAGATTTTTTTTCCCTTCATTAAAAACCATCAAGAACATAGGACCATATTTTCTGATTCTTCATCCAAACTGAATCTTGTAAACAGGGTTAGGTTTCTCACACAGACCTATCACAAAGCTCCCAGGTTTTCCCTTTTAGAATAAAATAAAAGCCAGCCTGCATGGCTGCTCCAGGGTCTGCTGGAAGCTCAGGGCAGGGGGATAAGGGCTCTGTGGGTCATTTTCTGCAGCAGGCTCTCCTGACTAATGCAGGGTGGCAGCTCTGCACTGGCTCCTTTGGCCAGGCACTCAGACCCAGGGAAGCAGGGAGAACTTTACCCCACAGTGGAGCTTTTTAGCACCACAGAAAACAAGTAGACTCAAAGATTGTTGGACTGCATCAGTGTCAGGCTAAATCCACTGCTGACTGAAACACATTGACTTTTCCTGTACCTCCCAAATCCGGCTCTCAAAGCCTGGTTCCTGTGTACTTGAATGTTTTAGTCATTTATGTTAAAAAATGGCAAAATCAGCAAGAAAATATTGAATTATCTTGTGCAAATCCCACATTAGAGGCTGTCCCAGAGACTGGCTGATGCCAGAGGTCTCGGGGAGCAGGACACTGAGGAGGGCACGTGGGCAGGAGAAGGTCCCAGGTAGGCAGCAATGTTCTGCCATCACTTTTCTGCAAAAGAGAGAAATCAGCTGCAGGACAAGATAGAAAACCAAAAAGCACAGACTTATGGCTGATCATAGGAGGTGGGAGAAGTCCCTCTGTGTTTGCTCCATGTGGTGCACACCCGGGTCATCCAGCAGCTGACAGCCCCAGGCTCAGAGAGCTGAGTTTGGGAGCTGCTGTCTAACCCTGCCTCAGCCCTCAGCCACACCAGGCACCTGAGCAGCTCAGCTCTGGCCCAGCACAGAGCACCAACAAAGCTGCAGCACATCTCAAGCTGCTCTACATTGTGAGTGCTGCATTTAAACTTATCCAATGGCTTCCTATAAGGTGGCTCAGTCCCCTAACAAAAACTGTTTTAATCTTCTTGCTTATGTTCTCTTGTTACTTTTCCATCTGTATCTGAATTGGACACAAAGGACAGGACTCTACAGAATTCAAGACCGCATAATACCAGAAATTTCAGAAATACTGAGGTCTGATGCCTCTGTTTAGATTCATATCCAGTCATACAGAGAAGGAGACACTGAACACTGACAGGAGATTTTCTCCATAGGAGATAAACTCTTAGCTGAGTATTAGCAGGGTCTGTAGAGGCCTGAGCATAAATAAGGAATAGATTTCCAAGTTCAAAGTCAGAAAAAGTGTCACTGCATGTCCACCCACTGAAACACAAGCCCACTCACTGGCCTTCCTCTGACACTGATGCATTCTCCAGCCATCCACTTGGGATATTTGAAATACTTGCTTCCAAGCAGCATCATCTATTCTCTAATGGTTTTGTAACACAAATGTCATGTAGACAGATAAATCATTTTTCTGGCCATGCTGTGATAAGCCTACCCTATTTTCTCCCTGTTCTTGTTAAGGACAGGTAAATAAAAGCCTTTACAAGTCGCTCCCATCTAAGTACCACGAGCTGCAGCTCACAAAGAATAAATGTCAGACACAGCAGCAGCAGACCAGCATTGTCTCCCCTCCCACATGACTGTCCTTCAGCTACATAATGCTCAGGCTTTTCTGAGATCTCATTTTGGGAATGCTGACAGTTCTGGGTACTGCATCAGTGTCAGAACCCAAATTGGCAGGGTCTCTGCTTCCTCCCAGCTCAGCTGTAGTGGCTAAAGGGCTCCTGCCTAATCACATAAATATGTTTCTTTGCAAATTGCAAAGCTGCCTGTCAGTCAGCTCCCAGAAAATCCCAAGGCCATCTTGAAATTTTGAGGATACTTCTCTCAGTGATTTTAGCACAGTAGGAATAAGCAAACTGCTTTATTACAATGAAGATAATGTTCCTGAAACATCTGCCCAGGAGCAATTTAAAAGTGAACTGAAAATGGACCTCAAAGAACTCACCTCACCTATGATGTTATTCCAGCACCAGCCAGCAGTCATTATTTAAATTAATTAAAGCTACAGAAGATTTCCTTTATGTTGAATAAGCTCACTAAATGCTATAATTTTGGGAGAGCCCACACAATGCCAAATTCTACTGATAATTTTAGGCAAGGTACAAATAGCAAAAAAAATTGGAACAATTTATTCCATCTCTTCTAAAGGAAATATTTCATTCTGAAGTGAAGTTTATACATTGCTTCCCTTTAGACATCAATCTGGGTGTTTTAAATAGCAGAGAAATTAAAACTGTTGAATAATCTGAACACATTTCATTCACCCCCAAAGTGAAATAATTCCTTCAACATTGACTCATTCTGATACTAATTTCAATTTCAACCTTTTCCCAAGATACATGGAGCCAAAAAATCCAAATACAGAAGCAGGCACCATTTAGCATTTACAGCAGGTGACTAATATTATTTTCTTTGGAAATTAAGAATAAGACTGCACAGATGGGCACACTATTTGGCTTGCTAAACACTCTCAACAACTTACATCTTATTTCATGGTTTGGACTTGTTTGTTTTCTAAACAGCAAATTTCATAGTACTGAATAGGACATTTATGGACAACCTGCACCCAGTGGCACTCAGTGCAGATTTGGGGCCCTTGGCAGCTTGTTTCCAAACAATTAAAAAATACCATGTTAATGATCATTCCCTAAGTCTGTTGATGGTTTTAACTCTAGCACAAGGACTTTCTGACTTGCACATGCCAATCTTTTTGTCTCTGCACTTGTGGTTTCCATAGGACAGCACAATTAAAACACAAGAATGCTCCATCCTCAAGTCACCATAGGAAAACCAAATTGATCTCACAATCACTGCTTTGTTTTGAAACATCCAAGCCTTTTGCTGTGCTGCTGGGTGCACACATCCCACTGTAGCTGAGCTCCTGAATCCATGGGGAATTGCAGCAGCTGGGCTGTAGAACCCCAGATCAAGCAGAAGGCAATTCTCAGAGCACTTTTATTTCGACAAGTGTCCATCACCATTGTCAGCTTTTGTGCCATCTCACCATATCCCATCCCAAGGAGGTGTGGAGAAAAGTTTTCATGTATGGCTATTCAAACTTTAAGGAAAACAGAAAGATTTGAAAGGCAATGCTATGAAGATAATTCCAGTTAAATTAGTATAAAATTATTTTATATAAACACCATGTTGTATTCACAAACAACATCCACGTTTTCCTGTCAATTATGAACTTTCAGAAACTCAGCACAACATTAGAGATATTGAAATCTCACATCTATTCTGCTCTTTCAGGCTATGAAGATATCTAAGATATCTATAAACTCAGAGTAACTCCTGGCCTAAATAAAGCAGCACAACATAAAACGTGTCATGCTGCAGAGTCAAAAACAAAACCCACAGATGAAAAACCTCAAATCCCTCAGTTTCAAGGGAATAAAGAACATGTAATTGTGGTAGCATTGCAATTCTTAGCAGCCACTAATTTAAAACAGGAATAAAACCACTCTGTGTTCTACACTGTGTTGCAGGGGCAGAAGGTCTGGAAATTCACTTGTATATTATGGGCAACTGAAAATTAAGCAGCTTTGAGGTCCAAAAAATGATTATGTCAATTGTCTTCTAGGGAAAAAGTATTTTAAGATAAAAAAATATTATTGGCATCTACTCTGACCCCTTGAGTCTATAGGCAAGACTATTGCACAGTAATTACTATTTTATATTCACAATTTGAAGCTGGCTTTTTTATCTTTTCTGTTTTAAACATGAAACCATCTTCACTGAGAGACCATTTAACATCGCATTGTGGAACAGTGCAATGGAAATCAATTACAAGTATCTGTACAGTTAATGACCAGCTCACCTGAAAGAAGTTATATTTTTCTAGCACTGATGTTTATGAAAGTAAAAAAATATTTCCAGCAGAACCAGCCACCTGACTTGCAAATCTGATTCCAATAGTTCTTCACTACATTTCTGAAGAAAGTAGAAATTCCCTAACAGTGGGCAAAAGTCAAACCTAAGCAATACCTTTAATTGGCAATTTAAGAAGGCAAAATGGAAATGGGTTTTTGTGAAATGTGTATCTGTAACTACCTTTGTCAGAGCAAATATAATCTATAGGGTACTCTGCTGCTCTCCTTTCTCCCATTCCTTATAAATCAGAAAATTAATTACCCAGAAAATGGTCTCCTGTAGTAGGAAACTGAACAGGTTTAATGTATAATTTATATATGGAAATGCAGGTGTCAACACTGTGACAATTCATCAGATAAATATTTTTGCAGTTAGAGTTTTCTGTATCTGTCTCCCTCAAAGAATGAGCATGATACAGATTATCTCAATGATATGATGTTGTTTTGGTATGTGGAGCTGAACTGAATTTTTAATTTTTTTCTCAGCTGCAAATCAATCAAGGAGAACAAGGCTTTAGTACTGTATGAGAGGAGCTCTTCTTGTGCCATCCCTCTCAGAGAGCCACTCACAGTGAGAAAACTAGCATGAAAAAAAAATTGAACAGAATGAGATTTTCCAACATCCACCTTGCCATCTGTGAGGGACATTTCAAACTCCTGCTAGGGCTGGTAGGGTGTTCTGGACATTCCCCCCTCATTTTAAGGCTTCCATTGTAACTTAACCCTGTCATTTCTAATAATAGTATTTGAGTTGATAACTATCTAAGGAAGCACTTTGTAAGGTTCAGGAGCTCCAAATATTTCAAGTCTGACAACTGAATCCAACAATGTCTCTGTACTGGGGTGTTTCCACCATGGGTGTGTTCAAATAAGCAACACTTGAAATGCTGATTGATGTCCCATAACCATTAAAGAGCTTTCTCAAAATCAGCTACCAAGAGTTACCAGGAATCTTGAATATTCAAGCTTTAATAGATTTAAAGACAGGATAAGACCTTTGGAAGGGAAATGAGTGTTTAACATATCTCTGTGACATCTCCTTGTTGAGTGAGGAATCACTGCAGTTACATTTCCAAGATGAAAATGTTTTCTACCTTACACCAGCCTAACAGTTTCATCCTATGAATGGGGAAAAGAGCTGGAAAGCCACTTACTCAGAGAAAGGAGCAAGGAATTAAGTATTACTGTTTACTTGAAACCACTTGGACCCAAGGCCAGTCAGTTGGAAAAGACATTTGGAGAAGTTTTCTGATGTTTCTTCCATCATTCTGCTATTTGCTTTTCATGTCAACACACACACCCAGCATCCATAGCAGCCTCTGGGAGGAGCTCCATATTTTAACTACATATTGCATGCAAACACATTTCTGGTTTCTTCTCTTTGGTTTTGGTCATTGGCTTGCCACACTATTATCCTATTCCCTAAATATAATCTCTTGGAGAGTATTTACCAATACAGTTGGAAATTCAGTCCCATATGGTACAGCTGTTTTGGTATAACATTCATTCACAAAGAGCCCTTCAAAACTAGCTCAAATTCATAACATTATTTCCTACTCCAGCCAGATGGAAATATCTAATGTCAAGAAACTGCAACAACACAGCCTGACCTAGAGTGGGGGGTGAGGATGGCAGGTGAAAGAACAAAAAGCCTTAGGAGTAGAGGAGAAACTTGGTCATGACACATCAGTAACCACTGACAGGACAGCAGCAGTGACTCCTGAATGGAACAGGCACTTAAAACAATTCCCCTGTCTCCATCACCTGGACACTCCCAAAAGAAAGGACCAGCCTGGAGATACAGGGAGAAGGAACACGGTGCTTTTGCTGTCCCAGACTGTCATTTTTCCCATGGGCACAGCTGGCACTCATCCTTGCAACCTCTTCCAGATGCCTGCTGCACCACAGCTGGTTTCAAGCCCACCATCCCCACTCTGAAGCACAGGAGGAGGTCACAATTTCACTGTGGCTGCCAGCCCACCATGCCCAGATCTGAAGCTCAGAAGGAGGTCACAATCTCACTGTGGTTCCCAGCCCACCATGCCCAGATCTGAAGCACAGAAGGAGGTCACAATCTCACTGTGGTTCCCAGCCCACCATCCCCACTCTGAAGCACAGGTCACACTCTCCCTGTGGTTCCCAGCCCACCATCCCCACTCTGAAGCACAGGTCACACTCTCACTGTGGTTCCCAGCCCACCATCCCCACTCTGAAGCACAGGTCACACTCTCCCTGTGGTTCCCAGCCCACCACCCCACTCTGAAGCACAGGTCACACTCTCACTGTGGTTCCCAGCCCACCACCCCACCCTGAAGCACAGTCACACTCTCACTGTGGTTCCCAGCCCACCATCCCCACTCTGAAGCACAGTCACTCTCTTACTGTGGCTGTGCCTCGCTGCCTTTCTCAGCACAGCCTCCTCCATCCGGGCTTTTTCTTCCCTTTCCCTCCAGCGCCTCAGCTGCTCTTCTCTCATCTTGTAGAACAAGATCTGCTTTTGCTCCTCGTTCAGCTCTGCCAGGAGCTCAGGGTCAATATACATGTCATGCAAAATTTGCTGCAGCATGATGGCTCCAAAAAAAAAAAAAAAAAAAAATAAAAGACAAGGAAGAACAAAAGAGAAAAAGAAACCTGCTTCCAGTTGTACCCACTACAGAGACAAAAGCCCACTGATGGCACTCCTGAAGGCAAACTGCAGCAGAGGAGCTCTCCCACACCTGCCTGCCCAGGAGAGGTTTGATTCCTGCTCTGGCCCTTGTTGTGCAGGCATATTCTGCTCCTTGTCTTGACAGGGACAGAGTTCTTTGCTTATCTCATCCTCCAAAGGTGGAGAAAGGTGTCTAGTGAATGTAAGAAAAATGAAGAGGAAAAAAAAAAAAACATAAAATGGGAAAGGCTGGGAGAAAAAAGTAAAAGTCACTTCAGTGCTCCTGAATGCCAGCCAGTACAAAAAAGGGATTCTTGATTGAACCCAGCAGCTTTGTTCCCTTGAGCAGAAGGAAATTCAACATAGAGAGCCTGAGTTCCAGGTCAAGCAGTTCCCTTCAGCAGCAAAACACTCCCAAGGGCGTGAGCGTTGCCCAGGGGTTTAAAGTGATGTCATGGTTAAAGGTATCACCTACACCAGCAATATCCATGTCACTTTGGGAACTGATCTCTCCTGATAAGAGAGGAGTTTGCATATTATTTCTCAGTCTAGCCTGTTAACCATTCTCAACAGAGTAAGGCATGTTGGAGGTCACAGTTACCTGGTGTTGACAAATACTGTCATGCAGTAAATTGACTAAAATGCTTCTAAAATTAAAAGCAGATGTTACAAAAGCCTCAAGAATCTTGTTATCACTTTATAAATAAATTAATATGAATTAAACAAGGCCAAGTCCTCAGCAATTCAGGCTATGCAAGCCCTGACATTAATTCATTTTCCACTTGATGACTGAAGAAAGTTACAATGCTGCTCTTCAGGAGATTATGGCTCTTTACTACCTAACAGTTTTATCAAAATCAGCAAAAATAATATTCCAGCACTAGGGCCAACAGCCACTTAATTATGTAAAAAACCCAAACCAAAGCCCAACACACTATAAAGCAAACCCTCTGGATTTGGGAGCCTGTTTTCACTGGGCAGGGGCTCAGCTCCTCTGGAGAGGGAGTCATTTTGTGAGAAAAAACAAAGTGTGGCCACTCAGAGGCTTAACAAAACACAGATCACATCTGCAGGCTGAACCACATCCTACTGCTTGACTTTTGCTCATGAGGAACCTGCTTTATTGATAAGGAACCATCAAAGTCTTATGTCCTCCATGACCTCACATTCAAAACCATCCTGCTAATATACCTATTCATATGTCCCTCCTTTGCCCTAATTTAGGTGGAGAATCAAACTGATACAAACCAAAGTTCTGGTGAAGACATTCTATCACCTGGAAGCACAATGCCAAAGATGCTGGAATGATGCCTTCAGCTGGAACAGGATTTCAGAACCCATCATGAATGGGCTGTAATGAGTGCAGTCCACATGCTACTCTGCAATTCAGGACCTGTCCTATGTACAGATTTTGTCTCCTAAAACAAAATGCCTTTGTTATTATTACTACTATTTTTTAAGAAATACAGCCTGGCAAGGAAAAAAACCACAGAGTAAGAAAGATTTTATTTTGTTTCTCTATTTTACTTAGCCAGGTATAGAAAGGGGAGACCCTGAGGGGGTTGGCTTTTGTTTCTCCACCTCTATTCGATTACATTAGAGCTGTGGCTCCACATTTTGGCACTAATTGAAAAAGACTCTCCTTTGCAAAGGCTTCAGGGCAAACAGTTTCACTGTTTTACTCATTTGTCATCATTCTTATTTTATTTTGCTTCACTTCACAGACCAGAAATTAAATCCTGATCAGAAGCTATCACAGTGCAAAGAACAAACTCTTCATCATGGATTATGTGTGTTTGAGCATGATAAGTAGCACCATTTCTGAACAGCATCCAGCTGCAGAAGTAACTCAGGATGGAGATGCAAGATAGAATTCAAACAAATATTCAGGCAGCTACTTGCAATGTTCAGTGAGCAACCACACAAGAAAAACAGCAAGAGCAAAGAGATGAAATGACACTTCACAAATAACACATTGCCTGAAGATTATTCACCAAAATACTTGAGGATGGTAACCAAATGATGGAGAGGAATTAATCTGTGTGGGAATTAATTTTTTCCTTTAACAAAATAAAACATGTGGAAGTGCTATCATCTAATCACAGCAGCAAATCTGACCAACTTCTTTGTCATAATTTCTCTTTGGGTTGCAGCAATCCTGAAATAAAAAACGAGAAATACAAAGGAGAAGTAAGGAAAATAAAGAAACATCCCAACTGCTGTAAGCCAACATCCAACAGAAGTAAAAAAAAAAAAATCAAAAATTTTGCCATTAAATTTTTAACCTATTAGACATTGATTCTCATTGCAGTTCATGTTTCCACAAATATTCCAAATTCATAGATGGAATTATCACAAAGAAATTATCATGACCTCTCCTGACTGCTCAGAAAATTAAGCAAATCTATGAGGTCCAAGACAACCTTGAAGGAAAACCAGACCTATTATAACAACTCTTGGTATTTCTAGGATTAGCTCATATTTTGTGAAGTGATGAGTTTTGCAACTCCAGCAGAAACTTTACAACTCAACAGCCCAGACACAAAATAAAAGTGACTATTAATGGGGTTATTTGTTGGCAGTCATTACCTTACAATAATTGCCACACAACTTGATGCTCTAATTAGTAGCAGTCTCTGCAAGGAGCCCAGAGCTGTTTAAATTTTAACCTTGGAGTTTCCTTTAATCTTAAATGGCATCTTCTGGGACTAGACACCCTCTGTCCCACCCCTGGTGGAGCATCTCTCTGGCTAAGCACTACTCAACACTAGAATCCATCTGCTGGGGAAGGGGAGGGAGAGGAAAAGGTACAGAAAAACCTTTTCATTTAAATTTTTAAGAAAGGGAAAGTCTTTTATTGGCTAAGGGCTGCAAACCTCTTCATCCATTTTCCTCTGAGTGTGTGCATCTTCAATTCCCTGAACTGAGCAGCTCACTGGCAATGCTGATTATTGCTGAGCCAGGAGAACAGCATTTGCATTTTATGACACAGCCATATAATCTACTTTAGCCATGCAATTTACATAAAAATATTGTGCTATAACCTACACATTACAGGGGAAGAGAGGGCTGTAATGCATCTCTCTCCTTAAAGTAAGAGATATGATTAAGAAAAAAAAACCAGTAAAGAAAAAGTGTAGCAATCATGTTTTCCAGACTGTGAACTCCATGGTCTTAATCAGTTTCTTGTGGTTTGTGTCTTTATATTTTTCCTTTTTTTTTTAAAGGAAGCAGTATGCAGTATCTTGATTTTTCAAGTCCTGCTGTGTCAGCACCAAAAGGAGAGCAGTAGAGCCTGGAACTGAATGGTGCAGGAGGGAGCTGACCATGTAAAAGGGGAAAGGTAAAATTAACATTTGGTTGAGGTCTCCAAAGCCCCACAAATCTGTCACTACAAAAGCAAATGTGCTTTGGCACTCCCCATGAACTAGCCTTGTGTCTGATTCGCAAGTTGCTGTTAATTAAAAAAACCAAAACCAATTGAGAGCCATCCCTGCCCCACCTCCTCTATCACAGATGGGTGCAACAAGACCTTTTACTCCATTTCCATACTCAGGTCTGTGGCTCCCTCTAAGGGCTGAAATGAGTTTCTCAGCAGCACAATCTGCAGCTGCCTCAGAATGATTGTTTCCCCGAAGCTGCTATTCCATTACAAAGCACCACATAAAGCAAAAATGAGGGTGTGTTTTTCCAGACCTCCCTTTTCCAGAGAGCTCTAGCATCAGTAAATCAGACTGCAGCATGTTTTGGAACATAGGCAGGCTTTGCATGCTCCTCATCTTCTCTGTACTCGAACAAGATTGCTATTTCTACAAGTCACTGTGTTAGCAACAAAGAAAGGGAAAACTAAAAAAAAAAAATTGAGATATGTATAGCAAAATAAGAATTAAATAGATAGATTAAAACCTCATCTTAATGAAATGAAATGCAGCCAGAGAGCTACAGACCAATCCATGAGAAAATATGTCTTATTCTGCCAGTCTTACAGCTGCAAGTGAAACGATGCTAACTGGGGATTTTAATGGTGCAATGAAGATTTACAGTGGCAGGAGTCTCATCAGATAGATGAGTTTTGCTTGGTTTTATTTTAATTTGAATCTGTCATTCCTCAGTCCCACACAGAATCAGACAATCACAAATCTAGAGAGCACTGACTGTAGGGAAAGCAAAGGGATGGGAACTGGCCCAGGGAAAGCAGCATCTGCAGAGAGCAGAGCCATCTGTCATTACCCCAGTCTCCCAAGGTTAGTTCTGCACTCTGCAACTCTACCTGCCCTTCAGAAGAAGTCCCATCAGTGATTATTTTTGCCTGGCACTGTGGCAATCCTACCCAGCAAGATTACTTCAGGGCTATCCCTTTGTGCTCCGTGCCACAGCTGTCATACACAAAATTACACTGCAGCCTGTGGTGCCTTCAAGGATCAGCACAATTTATTAGAGATTTGGGGAGCTGAGTGGAAAGGGCAGCCCTTGGATTTTTCTTCAAGTTGATAATAGACATTCTAAATTCTGACCTGCATTACAAAGGTCTGAGAAGTATGTAGAACAACATATACTTGATTTTTATTGTTACTAATACACTAACAATAGCAAGATACAAGAAGCATCTGTCAAGTCCCATCATAATTTTTCAAATAGAGAATAAAGCATCCACTATCAAAACAATTCAGAGTGAAAGCAAATAAACCAGAATGAAAAAAAATGCCAAGGTTCCTTGACAGAGTTCATCTGAGAAAACATGGTAAAAAGGCTACAACTAGTGTTGTAGGCATTGAAGAGAGACATTTGGAGAGGAAGGGCAGAGGAGGATGACAGAACACTCTCATACACTGCAGTTAACTAGAACAGAGGTTGGCACTTCACCAGCCTCTCCCTGGGACTGTGCTCTCTGTGATAATTGATAAAAGATTCATGTTAATCATAAAAGTACTGGGCTTTGTATAAACCAAAATACTAAGGTCTGAAGTGAAGCATGAACACTAGATAAAGGAAAACAAGTGATTAAATAATTCTGTTTTAAATCCCCCTGTTATGAATATTATGTTTTCTAAATAAGTTGCATCTGCTACCAGTTTTCAAAATCAGACTTTCCAGTAGTCTGATAGATATTGCAAAATCAGACTTCCTGCCTTTGTTTGATCAATGCTGTCTCTCTACAAAGCCCAGACTTCCCAATTCTCACTGGTTTTATCTACCAAGGCCAGATGGATATCTATGAGGCTGACTATTGCCCAGAGACTTTATGGGTGTGTATTCAACCACCCCTGCTTACCTGGCAAAATTATAACAGCAAAAAACCAAAAATTATTAATTACAACGAAAGACCATACTATAAAAAAGCTGCAAACCAAGGTTTGATGGAGCATGGAGTGGGCAGTGACCTCTCTCTGACTGCTTGCTCCATCTATACAAAATAAAACAATCTAAATTTTGCCGAATATCAAGACTTTCTGTTCCTCATTGGTAGCATGTCCAATTCAATGGGTATATATCTCATTCACAAAGCAGGAATTCATGTTGGGCCCCCAGCTATGAGTGGGGTGTGTTGGCTGGCAGGCAGCAGGCTCTGCTTAGGAAACAATTACAGCTCGCTAAATGCCTGCAGGGATCGAACCTCGGCACATTAAAAGGCACGCTGGCTATTGCCTCCAAGGACTTTCTTTGTTCAAAAAGATGCAGAAGGCTCTCCTGCCCTCCTATTTGCACTGCCTTGCTCACACCAGGATGTCACTGCACACTGCAGGGAGCTTTGTGCTGGGTGAGCACAAAACTCTTCAGCCCATCTGTTTCTCAGCAGAATTCTCCACTGGAGGCTGAAGGAGGCCATCCATGGCCCTTCAAAGCAGAAATTACTGCCTTTCAACTCTGCAGTGATAGGCTTTTCTTAAGGGTCTATACACCTTTTCTTTATATTGATTTACCTCTGTCTGATCTTTATAATGATCTGTTAACCAAGGAGGAAACTCCAAGTGCAGACAGCTGCCTAAAGAATATTGCTGTGCTCTGCTCTTCTTTCCCTGCCCCTCAACACACACCTTTCCACGCCCAGCTGTCTGCATAACAACAGGACACTTATCTTCAAGCAGGAATTCAGTATTCTCCTTCATATGAATGACTTGCTTTGTGTATCAGCAAAGCCCAAAGAGACCTTTGAATTCCATCACCTAATTGCTACATGAAATTATTCCAGCATTTGGTATGTTTTCAGTGAAGTTCATTACAATAAGTGACCCAAGAGATATCACACTCTACATTATGCAAGTTTCTTCTCTCAGATACATAATAACTTATGAAAATCCTCAGAAAGTTCACTTTTTTCCATCTCACCATAAGTGCATCAGAACATACCATACAAGAGCTAATTTTCTTTAATATACTCCCTGGTACCATTCAGCTGCACATTACATTATCCATAATGCAGCAG
The DNA here is from genome assembly GCF_029582105.1 of Oenanthe melanoleuca. Classification (NCBI taxonomy): domain Eukaryota; kingdom Metazoa; phylum Chordata; class Aves; order Passeriformes; family Muscicapidae; genus Oenanthe; species Oenanthe melanoleuca. The sequence continues at coordinate 10,514,213 of NC_079340.1, forward strand.
TCATAGCAGATCAACTTTACATCATATCAGACACTTCATTATGGCAGCTGAATTGATTACTTGTGTAATTGAAGGGCACCAAAAGGAAAATTTTTAATCATTTAAGTGACTCATCAGCTTCATATACAGAATGTCTTGCTTTAGTGGCACCATGCAAAGTGTCTTAGCAAGGCCACAGCATTTTTGCTCACTTAAGCCACTTCATATTCTTGTCATCATTGTTGGCAGCACAATCCTACAGATTTACAAAAGGCAGAGCATAAACTGAATGTTGACTATAAAAGATTTCTTTTGACTATCAGACAAAGAACTTTGCAAGACCTAATCAAAATCCAGGGAGACAAAAGTAGTTTCTGATGGGAGTTTTTGTGAGTCTGTTTTTGTCCTGCTGTTCTTTTTTTTTTTTTTTTTTTTTTTAATTTTAATATTTCACTCACCATAAGAAGCCAACCTTTTCTTTATTTTCAGGGGTCAGATGGAAAAACCCACAGACACTTTTAGTATCATATTGTTCTTTTATTTTCAGCTTCACTTGCTGCCCACCTTCTAAAGCAGCAAAACCTCTGCTGCAAACAAGTGCTTAACTTGCTGCTGCCAAGCACACTCAGCACTTTCCTTGTCTTGACACTGAGGTGCTGTTCAAAAGTTTAAAAAGCAGTACCTTAAGGATTTTGGAAATCCTTCCCTTTTACTTGAAGTCTTAATAAGACTTTCTCCACTGCTGTCACATACCATGGAACAAAGAGCAGCTCAGGACTTTCCTGAAACTTACTTGATTTTTTTTTTTTTTAGCTCTAACCATCTTCAGAGTTTCAAACCACAAAACCTGGATTAAGCCCACTGGCTCATTTTCACAATACCAGCCTGTGTAGCTTTGTCATTCAAGTCTGTGCTCCATGCACCTGACAGAAAATACCCTCTTCAAAGCTATTTGCAAAATTATGACAGATCCAAGTTTCACAATAGGGATGTGTCCCTATCAAACCCTTATGGCAGACTATGAAGTAAGAGCAGCTCTATTTCATTCTCTCTGCCTTTGTCATATCCCAGCTTTTATTTTCTAAGTTTCTTCCTTTTATATTTCTACTGTTGCTTCCTGCACTAACCCTCTGCCCACTGTCAGAGAAGGATGACCAGCTCTAGCAATTTCCTCCCTGCTCCTCTCATTGCAACTGAGGACTGCAGAGTTTTTGTGGCATCCCAAATTTCCCCTCTCCCAATGGGAAGATGAGCCCCTCTACATTCCCCATGACCCAAATACACAGAGGCAATAAACTCCATTATATTAAATATATGATACATTGACCACAAAATGACTACATACTCAGAGCTGATTGAGGAATTTCTTCCTAAGAAACTCTTGGTCTTTATCCTCAGCTGGGGGAATAGAAAAGGCACAAGACTCTCAAGAAGATTTAACAAATCAAAAAATTACACCTATTACTAAATTTAACTTATATCTTTGAAATCAATCAAACCTTTCAAAACCTTAAAACTCCTGTAGTTCAAAGCAAGCAGAGTGCCTTAAAAAAGCAAAAAGGAAAGCTTATTAATACAGCCTTGTTTAAAAAACCAGGAACACTGTTTTGCTAAGAGAATAAAAAACACTGTAATGAAGCTATGTAATGCAAAGTAATTGATACATAACAAAATCATTAAAAGGATTTCTTTAGGGTTAAACTCTCAGGCTTCTGTCAGTCGTCTCCTCACGCCCCCAAAGCCCAGGCTGGGCACAATCCCATGGCCACTGCCAGCCCTGTGCTAGTCACAATCCCCCAGAGAAGCTGGGCTGACACTGCCCTAGGGTTTGCTGCCACCCCCTGCTGCACCTGCAGGCAGAAAAGTCATTTATTCCTCATGAGAGCAAGCAAGCAGGTCAGCTTCTGAGAGCAAAGGTGAGGCTCAGGGAGCTCATCTCATAATCACCATAAACTGCATCATGGCTCCAAGTGTGAACAATGGAGCAATCCCTCTGGTTTGAATAATGGTAAAATGTGGTTTATTTATTAGAAGTGGGAGTTTTACATTAATTCTCTCAGGAGTTTCAGCTCACTCATCCAATAGGTTGCATCTTATGGGTACAAGCAGTTTCTTTGATTAAATTATACTGATAATCATCAGTCTCCCAGTGAGATGAGTCATACACTGACTTGAAACAGGTTAGTGAGAACTCTTTAATTTTTCACTCCTGGCACCACAAACAGTTCTTTGCAAACCAAATCAGTTCTGGTACCTGAGTGCTCCAGTGAGCCACATGAAGCCACCCCATTTTCTCCTGTGAAATTCAGAAAGGTCTCAGATGTGTTATGTTCAGCCTTAAGAACAAATGCTACAGGAATAACTGAGTGAAGGTATAATGGCTTGTGATGACCAGAATGACCCAATAATCCCTGCTGGCTTATCTACTGTGAATCTATAAACTCACCCAAGAGTGTGACAGACTGCTCCTAAGTGGAGCTGTCCCCAAGCAGATCAAAGAAGCCAGCACTTAAAAATATAAATGCCAGAATGCACTGGAGTGATGCTGGACTTGTACTGAAAATTCTATTTTTAGTCTTTAATTTATTCATTTAAAGTAATAATCCTGGTAAGCATAATTATTATGGAAAGCAAGAGAGTTTTCTATCCCTCTCTAAATTTTATTGGAATTGCCTGTAGATTTGCCACCAGCAGACATCCTACTTTGTTGGCCCAGTTGTTAAAGAAAATATGGACTAAAGCAAGCATTTAACTATGCTGTATAGTCAACTTCAGTAAAATCAATGGGATTAGCTAGGCTGTGCAATATTAAAGAGCTTTGTAGGTCACTGCAGAAATGGGATCAGATGTTGCATTTTCCCTGAAAAAGCACAGCAACTACCAGGGACTGTGGTAAGTGTGGGAATAGGGCAATACAGGCCAAATGCTTAACACAGAAATAATCCTTTGGAAGCCACAGGGAAAAAAAAAACAGCCAAACATTCAGCTGAAAGGCTGAAAAGCTACAAAGACCCTCCAGAGCAGGGGGACTCTTTGGGGAAAAGATGCACACATGCAATTCCTTTGGGTAAAAAAAAAAGAAGGGAGAGCACTGGTACAACCTTGAGGCTTCTCTGGGCTGCACAGGAGCTTGAACTGCCCCAGCTCCACCCCAGGCCCTTCCCACAGACCCCAAAGCAAAGAGCTTGGCTCAGCTGAACAGAAAACTGGCCCTGGAGTTTGCATTTTACAGCATTTTCTCCCTTTCTGCTTAGCCTCTCTTCCTGTGATTCCACAGTAATCCTCAGAGACCATATTTCTTCAGATGCTGTTGCTCCATTACAAAAATGCTGCATTAAAACTTACTAAAATCCATTGTAGAGCAAGATGGTCAATATTTGCATGCTCTAGGAGAGATACTGCAGATATTCAGTATGTAGAACAGGGACTAAATGCCTAGGAAGAAAAATCAAGCTGCAGGAGGATGCAGATGGTTGATACAGGAAATCAGTTTAAGGTCACAGCTGAATTTAAGGTCAGAGCTGAATTTAAAAAAAGAAGGAGAGAGGAAAGCTGTTATGAACTAAAAATAAAATATACAGACTACACTGTTTCAATAAAGCAAGAGCCCATATTTTAACCACTCAAATTTCATTTTAATATAGATCTTCAATCACAAACAATGCTGGACAGGTGAAAATTTTGAAATTGCAACCAAGTCCAGATTTCTATGATGTTTGCCTCCCAGAAATTCATTAGCTTCTGGACTTACTATGATCTATTTTTCATTATGAACAAATTCCCTTTTTTTTAAACTCAGTAGTAGGTTGAACACAAAGGTGGTGCTCTGCTACTGGTATATCCCTGCATCTTGCAGCTCTCATATATCAACAAAACAGTTTGTACCATAAATTATATGTGATCTCCTAGTGAGCAAAGATATTTTGTGATTTTTTTTTTCTAAATAATCAATAAGCAAAATCAAATGTAAGGATACGTTTGTGTATTTACACACTATCACACAAGGATTGTAAAAAATCATATATGCAACTCCACTCAAAAAAACAACCTAATTTCATAATTTTTTATGTCTAATTATATATATTGTCATTAAAAATATGGAATGAGATGAAGAAAATCCACAACAATCTCAGAAGAACACACTCAGTTCTGAGCATCATAAATACTTGCACATATCCTTCCCTTGCCATTTCTCTTTTTTAGTCCATGTGTATTAGGAACAAGTCTTTTTTTGGATTTTACAGGCTTTTCTATACCCTACAAAGTCAGAGGTTTGGGTAGTTTCAATAATTTCTGGTTTTCTTAGGAAGAAAAAAAAAAATGCAATTTTTTTTACCTTCCAAGCAATTTTATAATACCATAACCAAAATGCACAATCCCTTCTCTCTGAACAAAACTGCTGGATTGCTTTGCTGCTCTTCAGAACAGGCAATTCTCCACTCAAATGATGGAGAAGAGTATTTCATTTCAGGAGTTTGTCACAAGGATCAATGGTTGGGTTCTCTGTATCTTCTAGAGACCAGCTGGGATGATCTTCCAACATCCCTAAGTGAGGACTCCAGTCCTCATACAGCTGAGCTGCAGGACCTGCCTGCTTCTTTCTCCTGATATTACAATTTTCACTGCCTCAGGAGACAGAGAGCTGGAAATAGAGCATCTCAAGTCAGAATTAGTTCACTGGGCTTTGAAGCTGTCTCATGAGCCTCAGTATGTGCAACTAAAGGAGGACCAGCCTAAAAAAACCTCCAGCTATTAATGAAAATCATTGGAAACAAACCCTCAAATACTCAGAGGGCCTTAGAAAGAATTGACACCAAAAATTAATCTCAGCAGTGAAGTTCTTCTGATCTCTGTTATAAACTGAAAAAGAACAGCAGGATTTATATAACAATAGGTGCTTAAAAAGTGGCATAGAAGATATTGAATATTTCACTAATGTTAGTTCTTACAGTGTTGTTTGAATTCTGCAGTCAAACACAAGGGTTCTCTGAGCCTGACAGAGCTAAAGCACAAATAACTGAATCTAATACCTGCTTCTAAGCCTTTTCCCTGAGCAATAAATGTTCTAATTGCAGAAAGCAGGATCTAGCTTCCCTTTTGTGCTCTACACGTTGTCACATATGGATGGAAATAATTAGCATTTGTCAGAAATGTTTTGGCTCCAAAAAGTTCAGTGAAAGCCTAAGTATTTAGGAGATGTATCAATAAACATTTCATTAAGAAAAGCTGGTTGGGGCTAGGACTATCTATGCCAGTGAGACATTCTCATTGCTCTGGCCCTAATGCTAAAATCTTGGATGTACCTTTATGAGCCTAGCTGGGCATCTCTGCAGCCTTCTAATTGAAATACCAAGGTTTCAATGCCAGAAATGGCACCCCAGTATGGATCTGATTGTGGAAGCATTAAAATGAAGCTGAAATCTTACAATGTAAAAGAAAATGAAACATCAAATCTCAAAAAACTTTTCTGAAACCAAGCTTCTGTGGTGTAACCAGCCTCTTTTGTGGCATATGTTATGAAGCAAATTATCTTTTTACTGAACCAGGTGGGAAGAATGAAAAATCTATAGCTAATTTAAAGTCTGCCTGCTACAGACAATATCTAAAATGTTTTCCAAATGCATAATGGCAGAACAATTCTCCTAAACAAGGGGTTTGCTCAGTTGCCCTCCAGATCATCATTGATACTCTTTCAACCATTGCTAGTCTCTAAAAAAGTTCATTAATTTTCTCTCAGAAAGTTTCTCACCATCTGTCCCAACAGCACTCTAAAATGTTGCAGAAGTGAAGGATAGTACATCCAAATCCATTGCACACACAGCTCTTAGTCCTCAGCATGAAATTATTTGGTCGTCCTCCTGAGACTGATGGTGCTTGTGCCTTGGAGCTAACCTGAACTTCTTTCTGACACTGTTCCAGCACCAAACAAGATTAAGAATAGTGTTGTGAAAACTCTGAGGAACATCAGCATGTGGAACTCATAAAAGTGACTCACACAAAGTAGAAACCAGAGCATTGCAGTGTCACCAACTTGAATCTTCACACACAAGCTTCAAACTAAAGCTGAATTCTGCCAGCATCACAAACTATCACATCTATTCCTGTTAGTCAATTCTTTGCTTTCCAGAAGCATCTCTTAGCAATGAGGACTGAAATGACTGATGTCTCCCACCTTCCCCTTTTCTTAGAAAGGGTATTTTCTTTCTGGTTCCTAAAACCACAGATTTCAATTCCATCAAGTCTCTGTCCATCACAGGGATCTCCAGACAAGCTTCTTCAAAATGTGAGTCAAGAAAAAGGCAGGATATGCTGGTAGTTTTTTCCTCAGCTGAATATAGTCAGGCTGAAAGGCACCTGATGCATTTAGTATTTTTATTCTGTACTAAAAAGCATAAAAATCTGTGGGTGTATTTTTACTGCACCAGCAGCACACAAAAGAGAAAGCAAGAAGTGCTGCATAAAAAAATTGCAGTAGGAGAGAGCAAAGACAAAACTATTGAAGATACTGAAAAATAAATACATTTGCAGGATCTAGATACTTTATGGATGTATAGAAAGGGACACCTGAAGTACTACTGACTGTCACTACATGTGTTGCTGCTTTTAATTAATTAGGAATACCAAGCTAAGCCAGTCTGAAAGTGAAAGGAGACTGACAGTAGCAATTCATACACTTATTGCAAAAGTCTTCTTTCACCATCAGGAATGTTCAATTTGGGAATATGACCATTACGTATATCCCATTAAAATAAATCATGACCAAACTGCCAAAACTCCAAATGGATATGCACAAATTCTGTCTCTAGAAAGTACATAGGAACCAGAGTGCCACACATTCATAGTGGCAATTTGTCCTGGATTTGGTGATATCTGTAGCTTACTGAGGCCTGGAGTTACAAGAGAATTATAAAACACCAAGAAATACAGTACAAACAGCATGGTCAGAGCACATCCAACACACACAAGAACATGTAGAGCAAATCCAGGGCACAATAAATGCTTGTGCTTCTTTTCAGGAAACCTTGGACAGAACTCTGGTAGCTGTAATTACATGGTTTTACCTATAAAAATATATAAAGATGTTCATAATAAATCAGAAGTGTGCCTCTAAACTCAGTAATGGCATTTGCTATAATGGATTCCCCATCAAAGCACTTCAGATATGCTCACCCCCTGCTCTGACTCCTCCACTCTCCCTTCTGTTCTCTTAGCTTTATTTTCATCACAGTTACAGAAGTTTCGTGCTGAGCAAGTAAAATGATAGTTCCTTTTCTAAAAATCTTTTGATGTTTCCCAAAATAACTGCATCTACCAGACCTGTGAACCAGACCAAAATACCCTTTCACTAGTATTCAAAGGCAGAGAAGATAAACAGAGCTGTATATGAAATAAGAATATGTCCCCCTCTGCAGAAAGTCCTTTCCAATCAATCTTTTTCTGATATTTTACTGCTCAGATCAACACAGATATATACTGTCCACTTTTTTTTTTTTTTTTTTTTTTTTTTCTCCTGGGAAGAGGACAGTTTACTTGAAGCCACAATCAAATGAATCACATTTCCACCTTGTAAAAAATTAAAGCAGCAAATTAACCCTCAGATGAGAGGTACATCACACTGCAGAATATTGGATTAACTTAACTTAGAGCAATCCATCAACTCAGAAAGGAGGAAAGACTCATCCATTTATTCTAGATAATTTCTTTTGCTGAAAGGAAATTTTTCCATTGCTATCTGCAGAGAAAATAGTTTCTCTATTCTCTATGGGATGTGCCTAGAGGAGGAGGCATAAATACAGCTCAGGTTCCCCAGGTGGAGGCTCAGCTTTACCCCAGGAGCTGTGGAGGCACAGGGCTTGCCAAAAACCCTGCACATTGTCCCTCTCAGCAGTGCTGAGCAGCTAATACTGCACCAGAGCTGAGCTTGCTCCCCACCTGAGGAGCAGGGACACTGACCCTCTACCAGGTTACTGATCAGATATCTTTTGATTTTTCAGTTTTCCAGTGAAAAATTTGCTCCCTGTGCATTTGTACAGCACCCAGCACAATCAGCACCTGATGCTGGCAAGAACCTTGTGCAGTGTCTCTGACAACAGACTGGCAGGATTATGTGCAAACAGAAAATCATTTTAGCCTGACATTGCTGTTCTATAGATTTGGATTCCCAAATCACCTTATTTTGTCATAATCTTTGAAACTGATTAGTTTGCATATAAAATCACAGTCCTTTTGGCACAGGATTTCCATACCTGGCTGCTTGTCAGTGCTTTGTGCAGAATTATGAACCTCTGTTCCCCCATTAGCATTCACTGCAGCAGAATGATGAATGACACTGAAGATGTGTTTATCTGATGTGATTTCTCACTTGTTTTCACCCATTTACTATATACTTCATTTTGTTTCCTTTATTGTCTTCAGTCTTTTACCTAGGAAAGCTGTTAATTATTTTTTTTCATGACCACCATTTTCTACATATCCATGAGCCTGATCCAGCTCCTTTGAAAGAATTCCTACTGACTTCAGAGCACACTGGAACTGGTCCCTGTGGAGGGTGAAAGTGCCTGGCATGCCTAATGCTGCTCTACCACCACCCACTCATCCTCTCTGGTTCTTGTCTCTTTTGGGGCTTGCCAATAAAATGCTAACATCTACCCCCCTTGCTTGCATTTCAGAAATATCCCAACCCCTGGCCATGCTGACAATCCTGCCTAAGCCTCAGTCTGCACTCTGACCTCAAAAAACAGCAATACCTTTGATACCCAAAAGCCAGCTCATCTTGTCAATCTCTGAACCAGCAGGAAGGTCTCATCATTTTGTGACATGCAGCTTAATCCATGATTGATCTTGCTCCCTTTTAAGCAGTCAAACATATGGGTTCTACTTCTCCATCACCTGTAAAAAGCACTTCTTTCTGGTTGTGACAGTGCAAACACAATGCAGAACACACAAGAATTTTCCCCATTACAGGATGTAAGGTAGCAATCTTTACCTTAGGACTTTTATTTTCCAATTCACATGCAACATTGCAGGATGTATAATTTCAACTGGAAAAAACAAATAATGCCAGAAAGGATTCAGCTCATCCTCCCTCTCCATAAGCCCAGCCAAAGGGATTGGCTTTTTAATTATCCAGCAAGAGAGTCAGTAAAACATCTCCACCTCCTTCACAGGATCCTCAGGCTCCAAACTCATTATCAGATTGCTTTTTAAGAGTCAGCAAATTAAACTCCCTCCAGCGTTATAATCACCACAGTGATTATAATTCCATGGTGCTGTGGAGTTTTAGGATGCTACAGACTTGGAGCCACTGTTAAAACCACAGACTGCAACACACAGCCCCCACCAAGCAGCACCACACTGGGAAGCTCAATCTGCTTACTGGAACAATCTTTAAATAGTATTAACTGGCAGACAGCATTTCCTCTAGCTCAGGCTGCAGCAACACTAGGGGGTTGTAATGCATCCTGAATAGAACACAGCACATGCTTCATAAGCTGTCCTAAAACTGGCTCTGATTTATTAGAGATTCAACTCTCCCATAAAGTGGGCTTAGAAAGGCAACAGAAAAAAAATAAAACAACCTGTACATTATTTTCAAACTATTGCTTCAAAACCTGCAATTTTTCTGATAACCAGTTTATTTGAAATCCACTATTTTTTGGCTAACCATTACAAAACAATAATTGAGAATATTTGTGAAAGCATTCTACTTGATCAAAAACAGTAAGTCAGAGATGGCACCTTTAGGCTCTAAAGTTTCCTTTACAGAAAAAAAAAAAAAAATATCCTCTTTTATATTTTAGCCACAGACTTGAAAGATGAGTGTGAAGGGCTTGGACCATTTCTCAAACATTTAGCACCTGGCCAGGTGAGGTCCAGGTATGGATAAAATCTGGCTGGACTTTAGAATCAGCTTCTAGGAGCACTCTTAAATCTGGCTGTAAATAGATGCCAATCTTAATCTAGTTTCTTTTGGAACTCTGTCCTTTATTAGATTCAATAATCACTCTTCTGAATGACAGCAGAGGGAAATTCACTAAAAACTGTTTGGAAGATCTGAAAGGATCTCTCCCAGAGTGATAATTACTATGTTTCCATTTCTGTTAATGACACGTAAGAACTGGAAACAAAAGTAGTGGTGGAGGATTAAGTAATTACGGAGTATTAGATGCATTTGAAGAGCAGGGTCACAGGAAAAGGCAGGAGGAGGAAAGAGTGAGCATGCTGTGGGCTGCTCATCAGCTTGGAAGCTGTAAAACATTCCCCCTTATTCCCAGCGTGGTGGTTGTAAAGGACAAAGACTCACAGGACAAATCAGCTGTTCTTTATTGTCCCCATTCTGGAGAGCCACAGCTTTTATGGGTAAGTAAAGCTCTTGTTAACTATAGATAGATACAATCTCTAGTCTGTGATTAAATTTCTCTCATCTAGAAATTGCAGATGTATGTGACAGAAATAGAAAACTAATTTAGGATCATTTAAATATACAACTGTAGTTCTGTGATAAATGCAATACCATAGGTGACCTAAAATTCTTGTGTCTTCTATTTCAAACAATACTTAACACTCACAGTCACATGAAAATCAAAGCTGGTTTAAAGAAAACTAGCCAATTATGAGAATGGCAATGAACAGGGAACTTAAAGCACTGGAAAATGATGAGTTCTTATGAAATTTAAGTATTTGAAAGGGAACTGAAATCCATTCCTCTCTGCTGACAGCAAATCTGCTCATGTGTGCCTCTGCATGCATTCTGCACTCTGCCTCCATGGGAGGACTGGGCTGCATTTAGGTGGTCCAGCCTTTGAATATGCTGTTTGTGACTCAGCCCTCAGCACAGGTAAAGCTGGAGTACAGGCTCTTAGCTATGACCTTCCCACGTGAAAGGATTTAAAATATGCCTTTGAGACTTGAATTTCCATTAGTCTCCAGATCATTCCAAGGTGTTGGGCAACTGGATCAAAGGGTTCAGCCTTCCACCTTCATCCACATGATGGCAACTCACATCACAGCTGGACCTTGTGACATCAGCAGAACTAATCTTAGCAATACTCAATATGTTTAAGGGTGAAATAATCTCTCTTTAAGAGCAGTATGACAACTGAGCTGCCATTTAGAGTAATTACCTCCCTAGCCAATTAAATTATTGCTCAAGTAAAGGTAAACATCTCAGTAGTTTTGGGGTGCTGATAAAATAGCAGGTCAAATTTAACTTAAAAGCACTTTAAACAGTCAGAGAGATGGGCACAAAACATAAGTGGACTAAACCAGTGTTGGGCAGGTATTACTTCTGGCCAAACTTCCTCTGTTTGTACAGGTAATTTCTGTAGGACTGGCCTGCTATTGCAATTCAGGTGGAGACAGCTGAACTTGCTGGGTTGTTTCTTCTGCATCATTTATGTGTACCTGACCTACTTTCTGAATGCTCTGCTCAGAAGGCTTTATCCTTTTGATATATTTGCTGGTCATGGCTCAAAGTTTTATGCCCACTTTTGCTCCTGCTCCTTCCAGCCTGCCTTTGCTCCCACAGCAATGTTTCTGCTGCCCAAGTACAAAACTCTGGGCAGGATAATGAGAAATGACAAACAGAAACCCACACACTTCTAAGTACAGGTTTGTCAAACTCAAAAAAAAATTCATTCATATAAAATCGTGTAACAATCGAGGCAATTTTTAGATGTAGGCTGTATTATCTTCCTTACAGCTAGAAATACTAAAGCCAGCCTGGAAAATAATTCCTGTGTGAGCAGCTTTCAGCATTCCCCTTGCCATTTGCTTCAACAGCATTACAAACCCATAATACATCAATACCATGGGGAAATCCCACAGCTGCTGCTTTTAATTCAAGTTGTTTTTCCTCCTAGCTTTTAAAGCATTGTATCAGATGCACGCAAATAAATCAGAGTCAAGAAATCTTATTGCTGCCTAGAACCCAATGAAAACTCAGCCACTCTTTCTGTAGAGCTGGAAATAGTCTGCACCAAAGCCAATAAACCTTCCTGACTGTACAGGCTGCAGGAAAGGAGACAGGGTCCCAAAAGCAGTTTTGAACCAGCTCCTCAAAGGCTCTCAGCCTCCTTTCTGAGGTGCTTTGTCAAACAAAGCTCCTGCACTTGAGGAAGGATGGGATTGAAGGCTCATACCATTCCATCTTTTCTGTTTCTAAGGACTTGTTTGTATCACAGGGTCACAAACAATCTAAAAAAAAATATCAAAAAAACCCAAAACAATCTCCCTATTCTTGCTCTGTTGCAATTCAAGTAACTTTTAATATCCATTCACCCAAACCTATCATTCTTGTGCTTTGGGATTCCTCCACAAGCATTAAAAAACATAAATTAAGTAAATAAAATACAGTGCTGCTTGGAAAAAGCTAAATTATCTTCTCACTGTTCTAATATAAAAATCCAGTTTTCAGAGGGAGCTGTTTTCTAATGGAGATACAATTTAAATTAAATCTATACAGAAAAAGTACTTCATTCAGGGCCCAGGCCAGGGAAGGACAGTGACACTCTATTGTTATTTAAACACTGGAATGGGATCTTTGCTATGGTCATTTGTAGTTAAGAGAACAAAACTATGTCCTGTCCAGTCTAAAAACATTTCAGACTAAAAGCACTCCAGCTTTACTGAAAGATCTGCAGAAACTCCTTCAAAAACACCAATTCCAGACAGAAAAAACAAATATCCATTTAAAAGAATTAGCCCATGATACAAATTAGAGAATATTTTAAGACTATAAGAAATATCAGAATCAGTGCTGTTCAATGCAGATGTTGAAGTACCTAGCACCACAAAACTATTTTATCCAAATAATTCTATCATTCCTTAATTTTTTTTTGCAAAAAAAGTAGAACAAAAGGAAGAAATCTAGTTACAAAATAATTCAGCCAAGACAAGCTCAGCACAGCAAAAGAATCTTATGACTTGCTCAGAGACAGTCCCTCCCTCTCTTTATTAAATGTTTCTTTTTCTGAAAAGCCCCTCCCACATTCTTTGATAATTTTGATATTAATAAAATTATTTAGATAATTTCTAATGATTGCAAGCATTTCTTCCAGACAAATAAAAGTAGGAGAAGCCTGCCAATATTCTTGAACCTGATAGCTCTAGGAAATGCCAAAAAAGCTTGCACAGCATTATGAAAACATGGATTTGTCCAGGAAAATCTTATTTCAACCTTCAATGCCCAAGCAACACCAACCCACTCATGCAGCAGAGCTCAAACCTACTCACACAGCACAGGTAACCAGGTCAACATAATTAAGTTAAAACAACCAAGAAATTACCCAGCAAAAAAACATATTGGATTTTCAAAATTGTTAAGACACCTGTGTCCATCTGCATGTATTTAAAATCTGATCTTTCTTGCTCTGCTGGGAATGAGCATAAAAGTAACACTTTATAGGTATTGATAAAGTGATGCACCAGTAAGCAGATTGTGCTGAGCAGAGCTCAGAATTGTAGGTCATATCTTACAGCACTGTGCTGCTCTGCACTAAGCACTGACAGATCCTATAAGGCCATAGCTTCTAAAATGTGTGTCAGAATTGAGAATGATCTCTTTACAGTACAAAGTCTCTTATGCTGCATAAAAATAGCCAAACACACACACCCACTAGGCAAGAGAAAATATTCCTGGCACCTCCATTATGCAAGCAACTTCTATACTGTGTTACAAGGATCTTCTTCACATCTCTCTCGTTGTAAAATGGGTCAAACACACACGTCAGGATCAAAATCATAAAACTCACCGCTACAGAATTTCAGACAGTGACACAAAAATATTTTGCATTTAACAGAATTTAGGCAAATTCCCACTAGATTATTGTGGAGATCACTGAGATTAGTAAGGCATCTCGCTCCATAGGTCATGCAGCACCCTTCCCTTCAACAGTGCAGGAGCAAAATCCTCCTGTCTCAATGGCTTTTTCCAAATCTTGAGTGGAGTCACACAAGCAATTAGCAAGAACAAGACAGGTGCAGGTGGAACACAAGTTACAGACAAAATTTACTCTTTTTTTTGGCATTGTAGCAGAGAAGCAAAAGAGAAATGAATACAGGCCTACAAGATATCTTTGTATTAGAGCTCTTCAAACAACATTTGTCACACACAAGCAGAACAGACAAATGCTCAGGCCTATTGACTTGCATAGAAGCAATCATTAATTAAACACTAGAAGTTCAGGAATTTTAATCTGGACAGTGGGACCTTTGTGCTGTGCCTGTTTAGGTGGAGTCAAGGCACAAAAGGCCAATAATTGCATTTGCTTTGTTATTTGTCATCTCTCCACTGGGCTCAGGGCTGGGCTGCTGCTTCCAGACCAGCCAAAAGCTCCTTCCTTTCAAAAAAAAAAAAAAAAAAAAAAAGCTGCTCTTTTGCTTGGCTAAAAACCCCTTGTAGGAGTTGTCAGCCAAAGGAAATCAGTGTTTTCTCTGCCATGGAGTCTAATTGGTTTTTTTCTCCACTGACAGCTCTTCAAGCTAAATGCAGGGAGCCAGAAAATGAGGCTGAATGCTCTTTGGCTGAGCCTATGGCTGATTTCCCATACACACATGATGACCATAGGGAAGGGCTCCTTTAATCCACTTTAGGCTGCAAAACTTAAAATGTATATCAACTGCCTGATCAAAGGCATCTTTAGAGACCAACATCACTCCACAAATGCAGAAAACTAGATCTCCAGTGAGCAAGACAGAAATTTCATTCATTTCCATAAATGAAGCCAGTTTATCCCCAGCTGTCACAATTTGTCTGATTGATTATCTGCTCACATGGAGCTTTGCTGCACTGACAATTTACTCCTCTTCCACAATACATGATGAAATCAACACCTCCTGGACCAAACCACTGTGAAAGAAGTTGAACTTTGATTTAAACCATCAAGTTTCCTGACCCCTTGTTTATTTAAAAAAAACTATTTATAGGTTTATAGTAATTAAATTTTATTTATATTCTGAAAATATTACACAAATTGTGCTGATGGTGCTTTGCTCATTGCTTTTGAGCACAGCACATTTGTGGCTGTTCCTGCAAGCATGACTTCCAGCCTTTGGATCTAGAATTTCCTGACCTTGCATAATGAATTGGAGCACCTGGGAGCTCAGGCTCAGCATTAGCCTACAAGTGTAGGTGTGTGTCCAACAGACCTATTCCCTAAGCACTAAGTCAGTGAAATTACCAGGCATGGAGAAAAGCACAACATTTACAGCATTGCTTTGTACTCATGCTTTAAAACATGAGTTTACAACATTTAGGTGCCTTTACACTAAAGTGAATTTTATCCCTATTCTCCATCCCTCAAAAAAAGGAGCAAGTTTAACAGAATACAATTAAGCAGCTCTTCATGCTATAGGTCATCTCTTTGGCACATCTGTTCTCCCTTGCTGCACTTGGCTGGCTTTATTTTGACTTATCTCACTGACCTGATTTAGGTTTTCATATTTTTCCTCTTATCAGTTTTCAGTCAGGGTTCTGCAGCCAATTTTCTTGTTGACTCCACAGGGTATTATAACATCAGCCACAAGCCAACAGGATCTGCTTCCTACCCTCAGTTTTCCTCACACACACTTTTTTCCTGCACTCCCTCCTTGGTGGAATTCAATCACACAAGAATAAAGACAAAAATTATAAAAATAAAGAGCTGCTTTCCCCCTCCCATGCAATCTCTATTTCACAACCCATTGCCATTTTTTCCTCACCTTAACAACATATCAGTTTGGGTTACCACAAGAATATCAGTATCTCTTTTTACCAGGGCCTCTTCTGAGCCTCTATTTCTCTATTAGTTTTCTCAAAACTTCTCCTGTCCATCTCAGTTTCTTTTTCTACCTTACTGCTAAGGGATTTCTTTACCTAATTAATAAAAAGAATAGATATTGCCCATCATGACACCCCACCAAAGAGCATTTTTGGCTGTCCTACCTAATTTATGACAATTAAGAGAATTTCAGATATTGATTATAGAATTATTTTTTTTAATCCTTGTGATTTATAGAGAACATTAATGTAAGTATTAGCCAGTCAGGCTTAAATTCCTGTCTTCATCAGCCCTTCCACCTGGGGCTCTCCTTTAAAACCTGCTGCTTTCTCATGTTCTTTGAATAGTAAAACGTTCAAAGGTCAATCCCATGGGATCATAGGCACTGAGAATGCTTTAAGGAGCTCAGGATGGGTCCATGCAGTCCAGAAGGGTTACAAAAGCAATGAGCAAAGGCTTGATTTTGGGGCTTTCCTCTGGTTTCCAGTTCTAGGCAAGAGGTGTTTTTAGTGCACACTTATGTATTTGGCCATTACACTGAGAATAATTAACCACAGTCTAGACCAGGAGAAAAGAATATTGGGGAAAGAAAATATGGGCCTTTTCAGATTCTGAAAGTGGGTGGAAGGAGATATTTCAATTCCCAGATGATGACAGGGCTCCAGACTTCTAGGAAAAGCTGTACTCATACATCCCTGCTCCTTTCCTCCTTGAAGGGAGTTGCTGAAGAATGCAGAGGAACAAGAGTTAAAAACCAGCCAGGTCAGGAGTTGTTCATAATTATATCCCTTCCATCCTCAGGATATGAGTTTTAAATTCTCTCCCCAGGTCCTTTTTAATCTCATGGTTTTTCTCCTAGCTCTCATCACCCCTGAGTGCAGTGACAAAGACACAAAATGTATCTTTTAACACGGCCCTAAGTGGCTTTCCATGGAGACACAGATAATAGCTTATCTGATTTATAGCACAATTTTCTTGCCATGGGTTTGAAAGTCTGAAGAGATGGAGAATCTGTTCCTCCAATGCTTTACTTCATGCACCAAGATAAGATAGTTCTACTGGACAGAATATATAACTCAGCCCAGTCCCAAAACAGTTGCATGACTTTCTGGAGATGAAATACAATAGTTCACCACTTGAGAAATTAAAAATATATATATATATATATATTTCCTTGAATTGAACTGCACCTTTCTTCTCCCTTCCCTGGTAACAAAATCAACAGCAGCAGCTTCTGCTGCCCCTGGTCACAGCAAAGTGCTCTCATCATGTAGCTGCAGCACTCACAGCCAGCAGGGATCTATTTGACCTCACAGGCTTTATTTGCTCTTAACACAAATACACTTGCCAGCCCTCCTGGACTTCTCATCTCCAACTGATGCCTTTATGTTTCATATGAAACAAATTTAATATCACATTCCCAGGCAAGGGGACCTGGAGCTTTATTTCAACTCCTATACAATAATATTTCCACTCAGCATACAGGTACATTTATTACCATGGGTTTATTTAGGACATGCCACAACAAACCAGCAATCATTTTATCTATTTTAGGGAAGAGCATTAAAAAATACTGTGAGAAAATAAGAGACTTACAGGCTGCCACACTTATATGAATGCAGGTCAATTTTTCTTTTTGCTTTGTTTTTAATTACATTGCTAGACAGACCCAATGGATATTTTGCAGTATTATGAGTTGAAATTTTAGTTTCTTCAGGCTAGATTTTATGCTTTTCAGCTTCTCTTGTCCTGCAGAACTCTAGGAGCTTCTCAACCCCAGCCCTCATCCCTCAGCTGTTACAGGATATGTCAAAATAGAGACTTGTGTTTCCTGCCCTGGTGATACAATACATTTACAGAAAACTACAGTCAAGAGATGGCCAGATGACAATTTCAATAAGGAAAAAAAAAAAGAATGAGTTATTTTCTCTCTCAGTCCAAAGTTATTTTGTGGCACTTTTCTCTAGTCCATGTTCTGCAAGCTAAATTACAAACAAATCCAACATAAATATTTCAGTGAATTTTAGTGCAATTAAACAGGATGAAACTTCCAGCAAAGAAAATCCCAATAAGAAGTTGATTACTAGAAGTTAAGAAAGTATACCTGGGAAAAGATAATTAGTGCCTTCTTTTACTGTTCTTTAATCACTTATTACCAGAGACACTAGATAAATCTCAATAGAACTCTATTGTGAATAACAAACATATCTTTACACTCTGGAAAAATACATTACCTTGTTTTTCTGCTTTGAATGATGCTGATGACAATAATCCATGGAAGAACCCAAAGCATACTAAAGGTGACAGAAGAATAAGCTCAGTATGTGAAATTACTGAAGGAAGAGGCAGCAAAGCACAAGGCATTTGACTGGATTAAGTTGTTTCAAGCCCTCAGATTGGCTCATACAGACCTCACATTGCTCAGGACCCAAACAACAATAAATAATACCAAGAGTATGTTGAAGGATAGAGTCTATACTTCCTCTAGGAAAAGAAAATTTCTACACATGTGAGTGGCTATGAAAAGGAAAAAAATCAGAAGCATTTCTGTTTTGGAAGGGGCACAATCAGCTGCTGAAAGAGGGAGATGTGTGGGATTCTCTGAGGATTTATAGGTCAAAACCAGCCCAGAGAATGGACACAGCAGTGGCTCAGGGGATCCAAAGAGCTCCCTGCTCCTGGCTCTTTCCCCTGCAGGAGCCAGGTGAAATTCCTGTGCTTCAGCCCATCTTCTGCACTGCTGTCTCTGCTCTCATTAGGATGATCAAAACCACCTCCCACAGCACAAGTCTGGTTCCTATGCCTCTTACTCAGTGTCTTATGTACAGATTTATGTGTGAATTAATAATCTATGCCATCAGCTCAGGAAAAAAAGCCTTTTGTAGCTCAGCCTCAAGGGATTTCCAAACTCAGGCCCTGCAGGCAATGAGCCCATTCCCCTTCTTCTACAGTGAATTCCTAAAGCTGGTGAGCAGGATTCCAGCAGAACTGCTGATTCAAGAGGATGAGCAGTATTCCTTGGGAGGTGTTTATTCTGCCAAAAGCCTCCTCAGAGGGCAGGAGGGCAGGCATCCCTCCAGCCTGGCTGCAGAAAACCTGGAACAAATCCTCCTGGTCTGCCCCTAGCTCCACCCTGCCAACAACCTGTTCCAGCACAGGGTGAAACAAAATGCCAACACCCCAGAATTCTCCACAGGAGAGAAATGAATACCTTTTTCTGGTCACTTTTAGTCACAATCTGTATATCTCCTACTGCTTTTTCACATAAATATCTGTCTTAACAGTGTCTGCTTCACTGGCCCTGCAGAAGCATGGACTTAAACACAAGGAGTATTGAGGAATCAATCCCAAGCTGGTTAAGTTAATCAAGGTTTTATGAATAACAAGAATGATAAAATTCTGAGTCCCTGAGAAAAGGGTTCAGTATTTTAGCACTGTTATAGTTAAATGCTGTTTTCTGTGAGGGTTTATAAGTAACTCTTCCATCAGCTACTGCTCATACTAATTTCAAAGCAGTACAGACTGAAACCAGAGGGGTGCTTTAGAAGGACTTTGTCTGTCATCATGCATGTGGTGTTATTCTACTGATCTGTTCCCTGGAGGAATGGCAAAGCACTTGATTAAATGACCCAAAGAGTGACCAGCAGACTGTCCCTGCTGCTTGTAAAACAACCTCCTCCATCTGAAGAAACCCAGGTGTCTTTCCATAACTTCACAGATCCTGAACCAGAAATTTATTAGAAGAGTATTTGCAAACATCACTGTTGTTCTGATTGAGAGCACAGTAAAATGCCAACACATTTTGGGTTGTGAGAAGATGAAAGCAGAGTTCAGCAGACAATTCAATCTCACAGGCTCCTAATTTATTTCATGTTGCTCAATCAGCAATTGCAGCCTTCTGCTCACTCCCACTAGATCTTTGTTTAAGATCAAACCTGATTGAACTGTTAAGGTTACTCAGGGGTTTATTTTCTGGTGGTGTTTTTTTGTTTTTTTTTTTGTTTTTTTTTTTTTTTTTTGTTTTTTTTTTTGTTTTTTTTTTTTTTGTGTGTGTGCATGTAAAAAGCTGCATCCTACACTACTTTATTTACACAAAATGATTTATTCAGCAAATTTTGGCAGGAGAACTGGACCTGATGAATCCAGCCATTTCTCTAGAGATAGCTTATTTAAAGCACAAAAGCAAAACTGCTTTTGATTTTTTAAGTCAAACAGTTTTTCTTCTCAATAGGCAGTAACAGCTTTTAATTGTGTTCTACTTCAACTTCCTTTACTTCATCCTCTTTTCAAAACAGCTCAGGACACTTTTGTTCCTCAGAGGTAAATTCCTGTGTGCACTAAATTAATGTGTTTTCATTAAAAAAAAAAAAATCTCACATTAATTAATGGATAGTTAGAGAAAGAGAATAAAGTGAGTTCAACAAACAAAAATAAGTGATCAATTATTAATCCTCATCAAATAATTTCTGAGGCACAACTCATTTTCAAGGAAGCCATTTGTAAAGCAGTTTATTTATTTATTTTATTACAGTTTTGGTAACATCCTACATGATATCCTGTAAACATTAACTACTGCAGACATCAGTTTTCCAGCAATATTTCTTACATTAATTGCAGCCACTTCAGGTCTTTTTGTTTTCAGAAAGTAGATGGAGGAATCTTCATATTGAAAGGACAGAAGATTTTGAAGAAATCAATAAAATAAGTGGCAACCAAGTGTCAGAACTGGATGCTATCCTACAGAGAGGTGAAAAGATGATTCATAAATCACTGACTGTGACATGCAGAATATCACTGAGATCATTAATAAAGTTGGAATGGGATGAGTTTGCAAAAACAGGTGCAAGGAATGTGGGAAACTAAAGTGCAGAAGTCTGATGTCTGCACAGGGAAATTGCAGGATTACAGGAAAGCACAGAGATACTAAACAGACATCATGAAAAAGGATAGTCTCCACTTATCTCCCCTTTTGTGCTCAACCTGTCTCTAAACATATTTTTAAGGAGCTGGTAAGAAGGTAAATAAAGGAGATACTGTTAATGCATTTCAATTTCTACAAACCTTTCAATACCTTTACCTAAGTTATCTTGGGATATGAGAGATGATTATCTGGTGAAGTCTGAAAAGCTGGATAAAGGCTGCTTTTACAATAGAAAGCCAAAATTATTAGAGGTTACCTTTGCTGGAATCTTTGTAATTCAATGTATTCATAAATGACCTAGAAATAGCAGAAGGGTAAGGAGTTTTTTCACTATTTGGAGTACCCAAAATTGACTGTAGAGAATTGCGGGAAAATTTTATCATCTTGTGTGGCTTGGGATAAAGAGGCACATCAAGCTCAGTGTCTGCAAATGCAAAACAACCCACTTGGGGGAAAGATGGCCAAATTATAAATGATGGTGGGGTTTAAGCTGACTCCCACTGCCCAGAAATGAGAGATCATTTTGATGAACTGCACAAAAACCTTTCTTAAACAGACAAAGAATGAGCAGAGTAGAAAACAGCACATGACAATCTCTGTCTGAATCCCAGTCCACCTGAGTCATGAGAGCACTTCCAAATTCTAGATCCTCACAAAGAATAAAAGTGAGCTGGAAAATTAATCGGGCAATTTATCAAAGTTTCTGTAAATACTAAGCAAATTGGCAGAGGAATTGCAAAGGAGGACTATAATAAAAATCCATCTGATTATGACAAACATGGAAGAGCAAATAGTGAAGGATAATTCCTGTCTCTTAGTACAGCAACTCAAAAGCCATCAACTTTTACCTTTCTGGTAAATATTTTAAAGCAAAGGGAAATATCTTCCTCTTACAACAGTGAAACTGTGGAACTTAATATCACTGTGTGATGTGGAGATAAAAATTATGAATTAACTTATACAGGTAAAAAAAAATTCTTTATAAAAGTTGATCAGCGTGTATTAGATAGATATTGATGCCAATACTAAGCATGTTCCTAAAAGCCAAAGTTGCCAGAAACAAAGGGAGAAGTATTTTACCTCATCTGGTTCTTGCATTCTTTCAGAGCCTGCCTCTGGCCACTGCCACAGTGGACACTCAGCTGAGCTGCAAGTACTGTCTTTATTTATGATAAACAGGTATTTAGAAATGACAGGCTTGATTTGAGTCCTATTAAGTAATTATTCCTCTCTCCTCCCCACCTCAAACTCTGCCATAGCTATTGGGTGTTAATTTCTGTTTCCAGTCAGAATCTATCCCTGCATGTTTGTGCCTGCACAAGAGCTCTGTGCTCTCTGAGAAGTGACCAAGCCTCTGACCTCCTGATGCTCTTGGAATAAATGAGCATGTTTAGGTCTTGACCCTTCAGGAAATTATTTTACAATAAGATATTAACATTGAAAAGAACTCAATCTTTTCCATGCTGGCTCACCAAAGTTTTCTATCCCATTCTGTTTAGAAACCCTGAGTAAGCACCTGGAATACCTTGGGCTTTGTGGAGATGACACAGAAGCTGAAGATCAGATCCTTGAAAGTTTGAATGGGATTCTCCTGGCTATTACTGAAGATAGTTAAGTATCACTCTGGATCACCAAGAAACAATTTGTACAATTCACAAGAATTCATGTTAGGTTTAGTTCATTGTGATAATCTGCATTTCAAGAAGTTATTCCTGCTGGAACTATAGCTGTCCTCAGGCTATGTTGCTTTCTCTTCTCTCTGCATAAAACTCACAAAATTACCTGTGACCAGATAAAGTTACTGGTCACTAAAATACCAAAAGCTCCAGAGAAATTCCAGGTTTAATATTCTATTTACTACACACTCTGAGGATTAATTTAGGGTGACCCTATCAGGTCAGGCACTCTAAAAGTAGTTTCTAGTCTACTTATACAAAAGTCCCTAAAGCCTTTGCACATTCTCCTAAAATGACATAAACCTGCATTTATTTGAGTCTCCAGGCAGATGGTGATTTACTGCCTTCAGGACAGCTGGCCACAGATCTGATGACAAAAGGCTAAGGGAATTGTCTGTTCTAATTGCTAGCCCAATAAAAGATGCTGTGCCTACCTACAGAATTAATTGCTAGGCCATACCTCAGGAACAGCTTCTTAATCCCTGACTTCCCATGCCTTATGCAGGCATCCTTTTATAGTCAGGGAAGATGAAACTGTTTTCCTCTTTGCTTTTCACCCCTGCTCCAATTCAGCACAAGGCAGAGCAATCAGTTGGAGCCACACCAGCTGCAATTCAAGCAGGTGACTGTGCCCATATATTCTGACTCAGAGAGCCTGTAAGAACCTTGTTAAATCAGAAGCTTGGGTCCCACAGATACCCACTCAGAACTCCAGGAAACAAAGGAGCACGTGAATAAAGCAGCTGCAAACCTCCTGCAGGTATTGCTAACACTCTTATCATTGCAGAGCAGAGATCCTTCCACCTACTCACAGGGAGTGGGATCTTCCCAACTCTGGCAAAGATCCTGAAGGGCAATCCACGATGTGCAGTGAAAGCAGCCCACGTGCTCTCAGAGATAGCCAAAAATGGTGAGTGGTGCTCAGATATTACTACAAGGCATCCTGCAGCACACTGGCATCATGTTTTCACTCTTGAACTTTGTTTCATGGCTACCAGCTATTGCAATTGTTTTATTCCTAAATGGCAAAAGCCTGGAATTGCCTCTTTTGTCTACACAGAGGAAATGAAGAAGCCATGTATGGAAGCAGATTTGGTTCTAACACTGATCCCTTTGCTGGAGAGCACAGACCAAGAGATGCTGCTCCATGCTGGGAGGGCCATCGGCCGCATCTGCTACGATAACCGTGAGTGCCACCGGGCAAAATCTGCTTTCCCTGGCTCTAAGGCACTGTTTTAAAAGGCATTGCAGTCTGCAACTCATCATAACTTCATGAGACCTGAGCACATCATGATATTCAGTTAGCTATGCCATTCACTGAGCTCACACACACCTGGCTGAATGCACCCCAAGCACTGCCTGAACTCTGGGTTTTCCCCCTGCATTTTTTACTTCAAGGTGGCACATCCCTGTCAGAACTGCTTTGAAATTACAGTAGGAGCAGAGCCTCACACATATCTTAACCAATTTTGCAGATTTGCCTTGGGTCCAAATCTTGAATGGCTTGGACTTCTTCCAAAGTAATAAGAACATTTATAAAGAAAAGCACTTGTTTAAAAAGTGTGTTAGAAAAAAAAACACAGATATTTAAAAAAAAGCAAACAACTGAGATATTTATCTATGCAAGGAATAGTCTTCTCTGAGAACTACTGCTTACATGCAGGAATTTTTTGTGCTCCAAACTGGCTGGATACCAGTTTGCTTGCTGGCCTCACAAGTTAAACAATTTGCATTTACTTGCCCAAAACAGTTTAAGACTTTTTTTATCTTTAACTCCCAGACAAATATTTATTGTACACTGAAAGTAACATTGAAATGTTCACCCAGTATCTCATATCCATTACCCTCTGCCTTCAAGCTGTCTTCTCTAATCCTACTAGTGTGGATCTGCACAGCTTTACTTAGAAAGTTGTGGGTTTGCCTCCCCCACTGTTCTTATGAAATCCAAGCATGATAGGCACCTGGAATAGATTCCACTAAGCTCCCTGTGAGTTACATGCATTCAGCAGGGAATGACACAATAGTTCAGAAAAGCTTTTCCCTGCAATTACATTCCTGGCTCATGCAAGTCCTGCACACAGCACTGCTGCAGCACACAGCCATCCTGCACATCTGCCTCCCTGAGCACAGGCCCAGCCAAGACAACTGTGACATGCTTTAATAAATCCTATTAGTGACACAGCAATAAATGCATCAAGGAGAAGAAAAATTACCTTCACCAATTCCCTGTCTGAATTCCAGTTGTTTATGCTCCAGCAGCACCAGTCCCTTCCTGGTGCCTGCCATGCACTCTGCCACCCAGCAGCAGCCCAGCTCTCAGCAAGACACTGTGCAAAAGCTGTGCCATCCTGCTGTTAAGCAAACATCACTGTCCAACTCTGTATCTTACAGTTCTTGGCACCCACAAAAACATTTCAGACATTAACCTTTCATTCATTACAAAACAAACTACAAAAACAAATAAAAGAGTTAGGGTTTTCCTCAGCAAGCACATGTGGATGGAGGCAGTGGCTTAACACCTTAAGTCAAAGTTGAACCAGGTTTAGCAAAAATCTGTTCCAAACTTGCATTTCCTCCACACACATATTAGCCTGGAGCCACCACACAAAAGCTTTACAGACTCTAACAGGGTGAGAAAGAACCAGGCTGCCTTGCTGCTCAGCATCTCAGTGGGACCCTTCCCACTGATTTAATCACTGATTTAGCACCTTTGACACCCATGCTTTGCTGCCCAGGTGCCCTTCAGGAGGAGCTGGTGAGGGTTGGAGTGATCCCATCACTGGTCCGAATTCTGACTGACCATGCAGAGAGTGAACCACTTGTCCAGGTTGCTCTGCTGGCCTTGTACAACTTGGCAGACCTTGGTAAGTAAGGTCTTTCTTTAAAGTCTTTTAAAGTTTTTCCATCTTAGAGCAAAGTATCATCTCCACAGTGTCACTGCCTTCCCATGCCCACGGGTTTGTGGGCTTTGTTTGTGCTCTCCTTTGGTTTTGGGGTGGGGTAGGGGTGGTGCTTGGGCTTTGTTATTAAAACACTACTGATACCTAATCAGGAACTGGCCACAGTATCTGGATTGGAGTACCAGCAATTACTAATACTATATTCAAGCAATTAAATTTTAACAGCCAGTTTTTGACCCCAAATGAAGAGATGGAACAACTTCATATGACAAATTGACTGTTTCAACTACTTCAGATTTGGTACATTAAAAGCTTGTTTATTAAAATTTCATTTCTATTTAATAATTAAGTTTCTATACCTTACTGAAACAGCTTCCATTTTCATTTACACAATTTTCAAGGCAAAAGCATCTCCACTAATTTAAAATATATTTGTCCTACACCACACAAGTTGTGAGTGGTAATGGAAGAAAAAGACCAAGTACAGAATTACTACCACTTATTTTTTTATACAAAAAAAAATCAAAATTTTGACTTTATCACAGATTCAGCCAAGGAAGCTCTAAGCACGACAAAAGTTGCTGAACAGCTGGTGAAACAACTGAGGAGAGCAGAGAGCCATGAGAGGTTAGAAATTGTGTTTGAGGTCCTGCAAGCACTTGCAGAAAATGGTAAGGCTGCTTTGGGTCTGGGTGGAACAAGGGGAGACTGGTGTTGTACTGGTTTAAACTCTGGGCTCCAAGTTTGCCATGGGATCCTGCTAACAGAACCAGCAACCCTGTCAAGAGAAATAAGCCCCAAAAACATGAAGATCCTGGCTCAAACAAGACTTGAGCAGGTGAGACAACAAGGGAAGGAGGGACAGAGCATCACTGCATTTCAGCAGATCCAAAAGACAGCAGGTTCAAACTTGCTCTCATGGTGGGAAAGAGGAAAGCAGCAGCACAGATCATTTGTTTAGTCTCATAAATCAGAACAAGCAGGTACCAGTCAATCCCTGTTTGGGCCATCTACTTAAGAGTTGGACTTGCTGCTCCTTGTGGATCCCTTCCAGCTCAGAAAATTCTGTGAATCTGTGAAGATTCACTCTAAGCAGCAGTGCAACAAGCACTGGCACTGCTCCACTAAAAATACCTAGATATCTGACACAGATTTTAAAGACATGAGAGCTCATGACTGGCAGCACAAGAAAGGCCACAGACCAATGCAGAAACCTTTGCTCATCCAGAAAGCTGGAGCTTTTGTGCTCAAAACCAAAACCAAAACAGTGACTGCACCTGAAAAATGACTGGCCAAAGTTCAAGGATTTATCTTTCTAGTTTGAAATGCTTCCACAAAAAGCCAAGAAGCTTTTAATGTGCTTTTGCTGTGATCTCTTCAGATGCTCTGAAGGTGCAGTTGGTGGATGCAGGTGTGCCAGAGGTGCTGTCTGAGATCCTGCTGAGGCTCCATGGCAGTTCCCAAGCTGAAGATACATGCATTGTGAAAGCTGCATCAGATCTCATTGTCTCTCTGCTCCTTGGAGGTAAAAAGGGGAATATTACAGGCCAGGTTCACAAAAAATCAACACCCAGAAGTCTCTTTAGCAGAGGAGTTACCATCCCTATTGGTTTATTTTACTTAACAGGGACCCATCCACAACCTCTTTTATCATCCTTGCAGGAATTCTTCTCAGGCATGACACTTTTCACTTCTACAACCTACAGCCCAGTGCTTGTGCCTAACAGCAACTTAGTTTATGTTATTGCTATGCTGTATTTTGGGGAACACAGATTAAAACATAAAATATCAAATGGCCTCTTACACTGAATCTCACTGCTCTCAACCCCAAAGCAATCCACAACATAAAGGTCTTAAATTATTAATCTTAGCAACAAACTAAGTCATCACCAACTGAACAGTTCAGTTTGGGGCTAATTATAATCAGATATGAGATATTCTCTATTTCTCTTAACACAAATAAGTACACACAGAAGGTTTTTGCTAAGGGCTGTGGCATCATCTCTTAGAACACAGATACTTGCACCACATCCAGACACTTGCTGGTACCCAGACAGGGGCAAGGCTTATTGCTAATTTTACAAAAGAAATGGTAAGGTTGGTTATTCTCTACCCTTAAAAGATGGAAAGCCTCTGTTTGTGAGTGCAGAGAAAACCAACACTGTCAGATTTCACTTCTCCCTGGTTCTGAAATATTTACTTTCTTTTCTGCAGACTAGACACTTGCATGTTTTTTAGTTAACAGATGCTAGTGATGCTAAAATAATTTGGGGGGGCATAACTGTGAAGAAAGGGGTGACCAGGTAGGCAAGCTTTTGCACTTGTCTTTTTCCTGAACCACACTTTATTAGAGGGAAGAGTCTGGAAGTACTTAATGGCAAATATATTTGTTAGAAATTAAAACCAAAACAAAACAAACAAAACAATTACCACAAAAACACACAGAAAAGCCCCCAAACAAACAAACAAAAAACCCCACAGAGTTACTCCTGTTTTAGATTTTAAATCCTTTCAGGAAGGGAGTGTTACTCAGACAATGGTGGGGGGAGGGAGGGAATCTCAAGATAAGGCATTTTATCTTTCAATTCCTATTATAGAAAGCAATGAGCTTTTATACTCTGCAGAGAGAGATTCTTATGAGCAGACTCCTGGAAAGCATGCTGTGCTCAATCAGTCAGCACCACACTGCCTGTCCTTTCTCACTGACAGCTGCTGTCCTGGCCCCAAACCCAATTAACACAATTGCTCAACTTTCTGCATTAACAGGCGCTTAATTATTAGAAGAGATTCCCTCACCTCTGTCTGAATGTTGGGTTTGGGGTTTTTTTTAAAGCAAGCTATCATCACACATCTCTTCACCTGAACCTCACAGTTTTTGTGGACTGCCTTTCCTGCCTGCCTCACGCCTTGTTCTCAATCAGCCATTGTGCACCATGGTCTGCAAAGGGCACAAAGTGCCCCCGGTGCCTTTAGCTGGCAATTCCCATTTACTCGCTGAATGCCTGCCTTTGTCACTCACTCTTCTCCCCTCATCCTCCCCACAACAGCTTCAGATGTTTCATGTGGAAGAAGTGAATAATCCCTCTCATGCCTCAGTGTGTGCCACTGATGTATGCACAGCTTTTAATCTGAGAGAAAAAAAAAAAATCCTGTGGAAATCTGTTCTCAGCATCAAATGACTTCTAGGCAGTGAAAAGATGACAGACAGCTTTTGCAGCTATGAAAAGTGGCTGTTCCCATCAGACTTTAACTATGAGCCATTAAATTGAATGTTCTGATGCTATCCAAGCAAAAACTCCATAGGAGAGAAAAGCAATTTGGAGCTCTGTGACAATCAAAGCAAGGCAACCACTAATGGGCTCTGCCTATTTGCACTTTACCACATGAGGAAAAAAAAAAAAATGTTCTCACATTCTTCAGTTTGAGAGGTGGGGGAGGAGAGAAATTAAGTTCAATTAAGGTTAGTCTATACGAAGATCAAAATGTTTTCCCAGTAGAATTTTATAAGACCAAAAGAGATGACCTATTTCTATGGAATCTGTTCCTAAAGAGGTCTGGGCAATTTTCCTCATATACTCTGATCTCCAAAGATTAGGACTAGGCAAGAGAACACTTGAAGAATGACAAGCAAAACCATCAACTTTAGAGAATATATGGATAAAATGGTATCGAAAGATTTCTCTGTGAGTTGAATTCCAACTATTTCACAGACTGACAGTTCCCTCATGAAAACATCCAATTACATTTTACAAGCATTTGAAAAATTCTTATCTAACATATGTAAGAATAGAGGGCAAAAACAGGCTACTGAGGGAAATGCTAAGATATGAAAAGAATAATAGGCACTCATTCAAAAGACAAGAGGAGTGTCTATGACTTTGAGGTGTAAATAACATGCAAACCAGCAGAGGTGCTAAAATCACTAAGGCCCTTTTTACATGCTATACATACAAAAACTAGAAGTCTGTGTGCTTCAGTCTGTAAACTCAGTTTTTTAGAACCTTGAAAAGTACTAATGGCACTTTGGGCCAGATCATGTATTTGCATGAGGTGTGATAGTTCCAGGGATAACTCCTTTTTCCAGGTGAATGTGTCTTCCTATTTAGAGTTCACACTGTTTTGCCATTTTTAAAACAGCTTTCACAAGGTAAGATCACAGCAGCGATGATATAATTCTCTTGAGGTATAATAAATTGCATAAAGCAAAATACAGGAAATTATTTTCCAAATGGCATCTTCAATAACTTCCTTCAGAAAGGATGCCATCTGTAGCATAGAGAATTTCCTTTTGCTCCTTAGAAGAACTTTCTAATTTCCTAACAAGGTGGGTTAAGCAGCTTCTGAAAACAAAGCTGCCACCTGTACAGAGCAAGTTCTCAAAGACAGGAGGAGAAATCCAGACATGCACTGACAAAATACTGCAGAGCATTGCTGGGCAAAGTGGTAGTTTTTGGAATACACAAATCTGCTCTTTCACTGGGATTTAATAAACCAGATACCTCCAGGTCAACTCATGTTTTCTGAGCTTTGTGTGAGTGCAATACCAATAGACTTCTCTAGTCAGAAAGTGGGTTTCTCAAAAGAGGTAAGAAAAACCTAGCTCTGATTCTTTCAGGGAGTAGTTAATGACAATTTATTTCATAGGAAACAAAGAATAACAGCAGTACAGAACTAGTAATCAGATTTACCATTGGTGGGTAAGACCCCTGGTTTCACAATAGTGTCTTAAATCAGTAGAACAGCAAAATTAAAGGAGTGTTAAGGCTATCCTGGTGAGAAATGAAAAAACCACTGGTATTTTACTACATGTATAGTGGAAAATGCAGCAGCACTGAGGGGTTTTGAATGGTTTTGAATTTGACAGTGATTGTCCCTTGAAAGCTCTCTTGAGCTAAGCTCCACTGGAGTCTGTCTCAGCATCAGCTTACAGGCAGCTGATGCTCACCTCTCTGAAGAGCTGCAGGTTGCAAAAAACAATGCAAAAGCTATTGTCTTGATCTTGGCAAGGCATGAAATTAGTCAAGGCACAGACTCCCTGGATTCTGAATTTGCATCATTCTTCTCCATCGCTGTGTTTCTTACCTCTCTCTTCAGATGGCAACTGCCTGCGGATGTTCCAGCTGGGAGTCATCCACCAGCTCCTGGATCTTCTGGAGAAGCACATCCAGAGCAGGGACACCTCTGTGCAGCAGGCTGCCCTCAGTGCTCTGCAGAACCTTGCTGTCCCAGGTACCCAGCCTGAACACATCTGTACAGATGGGTCCCTCTGCAGCTCTGACCGAGTCTCCAACACCTGCCCCTTGTGTTTTGGGGCACAATTGACCTTTTACTCCTCCCCTGCAGGAACACAGAGTTGAATAATTCATCAGGACTTCCTCATCTACCTAAAGAGTTTAAATATCATAAAGTGTAATCTCATTACTCATTACTGAAATAGTTTCATACTAATAGCAGCTCAAGACAAAAAAAATCAGAACAGCTTAAATTACAGATTTATGGGGTGGAGACACCTGGTAGGGATGTCAAATGTCAGATGTTTGTCTCCTATAAAGCTAATATTCATTCATATTACACAGAACCAGTAAATCTTAATATTCTTTGAAGCTGAATTTTAAAAAGCTCAACCAATTATAAAATATCAATATAGAGCATTTTGATTACCTGTTCTGTTCAAGCCTATTACAAACCATTTTAGATGTTTCCAAGTGTGTGGACACCTAAAATGCTATTCCTACAATGTACTTTTCCTCATCAATTCATAAAAGTATCTATAATTTATCTGTAATATTTGTTAGATATTCTCTAACAGAAATACAACACTTCTAGAAACACAGACTCCATCACTTTCAACAATATAATCTGCTACCCAAAAAAAGAAAAAATAAAAGACATTGAGTGGAAATCCATAAACATGAATTAAATATGGGTCAACACTTGGAAATAGACACAGAAGAACTCTTCAAGTATTGATCTTAAAAGTGAACAGATGCTTATAAAAAATTGAAAAAGTCATTATGATCTAGTAAAAGGAGTCAGTGTGTGCCACTGAAAAACAAGGACATTAGGAACAAGTTACTTAATAGGGCATGCTTCTCAATTTGCCCAATAAAAGGATGAAGGAATATAACAGTTATCTCCTTCATTCCACTGTCCAATCTTCCTCAACTCCCCCAAAAATATATGCAGAAATTAGGAAAAAATTTGCTCTGGAGGAAGCAGCTTTTGGTAGCACAGTTAAGCAGTATTAAAACTCCTTCCAGACAAGCTTCTGATTATTACAAGGGATTTACTGCACCAACCACAGGAGCAAAGACACAAAAATAAGGAGAGAAAAGCACAGAAACAAAGGCATGAACAACAGGGGATCAGCAAGCTCAAATACAAAGAGAAAATCCATTTTCAAAATATATGGCTGAATAAATCACTTCTTCAGTTAAGATGAGCTAGCAGAACAGGCTTCCTCATGTGACTGGGCAAGTGGATGGATAATTTATTACAACTAAAAAAAGGCAGAGAAACAACAATGCTGTGTTTTATGTACTTGGTTCTGGGCAGGGATAAGATCAAAAGTAACCAAAACTAACCCAAGGGCAGTTCCTATGAAAGTTTTATCCCAAAACAGAAGTCTAAACAACCAGGTAGCCCTGCCTTACTTTCTGAGCTAACGAGCTGGACTTTCCACTAGAAGCCTGTCAGAGCACACAGCTCACAAGGGTTATGTGCTGCCTGTGTTTGCAGCTGCTGGCCGAGGCTCACACCGTGTCTGTCTGTGTTGCAGCTGTCAGCAAGGCGCAGCTGAGGCTCACACCGTGTCTGTCTGTCTGTGTTGCAGCTGTCAGCAAGGCACAGCTGAGGCTCACTCCGTGTCTGTCTGTCTGTGTTGCAGCTGTCAGCAAGGCGCAGCTGAGGCTCACACCGTGTCTGTCTGTCTGTGTTGCAGCTGTCAGCAAGGCGCAGCTGAGGCTCACACCGTGTCTCTTTGCTGTTGCAGCTGCTGGCTGAGGCTCACACCGTGTCTGTTTGTGTTGCAGCTGCTGGCCGAGGCTCACACCGTGTCTGTCTGTCTGTGTTGCAGCTGTCAGCAAGGCGCAGCTGAGGCTCACTCCGTGTCTCTTTGCTGTTGCAGCTGTCAGCAAGGCGCAGCTGCTGGAGGAAGGCATCGCAGGGCGGATCCAGGCGCTGCTCAGCTCCCAGAGCCCCCCCGTGCAGTTCAAGCTCCTCGGAACCCTGCGGATGCTGGCGGATGGTCAAGGTGGGCACCTGCCAGCCCTCACCGACATCAGCTGCGAGTTCCCTCCCCCTGCCCTGCAAAGCCACCAGCTGAGCGTCCTGCTAACCCAGTTCCCCTCCATCTGGAGAGCTTCCAGCAGAGATTATTGCCACAGGCTGCAGCTTTCCCCACTGCCCTGCCAGCCTCAGAGGTAGCTGAGAAACAAACCACATGGAACAGATCCCCAGCAGTTGGTGAGAACAGGCAAAGCCTAAAGAGATGATGTTTTTTACCAGATACAGCAGCAAGGCATGGCTGTGATGAAAAAGAGCCAGGTTTCAGTGTCAAATCACAGGACAGCAAATCAATAAAGAACTAGAGAACATAAAAGGAATAAAAGGAGCTAATGTGGAGCAAGGCAGGAGAAATTAATTTCTACCAGTTTTATCTTGCTTGTGTGGCTCAAATGTTGAATTTACTTTGCATGTTAGTGTATTGGATTATCTACTTGTACTTTATTCATTTTAACACAGAGGCAGGTTTGCAATCTTTCTGTGCACATCGTTGCATTTTGAGAAACATGTACAATATTGGAACTACATTAAGATAAACTTCTATATCTTAATTTATCCTTAGGCTTCCTTAGCTCTTACCAGACCATGGCTCAAAAACAAGCATCATGTGCTTTGGTACTGTCTTTCACATTGCCAGAGCACTAATCAGTAGTGATTCCTTGATATGCAGGAATAGCATTAGTTAAAACCAGAATAGTTATTACAATTTTGTGATGGGGAGTGGTAATTGGCATAGGACAATTACAGACATCACTTCATTAGTTATATGGAAGAGGATAAAACCTTACTCTGCTACATTGCATGCTGCACTCCATTGCACTACTGCAGACATCACTTATTATGAGAACTATTTGCATCTTTCATCAAATTAACATGCATGACAGACAATTTAAATCTAGTCCTTATATTAATTTGCACTACTTCCAGTCCAGTGAAAAGCTGCTTTCACTTACATGTCACCATGGTAGGAAATGAACATTACAAGATACATAGAAATGTAGCATCTTCTTGTTCTGAGGCTTTGAAGAAGTCATTGTAAGGTCATTTCTCCAAAGTTATATCTCAATTGTGGCAGGGCATTTAACATTTAAAATTGAGACATCATAGTAACATAGATTTAAATTATCAGACACTAAATTATCTTTATTTTATTTACTAGCCCTAATACAAATGTGAAATTTAGCACAAGGTACATCTTCTGAATCTGAAACAACATAATTATCAAAATGCAAAGTAGAACAAAATATGTAAGAGACTCAGAGTTTATCCATTCCCACCTTTGAACACACAATTCTTTTACTTTTAATTACCGTCTATTCTGTTTACCCATGAGCTAATGTTGCCCTTAATTAACTCAGCCTGAAACTCTTATGAACACACATCTACTAAGAAGTCCACACTAAATCAGTTAATTGCCTTATCTAGAATAAATTCATGCCTGACTATCAACAGGCATGCTGAGGCTTACAGACTAGAAGAGGCAGGTTTCTTCCTAACCACAGAAAACTGCAGGCAGATCTGTCAGATTCATTACTCTGAAGAGATGTTTAACTCCTGGTTCTTCCACCACTGGGCTTCAGAGGAGCAGAATAATTTGTGCACTTCAGTAGCCAAAGGACTTTCAGCACAACTGAAAGTTCAATCTTATAAAATTACAAATTTGAATAAATTGTAAGTTAAAAGGTCTTCCTGTTAAGAATAACTAAATGGCTTTTATCTCAAGGAGATCTGCTGCCTGTCAAACTGACTAAAGAACCTGCCTTTGCAACAAATCTCCCAAAATGGCTCCATCCTCCAGCCTCTTACTTCAGCTTTCTGTAATAAACTGGATTACAGTGATCTCTGCAGACCAACGAGGAACATCTGACTAGAAACAAGTCTTGTGTTACAGGAGATAACATGCAGGGAGCTGTGCAATGCCCAGTAACTCTTATCTCAAAACAAAGTATGCTAGGCTACAGGCTCCCAGATTCCTTCTGGGATTTTAACCTGTGGATTGCTCCTTAGAATACTGGACAAATTAACAAGCAAGTGTGTGTACTTCCCCACCCCCCTCCCCAAAACAGAGCATAGTCTGACTTACAGCTTTTGGAAAATATCCAGAGCAATCATGTGGTTTATTGACACTGACCTTCTGGTGCACGCTCCATCTGACTCTTCCAGTGTTTCACAAAAGAAATGCAATGCACAGAGAAAGGGACAGGTGAAGGAACAGGAGCAGGGTGATGCCTCTATCAAACCTTCCCTTCTGTTACAGATGTTAACTTTTCATAGGAAGTGGGACTCTAATTATGTTATCTATCTAGTGAGGTTTTTTCAAATGTCAACCACAGATACTACTATTTCTGGCAAGTCTTAAGATAGGGTTCCTGAAACACAGGGGAATGGAAATTATAAGGCTCTTCCACACTAAGGGGAATTTCTGGTAATGATTCTTAAGACAGATCATCCAATTACTGACATGCTGCCATGCTGTACTAAGAATTGGCTTCCCACACTACCAACAGTAATGAATGATCACCAAAACAGCACAAGCAGGCTCCCAAGAGCCCACAATTAAATTTGTGCAGGGCTCAAAGTGCAAGTGCCAAAAGCCAGGTGGGAAAGGGATGGCCCTCCTCAAGTAACACAACAGAAGATTTGTTTTCAAAGACAGAAAGCTGCTTATTTTAGGCCCAACTTTTGTCCTTCCCTTGGTAAAGTATCCTTTGGTAAATGCTTTCAAGATGATTTAAAAGTTCAGTGCTTCAATTAGAGTTCTTGAAGGTTGCTGAGCGCAGTCCATGGCCCCTGTTCCCCCTTCCTCCACACTCCTGAGACAGACAGGCTGAGGGGTCTGGTTTGAATGCCTCTGGGTGATGCTCTTTTCCTCAGCTGATGCAGCTGAAATCCTGGGCCAAGACCCCCAGCTGCTCAGCAGGCTGGTGCAGTGGTGCAGCGCGAGCGACCACAGCGGCATCTGCGGAGAGGCAAACCGGCTGCTGGCATCCATCCTGCACCACAACCGCTCCCAGGTACGAGCTCTGCTCCGACACTCACCCCACCCTGCTCAAGTAGCTGTAAAGCTTGTAGGCAGAGCTAGGGCTTCAACAGCACATCCAGATTAGCAGTGAAAACCTCTCTGGTCTGCCTCAATGCCAGCACAGGGGAACCTGTGCGCTCTGTAAGCACAGACACCTCACAGAAACGAGCACCTTGGTCACTTACTGTCACTTGTCAGCACTGACCCTGCTTGGGCAAGGTAAAGCTTTTCTATGGCCATAAATATGTTTCAAATTTCAAATTAAAATGGTAAAAGTAACTCAGAGCTGTCCTAAACATCCATCCTCTGGAAGCTCCAAAGAGCCCACTTATCCACGATGGATGAATCTTGCATGATCTTTATGTGCTGGCATTTTTGAACAGGCTTCTGATTTTTGTAAATTGTGCTATTACACACAGGCATCCCAGCCATGCTTTACCATGAGGCAGTAACTAAAAAAGTATATTCTTGCACAGGCTTTGATAAAGCAAAACTAATCCTTGCTACTTTGATGCCTTGAAATGAAAGAGTGGAATAAGGACTAATTGAAACAAGACAAAATACGTATTTATCTCAGATCTATGCATCTATAGTTAATTCTAATTACTGATAGTCCAGGTATATTAGACCAGCCCTAAGCAGACATGATCAGTGCCAAAAGCAATGCTATCTCTAGTCTTTGAATCCTGCCAGCTTGCACTGCAGCAGACAAATTCCCTCTTCATCCTACTGTATTCCTGCATCAGATTTCCATCTGTTTCACCTTTGCTTTCACAGGAAGTGGTCAAAGCCATCCAGGCAGCACAAGGAGTGAAGCATCTGGTTTCCATGACAACATGTGAACACACTGCCATGCAGAATGAGGCTCTGAACGCCTTGGCAATAGCATCTGCCATCGATTTAGGTATTTTCTTTCTAAAAGCATTTATCTGTGCAAGTTCCTCAATAATTAAAAAACATTGTCATGCTGTTAATTCTAGGTAATGTGTATGAAAAAGCACATTTCTTGTCTAGATTTAGCTCTTCAGCATGACATAAAGGTGGTCACCATTCAGATCATAAAATCAATAGGCTTTGG
The DNA here is from genome assembly GCF_029582105.1 of Oenanthe melanoleuca. NCBI lineage: Eukaryota > Metazoa > Chordata > Aves > Passeriformes > Muscicapidae > Oenanthe > Oenanthe melanoleuca. The sequence goes on from NC_079340.1 coordinate 10,550,831, forward strand.
GAATGGCCTGAAGTTTATTTAACTTAGGATAGACCCAAATTATCATGCTGTGTGGACAGGCACTATTTGAATAGCATAATATGATGCTAAAAGCCTACACAAAAAAAGAGGGAAAGTGAAGTTGATGGAGATAAAAAAAGATGATAAAGGCAAATTAAAGAAATTATATACCCAAATGATCAATGACTATAAGTAGCAGAAATAATCTTCAGACAGACATGAGGAAAGAATAAAGCAGAAGCATAAGTAAAAAGGAATTGTAGAAACTGCAAACTAAGCAAGTGAGAAAACTGTAATGATTCAAACTACTTTGAGCTAACTTTCAGAGTTATGTACAAATTTTTTTCAGATTTTTCCTGTATAACTTGAAAATAGGTCTCAATTTATTACAATAGAGAGACATCACAGAAATCTTTGTACATCAAAAGGTAAATTGAAAAGAAAAACTTGAAATTTGTAATTTTCTATACCAACAAGATTGAAAGAGCTCATTTTACTGCTTGTCTACCATTAAAACTCTCTAACTCACATTTGGGCAACTAATTGGGAATCAACAATTCTAGCACTGAACATTGCAGGTTTTAATTTACTATGAGGTTAACTATATACAGTCAATAGTAGACTGGTCCTGTCTTCAAGAGTAAATTCTGTAAAGGAATTCTGTACAGGAAAGAGCACAGAAATTCTTCAGTGCAGAAGACAGATGCACAAGACATCCCTGCAGAGCCAGTTTGAAATTAAGCCAGTCCAGAGTTGTTTTTTGTTTTTTTTTTTTTAAGCAAGCATATTCACTCTATAGTTTCTTTTCAGATAACAGCTCAGGGTTACTTTTTGTTTGCTTATGCTTTCAGAAACCCTTGAAGAATCTTTTAAAGAATCACAGCTAGTTCAAAGCTTACACAAACTTCTACAAGATGATAATACAAGTCCTGAGGTGAAATACAATTCAATGGGCCTTTTGTGCAGACTTCTTAATTCAGGTAACTTCATTTTAAGTTGTCTATAGTGGAAGGATGAACATTTGTGATGAAGACAAGTGGTTTCTGTTACCAAAATATGCTGCCTGCAATGATCCAGTGAATGAGTAAAGGATATTAGAGGTTCATTCTGTAATGATCACGAAAAATCATACTCAAGTAGTTTCCTTCTCTATGAAAAGCTGAGTAAATCATCAGTTGAATTAAAAAAAAAAAAAAAAGGAAAGCTTTATTCCAAGTGAGTCAGTGGCATAACCAAGTCCCAAAATAGGAAAATTAGAGTCTTGGAGTAAAGGCATCTTTGTCCAAATTCACTATGCACAAATGCCTGGCAGCCCAGAGCATTTCTGTGTCCAAAGAAACAGTCTGTACCATGCTGTAAGGCAGGCATGCATTTGTTCTGCCTGTGCTGTGATCAAACCAGAAGCTGAGATAAAGCAGCCATTTTAGCTGCCTTCACACAGTGACTTTCAGTACAGTGTGTGAAGGGCACGATTTCAGTTTCACTCCATTGTCAGGGAAGACTTAAAATGCTTCAAGCAGGATGGGACTATGCTGGATGTGTAGCACTGCAGGAAAAGGAGCACCTTGAACCCCAGGAGTCCAAAGATCTCACAGCAGTTTCTCACATCTTAACACAAAAATTACATAAATTGAAAATAATGATTGTACTTAGGCAAGAATGGATCACAAGTTGAGCTGCCTTTCAAATCCTGGAACCACCCTTTACTGACAGTCAAGCTGGATTTTGCAATATATTCTATTTTATCCCCATAGACACACAGATACTGGAATAGGGATAAAGAACTCTTTCAGTGCTTTCAGTGCTACTGTGAAGTATTGACATAACAGATATGCTCTAAAAGACTTTTTTCCAGATATGTATATGCTTAATATTTTATAGGCTAACTGTAAGACTAAGAGTTGAGTCTAATATGGAACAGTAGCAAAAAGCATACAGGCAAAAAAGTGCTAGAAATTGTCCTGTATTAGAATTACAGAATTTGCTTTTTCTCTGTCAATCAGTTCTTAGAAGTCAACCAGGAGAAAAAAAACCCTAATCTGTCCAATACTTCCAATGGCTGAAAGGGTATCTATTGAGAAAAATGTTTTAATTGAAGCAGCTTATTATGAACAGAATGTTGTCCAAAGTTCTATCTTTACAATTGCTGGGAGCCACTATGCCATGGCAGGTAACTAAAAGTCACCATTTCATCTCCCATTCAGGTGATCTGAGACAAGAAATAGAAGAGAACAAGATCAAAGACACCCTCGAGCAACTCTGCAGTCACAGCAATGCAAATGTGGCCAAGGAAGCCAGCACAACATTGCAGGTTTTGAGAGGAGAGCCACCCCACTAACCTCCCTCCTCCCACATGGCAAGCCAGCACTGCTGCTGAGGCAGACACCACCAGTGGGCAACCCTTGCATTTGTCCTGCTGCTGCACAACCAGCACTGCTGAAGCCCAGGTGCAGCTCCTGCTTTGAAAGCTGTGTATAAAAACCCCTCATTAGCCCAACTCTTTGGCCTGATACTTGCACCACTGCTCCTCTTCACTGATCCACTAACACACAGCAGCAGGAGAAAGTCCTGTCAAGCAAATGGTGTTAAGAAACATCACAGGAGAAACATCAGGCAATTACCAGACATTATAAATTTTTCAGCTCCTTGGTTTTGTGAGATTAGGATACACACTTGCAATTTTTCTTGTATCAATGGGACTTTTAAATAATTATATAAAAGTCTTAACCTTTTATCATGCAACCTGAAACACGAGTTAGATTAAAGCTGTATCTTAAACAATGTAAAGGGCTAACTAGCACCATTTCAACATCTGCACATTGTGAATCACACTGTGAGCTTAACTGTTGGGTGAACATGTTAAAACCAAAACTTTCTTTAAGCTAACAACTCCTTCAATCTCCAGTTTTAAAGCTTGCCTCTGAAACCAACCAACTCCTGTCACAAGTTTTATTCCTAAATACTTGAGGATACAGTCTTGTCCTGATTTCAGAGTTGCACCTACTGGAATGAGACCCTGCAGAAGCAAAGTTTACAAGAAACCACAGTCAGTGAACACAGTGCTTGGACAAGACACAGAAATAAAGCCAGTCAGAAATTACAAGTGGGCAAGGGGGAGGATGTGAAAGCAGCCAGCGTTGCATTACCATCTATAAGAGAACCTGGGTTTAACTTCAGATAATAAAAAAAAAAAAGTCATGCTGCCCAGACCTAGGAAATCAAATTCAAAACCATGAAGTGGTAGAGACTGAAAAGCTTGGGAGCAATTACTTTTTTTTAGCCAGCAGAAAAGCCATTAAGGATTAAGCTATTTCTGATCTTCAGAAACCTGTTATAAAGCAAACTGTATTTAGAAGACAACAAGGCCTCACGTTCTCAATTTGAGAACAACTGGCTTATGTCTGCAAACAAACATGCCACCTTGGGTTTGCAAGTAGGAAAGCTTTTGCAGGAACAAAGTAACACTACTTAGCCCACTACACTCATCACCAAATAGTCTTGAGTAGTCTTGAGAAAGGGAATTTCATAAAACCACCCCAGAGAAGTGTCATTTGTTGAGTAACACACAAAAGTTTTGACCTCATAGGACAAAAGAAAACAGCATTTTTAACTTTTTTGATGTCCAGAGATTTAATAGTTACTCTACACCATTCTGCAGCTCTTCACTTGTTCATGGCTTTCCATTAACAGTGCAGAGAAAAGCATTACTATTATCTATTATTCAACAGCCCAAACTGCAAAGAAAAAATATCAAGAATTAGTTTCGGCAATATACAAAAAACAAGTACCCCTGGACCTTGACCATTACTGAGTTATCCACAAACAAGGAGTCCCAGTGGCAAGTCTAAACCTTTGAGAGTGAAATATTAGTGAATGGAAGCAACAAATCTCAGGAATCAAACTAAGGAGTAGAAAATATTAAATTTTATTTAATCAAATTTAAGGCTTGAGGAAAAAAAAATATATTGAAAGTCACTCAGAAAAGCCATCCCAGCAGAGGAGACAGGAGTTCCCCTTCCAGTGGCTGAACAAAGTTCAAGCTGCATGGCAATGCACAGGCAGTAAGGGGAAGAAGGAGGGAAGGAAGGAATGGGGAGACAAAACCCAAGGCAATTTTACACATAAATCAATGGCCACATCGAGCTCCATGGGCTGGAAGCACACGTCTGTCCACATGGCACTGCATGAGGTCACCAAAGCTAAAGACCTCTTGGGAAGAAACATTCAGGTTTTCACCAGACAGCCCAAGGTCCTTTGGTCACTGCATTTTCTTCAGTGCTCATTCATTCTCCTCTTCATGTACAGGGAAACTGTGTCCAAATGCAGTTACATCAATAAAAACAGAGGCAGCTGCACTGTCAAACAGACTGACAGATACATACATTGCTTAACGGAAATAAATTGTGCTCATTTCTCAGAAATAGAAGTGATCACATTGAAGTTTGCTTCTCTCAGTTCAGTTCTTCAAGTCTGACCTCATTTGACATCTTCATGAAAAACCTTTGGTTCCACTGTAGTGTTTGTGAAGCTGTTCCAAAGGCAGCTGCTGAAATCTCAGCATCAGCAATGTATCAAACCTCTCTGTGAGATCATGAATTACTTTTCCTTTGAGGCTTTAGAGGCAGGCTCACACCCAACTGCTTTTGCTGACAAGACTTTTTTTAGACCATAACCTAAACCTTTAGCCATGAAGCCACTGCAGGTCCACAGAGAAGGTGCTAAATAAATCTAAATAGAAATTCCCATTACAAGTCTGAAATTACATTAGCCATGTATGGGAGTCCTTCAGAACATACAGGGACAAAACAACCTAGAGCCCCAGAATTTAAAAAATTATAATGAATAAGCACAGAGAAGTTTATCCACAGTGGCAAAAGACAAAAATCACTCAATGAATTTAAAGATCCTCATATAAGTTGAACTTCTCTCAAATTCAGTTCCAAATAACTGAAACACTGATATAAAGGCTGGTGCTAATATTGCCAAAGACATTAAGAATAAACTGTGGAAAGACAATACTTCTGTTACATTCTGGTGTGCATACAAACAGTACTTCAAAAATACACAAGTATTAATTTGTCTTCAGGTAACTTGGCAAGACTTGCAGACCCTGGAATGCTAATCTGTAATGCTGGCTCTTGTCAGCAGCTAATTTCAGTGTAGGAACTCCACAGCCACCTTTGACAGCAGAATGATTTTCACCAAACTGCTGGAATTCCTTCCTAGCATTAGGGGCTGGCTGTGTCAAGAACTGGCAAAGGGAAATGTACTCCCTAGCTGGTGTTTTCAATGCAATGTTTTATTACTAAGAAGTTCCAAATAGGAAGCATCTCTCTCAAATTTTACATATACCAGATTATCACACATAACCTTAACCAAATAAGTTGGTTGGTGAGGTGTTGTAAAGTTTAAAGCACCAGAATTTAAAGCAAAGTTTGCTCTGCTGCTTGCCAAGTCATGGTACAATCACACATTTCTGGCTGCTCCTCGTGGATCAGATTCAACAAATAAGTAATACAGACCTCAAATTCATGGCTTTACAGAAGAAATGCCTCTTGCTCTCCCCTCAGTGATCTACTGCTATTGTTTTCTTGTGGTATACCAAAGTTAAAAAAGTCACAGTGCACTTCGAGCCATTTTATTTTCAGGTTCTCAGATGAGTTAATAGCAGGCTATTCTCTGCTACTGTAAGGAAATCAGCCATCCTTAGACAAGCTTCCTTTTCCTGTTGTGTCTCAATCACTGGCCAGAAAAAGAACCATGAAAGCTGCAGTACACATGAGCACTGTCTGAAGTGCTTCACAGATTACAAGCTAGAAGGATGTCTGGACAATCAACCAGACAGAGTCTGTTACTGTTGATCAACCTTTGCCAGTGAAATGTTTGTTAATACATGCATAATAGAAAAAAAGGACATAATATATTTAAAAGTCTGGCTTCCAAAGAAAGCCACATACTTTAAAAATACAAGTATTAAAACCTTCAGGCACACTACATATAGTAAAATATCATTATAAAAATAGATACTTTTCTAAAATTTACACTGTGTTAGGCACTGTAAATGAACCTGCTCTCCCTGAAAAACCTGGTGTCACTGGAAGCAGTAAATGATGTTAGTTATGTGGCCCACAGTAAAACTGACAGCTACAGCTACTTCCAAGAACTTTTCAGCTACATGCTTTTACCTTACAGCTAAGGGTACAACACCAAAGTCTTACAGAAGAGATTGAAACTCCTACTGAACTACAGATCCATCTACTAACCCCCCACAAAGGGAGGACTGGAAGAAGAGTTTACTTTTCTCTTGATTAAAATAAAAACCCTGACAATAAGGAGGACTAGTTCAGCTTCATGTAGAAAATGAAGAAAGAAATCATTCTGGTTCACTGTATTTTGATTCACATTTGAACCATGAACCAGGCAGAACTGATGGCTGAATGGCTTTATACAAGACTTAAAAATTCAACAACTCTGTCTTTTGCTAAATCTGTACTTCCTTATTTAAAAAACGTGTTTCAGTAAGGATTAACACTGAATTTGTAAGTCTTTCATCAGTCCTGGTAGTGGCAGTTAGGACTTGTGAAGATCAACATAGCAGTTGTGAGAGAAAGAGGAATAACAAAAGCCATCAACAGCTAGCACGGCATGCTTGCTACCTACTGAAACAAGCTGCATTCTGAAGTGTATGCAGACAGCACTTTGTAAAGATATTACTGATCATTGAAAGGATAAGCATTTTTAAGAGGTTTTTCTTCTATAAATAAAGAATATTTACATTTTTCTCAGACATGAAACAGCATCAGGGCTTTACGCTCTCTTAGCTGAAATGGAGATTTGTAAGACTTAATGCTACAGATAGTCAGATTTTTCCCACCCTGGGAACTGGCTTGCATTTTTCAAAACATCATAGGGTTTGCACAATCTAAAATCAAGTAAAGATCTAGACAGTTTGTGATTTTTTTTCCCCAGTTTCCAATTATGGTTGCTGGATATGTTGCCAAAATGATTGGATACGTCTACTGTGGAGATTAGCATGATTGCAAGGTTCTGAAGAAATCAGCATATGACATTTGAAAAGATCACATTTTAAAATAGATGACAGGAGTGAAGATAGAACAATCTTCATAGCAATCCTTCAAGGAAAGGGTTTACAGCAGTTTCATGTCTCCCTGCTACAGTCTTTAAAATCTGTTCTCTCGATGTCTTGGGGAATTCCATTTCTTCCTCAGAGATCAATGCTGGTGCACTGAGTTACCTTGTTAGAAAAAAAAAAGTAGACAGCATGTGTTTGGTGATTTTTTTTTTTTTTTTTTAACAGCTTTTAACAAAAAATATGAGCAGGTAAAAAAAGTCCACATAAGGCTTTTAACAACAGGAGTATTTCATGGTCTGTGCATTTCTTCTGCCTTGATGTTCAATCAATAATCTTTACACTGTCTTGCAACATGCATCTGCTTTCATATTCAGAAGGCATTACTTGCCTTTACAGCTTCAATATCAGAAATCAATGTCCTGGCTAGGAAAATCCCAAAAATCTAAAAAGAAAAAACATACCATTTGTGAGATAAAACACTTGTACTAGTCTGCAATATGTTTTTTTGCAGGTTCAGATATCGTTTCATAGCCAGGATCATACACCAAAGTACAGCTATTATTAAAAAGTAATAAAGGCAACAGAATCCTGCAGGTAATAAAACTCACAAGAAAAATGCTTTCATGTAAAACTTCAGCAGCATTCAAAATAATAAGCTTCCAAATGCCTTAGAGCTAGAAAAAAATCCTCTTAACCAAGTTTGAATGTCATAAACACCCATGCTTGCCTACTGTTAAAGCTGCAAGACAGACACTTCCATTCATTCCACAACTTTGAATAGCAACCCAGACAGTTTTCAGATCAGTTTTTTAAAATGCAGACAGAATGTACAATTACCTGTATTAAAATGAAATTCTGGTCACAGACTACAGTTAGAGTAGTCCCAGATTAATCAGAGACATTTCAAATTTGAAATTTTAACATTCCCTGTCAGTTCTCAGGGAAATCTTCCTTTATAAATTGAGGATAAATTTGTAACTTGGCAAATTTCCTGAAACATTCTTCAAAATATAAAACTTCAGTTTCGGAAAGCTAAAAGATTTCATTTCAATGTAGTCAGGTTATGTCTAGTTCTCAGTCTCACTGTGAAACAGCTTAATGCACAAGACTGACTGAATTAGAAAATACAAATAACTGGAAGTGGTTTCACAGAGCCTCAGGAGATGAATAAAGAATAACATTGTCAAGTTCTTGTCAATCAACACACTGCCAAAAGATTAAACTTGACTATCTTCCTAGCAAGAGGTGCTGTTCTTAGCACAGCTTTTCTCAAACCCATGGAAGCACTATCACCAGATGGTGATAAAAATATATCAAACCCTAAGCTACAGAGGGCAGTACTACCAGAGATGAAGAAAGGTCTTTTGCTAGCACTCAATACTCATGGAAAATTCTTTCTGTAGCAGATTTACGAGTTTATTTTTTCCCATTGAAGTGAAGGAACTTCATAGCTTAGAAATTAACACAGTGCAAACAACTGCCACAATGAAAGCAGGATCCACCTTGAAAGCAGCAATCTAACATGCTTTATTGAGAATCTCAGCTCTCTTTGATGTACTAAGCACTGATGAGGTAACAAATCACAGCAACTCTTTCATCTGGTTCTGCTAACATCACATTTGCAACCTGTTCACCTATTTCCCTGCCCTTACATCCCAACCTTCTTGAGCAGCATGCTATACCCAGTTACAGTTGGCTGAGGGAACCTTAGCACAAAGGACAAGGTTGTATCTTAGTAATTTCAGGTTTGTGATAGAAGGCTGGAGCTCAGACCTACTGGAGCAGACAGCAGACTCCCCCTCCTCCATGACATTGAAACACAAGGAATATTTTATATAATCATCATATATTACAATATATTACAATTATCACACACTATTATTATTGCACTGTATTTTTATTATGACCTTCACTGCTTTGAGCAACAGGTGTTTTAACACTAATCCCCCTTTACTATAATTGGTCCTTGTGCCATACTCTTCTCATACCTAAAATATCCTCGTTCAAAATATTTATTACATCTGTCCATAACTCCTTTTACCTTCAGCAGGTGTGTATCTGCAAACATGACTTTTTTTGGAAGAATCATAACAATAACTAACCTGGAGCAGTGAGATAGCTATGAAGACACCTGCAACAATGTAAATATTTCGAGGTAACCAAGCTTCAAGTGCATGAATACATCCTTTGACAAAAATCTGATCATCCCATTGACTTTTGCTCTGAATGTAGAAAGGAAGAATAAGAATATTACATTTCTGCTCAAGTTTATTATAAGATCAATCACATGATCTAGCTAAGCTAATGTTTTGACACTTTTGCAGTAAAGTTTTTAACCACACTTCAAAAATACACATCTGAATCAGGGCAGGTTAGACATTGATATTTGTATCTTCCTGAAAATTCTGGTATTAGAAACACCATGGAATTAGCAGATAATAGATGGTCAAATTAGCAGACAATAGATCAGCAGAGTTAGACTATTACAACTGGTACCCTCCCACAGCAGAAGCTTACTTTAAGTAAAGGACAATGTCTGCCCTGCTCTACCTGTAGTATGATGTAGCACAGTCATTAGTTCCTAGAATTTTGAACTAACATCTATCAGCAATCCCACCACTTTTATAGTTTTGTCTATGCAGGCACAGAACACGACACAGCACCTTACCTTCTTTCTGATATCATAGCCACACTGTGTATTCACAACTTTTTGCTGCAAAGCAAAAGAGATTTTAAATAAACAAATCAATTGACTTCTACTCATTTCTGTTCACAGCAAGTTTTTCTATCTTTTATATTCATAAACATATCAGCATTGTCAGAGCCAGCCATTTTAAAAAGCATTTTTTAGCAAAAACAAAGCCCTAGCAGAATACAAGAAAATTAATGACAAAGCAAAATGTGTATTGGCAAGATGATACCCTGCACCAGAAATCTCAGCTGCTTCTATTACTTGGCATTCAACTTCTTAACATGAAAACTGCATTGCCAGCACACAAGGAAGACATCTGCATTTACAACATGCATAGTAAGTTATATTGAAATATTAATAATAGAATCTCACATTAAACAGATTTAAACATCCTTTTGCCTCCTAAAATACAGCACCAGAGAAATGTGCAGTTAAACAATACTGCTCCAAACTAAACTAGAAAATAATTACTGGGGGAATCTGAATATGGAATATGTCCCTGACAAAGGCTTTCCTTGGCTGATTTCCAGTACAATCAGAAGCCTACCAGGTATTAAATATAACTTATCAGTGGCTCTCTCTCAGCAAAAGGACTGCTGGATGGATTTTGAGCTGTAAATATTCCCAGCAATACCATAAAGCACTATATATGAGCCCCTACCTCCACATGTTGCCATCTGCTGTAAGGCTCACCAAGCTTCACAAAGTTTAGTAAAACAAATTAAACCTTGCCAAAATCAAGGATTGACTCAGAAGCTTTAAACTTCATCCATGAGTAGTTTACTAACTACTGACAAACAAGCAGCAAATGGAGTTACTCCTGCCTGTCTGGCAGAGGGGTGGTGAAACATTAATTCCAACTGGGGCAGACACACTTAGTGCTCTCGGCTCCTTACAAGCCAGGAACAAAAGCCAGGGATCCAAGTAAACAACACACTGGGAATAAAAAAAATGTCAACCACCAGTGCTTCAGACCAAAATCATACTAAAATAGCTTGAATTCCCAGTGACAACACATTTTCAGCTAACAGGTTGCCATGTGTGGACTCTAAAAAGAATGCAACAGAAACACAAAAAACGTTTGTCTGCACAAGAATAATTTTTGGTCATTTAGGACACCTCAAAGCCCTTCAACACCTTATTCAGGAAGTACTTCCTGTCATAACTTTACAACCTCAGACCAAAAACAAAGCCAGGAAACAACTTACAGCAGGATCAGGTATACAACAGGAAAAAGGAACTCCGCACTTCTCACGACTTTTGCTTTCACTCTTGCAGTCAAAATATATGTTAAAGTCCCAGTCTTCTGGACCTTGGGCACCACAGCAATGGTTCTGCAACAGAGAAACACATTCCAGAAGTCTGCTCAATGGATAAATTGTCTCTAAAATACCTCCAAACAGTAAGTGTTTGATTATAAATCTTCACCATCCCTAAGTCTGTGCAGAATCAATGACAACAGCAGAGTAAAAAAGAAATTAGTAAGACACTAAAAAGGCTCTTTGAAATCAAAGCAATACATCTGGAACACTGCTCCTGGAAATAGGTGTCAGCATGTCAAACAAAATAAAAAAAATTATCACTTTAGATGTAATTGTCATATACAACCAGCTCCATTGCAAAATTTCTTTAAGAGAAAGCTTTTTCTTAGGGAGCAAGGGAAAAGGGAGAAAAGAGAAAGGTCTAAGGCAGACACATGCCTGAGAGAGCTCCTACCATGTACATCAGAACAAGCCTGGATCTCAAGATATCTTCCCTCCCTGCTGCTTTCAATACAGAAGGAAGAAAACCAACATATCTGCAACACTCCACTATTTGCTGCAAAATATAATAATTCTATAAAAAAATGAAAATTTAAATCTATATTCTCCTAGGAGGCATCAAAGAAATGACAGGATATGAACTTACAATTCTCTGTAGTGAATCAATGATGTTCTGGAGGTCAATGTCATCTCGGTAGGATTTAATGTTATTCTCAAAGAATTCCTTTACCCTGTCCCTCACCCAGTCTTGGAACAGGAAAGCCATAACTGCTACTGCCAGTTCCAATAGGAATATAAACACAATTGTTCCACAGAACTGTAAAAAAAAAAAGTCTTAAATTAGAAAATATAATTTTTGAATGAATCTCTTTACCACCAGAAATAGAGACAGAATTGGGTTCAAATTTTGATTCAGTACAGACACTGAGCACATTGAGAATACAAAGCAAAGAAATCCCCAAGAGGCAAAGTTATCCTTCTGTTCTTGTCACCTGAACTTGACAGTAAAAAGAGCATCAGACACAGCCATTATGCATAGCAGTGAAAACAGTAATAAATGAGACAGTAAAACACAGGGCTAAAAAAGTCTTGATACTACCTCTTGGATTGTTTCTAATTTTATAATTACTATTTTTTAGATTTTTGTACAGCTTAGCAATTTTCAGATCTAAAGCAAAGAAGAAGTCTCAGTATAAAAACCTCTATTTAAGAAATTTTATATCAGACACTGAAGTCCCAAAGTTTTGCCAACATGTACAAGAAACTAGTTTTTAAGGGATTTTGTTTGACTATACTATATTCTCTCAATAATTGCCAACTGACTAGGCATATTCCATAACATCAGTATCAAATTCTGATATACCTACTCATCACTGCAGAGCAGGACAAATTAAAAATGACAAGTAAGAACATGTTCCACAAAGGGGAAAACAGGTAAGCTGGAACCACCTCTGCTTTCAATACCATTAGTCAGAGGTTTCTCAAGGCAGCAAGTTTACCATATACGTTGTCACAAACAAAATTCAATCATTAATTATCTGGGTTTGCTCTCAGTTCATCATTTGCAGCTGTCACACATATAATAATTCCCTCATGTAATGATGGTACTTACAAACTTCAGCAGGCAGATGTTTTCTCTCAATGCTCCCACACAACCAGCAAATCCCAAAGTAAACATCACTATTCCCACCACTAAGACAAGCACCACTGGGTCCAGACCATGAAGACCAGTCACCTTTGTCAGATCAGACAATACACCCTGAAAGAACAAACCAGAACAGAATGTGACCACTGTAAGCATGTTATTCATTCAGCATTCTTTTCTGGATGATTCTGAATGAACTGGTTGCAAACCCTTGAACTTGCCAATAGAGATACCAACCAAAAAAACTTGTTGTAAAATGGTCACTGACAATACCAATCTTCTTCACCCCAGCAGGGAAGTATTACAGTTATAGCTAGCAATTCTTTTAATAAGTCACTTTCTCAGATTACATCTCCCTAGGTCTATTTGCCAAACATAATTCCACAAGATGGTGCCAAAAGCTCAGTTCTATCACTGAATGCTCATTTAGTTTCAAGGCAAAATAATTAATGTTTTCTATTAACTTGAAATGTGTCAATCAGAAGGGCACTCCAATATAATGGGCTAAAAATAAATTAAGAAAAATTTTCTAATCCTAATGTTTAAGTGGACGAAAATGAAAGACATTCTAAGGACAAAGCACCTTGTGGATGACATTTTAAAGATAGAAATAATCTCTCTGGTTTTCAAAAGAAGCAGATTTTTCCTCTGATTTTAGTTACAACCCTTCTAGTGCCACAGTCTTACTAGTGCTCCTCCAAACTCTTTCAGAAATATAAAGGTATAGTCTAAACAGTTCACTCTCACCCTGATAAAAATTCTTACACCAAAAGGAGTTATCTATTCTCTATATTTGCAATTTGCCTAACAGACACAATATTTTCTTTTTTGTTAACTGTACAGAAGCCACTTACCTTGACAATGACCTTTGCTATGAAACCCGTCTGCCTAGATTGCTAAATCTATGTGAATGTAATGCTAACAGTGAAAACATTCCTTTTACTTCCTAGATTAGGTTTTGAAAAATTATTACACCAGCTACCATTAAAACTCAAAACACACACCACAGGATTCTCATGTGATGTGCAAGAACAAGATGGAACAAACAGAAGAAAGAAGGGACAAACTAAGGAAAACTCTTGATGAGAATGATTTGCAGGAACACCTGGGCAGCCTTGCAGTAGTCTGAATATTCATCATACAATCATCAACAACACACAGAACATCTTATAAGAAAGTAATTTTACTTTTGAAACAAATAAAAATCAACACAGCACAATATGCCATCATCACACGTTCACTAATTTTTTTCTTTATAAAGTATATTCTCAAGCTAACCATGTTTAGTGTGAGAGAAAAATATCAGAGACACTTACAATTAGCTGCCTAATTCTTCCAATAAAATGCAAACTCCCACCTTTCTACCCAGATACCTGTTCTAGAGTTAGATGCAAAGGATATACATCCTAAGACAACACCTTGGAAAAATTCCCTATCACTTCTTATTCAACTGCTTAATTAACAAAAATAAAATCTTTAAAATACAGCATTAGAAGAAATGTGCCCTTGGAGAAACTTCATCATCTGGAAGACATTGATTAACAGCACTACAGTGATCCACAGGACTCCATCTTCTTTCATAGCATGTTCCATAACAGATTGTGTCAGAGCTGTTAATTTGGCAGCAGCAAGACAGAGTTGTTTTTAGCAAAACTGGCTGATGGGATGAAAAGAAAAAAAATAATTGAACTGTAGAACTCAGAATTGCCTCGCAACAGCTGGTGACTAACAGATGAAAGAAGCTATTAGAAAATGGGCTCTAGTTTGTTGATCATGTGTTACCAGTCACACATTTTCCTTCTTAAAAACTGTTACACGTCACAGCTAGCTAACAAACTTGGTCTACTTGGTTAATTATGAGAGTCCCACCTAATCAAACCTTGGCTCAGACCCCACAATCAAGAAACACATGTCAAGATCAGATGGGCTAATGCAGCATCCTTGTAGAATCAGCATGCTGTGACACCAAACATTGCATGACCGGGATGCTGAAACATTCATAAATATTGCCAGCCACCTCCTGCCCACACCCAGACTCCAGCTCTTTGTTTTCAGACAATCTCACTTGCTCAAGACAATTTCCTCTGATCAAAGCATGTTACACATAGACATTGTCAGGAACTGGGCTTTATTATTCAACCTCAGATGTCACTGGTTCACAACACTTTCTTCATGTTCACACTTAACATATACAACATGGTCTTTTAAAAAGAAGGTTATGATGATTTTGCCTAAAGAAAGTCAAAAATCCTGAAGGATGAAACAAGGGAATTAATTCAGAAAACTCTCATCCCACCACACCCATTTCGTTAAAGACACTCCTGCCTGTGCCATCTGCACCTGGTGCAAACAGGCTGCCCTTCACAACACACATTTCCTCAGGAGTGCAGCCTGATACCTGCAGTCCACATCAGAGATTCTGCAACAAAGCTCACACTAAGTCTTTCTCTCGGTCACACAGAACAGTGACTTATTTCTCCATGCTCTTGAAGTCCCTCTAAGCAACAGTCCTGATTTGAAAACTGATTGTTCCCTCTCCATTTGTTATTAGCCATGAACTTGCTGGAATGAAGTTAGGCTGGCTAGCCTCTGATTCTAGATCTTCCTTTGTGTCCTCCTTGAAACCATTCTAACAAAAACTTTTCCTGATAAGAGGGCTCAGTGTTATTCACCTTCTTTCTACCAACACTTTACAATAATTCACTCTGTGACATTTGCAGTATCTTTTGTTTGACAGATAATGACACTTTAAATTTTATGCAGGATAGGCCAATTAGATACACCAGTTAGAGAGACTGGATCTTAATCAAGTAAGAGGAGTATTTCCATGCAGTATTTTCAACACTTCTCACAAACCAGCACTCTCATTTCAATATATTATCAGCCAAAAGAGAAGAACAGAATTTATAGTCAGAGAAAAAGACTGCTGAGGAATTAATCTGAAGTGTAGTCCTAATGCACAAAGAAAAGAGAAAATCAGAGAAATGAAATGGACTTAATGTACTTTATGTTGTGGTAAGAGACAGGATGTTCTTCCACCACCTGTAGTTTATCTTTGGGTTTACCACGGCAGCACAGTTTCTGCAATGTTTCTTTCTCTTACTTCCCATCTATTGTTCACCAAGATGTTTATCTGTAAAATACAGGCTACTGGCTGAAGAATGGCACTACTCTGAAAGACTGAAAACACAGCACAGAACAACTGACATAAGAAATAACAAACAGATTTCATGAGCCATTCAGAAGTTCAAAACCACAGGAAAGGCTTTGAAGCATTTGTTTGCAAGATAGCACAGAGAGCAGAAAGAGCTCAGGCAAAGTTAAAAAGAAAAAATAAAGACAGAAAGAGTCTGTCCTTGCCTTTTAGTAACTTCAGTGTACCATAAAGCCAATTCAGCAAATGGAGATACTAGTCTCCAGCCACACAGATCCTGTGTGCTTTTCTACAAAACAGAAGAATGAACATTAGAAAGGCAAGTTTATCATCCTCCTTAACGGGTTGAAAAGAAAATCCTTTAGTAACAGCAAAATAGGAGGCAAACACATTTGTGTGTTGCTTACTATATAGTAATGAGAATGTAGCAAGCACATAGAGAGCAGGGAGGAGAAGAATAAATACCTCAGAATTAAAATAAAAAACTCACTTCCAAAAAGCAGAGGAATCTCAGAACCTCTCTGCATGTGGATAGCTGCTGCATGTAACCACTTCAATTGAGGAAAAGTGAACATATTGAAGTCTTACTACTTAGTGGCACAACTGAACAGCCCTCCACTCCAAATTGAGATGCAGATCAATGCATCTAGTGATGGTCATTTTCTCCTAGTGCTTGAATTCAATAAACCCATCCTACTACATCCATTCATGGACTTCCATACCTGTATCATTCTGTTCTGTTGTAACAACAGAACTCACACAGCTTCCTTTGACTGAGGAAGTTTTTTTAGCTATAAGAAATCTCTGCCAAAATTTAGAGTTATTCAGCTACATCATATCCCCCAGTTTTGTTCTTCTACATAGAAACACAATCACTGAAGCACTCCATGGGGAATAAAGTGGACAACAGCTGGCCAACAGACTGGGAGCATCTTTCTGAAGTACTTCAAAGATGTAGGTTTAGATTTAGTGGTGCTTTTTCAAATATAAAGACAGCTCATACTCTTCACAAATATTTGTTTGTAATAAAAGGAGGTGGATGGAGAAATAGAGATTTGAGAAAACATGCCTTTGAAAGAGAACCTGTTCATAAAGGCTAAATTGTCCCTAGCGTCCTGTTCTTACAAGTTCATAGAAAAGCTCTGAATATCAAAGGTCACAGCTTAACTCCTGATCAGTGAAAAGAAGCAAGTTCCAGCTAAACTCAGTTTAGATTATTTGAACATGTTCCTGAGCTCAGATGCTACATTTAACTTTCACTTGTTCCTGAGGAAGTAGTTTTACTGGAGCAGGAAGGGGCAGCCACTTAAGTAAGACCAGTCATTTCTATCCTTACCTTTTCACTCCATGCCCACAGACCAGCTGCAAGGAAGGCCACTCCAGCTAGCTAGAATTAAAAAAAAAAAAAAAAAAAAAAAAAAAAAATTAATTAGATATACTAATCAACCACATTCTCAAAAAACTTAGCTAGTAGCACTATTGCTCAAATAAAACAAATATTGCCTGTAATTTGAGACAATGGTAATGGGACCCTCCTCCCCATGAGTCAAGCTCTTACAAAAATTAATTGAAGGGCATTTATTCCACAACGTTTATGCATTTTATAAATTACTTTTTAAAAAGTATTTTAATTTGATTCTTCCTGATTGATCAAGAAGCATATGGTACTTAACAGACAATCCCAGAAAGCAGCATGCAAGTGGGAGTTATCCTTGTCCCAATGACTTGCTATAAATGTCTGTCTGCCCAGTAATGAAGATGTCAGAATATTTAATGCATTTTGAGGTTACTCCCTATTTAGTCACTTAATAGTACCAATATTATGGCTATGACAGTAACCATGCTTGCTCCTTGTAACTTCTCAGTGTCAAAGCTCTCTATATTAGCCTCCTCTCTGATTAGATACAGTTTGTCTTCTGAATCCTTACTTTAAGCCCATCTGAATCAAGTTAGATTAATGGTCTGTTTGCTTACTTTCCATAAGCACTAAATCTAACTTACAACAAACCCTCCACTAATTCATGTGCTTGTATAATAAATACTTCTGAATTACAGTCACTCAAATGAAGCAAGAGCTCCTTGTTCTAATATTTCATTCCCTTTCTTCAATGCTCAGGCAATTTGTGTTTTACATCCAATTTCAACAATCAAACTAAAATGACCACTCCTTAACCCAAGGACAGCTCCTCCTCCCAAGTTAAAAAGCATTCAACCCTGTAAGGGGCCTTATGGCTTTCTACCTGAAAGCAGGCTGTAGTGAGGTGGATACCAGTCTTTTCTCCCACATAAGTAGTAACAGCACTAGAAGAAATGGCCTCAGCTTGAGCCAGGAGAAGTTTGAATCAGATATTAGGAAATACTTATTCCCTGAAAAGGTTATCAAGCATTGCAGCAAGTGGCTTAGTCACCATTCCTAGACATATTTAAAGGATGCACAGACATGGCACTTAGAACATGGACTCCTGGCAGTTTGGTCAATGGCTGAATTCAATCTTAAGAAATCTTTTTCCAGCCTAAATGATTCAATTATCCTGAAGTTGCCTCCCCAGTGCCAAGCCTTACACACACTGAAGAGTAAATCCCAACAACTGAAAAAAAACACTTTGAAAAAGGAATCCTTTTCTCTAGGAAATGCAACACCTCCCACCAACTAAATGGGCATCACAGGTAATTTTCTATAGCACAGGCAAGAAGCAAGAATGGAACCCTCTTACAGTCACACAAGAAAACAGATGTGTGAGAGTAAAATACTGCTGAGTTCATGGGCTGCTTGCCCTAATATCTCTCAGGGCAAGTGAAGTTGTTCTGGGTTTACTCTGCTGGGGAGAGTGGGGAAAAGCAAAGCCAAAAAGGGTTGCAAGCATCATCCATGCTATTCTGTAAAAATTACTCAAATTATGTTAAACACTTCTGTCTAGACAGGAATTATTACATGCCATATTCTTAAACATTAAGCAACCAAAACCACCGAAACAACTGGACAAAGCAGTGCTAAATAAATTCCCAGATGTTGCATAATAAGCAATATAGCACAATGACTATTCACCTTGGACTCTGAAGCAGCTAAGAACATCTGAAGTGATCATTCGGATCAAAACATAACTTGAAAAATGCTATTAAAACCACAAATATAAACAGAATATCGACCTAGATCTTAACAGAATAAAAATATAATATAAATATAAACAGAATATAACCCTAGATCTTAACCCAGTGATCTCCAATCAAAAAAAGCATGGAAAATAGTCAGTAGTCAAAATTGTATGTCATTAAGTTGCACAGTGAATGTAATTGATGCATCCTTCATCCTTTTCACTCCAAATGCTCCAGGAATGCTAGGAGACAAATGAAGATAACTGGTGTAATTTGCAGTAATCAAGGTAAATTATACAGACAGCTGGATCTTCAGGAACTTTATCTACAGAAAACAAGGTGGAAAAAAATAATTGGGAAGACATATTCCACTCTCTGTATACATACTAAGGGTACTAGAATACTAATATTGTACTATTGAATTTGCAAATAGGGTGACCTCTTCAGACTGTCTGCCTTTCATTATAATTATCTTCTTAATTAAATTGTAACAGATTTTTGATTGAGTATATTTTTCACTAGCATGCATTATTCTCACCTTGGAACAAACTTTGATCTCATGTTTTTATGAAACGTTCAGTTTCAAGAAACTATACTACTTTTGCAAAGTTATTTTCATAAGCATCTGTGCAAACTACCTACAATTAAAATTGAATTTATCAGAAGAAAAATAAACTTAGTCTCATTAAAACAATGTGGATAAATCTAAAACTTAATTCAGCTAAGACAAGTAATTCAAATTTTTCACTAGAAGCAACCAAACCAGATACATTAAAAATTTCTTTAGCAAAAATCCAGTGAAGTATGAGGTACTTGCAGAAGAAACAAAGCTATCAGCCACTACAGTGACAGGTGCAATTACCAAAACAACCAATTTGCAAAGTCAAATAGTAGTGAAATGAAAATAAATTCTCTTGCTTTAAAGGCTATTTGCAAGATACTTTAAAGTACCTCACTGAAAACCGTGGTGACCAAACTAGCTCACAAGTTGGTGCCATTGAGCATGCCCAGAGTTCTACAGAGAATTAGCACCAGGAAAATGCCCTCTCTAACACACTTGTACAGAGGCATCCAAGTGATGGCTATGAGGCAGAACAGAGAACTGATCCTGCCTAAACTAAAGGACAGGTTTTACCCTTCTTCAGCTTACTGAACTAAATGCCTGAGTGAATGGGACAACAAGCAGCTGAGAAGGAGCAAGGGCAATCAAGTGTTCCCAATGTGAGAGTAGGCTAGTCAGCTATTTCAAAAAAGCTGACATTTTGAAATATGCATTTTGAAATTTGCCTTTCCCCAGAATCTGAATGACATGTAACCAAGAACAAACTGGACTTCCCACTTCACTACTGTGCTGGAGAGTCCTTTAAGCCATATACTGCATTAAAGGCTAGATGGAAACATAGACAAGGCAGCTCGATTGTGCCCCTTTGAACAGGAAACTGAAACACTATTTACCAGCATTTGCTTATTTCCTGCTTTAGAACCGATAAATCCACTTTTTAAACATAATGCATCAAACTGTAGGCTCTGCTCAGATGTACAATATGATGCAAACTCAGTGACACTGTGCCCAAATTACCACTTTAAGCATTACCCATTTATCCATTCTCAATCACACTTGGAATTCCTTTAATTTCTACGACTGTGCTGTCAGAATCACACTAACAAGTGAGAAAACAGGGCTAATTTGTTTCTCAGCTAACTGACTCTTGCAAGACAACTTTAGTACACAAACTGATCATGGGCTGGTCTGTCCCCAGGTCTGATCAGCAGCAATAGGAATTACATGCAGGTTTTGTACACTCTTACAGAGAATACATTTCCCACTCCCTGGATAATCCTGTTTTACACTGCAGCTCCACCCATGCTAGAGCAATCAGCAGCCTGCAGCCCCTTCCTTCCTATCCTTGTCTCTTCGGAGACTCTTCCTCTCAGAGTCAGAAAACCACCTGGTGGTACATTCTCTCCACTTCCTGGCACAGCACTGCTGTTGCAGAAGTTTCTGGAAAACAACATACATAGCAAAAGCCAAGAAAACCTTATACTAACCCAGTCTTCTCTTATTTTTCAAAGAGACAAACTCAATTCTTTTCGAGAACTGAAGAGAATTTTTGCCCTTCATCACCATGTTCAGGACAAAATGCCACATCTATAGGATGAGTGACAAGTTCTGGATTTGTCTCCAAATTTGACACTCCTTAAGAGTCACACACAACTACAGACTTTTAGAAGATAAATTCAGATGATAGTAGCTAAAAGCTATTTTACCCTCTCCTCTCAATTCATGTGAGACAGTGAGTTCATAAGTAACCTAAAAGGCTTTGGCAGAGCACACATGCAATCCTTCACTAAAACAGCCATTGCCCAGCTGAGGTACAATTCTTAGTCTACCAAAAAAAAAAAAAAAAAAAAAAAAAAATCCCTTTCAGCTGGAGGCAAAGCACCGGAGCTTTCACAGAAGAGCTCACTCAATTGCCAGGATGATTCAGAACAGAAAGGTGCCAAAACCAAGCTCTTCACTTGGCATTGTTAGTCTTTAAATTGCACCATGACAAATGAAGTTATTTGACAAAAAAAAAAAAAAAAAAAAGCTTTCAAGCACAAAAACATCCAGCCTTATCTTGCTCTCTGCACTGCTATCTTAATGGCTGCAAGTACTGCCTTATCACCTCTCATTAACAAGAGTGTACTTGGACAAGCTAAGTCTTTTGAGCATGCTTAAAAAGCAAGATGGAAACAAAGAAACTGCACATCAAAATCATGCCTAGGCAGAGCCTTCCTATGGCCTCCATTCTCTTTCTTAGAAGAATAGAGAAGTGGTATTACAAGCCAGCAGTCCACAACTAAAAGCCAGAACTTTCTATCCCCAAGTCACTCACCTGAAAAAAAAGATTTACAGATTCCTGAAGGATCTTTACACTGAGCTTGCCATTATTAGTCATATTCATCCTCTTGAGTTCAATATTTTGTAACAATCTAAGTGAACTGTATTTGAAGCACGACACAAACTGCAGTAACCACTCAGTGAGGAGTTTAAAAACTCTGAGAATTACTGCATCACCACGCTTTAAAGATTACACAGTCAATGATACCTTTAGAGCTACAATTGGAAAGTCAACACTTACCTTTAATAAGTATGACAGAAGAACAAATTCAACTAGTTACATGTATATTACCTGGTTTGTCCATAAACTGTCCTGAGCTGAAACACAGGAAAGCTCTAACAGCTTATATGGGCAAAAGGTCCTCTGACATCTAGCTAAATCCAATCTTCATCCACCTCTAGAGCAGCCATGCTCCCTAACAAATGCTCACAAACAAGCTCTCAGAAGCACCTGTCCTGCAATCCAAGGAAGATTAATCAAAACTAGCATTCCC
The DNA here is from genome assembly GCF_029582105.1 of Oenanthe melanoleuca. Taxonomy (NCBI): domain Eukaryota; kingdom Metazoa; phylum Chordata; class Aves; order Passeriformes; family Muscicapidae; genus Oenanthe; species Oenanthe melanoleuca. The sequence goes on from NC_079340.1 coordinate 10,573,148, forward strand.
TCCTTAAATGCTGCTTGTGAGTTATGGTTACATTTCCACCTCTGGTTTCATAGCTCTTCAGCTTCACAAATGGTGAATTTGTAGTCACCTCAGTCAGTAGGATTCCACAAACTCCTGAATCCTTGTGTCAGCTAAATGATTCATGGATTGCCTATAGGGGTGTCTCTCCTCAACATTTACATAGCTTGTTCTACAACTAAAGGTGCCAAAAATCTTATCAAAAGAGCTGTAGCTGTACATCATTTACCAGGTCAGCCGGATAAAGTCAGCAGAAGCATCAGACCCTTTTGTTGAGGAAGATACCAAGAATACAGGTACCTGTTCAGAAAGCTAATTCCTCCAGCCAACAGATCAGCTGAAACACACAGGTTGTATTATGAATTCTCCTCAATGTTTTGGCATCTCTTTAAAAGTTTCTCTTTAAAGAACAGAAATATCTTTAGATCTTCACCACTCATCTCAAGAGAATACAGTTTTTAAAAGGTGAAAAAAATTTAATGACTGCAGAGAAGAAAAAAGATACAAAATTGATTCCTGTGAAAAAACAGAGGCAAACTCTTGACAATCTTTTCCCATTACAATGAAGACAAAAAAATTTCAGCTTTTTAAAAGGTTGTCAGAAACAGTCAGTCATAGACCCCACTTCCTGACACTCTAGAAACTAGAAACCATGAACTGCTGAAGAGCATCCACATAGCTATGAAGGGATTTCTCTGAAAACCAGAACAGTTTGGAAAATATCACTTCTCACTGTGCCACACTTCACTACAGGTACATGGGAATTGTACAATAGAGAAGAAAAGGAACTGCAGAGCTGGTGGTTTGTTAAGCACAATTTTTGACCTCCTGAAGGCGTCCTCAATTGTGACACAGAAAATATCATCAGTAATGAACACTTCCACTATGCATGCCCCGGTATCCACAAAAGGATAACTCTACTGTGGCTTAATGCTACAGTATCATCTTAGAGCACTGCACTAGTAAACAAAAGGTGGTGACAGTAGCAAAAAGTTCTGTGGTTTTCTGCAACTTTACTGCTAGCACGGGACAAGTCACTGTATCTGCACTTTTCCAGGACTACTCACGCCTTTCCATGACCACAGTTCCTAGGACTTCAGGTGCAAACTCTTAACATTTGGCCTGAAAGTTCCAAAAGGAATTATTGCATTTATCTGAATTGCTTCCTCCTCTTCCCCTCAAAGACATTTTAATTCTTTCTAGTGCAACACTATGCATTAACCTTTAAAGGGCCTTCTTTTCCAAAGCAGGTGCTTCATTAACCATCATACATATCTAAAACCATTCATTTATTATTGTACCTGTTCACACCCAAACAAACATTATAGGCAGGTTAGTCCATAGCTAAGCATTTCAAGACTGTATCAGACAATTCAGCTGCCCATAGAGCGTGACATGTGCTGCCAGCTGTTGACACATCTGAGGCAGCTCCTTTCTTCTCTTATTCAGAGTGTATTTACAGCTACACCACCCAACAGAGATCAAAGATGATCTGAAAGGAAACATTATAAGAGGGTTCTTTTAACAGGGAAGCAACTTAACATGGATAATATGGACACCGAGTCCTCACACTTTCAAGAATAATTAATTTCTCATATGGGATAAACTTCAATGACAAAACACCTGGGGTACACTATACATCAGCTTCCTGCTTTCAGGCAACTATTTCAGCTTGTTCTCTTGAACAGAGTAATGAAGTCAATAAAACTTAGCTATGCCTAAACTCTTTCAGCCCCAAAACTTTGTACTCACCCAAAAGACAATGTTGTAGCTGAAGAGCAAGTATTTGTACCAACAGCTGACTTCTGCATTAGAATATCGGTAATAGTGCATCTTCCACAGCACAGCGTCTGCACAGGAGAAAAAGAATAACGGGATTAGGCAAAGATTTCATGAATTAAGGGTTTTTTCCAGATATCTCTCACTCTGTTGAGAAAGGGAGTACCAGAGGTATTTTCAAAGCCAGCTCAAACTTCCACTGACCCTATACTTCCTTTCAGTATCAGTTGCTTAATAATCTTATCTTTAAGCACCCTAATGTTTTATCTGGGCAGGCACACCCACAAAGGAAACTCACTCTACAGTTAGTTTAGGAAGATCTGCATCAGCAAGTTGATACTCATCTGCCCTCTCACTCTTTCAAAACCATTTTACTTCTGCAGATGGCTGCTTGGAGTTATCCACAAACCCTGTGGATTGCACGTCCAGCAATCCAGCTAGCAGGATATCCAAAGTGGTTACCTGGAATCACTCAGTATCTATAGATGTGTCAAATATAAAAGGTAGTTGTACCCAACTATTCCATATTTGTGTGTTCCTTTACCAGATCATCTCCTGTAAGAGGCTTTATTCTCAAGAACCAAAGTCCCACCATTTAAAACCCATGTGCTCTGAGGAGTTTGGTTTGCTTCCTTAAACACACTAGAGAGATAAGGTTCAACCACAGCTCTTGCTCAAGTATTTCAGAGAACTACAGCTGCTCAGAGAATCATAACTAAACCACCTCTGCAGAAATGCCATGCAAAGAAAAACAGAGAAACTGTAAATTCACAGCAGGAGTGAGCACTTGCACAGCCCTCACATTCTGGACAGCTGAGTGCTGCCTAAGACAGATAAGCAGCATTTCAATCTTCCACTTCCTTGAGGTAAATGTCAGGGAAACATTTGCAAAGGCAAGGAAACAAGAATGCAGAACTTTCAAATACCTCCTAACGAAGAAAATCTACTGTGCCAGCCTGGTCATTCACAGACAGCATGCAAAAACCAAGCCTACCCAGTAAAGTCTGAAACCCAGACCATGGAACGGACAACTGGCCTGCACCACATCCACAGCTACGAGAAGGTAAACTTGGGTTCCTGGGGTTGTTTGTTTTTGGGGTTTTCTTCCTAGAAAGGAATCTGCACCCAAGTATAAAAAACACTCCCACTTACAGAAGAAACAGAAGTTAGCTTTGAGAATCCCATCCAATACAGACTAGAGTGTGAATTAATACTTGAGCTTGGTATTTCTAGAGTACAGATGTCAATTTCCATATAATTTGAACCAAACACTGAAGTTTTCTTCCTTCACCTTATAACTTCTGATGCACACAATCCATTTATAGCAAAAAATATTCAACTTTTGTTAAAGCAAAGGAAATTGCACTTTATGGCAATATAGGCAGTGACTGGAAAGGACCTTCCTACATGTAGCCCAGTCGTAGCACATAAAATGAGTTTTGTAATTTAGTTACTGACCTTCACAATCCATCCAGTGTAACAGACAAAATATAGGAACCTTTACACCTGTTATCAATCATAGCAAAGAACTCTTGCTTAAGCACCACTCTCCTGCTTATCTAAGTTCACAACTGAGTGAATACAAGAGAAGGAACAAAGTTTGGTTTTCCCAACTCGATTTCAGTTTCTAGCTCTAAATTATAATTTATATTTAAACAATCAATATGCATACACTTGTCCAAGTCAGTCAGTCTGATGTGCCTGGGCAAGAGAGGAAAGAGGGTACAAGAACAGAATCCCACAAGTCTGAGCAGAGTCCAAGACTTCATTTGCATGAGTGTAACCCCATTTTACAGCAATACACAGGCTGCCAGTGCAAATGTATTCTCCAGATGCAGACACACTGAGGCCTCCATCACTGTTCTGCCTCCTCCTTGTGAAAATCAGGAACCTGGTAAAAGACAGAAGCAGCAACTGCAAAATGCACATAAGGAGCACTGGCAGCTACATCTACAAAAGAGAAAGCAGTAGATTGCATTTAGCTAGCACATCATTAAACTTCACAAAAATGAGGTTTTTCTGGACAAAGAGGCTTAAAATAACCTCAGGCAAAAAGGCAAGCAAATAATTTCAGGACTTAAAATACAAACATCATCTGAAGACTTACTTTTTGTTAGCTTACCCTCCCTGGCATTGGACTTATATTCAACTGTTCAGCCCCAGCTTCACTGAAACTATTCACAGGAATAAGAGCATTAAAAATACCCTTATTGGTAAGCTCTACTCACCACCTACCTCGCTGTTTTGACCACCAGCTTGAAAGACATTTCTCCACACTTCAAACAACTACAGTCAATACCAATCACAGTATTTTAGCAGAATGAAAAAGCATTTTTTCAACATACACATTTCTAAATGCCCAGAAATGATGGAGGGGTGTATTACCAGTATTAGCAAGAAGCTGTTCTGTAACAGTACACAGCTTCTCAGATATTAGCTTCCAAAACACCTGCCTATCTTAAGAGCTGATCTGGCTCGCTCTGTGCTTACCTTCATCAGAATTCTTTTGGTGGTTCTTGACAGACCACTGAACACTGTATGACTGGTATGGGAGTAGCATAATAAATCTGAGGTACAGGTATGTGATTTTTTTCCCCCTAACACTACAAACAAATGAAGCAGTCCACTCAAGACAATATAGCCACTTTCCCTGAGTTTTTACTAAAAGCAGTCATGTTTCCTAACACAGAGGGCATCTGTTACCAGTCTAGAAATCTGCTTGTCAGTAATTCCCTTCGTTCACAGCACAGGCTGCATAGCTATGGTTAGGCAATGCTAAAAACACTTGGAAGATTAAAGCAGTATGTGGGTAGCACAGACTAATAACATTCTCTACTGTGTTTCAGACAAAGCAAGTCACATTGTGTCAGATGACAGCAATCACCTACTCACAGCAACAGGAATTTCTAAAAATTAGATACAGAGCACTGCTGCTTTGGTTGAATATAATTTTGTCTTGGTGTTTACAGCTTTAGTGAGAAGGGAAAAATGTAGTCATTCATCAAGAGGCTACTGCCATTTCCAAAGCTTTTCCACACCCACAATTGCACTCTTACCTTCAAAATGCTACAGCTAGTGATATTCCTAATGCATATTCCTAACTCTCATAAATAGATGATGTGATCTTCAACTAATCTAATGTAGATGTGCAGAGAAATCCTCATGGATAAGATGTCAAGTGTAGAACAACTGAAACAACATCAGTTTCTAGACCTAGGTCCAAAAACTCTTTTAATCCTGCAGAGACAGGATTGTACTTTACACAGCAGACCTAAGCCACACTGAAGTTCCAACTGCCACCATATAGAGCCCTGATCCCCTTCCCTGCCCCTCTAAAACCCAGAACCATTAATCAACCTTCCCAGTAGAGCAAACAGCCACACAGCAAACCACTAGCAAATCTTCAGATCAATCCTGTAATCTTATACCACACATCAAGAAGTAAACAGTTTTAAGCCTTCCAGTCTACCTCACCCAGAGCACATAGAAATGCCAGTGTGGGGGCAGTCAGGAGGGTGGCAGAACAAGGATGGGAAAGCAAATGCAGTGGCAGATTGAGTGTGCCCATGGAAACACAGCACCCCTCCAGTGCCAGCCTAAACCAGCAGCACACCTGAATCCAACACACTGAAACAGATGAAGCTGGGGGAACAGGGACACATCTGAGGCAAGAAAGAAAAAAAAAAAAAGTCATTTGCCAAGCTGTTGGCTTCTCCACCACTGCTCATCAATACAAAGCATTCCATCTATGTGAAGCTGGTGAAGCAAATGGACAAAGAAGAACATGCTGAGGAGCAAGGATTTTTAAAATACAGCAAGAGATGTATTTTGGTCTATGACTTTTTTTGATATGACTCAATTCCATTCCATCAAGACCAAATCTATATCAAAAAACATCAGCTCATTCAAGACATAGTGCCATTAGAAACAATTGTCGTTCTTTGAAGGTGCTGAATCATTAGGGGGTTTTGTGAAGGTAAAAGGCAGCCTAATCCCTGACCAGCCAAAATTCAGAAATATTCTTAGGACCTTCTAAGAGGCACCTACAGACTGCTCTTTCCACATCCTAGACAGAAGCTGACCACCAGAGGGGTTCAGAACAGTATCTGGGTGCTGGCCATCAAATTTTCACATGGAAGGGCTGAGCTGGTACAGCAAAAAGGCAAGATAAACTGACAGGATTTGATGCTCTTACAGGCTAATCTGCTCCTGGAAACAGACAGTAGTCTTGCTGATGACTCAGGAACTCCAAGCAAGCATGTGTCATTTTGCAATTTTGTCTCCAAGGAGCTCAGACTAGGGCCTCAAAAAGAGCAGACAAGCTCCTCTTAAGGAATACAAGCACAATTTTAGTTCTGCTGCAGTTCAGATGAGCAGAGAAACATTTGTTCGTTCTTAGAAGAAACGTGAGGATTAATCAACAAAAGGGTATTTTTTTAATCTGAAAGGCTTATGGTGAAAGACAGATATTATTAATACCTGTTTCACCAGAAAATAATGGCAAATAACAAAACTCAGAACTAAATGGAAAATGTGGCCAAAGCCAGACAGAATTCTTAAGACATCATTTTTTGGGACCTTTATTTTGTACTGAGCTGAAGACTCAAAGCATATTTCAAGCAGAAGTTGCTCCACTGTAAGCACTAAAAAACAATCCTCAGAGAACAAATCCCCAGGCTGTTGGGAAGGGTTTCAATGTTTCAGTGACCAGGGTTTATTCTATTACTGCATCACAAACTACAGCTTAAGAAAACTTGTCAGAAACATACACCAGCCTTTCCAAACCCCAAGCAAGGAACCCATAATTCAAAAAAGCTCCACTCCAGGTCTCTGTACCTCACACTCATTATGCTGCACTTTCAGCCAAGCCATTACTTCTATGTCAATGAAGGAGTTGCATCCAAAACACCATGTAAGTGCCTGGAACTCAGTCACAAAGTGGACACTCTATTTTTGGGAATAAGCTACATGACCATCAAGAAGCTCTTCTGAGCTCCCCACTTGACTAACCTCACCAATCCTTTGGCATAAATGTTCTACACTGCACAACTGTAATTCAAGGAGCCATTCAAGCTATGATTTATGGAATATTTTCAGCTCTAGCTGATTTCTTAAACTAACAGAACTAAAGAAGTTTAAAAGGCAAGCAATACTGCTCCCAAAGCAATTCAAAAGCTGTAACAGAGGACAACAGCAGTTCTATCAATTTCACTTGTCACTGTTCTTCATACAGAAGCTACAAAAGATACAGTTGGCTGGCCTTACTTCCATGTGAAGTAGTATTTATTCCTACTCAGCAACAAAAAGCTACTATTAATAATAAAAAAGAAAAAAAAAAAAATCACAAAAATAAGAAGTTCCAAAGATTCCATATTTTCATTTGTACAAACTGATCACAATGCCAGTCAATGACACTGTACAATGGAAGTCTTGACAATGTCAATACAAACTACAAATACTTTTAGTTACTGACATCGAGGAGAGGCACGACTCAATCATCCACAGAATTTTCCTGTATTGTGGAAATTTAGTATAATACCTCAGGTTCATTGAAGTAGTAACTGAACAGATAAGGCAGTTTCTGCTTCAACATACAGAGGTGCTTGACCAAGGTATCAACTAAAAGGCAAGGATATCTTATCTAGACCAAGGAAAATCTGCTCAAAGTGGCTGACTGCAAATAAAGCACATACTCCACATTCTGACTTAATGCAAGAGATGGCACAGGGAACAGTGAGAAAAGGAAAAGTTACATGTAGACACCTAAAAGCCAGCAATTTTCCAAACATAAGGAGAACACAGTAGAAGAGAGATGGATCCTATTGTGAGATATCCATCCCTTTACTAATATTTAAGAAATACAGAGAAGAGCAGGAACATAGGATGTAGGCCTTCACTGACCTTATCCTCAAAAGCACTATTGGATAAATCTCTGGAGTTAAAACCCAGCTGGATCACACCAAAGTGAGTGACAGCAATACTAGATACTATCATTACAGTTCAATAGATGCCTCATTAACATCTTAGAAAAGTTGAGTAAAATATTTCATGTCTATGGAAACTTTCTTTAATAAAGCTATTGACCAGTTTCACCTGAACAGGACCCTGTCTGTGCTGCAATTTACTCATTATACACAACAAGTCATGCTTTCCTTTTACTTCACAGCAACTTCAGGTATTGGGAAACACAGAAGCCAGTTAGTCATTCTGAGCAGGAATTTATCCACCCCAGGGTGCAAAACCTGTCAGAACAAGTAACCAGAATAATCTTAGCTGACCCAAACTTCTCAGCTGCTGTCTCCTACCTCTCATGAGAGCAGATACACACCCACTTTCTCTAACATCAACAGTTGTAAGGCAAAACTCAGTCTTAGTTTAAAAAAAGCATGTAATACGATTTTTTTTTCCTTCTAACCAAAGGTTTTGGAAGCCTTACAAAGAAAATACCTTATCTGAGAAGCCAGAACTTCCAGTTTGGGGAATATTTTTACTTCTATTTAGTAATCCACCAGTAACATAACCTGTTTTATACACTTTGCCTGCTCCCTCCCATCCCTCCACACAGAACAAAAGGTTTCAAGAACAAGAATGGGTCCCTCCATTTCCTATACCACCTCATATCATAAAAGAGACAGGAAGCCACCAACTTTCTTTGCTGACAAATACACTCTCACTTCAGAGAACATCCTAAACTTTATACATATTATGACTTTTCTCCACTTCCAGGAATGTCACTTGCTCAGTCTCAAGTTATAAGAATATACCTTCATTTTCTCTTTTCATAAGAAAAAGCCCCTGAGAAACTGATTACAGCAATATGCAACAAACAAGTGATGAGCATATAATTTGCTTTGGGTTTTGTGGTTTGCTTTCTTAAAAATGTTCCTTGCCTTGGATATAAAGGGCAGTCTGTCTACATCCACACCATATTTCTTAGCCTTCCCACTGAACATTACTATATATTAATTTATATATATACATATATAATAAAATAGATATTTATTTTAACAGTTTAAATCAAATCAAGGTATTTCTTGGTTAAAAAAAAATTAAAATTTCAGGGTTGAAATCTGATCTCCAATAACGAGCATGCTAATAAATAACCACAATATCTGGATAATATTAGTTACATTAACCACTTGTTCTGTTTAAACAATGCTGACTTCATGTCACAGAAACAAGATGTGGAATTCAATCCATAAAACCCCTTTTTTTTCTGCTTTCATACCCCAATTAAAAGGGTCTATGCTTTCAACACCAAGGAACACTCATTTCAAATGAGGTACCAGCGAATGCTACATTTTGGGGAAAGTCATGGAGGGTTTGGGGACAGTGCTCTCAAAGCTTTCCTTTGCTGCCCTCGACCTCCAGCAGCTGCATTTATAACACAACCAGGACAGCCTCATTTCACTTGCCAAGGAGGACAATCACCAGTTTACAAGCCACAAGAGAAAATGGCTCTTTGTGGCCACGTAGACAGCTCAACCAGCCTGTAATTCACCTCTTTATCTCCTTTCTGGTATAGAATCATACTCATGAAATATCCAACTAGAAGATAAACCTCCAAGGCAGGACTGGAAAACCTTAAAGATAGGACAAAACATCCTTCACCAATGTCTCACAATCCTAGCCACTGTCAGCTTTTCAGCAGAAAAAATGTCCCAGCCCAAATACACAGAAACAAGTTAATGCTTTGGGAATTATAGCAAGCAGGTTTGCAGAGCCCCCTGCACATGCTACCACATCACAGGGAAGATTAAAAAGAAAAAAACCAATGCTGCTTCAGGACAAGCCCATGCTTGAACAGCTCCAGCCCTTCCCCCAAAAGCCAGTGTTCTGGCAGGTCGTGAGAAAGCCTTGACTGTCTCGCCCAAAGTCTCTGTATCCGCCCCTGGGGAAGGAGGAAAAACAGGCTTTCCACCTCTCAAGATGATGCCAAGAACAACACTGTGCCATTTAGAGATCAGGGCAACAAAGGTTGTGAAGGGACACAGCCAGTGCTCCTTCCAACACAAACCTCAGTCTCTGCAACAGCTAATTACACACACGCCAGCAGAATTAGAAGGTGCAGAGCTTAGACACAAACACTTCCTAACCTGTGCCTTCAGTAAAACGAGAAGCATACCTCCTGATGGAAAAACGTGACAACGCAGGAAACTGCCATGTAAATGGGCTGACAGTACAGAGTGACTGGCTACACAAGCAGGCAGCTCAGATAAAACAACACACAGCTGAACTACACCTTCCCTTCTCACCCGCCCCAGCTGGACAGGCTCTTTCAGTTGAACACCCTGTTGTGCAGGAGCAGACCACTGCTATGACCACTTTGCCAAAATATCCTTTGCAAGCTCAGCCTGGTGGACACTTGGCAAAGAAAGCTGCCTTGCTGTCTTCCAACAGCCATCTCACCAACTGCTTTCCAAGAGTCATCTCACTAATTGCCTTCCATTAGCTTCAAGTCAGACAACTTTTTTGATGAACCTTCCTGCTCCGCAGGCTTGCCATGCGGCCAAACTGAAGTAACTTAGTACTCAGGGCAGGGTAGAAAGCTTTGCTGTTTTTACCCTTTATGAGATAACAGCTACACCACTGCAGGCATATTTCACCCCCATGAAGTCCTTCCCTGAGCACCATCTAATAACAAACTGTTGAGGGAAAAGCAATATGCATCAGAAGAATCAGCTCCATACCCTGGCAGTCAGAAGGCTGCTTCACATGAAGACCAAAGTCCAACCTCTCAGGTGCCTCCCTTCAGATCCAAGTTACTTGAGGCTATTCCCTTTATTTTCTATTCCACAAGTTTCTAGATGTCAATGAACATATTTCAGCATCCCATTTTATGTCCCAAAGCAAAAATACACAACTTGCCAAGCTGAACAAATGAGTTTTTTTAAAATACTAAAATTCACAGCTTTCAGCTGCCTCCAAGTACTCTGCTTCATCCTGTAGCCACGAGTGCAGCAACTCAAACACCTGACTTACCTTCAAGTCCATCAATTATTTAAAGCTCCCTTCCAGAGATACTCAAGTATCAATTATTTAGCCACTGAGCAGGAAACAAAAACCATTAAAAGAGGAAAAGAGATTTCTGGAAAGGGCTGTTGAGCCACATGAATATCTGGGGTTGTACACTAACAACCTGCCTGAAACAGAACGAGAATGCCAAAACAAAACAATCCCTAAAGCCAAAAGTTCACATGCACAAAAGCTCAAAAAGTGCCTGAGCCAATTAGTGCCAAAGAGCCCCAATTACATTAAGGAGTTTCAGGATAGGACTTCCCATAGAAGACCTTTATCAGTTTGGTATAAATGCTTATTCTCTAGCCCAGGAGCGTAAAACTCAGAGAAGCTCTTTCCTAAAACCACTGAAGCTCTTCTACAATACCAAGACAACTTTCAACAATGCTTACTACAAAGATCAAAGGGAAGCAGAGCCCTGTGTTTATTACACCCTTACCTTTCCCACTCAGGTTTATGTTGCAGACAGGTAGAGATATAAAAGAAAGGTCTTATAAAATATGGTTTAGGCCCTGCTACTCTAGCTAAGTTAGCAGTAGCTGGTAAGTTCCCGTAAGAACATCAGAGGAATTAAAAGTCAGTTAACACAACAACATATTCTGGCAAGAAAAATAAGTTTGCACCTGCATAAACAATAGATTTGTCCCATGAGAATCAGTGAACAAAATATGTAAACTAACCAAAAATAGAGAGATTTGACAGAATACACCCTAGCCATTTACCAACCAATAAACTGAGTATATTGTTAGCCAATTAGGTCTAACACACTTCTGACATTTCCTATAAATATGAGCTTTGTGAATAAAGAATTGGCTATTCTGCATGAAGAAACTGAGTCCTGTCTGCTCTTTGCTGCAACAGGTTTAGATTAAGGGTGAGGACAGGCCTAAGATTTTCAGCTTTTGCACAACTTCCGAAGACAATGACACAAAGAGCTTTTACCCTAGGGAAGAGCAGAAGTTCTTCCACTCACATGTATCATACATAAGCTGTGCTATAATGAAAATGACAAAACACTGTTGCTTGGCCCCCAAAGAGCTGAAGAAAGACAGGAAACACTGAAGCAAAACAAGTGCTGATCCCTCCCCCCTGCCAAACAGGGGCTGAGGCACAGTTTGAACCAAAACAGAAAATAAACTTATTTTTAAACCCAGTTAAGAGCCCTGGGTTTGGATATAGCTCCTATTGTGGCCAGCATATTTTGTTTTCATTTGTTAAAGGCCTTCTGCACAAGTGATAAGAGAACTCACAAGTCAAGCAGAATGGTTCTTCTCTCTGAGGGCTTCAATTCCAAGATTTATGTCAGATTGGCTAAAAGGTTTAGCAAAAGCCTGGCCATTCAAGGCAGCGGTTTCAGCTGCAAACATCTTCCACAGTCAATGTATAAGGATCACTATTTTTGCAGGTGATCTCAACACCTGCACTTTGCTGTTATCCTCACCTGTGACATTCCCAAAATAGAAGAATTTGCCCAACAAGGATTTTTCAGCTGACCATCTGAAAGCAGATTTTATCCAGAATAAAAAAAATAAAAAATCAAATATGAGCTTCAACTATACTTAAATAGTCAAATTATGCATTTAAAATTAAGTCAGAGCTCAGACATTTCAGTCCCTCTCCTTCTTTTTAGATTGCTAAATCAAAATTCAATTCCTGTATTCTTGGGAACATCCAAATTATTACTTTTAAAACCCACACACGTCTAACCTTGATAAGCTTTAGTCTGACATTGTCCTTAACACTTAGGAGATACTTTTGTCTGAGCATGAGCCAAAGGATCAAGGAGAAGGATACTGTTCCTGCCCACTGTGCCAGGGGCTGAAGGCAGCATCAGTAGCTCCACCCAAGCCACCAAGAGCCCAGCTCTGAAAGAGCCAGAGACTTCAGGCCAGACCAGAGAGGAAGACAAAGGACCATCCTCTGGATCTAGAATACAACCTTTGCATCTAGAAATAACTTCTTCTTAATTCCCCTTTAGTAACAGCCTGCATCATCTACTGTTAGAATTTACTTTATCAGACCAAATTCGGCTTGAAGCAAAATGAGAACCACAGCACGTTCATGGATTTTGTGAATTGCAGCTGTCTTAGCCTTAGAAACTCACCACAGGTGGCAAAGTATGAAAGTCTGTTGTACCAAAAAACAGGAAGTTTTGACACAAGAGGCCACAGTGCAAAGCAACATGGCACAGAGAGCTCACAAGTAAAGTGCATCTGAAATCCACAGATTTTTCCATACCCACCCAGGTGAAACTTTTTGTAAAAGCAAAAAAATAAAGGCAGGATCTATGGAACAGTTTTGACAATTGCTCTGTGAACTCCACTTCCCCTCACACCCCAGTGAGAATTCTGAACAAACACAGGGAGATCAAAACAAGAGTTTAATTTATTCACACAGTGCTCAAACTGTGCCACACCTAACCCACAATGAGAAACTTGATAGACTATGAGAATAAATTGTAGAATGAGAATAAATTGTCAGCAGAAAAATTCCTCTTTTTTCCAAACACCCATTTACAGGTAATGGCACACTAGTAGCCACCCACTAAAGGTTCATAAACTAGATTAAAATACCTCTAAGAAAATCAGAGGTCAGCCTCAAAACAGAGCAATCCAATATTCCCCAGTTATTCACTGGAAGCAGACAATAAACTCATTCATCATCCAGATATAACCAAATTCATAAGACACCATGTCAACAATTTTCTTGCTACACCCAAGAGGCAAAAAGTTATGCCTTCAATACCCAGGAAAGCATCCCAACTAAACAGCATCTTAGGGCTCAAAGCAAGGGCTTTTTATGGCTGTTTCATTAAGTATTACAAGGCCTAACGCTAGTAAAAGGCAGCCCAGAACACACCCCTTGCAGTCCTGTTAGGTATGTTACCCATGTGAAGGCTCTGCACAGACATTGATACTAAAAGATCACACTTTTTCTTTCTTTTCTGCCACCCTCCCGCTCCCCACAAGGAGGCAGGAAGGACAGGAAAGAGCTCTTAAACGGGAAACAATATGATTAGTTTGTCCACAATGCACTGAATGTCAGGCAAAGCCTGTGCCCAGAAACATGAACAAGACTTAAGTGAGTTTTCTTCTGATTTGGGGACTGGAGATAATGCTTCAACACAAAGGAAGCTAACTCGATCAACTTACACTTAAAGAAAAAAAAAAAAAAGAAAAAAAAAAGAAAAAAAATCAATCAATCAATCACACGGAGCACATATCACCCAGCTTCCCATAACTGCAATTTAGACCTAGACTGCACCTTCAGCAAGTCCACCTGGGAACAACATCAACAAATACAAAACAAAATGCCAGCTGTGTAACGTTGTTTTTTTCAATATAAATGCACTTCCAAACTTTTGGAAAGCTATTTCTAAAAATTCCTGTTTCAGTGGCATTATAGTTTTGAGCAAGACAACCTTCTAAGGACAGATAACAGCACTATATTCCATCCTCCAAGAACAGAGCTAAAAGGATATAGAGTACACCCTAAAAGTACTTTCTTCCAGTATCATTAACCAAAGGACAAAGAACACCCTTCTGCCAACTCAAGTATCCTGAATTCCTGTGAAAAGAAACAAAACACACAAACCAAATCAAAAGCTGCAAAGTAGTTTCTGCCACAGCTCATTCGTACTTCACACCAATGACTAGACTTGAATTCCCACCTGAGCCCTTCTCTCTGTACACAATTCTTGTGTCAACCTTCCACACCAAAGCATTTCAAGCTTCACACATTTATTGTGAGTATAAAGTGTCTCAGTAATGATGCCTTACTCCCTGCTGGAGATAGCCAGGAAAGAGATGGATCATCTCACCAGAGAGCACTTATGAACAAGACACACCCTGTGCTTCCATCCTCTAGGAACTGCTCTCCTTCCATTTTATCCAGAGTTCTAGGTCACAAGGCTTATGTCACTGTAACAAACAAAAACCCAAACAAACTAAAAAGCAGTGCTGGAAGAACTTTGTCCTGCCAGTCATTTTAAAATATCCTTCACACCTCTACCACCATCTCCTTGGAAGATCCACTAAAGAAAGGAAAAAACACCCAAACAAGTAGCTTCTTTTACAGCATGGGTTAGGTTTCTTTGTCGGGTTTTATTTAATTTTTTTTTTTACCCAGAAGTCTCAAAATGAGAGACATGTTAAGTCTACAGATCACGGAAGGTTAAGCAAGAGCCAGAACAGAACTGAGCACGGAGCATCACCTGTGGCACCGCGCTCCACGGCCGGGGCTGTTCAGCAGGAGGCTGAAAGGGTGTCAGAGAGGTCCCTCATTACCACAGCCTACAGGCAATTAAAGTTAAAATATTTTCAAAATTAAGCGACGGGCCTCAATCCTTACACCCACGGCGCCCCTCCAAGCAGCCTGGGCTCAGTCTGGCAGCAGCCGGGGCGGACAACGGAGCGGGCAAACCGGCTGCAGCACTCCGAAAGGCCGTTTTCTATTTTTTAAATTTGTATTATTATTTTTTCTCCCTCGTGGTAGCTCACCGACACAAGCTAGCGTGAGCTCCCAGAGGAAGCCTCGCCCGGCCCCTCCGGCTTCCTCTGGCGGACAAGGACAATGGCAGGGGCTCGCCGCAGCCCCGCGCTGTGGGAAACTCGGGCAGCCGCAGGGCTGTGCCCCGGCTCGCCGGCCGCCAGCCCCGGGGACGCTGCAGGGAGCAGACTGCTCCGGGGAGAGGGGCAGAAACACCGGCTCTTCCACACGGGGAGGGAAAGGAGCACTCGGAGCTCGGCGCGACCCCCGGGGCGGGGCGGGCAGCACTCACCGGGCAGAGCCTGCTCGCTAAGTTTCGCCGAGCGGGCGGAGGGCGAGGCGGCGGCGGGCGAAGGCGGGGGTCCCTCCGCTGCCTGCGCTAGTCCATGGACACGGCGGCGCTCCGGAGCCTGCTCCCGTCAGCCCAGCCGGCGAGCCAGGCGCGCCCCAGACCGAGCCGAGCCGCCCCGCCGCTCTCCCGCCGGGCCGAGGCAGCGCGGAAATGAATGTCCCGGCCACGCCCGCTCCGCACGCAGCCGTGCTCCACACAAAGGGGGCGTGCAGGAAGCCCGGCTCTGCCTCCCGGCCCCGCGGTCCCGCGGGCTTCTCTCGCCGTGACCCGCCGCCGGGCGTTCCCCAGCGCCCCGGGCCCGGGCCGAGCCTACCCCGCCCCTCACGGTCCCAGCGCGGCCCCTCGGCGGCGCCTTTGTCACCTCGGGCTGGTTCCGTGGCCGCGTTCCCCGGGCCGGGCCGGCCCTGCGGCACAGCCCTCAGCGGTGCCTCCTGCCGCCGCAGGGCTCCGGAGCGCCGCCCGCCGTGTCAGCGACAGCGCGGCCGAGCCTACCTGCCGAGCCCGAGGCGAAGGAAAGACAGCAAATAAAACGACCCCCAGAGTATTTTGAGTTTTTTACGCCTCCCGGGAGAGAGGCTGAGCTGTTGACAGCCGGCCAGTGAGCAGGTGATGGCTCCCGCCTGAGGCAGCACCGCCTGGCAGGTGGGAATGCTCCCGACCTCCGGCTCCCCTTCTGTTCGCTTTCCACACCTTGAGATCTCTCTAAGAAACCTTTCTGTCACCTTCACTCCCTTCCTCATACATAGAGCAAAATGTCTTCAGTGCCTCGCTAACCATGAAAATACATTCGTGTGCCGGAAGGCAAGGCCGAGGGAGGTCGTGCGGCCCCACACAGGCTGCCTCATATTGTCTGCACTTCCTCACCTGCTCCCTGGAGGAATTCCTTGAGGAACTCCTTATTCCCGCTGGATCAGGAGCAAGCCTGCTCACAAAGACAGCAGCAATCGCGCCGAAGTGAAAGGAACTGTTGAGCAATGGTGTGGGTTTAGCACTTGTCTAGTGTGCTAATGCTCCGCTCATCAAAGCTGACAACCAAAAGCGTGCTAGAACTAATGGCAAATGCACAGTTTTCCTCACCCACGCCCTTCTGATGTCTGACAAAGCAGATACACACCAGTGTGTCACCCACTCACATGATCAAGATTCCTTCTCTTTTCCCACATGCAGTTATTTAAGTAAATGGGGGGTTGGGTTTGGGTTGGGGTTTTTTTTGTTGTTGTTGTTTTTTAAAGGAGGGGGAGTATTTGCCAGCCTCCCCCAAGCTTGCTCAAGACTTCTTAGAACTCAAAGCAAAATTGAACTGAGTGTTAAAGCTAGAAGAACTACCCGAATTTTGAGTAGAATCTAAGAGGGGAAGGGGAGCTGGGAAAGGTCGCTGGATTATCAGATGGTAAGAAGAACTAGAAGAGATCCTTTCTCCATCTCAGAAGTACTGAATCTCAGAGCACTGAGTCACTTCTTCAGAAAGTCCAGAGCCAAGGCAGAAAGCTCTAGTATGCTGATTCTGTAACAGATAGGAAGATGGTGCAATGGTAACTGCTACGATTCAACGGGGAAAATGGGAAATTTCAGGGAAATTCAGCAGCTTTAGGATGTAAGAACTGTGGAATTAGGAAGGGCATTTGTCGATAAAATAAGGTTCTCTTGCAATTTACCATTTGTAAAATGGTTAGTGTTAGCAGTTGACAGCATAGTTGAATTGACTGTGTGCGCTGTTAGCATGGAGCTGGTTCCAACAGCCTCTCTGTGTCCCATTTATTTGCCTTTGACATTATCTCCGCACAGTGCTTCACTGTGTTGCCAAGAAAATTGGAGTAAAAATCTCATCCATCACAGAAACCATTAACTAAGTGCTAGGGCAAATTGGAACACTCTTAAAAGACAGTCACTTCAGGAGTTAGAGGTGTAATAATCCTGCAGGAATAAAAATAGGAAATCTGATTTTTTTAAGTGCACATGTGCAGACCAATGTTCATGTTTTCCTCTGAGTACTGCAAAACATTTTCTAAAATTAACGAAATCATCATGAGCTGGTGGAAAATGGCCTGACCAGAGCTGTTCACCCCTGTATATGTTCAACATTATCACTAAATACCATTTTTCAGTGTAAAAAAAGTCTGTTTGTGGAGGAAGGCATCCAGAAATCAGAGTTAGAGTTGGAATTGTTATGTGGTTTTGATAATTACGATGTTAAGACAAGGGGGTGTGAAAGGAAACAAAACCCACAGAAGCTACTGGGAGACCTTAAGCAACCTCAAATACAAAGAAATCAGCTGGATCTAAAAGAAAAAGCAGAAATATTTTGGGGGAAAGCCTTTATAACACGTTCGAGATCGATTAGAAGAATAATCAGTTAGGATGGGACGGGTCAGATACGCAATAAAATTTGAGGGGATGAGGCTGAACCAGTGATTTGCTTGTCCTCAGTCCCCAGCGTTTCACCATCTCCCCCTGCTGTTACCAGCGGCTCTCTCTCTGCCCCGGTCCCCTCCAAGCAGCCACCACACCCCGGCAGGAGCAGAAATTAGCGCCACAAAAGCGCAAGAGGTTAAATTTTCTAAGTATTGCAGTGAGCCTGTTAATAATTTATTCCCTCCACTTGGAAGTATCTATAACCACAGACCGTGTCAGTCCATAGAGTATATCCTTCCTCCAAGTTTCTTATTCTTAAAAGGGAAAGGTCCATACAAGTGAAAAGATCGCAGGAACAGATGTTTTTCCCAACAGCTTTCTTCCAGTGAATCGAACCCTACAGCGGTCTGTTCCTGGAACCTGTTCAGCAGATCTGCTGCAGAAATCCCCCGTGGGTCACCGCTCACCTGCACTTCGGCTGGCTAGCAGTGACATCCAGCGGTGCCGAGAGAAACTTGCTCTTTTTTTTTCTTTCCTACCACAGTGCATCACAGCAAACGCATCAGAAAATGGCAGGGATCCCTTGGCATTCCCGTCAGGTTGTGGATTTTCGCGAATGGCACCAAGGGCAGGCAATTTGACAGCCGTGGGAACAGGTAATGCGCATGGGGAAACAAAAATGCAGAACCAAAAACACCCTCTGGGCCAGACTGTCTTTCTAATAGCCCTAAAAGGACACTGCAAATAGAAAATGCATTTGGTGATCCCTAAAGCTCGAATAAAAAGCACTTTTCCATATTACACCTACATCATTGACTTCACAGCATTTTCATGCTGGAAATACTTTCATAAACCCCAGTTATGTACTGGAAAAAAGATAAATGGGCTGACAAAGAAGGAAAAGTTGATTGAAGAGAAATTACAACAGCAGAGTTTTGTTTCTCAAGCCCTACCCTTGCACTTCGTGCACTTTCCTGATCTGATCCACCTTCAACCTTAAAGATGAAAATAAATAGAATATCATACTGCATGGGTTCAAAATGCACATTTCAGAATAACAAACAGACTTTTAATTATTATTTTCCAGTAACCAGCTGAGTGTTAAAGTATGATGAGATATTTGATGTGTTGAGAATTGATTTAGATTTTGGGTACATGTTGTGTTAAAAGAAAAAAAAAAAATCAAAAGATTAAATGCATACAGAGAACTGGGCCAGCAGAGGTAGCTGTTAGCACAACAAAATCAACAAATTTTTTTCCAATGAACATTCTAAATTCAGTCTGCAGTATTGGAAATGCACTTAGATTTAATTTGTTCCTGGTTTACTATTTTGCTTTAATTTTAGTTATTTGGGTTAGCCCACTTCCAATGGTAATCATCTGTTCCTAGCTCCGATGTACCAGCTATTTTCAATCCTTCCCATTTTTATTTTGTCAATATGGGGTTCAGAAAGGATGAGTCAACTCCAAATAATCCCAAGGTTGGCTTGAAAAAAATAATCAGATTTATCGATAACAATTTTTGAGAACTATTTCAAATGTCATTTTTACCTTCTAGGACTCCAAATGTTGAGTTGATTTCTGAAAGACAGGGTTAGAAAACTTTGAATGCAAGTAAGCTTATGTAACTTTCAAACCAAGAAGTGCACTAACTATTTACAGGAAATAATGCTGTTTAGAGCAGGGAAAGACCTTGGTCTGATATGGTTTCTGTATACATCCCTCTGGGGAACCTGCCAGAACAGAGAACTTTCAGTTTCCATGAGTACTTTAATAAACTTAAAAAGATTTCATGGGCCTTTCTAAAAGTGTTTTTACACTACAGTAACACTTCAGCATGTGGTAGCGTTAGTGATTTATATGTTAGATAGCCATTATACTTCCATGTTGCTGGACAACAGCTTCCTGCTACTGATTCCACTCCCTTTGGGCAGGCTGGGAGCAGGCTGTAGCCCCGTGGCATCCTTGTCATCATCAAAGGCTCCCTGCAGTCTGACTGGGCAGCCAGAGCTGACAGAGTGGGTGGAATTCAGCTGCTTGTACACAAAATTGTAAGGAGATACTTTCCAGATTCAGCAGGTTCTACAGGCACTTCACTTTATCTTCAATTTCTTGGAATTTGTCTGGCTTCCATCCCATTCTCCAAGGACTGTTTATGCCTTTCACATTTCATGTTTATGTGAAATGCACAAACAGCCCTTGGGACAAGGTCTGAAATGCAAGTCTAAGAGCAGTACCTCCTTTGCTGGTCTTTGTGCAAGATCTATTCTCTGGAAATGGCAAAGCTTTCTATTTCCCATGAGAAAGAGAACTCAGAACTCTACAGAAGCCACCATCCAGAATACTCCTGCTGTAAGATTTTTGTTATTCATAGCCTCTGTAGCTCACCCCCATTGCTTTCAGCATCTCTTGTGTTTCCTACCACCTGCACTCCCAAGTATCCATATGCAGATTGCACACAAGTGGACACTCACCCAACACTTGGAACTTTTTAGGGGCCTTGTGTCAGCACACAATACCAGTACTGCCTTTCAGTGGTAAAACCCAGGAAAAGAATCCCTCAGGCACAATTCTTTATTTCATGGATCTCTACACCTGTCCATGGCTCCAAGGAGAGCCTCTATAGAAGAAGCCCATATCACAGAGTCAATTTGCTGCTATACTCTCCAAATCCTGTTCCTTCCTCCATCCGCCAAAACAGTCAAACAAAAATTTCAGCTGACAGCAGCATACTTGAGTCCAATTTCTATTTAGTTTCCAAATGAAACATATGAATCACTCAAAATCCTCCCTGCTAGTGTTGTTTTTGTGAACTGTGAAAAACAGACCCTGAAGAGCATATAAATATTTTTAGTTAAACTCAGTTTTACCTGGACATAAATACTAAGGGAAAAAAAAAAAAAAAAAGGTTAGAATTTCATCCATAACAATGTAAAATTTTAAAAAATAATCTTAACTACAAAAAGGAACCTGCCCTCAAGCCACAATTATCTTCCTTGCAGGGAATCACATGGACTTAGAAGATCTAGAGCCAGCAGTGAACTAACAAGAAATTCGCTGTGCAGACATAGTGGCATATCTTGAATGCAAAATCTCAGAGTTAGACTGACAGGGTGTAGTCTTCTAGACACACAGATTTATTTATTTACATGTTAATGAAACAGCAAAAACCAAAGGCATGTCATTTACATAAAGTTTTATTATCTTTTCCCCTCAGCTGGTACTCCATTACTACAGCCTTAGCAGAGCTGTGTTTCCCTAGGTAGACAGGTTTTCAACCGACTGTCTCTGACTGAAAACATCTAGGCTAGGTCAAATTTTAGACCCAGCCTTTCATAAATGCAGTCAGATACAAAGGACCAGTTGAAATCCTGACCACCTGGAAGGCTGCAAAGGAACCAAAAACAATCCAAGAGGATTTTCATCATTTTCTGTGTTTGAATAGAGAACCTTTCCTGTGCATTAATCCCTAAATAGTTAAGCAATTACAACACACATTCAAGACATGGATACATTCTACATTTCAAGCTCTAATCAGAAACATGTGCAACTGTTTCTCCACTTATGAAGCCTGTGGTTTTATCTTCTCAGCAGCTTCAAGGACAGATGGAAGGCTGACTTTGTCTCCAAATTCTTTCTCACGATGCTCCAGTAAAACACCCTAGTCAAAGACACAAGAGAGAAATTCAGATGTGTTCTCTGCAAAAGAGCCACTACCCAACCAAACAATTCCAGGAAACAAACTTCTGATCTTATATGAGTGATAAAAACCTCCTAGATGGCCTGCAGTACCTGTTTTCCTGCCCCAATCACATATACACCTCCCAGGGTGAATCCTTCTCCTTCCAGATTTCCACTGTATCCACCTCTCCAAGCACGGAAGAAATTTTGCCAAACTCCCAAGCGGAAAAAGCCTGACAACATCATTTTTCGTCTGCGTGGACCATAAAAGCCTTTCTGCAGGGGACAGAAAATAGGTCACTAAACAAAGGGAAAAGGACCTTTTGCTCATGTGGATTTTAAGCTCACCTACAATATTGAAGCCCCATGTACAGCTGCATCTCTGTTGCTGACAGCAGCGGTGCTTTGTGATAAACATTTTTTTTTGGTCAGTTGGTTGCTGGGTTTTTGTTAAATTCAGTCTGATTCTTTCACACAGGGCAGGAGAGAGAGAAAATAAAAGGATCTAGTAGATTTTGAGTATTACATATTCTTTCTTCAGAATCCAAATGATTTTTAAATGTGTCTCCTGGTTTAGGGAGAAAGCAGGGCAGTGGTTCTGTAGGACATGAGATGGGCAATTCAGCACGTGCCAGTGTACCAGGACAAGCCATATCACTGCCATCTGGCCTGTACATCATGAATTAATTATGTGTCCCCTTCAAACCTTGATTTGCACATGATAAACATCAGTGAGTCACACAGCCAGTAAAAGAAAGGAATTAATATTACAGGCTGTATTGTTTACCTGTTAAAGGGGAGGAATAATCCTGCAACAGCACGTTATCAGTGCATAGCTACACTGCAGTTTGTAAGCTCAGCAGGATGTATAAATATAGAAAAACAAAGCCAATTAACTTCTTAAACTACAGTGCTACTAAATCCTTTTCAATCAGACTACATTCTACTTATTAATACAAGCTTCTCAAAGAGGACATTCATAGATTTGTTTTTAAACAGAAGGAGAACACCAAACTTCACTATACCTTTTCATCCAAAAAGATTTCTCCTTTGAAGTAATGCTGAAAATCCTCCACTTCAGTCCCTATCTTCTCTTTCACAACAGCATAGAGAGGGACACCCAGCTTGGACAGCTGGGGTTTCAGAGAGGAGAGCTCAGAAGCCTCCTAAGCAAGGAAAAAAAAAAGCAAACATATCAGTCAATAAATGCAGGTTGGAAAGCTTCACCTTGAATTTCAAGACCATCAGAAACACACAAATTCTAGCTTGAGGCACAAACCAGAAACAGACCTGTAGCATTTAAGCTAGTAATACTCCTAGGCAGCTCTTCATCAGATTTATTACAATTTTCTTTGTTAAACATGGAGGAATCAGATTCTTCTGAGCATTTACTTGATAAAACTTGATATTTTTAACTTAAAGCTGTAGGTATACCTTGCCTGTAATAGGGCTTCAATTACATTTTGAAGTATTTGAGAATGGTAAAAAAATAATGCCTGCACATAATTTAACTTTTTCAGAATTTTCAATCCTTTTTTCCAAGTTGACAGCCATCATTATCAGTCCTTCTGCAAAGTAGTTTGAGGGCTCTGCACAGCTGTAGGCTATACAAGTTTAAAGTAATGAAGAGAAGTAGAGTGTTCTACTTCCTAAATCCCCAGTAAAAAAAAAATATATATAAAAAAAAAAATCAGGGAATTTCTTCATAGACTTTCAGTATCCCAGAAGCAAAACTTCTTTTTCTGGTGTGTAAGAGTGTAAGGTGTCACCACTCATCTGCTGGGCTTTTTGTTCCCCTAAAAGAATCCCAATTCCCACAGTTTGTACAAAGATCCCTGAAGTTTTGAACAGATCACAGTGTGCATTGAAAATAGTTTCCTATGTCCCATGGAGACAGGTCATTTTTGCAGGACGGAATTCCCACAAAAAATTCAACTCCACACTTTAAAAACATGGACACGGTTTACCTGATCACTCTCAGTCACCTAACTGAAATACCTTAACTGAAAGGCTTGAAGGACTTCTAGAATCTACTGAGAACTTAGGAGCAAACAGGAATGAAGAGACAGGAAAATTTGAAACTTTTGGTAATACTACTACTACTACTAAAAAATCACTCTTGGATTCTTGACTGACAGTGTGTGAAAGTTAGAGTCAGGCACACAAGTGCATTCTCCTCCTGCCTATGCTACACCTGTTCAGAGAGCAAAGCTCTTTAATCATCCATGAATTCTACACCTATATAGGCAGTTACTACTGATGGGAGCAGATGCCTTAATGAAGAGGTTACAATATTAATTACTCCATGTTACAGACTAGTGACAACATAATAACTATTTTTCCCTATAGCTATGAGAAACATAATGTCCAAGGTGCAAGCTCTGGCTGTTCCCAGGCAATTGGTACATTCAAATCGTATTTTAGTTGCCTGCTTCCAAGGAGCTCCACCCAAGGAGCCTAATGTCAATTTAAGGACCAAAATCTGTTTTCCAACCCACCATGCTATGGAACAGGAACTCCTTATCTTCAGAGTCTGTATCTGCACCTTCCTGCCTCACATTTAGCACCCAGAACAGAGAGGTACTTCCTCTATGCACACCTCTTTTTTCTGCATATGAGCTTTATCTGATGGCTTTCTGCCAATCCAGTCTTGGGTTCTATTTGACCAGAGACTACCTGGCTCACAGAGACTTATTTTGGACTATACATATATAAATAGCACATAAGACTCATTACCAACTGAATCTTGTGCAATCTCCCTTTCTAATTGCCATGGGCTAGGTCCCTGGCAGATGTAAAATTCATGTAACCATCACCTTCAGAAGGAAAAAGCTCAGGACCTGGACCACATAAACCAGCTGCAAAGGAAACTAAGTATGCTGGTAAGTTGGTGACCAGTTTGAACCCAGAAATAAAACCTTTCAGACATTTTAGATGACATATTTGATGACTGCCCTATTAATCTCCTCCCTTTATTTACAGACTACCTATGCAAGCAGACCTCAAGTCTTCTTAATTAATCCCCAAGCTAAGCAAGTACCTCTCTGCACAAAAATCATCCAGGTCTTCGTACAGCCATGATCACTGCACCATTCTCCTTCCATAGTTCACTTGCTTTGAATGTCCTTTGCTCTGTTTGTACAGAAGAAACAACACCAACAATAATATCAGTCATTCTTGTTTATAACGATTAATGCTTTATGGACCAACACAAAGCACTGCAGAGAATTCCACATTCAAATACAGTTCTAACAGAAAAAGGTTCTTATAAAAGTCCAATTCTTGAAGAACTTGGTCTGAAATAGCCAGAATCTTACCTGGTCCCAACGTTTTTAGGTCTATCTCCTCTAAAAACTCCAGTGTAGCCTTTTCTGGCTTGGACAAAAATAAGTCGGTGTTAGCAAGGACAATCCCTGTCACAGCTGCTCCAATAGCTCCAAGGCCAACAGACCACATGCCCATGGTGAAGGCCCCCAGGTCAGGCAGGAAGGACATTTCTGGAAAGAGAAAGAAAGAACAGCTCTGACACTGGAAATCAATGATGCCAGAGGAGGAGAAATTGGATTAAAACAACTAAAAGCTCATGCAGATATTTTTGGTTTAATGGAGATGATCTGTATGTTTATTAATGTACTGAAATTGGTTTTAAAAGATAGAGATTACATTCCAGTTCTGTGCCTGACCTACTTCAAAACTAGATATTAACAAGATGTTCTTATCCTTCCCTGCCACTAGACAAAATTATTAATACCTAAGTGCTCAGATGCAATGAGGAGGAGAAAGATAATCAAAGTGTATGTGTGTAATAAAGAGTCTCTAACAATATCACCTGTACATTACCAGTAACCTAAATAATTACAGTAAGACAGCAGTTTCTTTCAAAAAAGAGAAGCATTTGTAGATTAAATATTTTACACACACTAATCTATATTAAACAGTGAACTTTACAAATACACTACAGAAGACTTGAAAATAAATTTAAACCTTCTATATCTGATTCATCCTAATTGGTAACCTTTCACATTCCTTACAGTTCCCCACTGAGAACCAAAGCAGGCACAAAGCCAAACTTAGAGCTCATGCCTGCAGACAGAAAAATGTAGACTTGCAACCATTTTATTATCCAGCATTACAAACATGCCCAGGACAGCACCCCTATGCTAACTCACTGCCACTCTTGCTAAAGGAGAAAGGGCAGCAGGAACAAACAGTCTGAACTCACACCCACCAGCTGGAATATGCTGATAGCATTGCAATGGGAACCATTACATACAAATATTCCAGTGTTAAAGCACAAACTCTGCTTGTGGTTTAAAACTGGCGGCTCAAGTTAGAAGGCAGTTTTGTTTAGCCACCTTCCATCCACAAACCCCCACAGCCCAATCCTGACCCTTGCAAGTGTTTCACAAGCCTGGAAAGGGCTTCCAAAGAAGCAGTAACAGTTCATGAGGATGCTGGAAATCACAACAGGCCCTGCCTCATGGACAAAGTTCAAGATCCAGCTCTGAGTAATAATTGGTACAAGAGTCACTGGAATTTTGGCTGCATAGGAAGTCACTGCACACTTCCATCACAACCGCTGCATATTTGCACTCACATAACTGGAGCATTACACATTAGAGAATCTATTTTTTTTCCACAAAAACCCCATTTCCTGATAGAATATTTTGGTAAATATTGCTGTCTGTATATACTTTTGAATGGGTGAGGTTCCCACCCCAAGAAATGTAAGAAAATACTAATTACTCTTTTGAACTGTGACTGGCAATAAACCAGACATACACATGATCTTTATCCCCACAGCTAGCTATTGCCAGAATTCAGAATCAATTAGGAGTAGCTCCTCACTTTTCTGCCCAGAATTTTCTGTGAGAAAACCCCTTTCTGTCCTTAAACCCAGCTCCAGAATACTACTGATAAACAAATGCAACACTGAGAAACAAAGGAGGAGGAAAACATTGTTCTTTCAACAGTGTACTTGGTTTCAAGGGAACCAGTATCATGGTATCTAAAAACATAAGTAATCCATGATCCTGAGCAAGAAACAAGGCCAGTTTACACAAACATCATGCAGATAAGAGAACAGATCCTACCCTATTTCACCACGTGTTTCTAACCAAGGCAAAGCTTCCTTGACTGTATCTGCTTTCTTTACATACTTCTTTCAACCATGAAGTCACATTGTAATAACATTTCTTAGTATCTGCCTCTGACACCTATCAGAGACCATCCTGACCCCAGCCTTTGGAATGATGCAAATGTAACTGCAAATGTATGTAATGCAGCAATATCCTTGTGTTAAGATTTAAAATCTGTGGCATACCCAAAAGACTAAATCCCTGCTCCCTCCTAGAGTCTGATTAGCCAACTGTTTGGATTCAATCTCATCAGGTCAAGAAGACGGTGTTTTTCAAAATTTAGAGTTACAGGCAGTGGAGGGGGACCCAAGTATTAATCCCTCGTGCACATAATTTGTGTACAAAAATGTCACAAAATTTGTGGCAGGTGATTAATGAGTGGTTCTCACATAGCTTTTCATTTTTATTAGCATAAACAGCATCTCTAAAAGTCAGCTTCCAATCAGTAGTTATTGATCCAGGAGATCATTAAGTGTAGTCAACACACCTCTTCAGTTTAGTTGGACTCTGGTCTCCACACAGTGACAAAACCCCCAACCTTATTCAAATAGGGGAAATTCTTGCTATTTATATAAAGAGGAAAAAGGAAAATGCAGCTCTGCAGGGTGATACCTAAACTCCTCCCCTGCTAAGCAAACACTATAATGACCCACTTTGAAAAATATGCATGGGAAGCAGCAAGCAGGATTATTAAAACATTTGCTAACGAGCCAGGCTGAGCCCTGACGCCTCGTGTCATTGAACCCCAAGCGCCGAGTCTGTCTGAAAACAGCTGAGCATTTACAACTAGCAGCTTCATTTCTGGTTAGCTGCTGTTTATTACGGAAATCTGAAGCTCAAAAGGACTTGACAAACTTCACAACCCTCCCCCCTACCTTGAAATACAAACACAACCGCCCTGTGATCAAGTTTTTAACCACCGAGCAGCAATGAGGAGACACGAGAAAGCATCCCACGAGCCATGATCCACGAGAAGAGAGAGGGGAGCACCCCGCAAGCCCCGAGCAGGGTCAGCACTCACCGGAGCCCCCGCAGGCTGAGCCCGGCCAGCAGCGGGTCCCGGCAGGCAGCGCCGGCAGAGCGAGGGCAGCGCCGGGAGGAGCCCGGTCCGCAGCTCTGCCCTCCCACCGCACAAACCCAGCGCGGCTGTCCAATCCGGGCAAAGAGACATTACAGCTATCTTCATCACCCAACACCCCCGCTTTTTTCTTTTTTTTTTTTAACTGAACACATGGTTACCCTTTTCATGGGTGGCCAGGTACAGGGAATAGGAATTACAGAAAGCTTTTCTGAAGCTGGGAGCACAGCACAAAACTTTAGATCTGCATGCTAAGCCATGCTCCTCTGTAGAACTGAGTGTTTTTACCAATAGCGTTTTCCCTGTGCTTCAGTCTATTCTACATCTAACTCACATGCACGCCACATGCCAAAATAATACAAAAAATCCTGGAAACAATTAAAAGGTCATCACAATGCACAATATTAGGGAAAAAATTATTAGCATTGTGGCTGTACCAGAGAATTAATCCACTGTTTCTATGGTCAGTTACCTGCTTTAATGGCAACATCCCTTTGCTAAAAAGTCTCATTTTCTCTGGGACTATCAGATAATCCGTCTCTCAACCCTTAAAATTTCCAGAAAATAATGAACACTCCTCTTTGAACAGTACAGTCCAAAGAAAAAAGGAAAAACGTCTTTCTGTGTATATGTTTTTGTGGTGATCACAAGAGATCGACAAAACAACATGCCCTGTCAGTACTCAGTTAACCAGAATTTAAACAAGCTTAATCTTAATCCTGTATTAAGTGCCAGTGGATGGTCTTCACTTTTGTCAAGACCAGTTAAAACGTTATTTTCTAGATGTCTCATTTCCCTCCCACCCACAACCAAAGAAAAAATTGTCATTCAGAGTACAGCTATCCTTAAACATTTATTTTAACAGTGTAAACAGGACCCATTGCAGCTGTATCCAAAAAAAAAAAAAAAAAAAAAGAAGAAGAAAGACTGTTTTCAAGATGCCAATAAGACTCAGAGTAGCAAACAGATTTCCTTACATACTTTTCCTAAAAAAGAAAATGGTCTTGGACCAAGATGGACTGCACTAGCAAATACTCTCTAGCCTAAAGTGGCTTTGACCATTGCTTGTTCTTCCTTTCTCTCCCACTCCAGCTTTCCCAAGATGTTCCATATCAAGCCTAAAAATGTTTCAGAGCTTTGTCAGAACTTGTGTATTCCAAACAAGTTGAGCTGATTTTTTTATGAGACATTCCCCCCCAACCATGTGTCATTATTACAAATACCTTTGTAAGCTAACTCCTATAAAGAAAATTTACAATTCACAATAACCTGGTAACATGCTCATCAAGATTTCATGAGCATTTAAACAGCATTAAGGATTACAAAATACAGCATCCTGACAGACCTTCAAACTTAGCCCTGCTTGAAGCAGAGATCTGACTGGAGAAACTAGGAGGACTCTTCCAACTTAAATTGGCCTGTAAACACCAAAATCAATGCACAGCATGTATGCAATGCTCCTAGCATTTCTTGTGGCATAAATGTAATTTTCAAACACACTTTCTTTTTACCATTGTAAGGACCTAACAAACCACACATTGTGTCAAGAATAACAATCATCTTTTTAGGTTTCCTCCCAATCTGTGCATGGTTCACTACTGAATTCTGTGCTCTTGGCTGTAGCTGTAGAAAATGTTGCTGCATCAAGCAAACAAACTATGCTCCTTCCTTTGAAAGGAAGTTAGTTGTTGCCCCCATTCTCAGTCTGTTTTAAAGAAACCTAACATCTCAACAAGCCTTTTATTTTGAGCAAGGGAGAGCAAAGAGCTCTGGCAAACCACTCTGGAAATCTTCCAGCTCTGTTGGAGAGGGAACAGGCAGCTAGACACTGTGTATGGAAAAATTCAGATCTCTGATCAATCAGTGAATGGATACCATGGAGATGTGAGCTATTTCATAGATCACAGAACTGCAAAAAGTACCTATCTGGAGATAATACAGGATGAACTCACTGCTTGGTCTGCTGGTGATCCAGAGCAGGAAAGCTGCACTCTGTGTCAGTCTGCAGACAGACCCACTAATAATACAAGTCAGCGTTACTGAAAGCACAGCAGGTGCTAGGCAGCAAGTATTCCCACCTTGCAGATCCAAGAATTCTAAGTCCTGCAGATTCAAGCTTAAATTAAGATTTTTCCACTTTTTTTTGGGTTCTTAGGTCTTGCTTATAATTTAACTTTCTCATTTTTCACGCTATAAAATTCATAACAGCAAAATTGTTACTAAAAGCAAAGGCACAAGGAAATGGACACGTTTCGACTCCACCCCATAGGGCAGAGGGGCTCTGTGCATAAACGAGGCTGTAACACATTGCCATACACCCAGTGCAGATTCATTTCCCCACAACCTTGTTTCCCCTTTCATTGCCTGCTATGAACCAGGTCTGATGGGAACAGTGCCCCTGTGGTTATAAAAGGCTGGGAAGCTCCAAGCTGGTCCTTCTAACACGTCAAAGGTGGATTGATTTCCTGAGCTGAGCCATTGCACCCATGACCCAACCAGCGCATCACGAATGAAATGAGAAACGAAGCACGGAGCCTCCTCGTCCTTCACGGACCCTGCTGTGTGTCTACTAACACACAGGGATCTCCCAAAAGGTTAAACCGCGAGGGCAGACATAAGCAGGATTTCAAACCTGGACAGCCCGGGACGGGCAGCAGAGGTCCCGATGGCGAGAGCCGCGGGGGTCCCCGGCCGCCCCCCGGCGCTCAGCAGCCGGCGATCGCTGCCGGGGGACCAGCGGGGCGGGACAGAGCAGCGCCGGGAGGGGACGGGACAGCCCGAGGGGGGACGGGACAGCCCGGCCGCGGGCGGCACAACGCGGTCCCGTGGCCCTCCCGCCCGCGGCTCCGCGGCCCCGCTGTCCCGCCCACCCCCGACGCGCCGCAGCACACGCGGCCCCGCACCCGCACTCACAGCGCACCGCAACCTCTCGGCCCCGCGCTCACAGCGCACCCCGACAAACAGCGCACCCCGCACCCGCCCCGCCGCCCTCGGCCCCGCACTCACAGCGCACCCCGATAAACAGCGCACCCCGCACCCGCACGGCGGTCCCTCGGCCCCGCACTCACAGCGCACCCCGACAAACAGCGCACCCCGCACCCGCCCCGCCGCCCTCGGCCCCGCACTCACGGCGCCGCCGCTCCGGCCCGCGGCACCGCCCCCGGCGCTCTCCGCGCACGCACCGCCACCGCCGCGCTCGGTGCCCTTGGGCCCGGCGGGATTAGCCCCGCCGTTAGCGGCTGGAACGGATGGAAGCCTTCTGCTCCCTCTCGGATCCCATTGTCCCCTCTCGGGGCTACTGTAGCTTCTGGCAAAGCAAAGAAAGAAACTAAATATATTACGGGATACAGTGCTTAAATATGCAAGGCAGAAAAAGCACCCAACCCATTACGACCTGAGTCCAAGAATGTAGTAAGCTTATCATTCAACTAATCTGATTAATGGGGCACTTAAAATGTTTGCATATATATTGCATTCAAGATTATACTTGCTCAGATAAGGCGGCCAATAACATGTCACAACGTCGTTTAACAAACACGCTCTTCAGATGCTTGTGGTCATTAGGCACCACTCCAACCACAAACGCAAGAGGACTCGTCTATCACTGCCTTGGGACTATTTCCTGAGGTCTCCTGTTAACCTGGCACCTAAAATCCAAAAAAAAAAAAAAAAAAAAAAGAAAATAAAAAAAAAAAAAAAAAAATAATAAAAAAAGAAAAAATAATAAAAAGAAAGAAGGTAGTAGCAATGACAGAGCAGCCTGGTCTGTAACACAACAGTAGCTGAGGAGAATGAACATAACCCTTTTGGTGGTACTGGTGTGTCTACATTCCACCAAACACTGTTTTTCACTACAGTCCGACCCTAACCAGACAAAATGGCCTTTTCTTATCACTCTGCTCGTACAGCAGAGCACAGCAGCCCTGTGCTGCCAGAAAGCCACATGGGACAGCAAGTTCTGCAAGACAGAGCCTATTGCACCATGTTGCATTGCACATGTCAGAATGGCATGGGCTCAGGCAGTTGCAAGGAAAATATTCTGAGTATTTTTGCCCAAAATTGTGGTAGTTATGCTTTTACCTACACATATTCTTTTAGAAATCAAATGGATTATAAAAAGCACTAAAGTGCTTTTTAGCAGCAGTAAAAAAAATAACCTAAGCAAACCTAAGCATTACTAGACTGCCTGAAAGAGATGGGGAATTTGGAAGGATTAAGAATTTGTGGATGCTTTTTTCCTAGAAAATACATGAAACATTATCTCTGCTTTTTCTCCTTAATTAGTGTGGGTTGGTACTCTGTCAACACCAAACATAATATGCTGAAGTGACTGTCATTTTTTAAAAAGTCCATCAGCATTAGAATATATGTATCTGCCATGCTGACGCAGCAATCTTTAGAAAAACAGTATGAGCAAAAAAAATTATTGGCAATTTTTTTGTCAAATTGTCAGCAATCATTATATAATTAAAACCCTGATTCCTACAGGCTGTCAAGATTCCTTTCTTCTGAATTTTACCATGGTTGTGGACCAAGCTGACAATATTTGGCAATGGTAGAATGGCAGCTCCATTATTTTTGTTTCCACGGTAAATGAGCTTTTTTTTTTCCATGGTAAATGAGCTTTTTTCTTAATGATACTTCTGCACATTACACCTCTAACAGGCAGCTGGCCTTCACAATTCCAGGGTAGCCAATATTACTGAGGAGGGAAAAAACCCCTACCTATCACAAAAATGAAAATATCTATTTATTCTTTGTCCTGGGCAGGAGTCCACGACAAGGCACCAGGTGAGAATAACAAGCACTTTATTTCAGAAGTGACTGATTTCATTTGTTCCTATTGTAAAAATTTTGCAAAAAATGCAGCAAAATCTGAGCCCACATACCTGGATTCCATACAGAAATACCCTCCTACTTTACAAAGCAGCAAAATCCTTTGAATGTGTGCACGCATCTAATAGAAATAGAATTCAAAGAAATACGGTGCCATGAAAATACTGGAATCTTACCTTCCCTACCCACACCTCCAGAAAAGCTTGCTTTCCTTGAAAAGCTACTGTGTTGTATTAAGTGGAGTTGCAGCAACAATTACTTTGTCTTTAATAAAACACCTTGGCCTTCATTGCTTCAGAAGAATAGCGAAATTTTGGAAGGAAAGCTGAATGGGAATTTGACTTCTTTGGTTTTCTGGTTTTCCTTCTTAATAAAATCATATTGAGTTGAGTTTTTCCATGCACCTATTCACATGTTATTCATGTATTTTTCCTCTTAAAAAAGAAACTAATAAACTCTCTTAACATATACACACGCACACTTCACAAAGCAACAGACACCAATATGTAATCTTCAAGTTCCCAGGTTTTGAACAGTGTTCCTAAAAACAACATTCAGCCCTTCTCTTCCTGCCTTCATAACTCAGTTTTATAGCAGTGAAGGAGGAGAATCAGTCTGTAAACTGCTTGTACATCAGTTAATTACATTTCCCTGGCATGCCTGTAAGTCAGAATGTGCTGTATTGGTAGCTGTGCTAAAACATGATCTAGTATTACAAAACTTTCAATTCATGTCCACAATGACAAGGCTGTTATTTCAGGAGTTTTTCTTGTTGGATCATGCTTCTATAGATCAGCCTTAGATCAAGGGCTTTGTTAGAACAAATGGCTTATATCAAAGAAACTGTCTTTTCTATGAGGAAACAGATCTCTAAGGCAACAAGGAAAGACAGTGGTGGGATTTAGGCCCTAGGTCTGTAAAAGGACTTCCAGACTAATTAAGACTTTTGATACCAAGCCAATAAGGTTAGATGTAGATATTAAAAAAAAAATACAGCTTGAACTTTTTACCTACATGCTACTAAAGGCAAAGCCACACAGAAGCAGACTGACATAGGTCCCCACTAGGGCAGGCAGAAGCTGCCTCTTGTTTGGAGGCTGTCCAGTGACATGTACGGGTGCTCTCAACCTCATCCTGATTCTCAGGAAATAAACACACCAGTCAGCCTAGACACAGAATCTCAGGTTTATCTTAGCTAAGATCAGGGTGCAGTAGTCACAGAAGAAACCAAAGGAAATACAGGTCTTTTGAAATTAGTACATTCACATAAGCAGTTCACAGTGGGACACCAAGAAGAGATTGGTGCAATACCCTCCATCTGGACAGGAACAGGAAGAAAGAATTAGTAAGTCTTTTCAGCGGGTATACAGATTCTTACAGCAAATCTCTTTTGCAATAGCCTAATAAACACTGAATCACAGAAAAGCCTACCATTTACAAGACAAAAGATAACCAAGGCATTTGGAAAGTGCAGATGAGGTCATCAGTGCTCCCACTGTCCTTCAGTCTTTAAATATCCTGTCAGGTAAGGGTAATTACTAAGTATGAGAAAAATAGAATCTGTGATCTATAGTTTGTCTGTCTCCTGTTTACTGCAGTGCTACAAATAAAGTTACTCTGTTTTTTTCATATTCTTGTATTAGGTAAGACACTGAAAAAAAGTTATTTTTAATGATTATTCAAGCCACTAGAATAGTGATCAAGCCTCAGGCTCTACAAGCAAAACCAGGCTCTTGAACATCCCAAATTACTCACAAAGATAGCCCTGAAAAAGCAGTAATTGCACTTCTGTAAAATCAGGACATCAGAGGAAAACAGTCATTCTGTAGTGATCCTGGTCAATCACCTGCAACTACTGTGTAGTTTCTACTAAAATCCAGGCACTCAACAGGTTTTTAGGCTATTTCTCTTACAAGTTGTGATAAAACTGGCACTTTAATTTTTTAATTTCCCACTGGACTTCAAGAGTGGCTACACATCTTACAGTTTATAGAAGTCATGAGTAAGGACAAGACTGCTTGTGTTGTTAATACTACCAAGGTGGTTGTTAGTAGCTAGAAAAATCTGATGTAAATGCTTTTCGTGTAAGCATTGGAGGTGAGCAGCTGTTAAGGTTCAAAACAACCTTTTGATTTAGCTGTTACTCAGAAGTATTTGTCCAAGCTCTAAAGCAGAAAACTGGTCTTTCTAGAACAAATTTGACCTTCTCAGTAGAAGATGAGCTGTTCTTAATATTTAAAATCTGAGAGAAAAATTCCACGACCTCTTTTGCTGAAGAACATCCATGTTATAAAACCAAAACTAACCCTAGTATTAGAAGTGTTGATGCCAATGTGAGTCCTTTAGATAGAACTTGGCTAGGAATCAAATACACATGCCAGCAAGCCATGGTTCCAACTCCTGGTGGCAAGGTTGTAATGAGTAGTTAGGCACAGTAAATTTCTAATCTAGCAGAGCTACAGCTACACTCTCTAACCACAGCCTTAGAGTTGAGCTCTTAATCCTCTTATTACACTGAGCTATTTGTCTGTGTAACTTTCTTCTGCTAGAGCAAAACATCAATGTGTTACTATCAAACTGAATTTCAACACTGCATTTCTGTATTTTGTGATAGTACTTGTTCTTGGTCTTTATACATTAACCTAGGAAAGGCCACAAACTGTATTTCATATTTTCAATCCATAGTTTGTTTAATTCTTGAAGAACTTTGAGAGGTTATGCTCATCTCTCATTGGCATATGAACAATTTTCATGTTGACATCTACCATTTTTACACAACTTGATCACAACAGCTTGAAAGAAAAGCAATATAACAAAGTATCCAATGCACAATCATAAAGTATGTGAAATAAACAACTCTAAATAATGACTTAACCTGATAAGGGTGAACATCATGGAGAAATGCAACAGAAAAGATGTTTTACTTACTTAGCAAGGTACATTTCAAGCCCACAGCTTCCCTTCTGCAAGTCCTATTTCCAAAAATATATGGGTTTATGTCCCTTTAATGGGAATGTGGAAGGCTTCCAGTAAAATTCATAACTAAACCATGATCAGCCTTTCTTCCTAGAAGCAAATTAAGACTCCATAACCCTTCCTCGTGACTGGTTTAGAAACCAACATAGAACTAAAAGTTTATACAGATATTGTTTGGATTGTGCCTGAATGTTTGGTTAGATAAAGCCTGTCAAATTGTAATTGGTTTGAGGAATTTTTTTTGCCCAAGTTAAAAAAAATAAAAAATCACAGAATATCTATATTGTCTTCTGTTAGTAATGTGCTTAAGTGTACTTTCTTTCAAGCATTTTTCCCCACACCCACTTTGTTCACAACCACTGTTAATTTTTCCACGGTATAAACTGTCAAACAAACTTAAGTGTAGAATGATTGCACAGGGAGTAAAACCTAAGAACTTTTTAGTTATTTAATTTTGTTAAATTAATAAAAAGCATCATTTTAATGCATTTTGTATCCTGATCTTGATTTAACTAAATTTGTGTTTGGGTGATAAGTGGGACAGCATGATGTGTGATATGAAATAGTGTGCTGATTATGTTGAGAACTTTCAAGGTTGCCATTTGCTGTGCTGCACTACCAAGCCAGCATTTTAACAGGGACTGTTCATTTTTATCTTGCAGGTTAAGCTTGGAATGCAGGCTTTTGGAAGGGAAAGGAGCTTGCTTAGGTAAAGGTCAGTAGTAAGGCTGATTTCATTTCAAGCCACAACTATCCAGCAAATGTTCCATGTCATTGCCCATTCCTGCGGTTTTATTGTTATAAGAACAATTAACAAAAAAAAAAAAAAAAAAAAAAAAAAAAAAGAGTTAGCAGGCTGAGATAATTTGGCAAATGCTTTTCTGCCTATGCCAGCTTTTGTCCCAGTAACAGAAAACCTGCAGAGGTTCTGGTTAGCCAGAATTCAAAAAATTCTAGAGAACTTATTGAAAACTTGATTAATTTACAGCTTCTCAGATATAGTAAGATTACAGACCCAAAAGATTTATGGGATATCAATGAAAATCACTTCACCTGGGGGATGACAGGTGAAGAAAGATGACTAAGATATACCAGGGCAGATGAGCAAAGCCCTAGATGCTAAATAGGGAGACCAGTGAAATTCACAAAGAATTCTGAATTGCAGCCATTTGACTCACCTGGAAACCATTAGAGTTGTGTTCTTGTTGAACCAGGGGAAGCCCTAGGTAAGCACATTACAGATGACTCAGAGGAGCTGGCTCTGAAGCAATGTCTATACAACAGAGATGCCAAAGACAACCCTATCATCAAATGTCATAGGTTGAGCTTTGGATGAAATACAGAATAAACAGGAAAAATTATGTTTCCACTTTAATTAAGATGGCATTCAGACTTACTCTAATTAGTTCATTTTTAGTAATTTCCTTTAACTATTGCTATTAAACCATACAGCTTATTAAGAACCACAAAACATCACAGATCTAAATGACTACCTAACAGCTGCAAGCAGTTCATTAGTACCTACAATCAAGCTTTTCTCCCACAGGAAGAAGGCATCAGTAACTACCCTTCCATTAATCCAAGGTTCTGTTTTTCCTCAGAACAGTAGGAAATTACCCAGATACTAAAATTCACTGAGAGCTTAGCATTCCTAGGGCAGCACCTCTATATGTATTGGAGGGGCTGTTACACAAAGAAACCAAACATAGCTTTTTTCAGACTTACTGCTTTTGTTAAATATTAGCAAAGCTCTATGGCATCTTACTAAAGAAATCAGTGTCTTGAATCAAGAAACACATGGCTGTTATTGTGATATCCTAATCACTATGTCCTTAATACTACTAGGCAGGTAATCTCTTAGGGAAAGTGATAATGTCCCTGTAAACATATTTTTGGTCCTATCTGATCATCTGCCTTAACCACCCTGTGATTCTTTTATGCTACACCCTGCAATTATATTCTGTTATTCTCTACATGTGTTTTTATTCCTAAATTTCATAATATAGTAAATAGTTACTTCATGTCATTGTACAAATAGAGCACCCAACCAAAATAAATGACTCATGGGATACTTTTTGCTATCCCAAGTAAACATGGATTGCTTGAAATTTTAATAACTATAAAAACAAATACCTGCAGCTCACAAAATGACCAGTTTTTAAAAGAAGATCTAAGTAGTTACACTTCAAAATTCAGAGCTAATAAAAGCTTCTAGAGACCATCTTCCCATTAGTCAGAAAATTCATGAACATAAACCACAAAGGTGAGTCGAAACAAGCTCCTTAAAACCACACAAAAACAAGCTGAGTGGATAAAGAAAGGAAATGAAGAACAACCAAAGTCTAGTACTTCATTTAAAAAAAGGCTTTTAATATAAATCTGAATACAAAAATAACCAAAATACCTTACAGTCATCACAAACAAATCCTCAAGGTTTTCTCTTATCAGTTCCCTGACAGTTTGGCAAGCGCTAGTTTTCTCTGTTCTGCAGTCATATATTCACAAGCTTCCAAAATATTTACTATAATTAAAGTCTGTTGAACTGTTTTTGCTTTTACCCATATTCTTCCATTCATTCCCAGCACCAGCTCAAATGGGTACAGTTGTGACAACTCTTGAATTATTTCACATTTGGGAGCCAAGAGCCTGTGAACAAGACCAAAAAAAAGTCAGAAGTGCTCACACAGACACCACATTATTACTGACCAGTAACTCCAGCAGTACTGCTATTATGGGAGCTATTTAACAAACACTGAAAGATGATAAAGTTGGATATACACCCAAAATAGCAATACAGTTTCAGATTTTTAATGCTCCTGTCATATAAAATACATGCACCTAAAAAATAAAACCGTTGTAAATTTAGTTTTTTTCTCACTAGATTCAGAAGCAGTCCTTATCAAGTTTACAGTGAAATTATACTTTTACATTAATTCTATGATCTAATAAATTCTAAAAGCATACTGTTTGACAAAATGATATTTTTGAAGTGCTATTTATAAATTGACACCCCAGACGTGTCTTCCAAAACAGGACATCCCTTCTGCTTCAGGAAACAATATTAACAACAATAAACAGACTACCTCATTTTTATTAGATGACAGCATACTAAGTGCTGTAATGT
Organism: Oenanthe melanoleuca; assembly: GCF_029582105.1. Lineage (NCBI taxonomy): Eukaryota > Metazoa > Chordata > Aves > Passeriformes > Muscicapidae > Oenanthe > Oenanthe melanoleuca. The sequence goes on from NC_079340.1 coordinate 10,611,988, forward strand.
GTCTAGAATTAAATTAAGGTTGAACAAGTATTCACAAAAACTAAAAGCATATCAGGATTTAGCAGTTTAGTTGTAATATGCTGTTAATTTTTTACTTGCATACAGACAAAATTTGGAAAGCAGAATGGCTGCAAAAAGTTTTTATATCAGTTCACACTGACTTCTGATAGGGCATATAAATCAGACAATTATAGGTATGAAAAAGCTGCTCTGCAATGACAGACTGCTTACCCAAAGAACAACAAAAACAAACAAAAAACTCCACCCAAAAAGCAACAACAAAGTCTGACTATTGTTTATCCATGTAATCTAGTATTCTTTGACAGTCACAAAAAAATCTTGTATTTACATCAGCATAAGCAATTCCAAAGTTGGCAAAACATTAAAAGCTCATTAAACACATCCTGGATTAATGTGTCAGTTTTAAACTAAAATCCTACATTTTTTTAATCTGTATCTTTATTTCAATGCTATTTAGTTTTCTTTAGAAGTCAGAAAATAATGTGTACTGATGTGCAAAGATCTCTCTAGTCAGCTGTCAGCCAAACACACACTCTCCACTACCCCATAAAACAGAAAAAGGACAATAAGCGTTGACAAGTTTTAAACTCCAAGGTAATATCTGCATACCTGAAACACTATCCTGAATGTTTGACTTTCCCAAGTCACTACTTTTATTTTCTATACTGCCTTAGCAACCACATCACTTTTTTTAAAACAGGTCATGCAACACCATACAAAAGAGCTTCTAAGCCTCTTAAGAGGAAAAAGAAACTTTCCTTCTAGATCAATCCATACTCTATTCAGCAAAACTGGTTTAAATGCACTACAAGAATTACACAGTCTGATTTACCAAACTGCCCACACTGCTCAGAAGAAACAGTTGTGGGAATCTTACACGTGAGAGTGACTACTTACATTTCTTAGTACTTACTTTCTTATTAGACCTAAGGAAACTTTAAAGAGGAAGCCATCTTGTCCAATTATTCCCATTCCACTCGATTTTCCACTGCTGTCTATACAGACCATCTCTGGTTCCATGTCTTTATTTGCTACAACGAACTGACCATAAATAAGATCTCCCACCTAAACAAAACAGCGTCAAAGAACAAAAGTATAATCTCTTATAATCACGTAGGAGGACAACAATAAAAAAATAACCACACAAGCGTATTTTGCTTTTTTTCACAACTCCTTTTACATTCTGGTGATGGCATTTCATCAGAGTGCAGAAACTGTGGCATGCATGTGCAACACAACCATTCATAACAGTGCGGTTAAAAAACCCATACAACTAAGATTTTCTGCCAACATAAAATGTTTTAAAACCTTAACACAGGTTTTAAATGCCCTTTCCGATGCATCCTTCTCATGAACTGTGTCTGCTCCTGGCAGCACTATGAGCAGATGAAAACATGAGAGTGAAGCAGGCAGCAGAGAGCAAACCACGCTAGTCAGTGCTCCTAAGGAACCCCAGAAAGGCCTCATGGTGCAAAACCCTCCGAGAGGAGCAAGGCGAAAGCATTACAAGCAGACCTGCACAGCTCTAACGTGGGCTGGCCACTGAGAACAGCTTCAAACGCAGCAGAAGCGCCCCCAAACGACGCCTGAGCTAAGCACGGCACCCACCTGCACGTTGGGCCTGTTCCTCTTCGTGGCGCCCTCGAAGGCCAGGTAGGACAGGGAGGCCGGCTCGCTGCCGCCCACGTCCAGCCGGAACACATCCCCCGCCTTGGCCGTCACGATCCCGATGACGTGGTCGCCCTTCACCGGCACGTACTGAAGCGGGGAGGGGACAGAGGGTCAGGGCGGTACGGGGGCTAGGAACACTCACACGGACACTCACGGACACGCGGGGCCCTACCCGCTTCTGCTGCGAGTCCACCCAGTAGGCGCCGCCGCCCGCGGGCCGGTGCCGCAGCAGCCCGCACTTGGTCACCAGCAGCCCGGCCCCGCTGCGCCGCAGCCCGGGCCCGCACAGCAGCCGCCCCTGCGGCGCCGCGCCCGCGCTCAGCCGCAGCCGCTCGCCCTCCGCGTCCTCGTCGTAGTGCGCGGGGAGCAGCAGCAGGTCCCCGGGCAGCACCACCTGCCCCACCATGGTCTCGGCCGCCGCGCCGCGCTCCGCCGCCATGGCCGCGCCGGGCAGGGCCCCTCAGGCTGGGCCGGGCGGCTGCGCTCTGCGGCCTGCGCGGGGCGTGCGCGGGGCGGCAGCGACACCCCCCGGCCGGAACGGACCGGACCGGACCGGAACAAGTCCCGGCAGGAACGGGAGCCCGGCCCGACCGCCGTGCCCGCGCCCCTGCGACCCCCGAGCTCTGCAGCCGCCCCCTCGCCGCTCACGGCACCTCCGCCTCTCCTTCAGGGCAGCAGCCCGCCCTCCATTTCTGCCTGGGAGCGGCTAACGTAATGATAGTGCGCTTAGGCGTCGGGATTAATAAACACACGGAGTTAATTCTTCCAGCGGCAGTTGTTTGTTTAAAATACCGATTAGAAGTTGACAGTAAAACAGCTGGTCAAATCTGAATGTCGGCCGATGAGTTTGAAAAGATCCGGTTAGTTGTGAAGGGAAACTGCTCACAGAGAGCTGGCATTAAAACAGCTGGAAAGGATCTCAGTGGGTCATCTGGTCCATCCTCCCTGCTTAATTAGGGTCGTCCTAGAGCACATTGCACAGAACTGCATCCAGATAGTTTTCAGTATCTCTAGATGGATTCCACAACCGCTCTGAGCAATCTGTTCCAGTGCGTGGTCACCTGCACAAAGTAAAGAAGTTCTGCCTCGTGTTTAAATGGAACTTCCTATGCATCAGTTTCCACCCATTGCCTGGTGCCCTAGTGGTTGGCAGCACGGAGCAGAGCTTGGCACCTCCCCTTTAGATATTTATACATATTAATGAGGCTCCCTATCAATAATCTCAAGGCTGCACGGGCTCAGCGCTCTCAGCCTTTCCTTGTAAGAGAGATGCCCCAGCCCCTGAATCATCTCCACAGCCCTCTGCGGGACCCGCTCCAGGATCTCCACGTCTCTCTCGCTGGGGAGCCCGGAACTGGACACAGCACTCACCAGGGCTGAGCAGAGGGGCAGGATCACTTCCCTGGACCTGCTGGCAATGCTCTTCCTATCTATCCCCGGGATACCATTGGCCTTCTAGGCCACCAGGGCACTGCTGGCTCATGGAGATCCTGCTCAGCAGGCCCCCAGATCCTTCTCCACAGAGCCGCTCTCCAGCAGCTGAGCCTCAGCTTCTCCCGGTGCTCGGGGTTATTCTTCCCCGGCTGTAGAACCATTTCCACTGCTGAATTTCAGGCTCTTCTCTGCCCATCCCTCCAGCCTGCCGAGCTCTCTCTCAAGGGCCACACAACCCTCTGAAGTCTCGGCCCCTCCTCCTGGGTTTGTGCCACCTCTCAGAGCAGGCCCTCCGCCCCGCTACCAGCTCCCGCGGCCGGCGCTGTTGCGGAGCAACCCCGCGCGTCCGGGCCGGGACCGTGCGGTAGGGCCGGGGCGGGGCTGGGACCGGGCGGTAGGAGCGGGGCGGGCCGGGACCGGGCGGTAGGAGCAGGCGGGGCTGGGATCGGGCGGTATGAGCGGGGCGGGCCGGGGCGGGGCTGGGACCGGGCGGTAGGAGCGGGGCGGGGCTGGGACCGGCGGTAGGAGCAGGCGGGGCTGGGATCGGGCGGTATGAGCGGGGCGGGCCGGGCCGGGGCTGGGACCGGGCGGTAGGAGCAGGCGGGGCTGGGACCGGGCGGTATGAGCGGGGCGGGCCGGCGCTGCCGTCCCGGGGCTCTGGGAGCTGCTGCCGGGAAGGAGCCGGAGCGGCACTGCTCTCTGAGGGAAGGCGAGCGACTGCAGCGCCGCCCCAGAGGCAGGGCAGCCACAGCTCCGGCTGCCGGTGACTGTGGCGGAGCGGGGGCGAGGCGGGGTGACGGGCCAGGCCCGCCCAGGATCCCGAGCCCAGGCCAGGGATGAGAAGCGGGCCCGCCCCGCCTGCAGCCTAGGGGAAGGGAAGAGGCTCAGGCAGTGTTTAAAAGGAGCCCAGGCAAGAGGGGAGAGATGCAGGCTGTGCTTAGATGAAGCTCGGGTTATGTGGTGGGCACCCCTGAGGCACCCGGAGCTGCCGCGAACGCAGAGTGGGGCGGCTCTCCGCCCCACATGGATTCAGCCCCCTTGACAGCAAAGGAAGGCTCACGTTTACTTAAACTAGTAAAGTGTGTGCACAGAGACATGTGCCTTTCATAACTGTGCTTCAGGCCCTCATGTCCTAAAGATAGCTTTGGCAGTTCAAGCTAAAACTCCCCCTTAATCGTCCTCAGAACTACTTGCCTGTTCTTCGAGTATCTGTGTAAAAGTTTTGTAGGTCCTGTTGTGGTTTTCAGATTTTTGTTTATTTTGTTTTGTTTTTTGTTATCATGCAAACCAAGAATTAGCAGCATGTTTCCAAATAGTTTATGCATTATACATGTCCAAACAGTAAGGTGGGGTTTGAGCATTTTTCTTCTGCAATGATTAGTATAACTGACGTGTCACTGGAGCTTTTAAGAACTAAACCACTACTAAATAACTTCCTTGGCTTAGTAAAAAGTAATGTCATAGTCAGTGTTTAGTGCCCGAAGCAAGAGTTCTTAACCTACTAACTTAATTTTGACATTGATGTCTAATATGTTTATTGTCAGTAGATTTGGATGGAGTCTCAGTATCTGAAGCAATGTCTGGGAAGTTGCTTGAAGAAAGGACTGGCAGAGGTTGTAGAGCGTCGGCCAGCAGATCCAATAGAGTATCTTGCTCACTGGATTTACAATTACAGAAGAAAATTAGATGAAGAAGAAAAGGTGGATCCACCTTAAGCAAAAAAAAGATTGCTCCAATATAGCTAATGCTATGTAATATATCTTTCATTTTTATGTTTAATTGATTCTGTGTTACCTCTGAAATAGAGAGCACTGGAGAGAGCTGAGCTGGAAAAAGAACGGGAGGCAGCTCTAGCAGAACTTGAAAGGTTAAAAATCCTGGAAGAAGAGCAGAGGGAACTTGAAAAACAACGTCAGGTTGTTAATACTTAATAATTCTAAGCAGCATATGGTGCTGTGGCATCTTGGACCTGTTTGTATACTTCTAATAGCTGTATAATGATTTTGATAAAAGTGAGATAAAGCAAGTAGTTTAATCTCACTTTTCTGAGTAATTGAAATTTAGTCAGCACATGGGTAGGAAAACTTACATACTATGCAGTAAAATGTTATTCAAAATGATGGCTGTTAAAGTAAAAGGCCAAATTAGGATTTAAGTGAGAAGAAACTGAAAACACTATTTGGGCTTATAATATGAGAAATAAATACAGTATCTGTGTTTCTAGCCATTCTTTATAAAGGAGTCATGTGAAGTCAGTGTTGCCATAGTGATGTTGATGTGACCTGACTGGATTTTTTTGTGTGGATGACTTTCATGATGTAAAAATCAAAAACTTAATTTTGAATTTATGCTGATCACATTAAGCCCAGCTTTAGTGTAAAATGCAGTCATTTAATTTCACTTGCAGTTTTAAAATTTGGGGTTTAGTAATTTGCAAACCAAAAGTAATGTGCTTAAGGATTTCATGACTGATGTAAAATAGCAAATGAAAATAAAGAGATTTGTCTAGAGATAATTCACAGAGACTTAAATAATTTCACGTAAGCTATGGGAAAGATGTTGAACAATACTCAGATGCATTTTTTTTTTTTTTAACAATCTCAGTTTTGGCTGTAGTCAAATACTGGGTAAGTTTGCTTTTATGTACCAAAAAGGAATACAAAACTGACCATACTTGTAACTGCTCACAAAATGCAAGAGCAAACAGTGTTCTGTAGAGCTGATGAATGTAAATATACAGTTTCTGAAGTTTTGATATAATAGGACTTATGTTCACAATTAATAAACACTTCCTGTTAGATATTTCCAGTTGTAAATACTGAAGGTTGCTGATGGGCCTGATTAATGTTAATGACATTGCTTGCCAGTTTTTTCTATGGGTTTGATTATATATGGATTCATCCATCAGTGCTAGGTACTATACACAGTATCAGAGCCTTAATCCAAAAGATAGGAGATAACTAATTCAGACTGATAAGGAGCGTGTGCAATGAGACAGTATCTGAAGTGTGTACACTAACTTCAGTTGACTGTTTTTTCTTCCTGTTGATAGTAAAGCCTTTTTATCCATGAGTCTCAGATATTTGAAAATGTTAAGCCAGATGATACTGAAAGGACTTTGCTATTAACATAACATAGCAGTTATATTTTGTGCTTACTTTGTATTTATTAATTCGATAATAAATACATTGTAAACAGCGTGATGAAAAAGATAAATGTGGGACTTTTCTAATTTGTCCTTTCTTAAACTGGTTGCAGGCTCAGTTGAAGAAAGAACGTGAGGAGTTGGAAGCACAGAATAAAGAAGCTGAAATGCTGTTGCAGCAGGAAGAGGTTTAAGCCAATGCTTAGTTGGTGGTTTGAAAACACCATTTGTCAGCCATTTTTTCCAGATGCAGGCATCAATTACAAAACACAAAGCAGAAGCCCATGGGTGGTGAACTAACACAAATTAAAGAAACAGGAGTGTAAATAGGGGGAAATATCTAACACGTGGCTTCTAGTCTGAGTTTTATACTTTAATTTTGGTCAGAAGAAAACATAAATTTATTGCAAAAATCCAGTGTAAGGTCAGCTTAGCTGATACTTTCACATTCCTTGACAGTATTTATTAGAAAATTATACCTAATGTCTAATTTAAATATCAAGACAGTAATGTTTTGCAGGGTGTTAGCACAAAATCCATTTACTCTACCTAGAAAAGGAACTATGATTTGGAATTGCAATGCATCTGGATTCTGGTATCTTAGGGTGTATGGGAATTTATACTAACAAAAGAATGTGTAGACAGTACTTATGGTCTTGTAATGCTACTTCAGTAAAAACATACATGGATAATTGGCATGCTTATCTCCCTAAAGCTTTTAAAACTGTGGAGCACAGAGTATTTTAAAAATACCTAAGTTTTTAGAAAACTCTGTTAGAATACTGGGAAGGAAGATGAGATTATGAAAGTGACAGAAAAAAATGAATATGTAAAATTTTAAAATTGCTGTTAATTAAGAAAAAAAGATAAAAAATAGTGTTAAGCATACCAAGACCATATTCCCATACTACTACATTTGTATAGCATTTATCTAAAGTATTCTCTTTATATTAATACATAATGTCATTCTAACACACCTGAAATGCAGTTCCTTGGCATGGGACATTTTAACTGAAAACTGATTTTCATTACCACAGGAAGATGAAAATGGAGTAGCTGAAGATGGACCTGAGGAGCCAGATGAGAGTGAACCAGTAAGTATTTTTTGAGGAGCCAGATGAGAGTGAACCAGTAAGTATTTAGAAAAAGATTATAAATGATTGATTCTTACAGATTTCATTTTCTGTGCTGACCTATCAGAAAGTTAAAATTGTTTAAGGGATGGTACTTTGGTCAAAACTTCCAAACTGCCCACAGCTGCATTCTGGTAGGAGTTAAGCCATTCTAGAAGACTCTGTGGTGTTAGCTGACTAAATCCTAAGATTTGAAACACCCTTTTGTATTCAGATATGTTACTGACTAAAGAATTAGATATGACACAGCCTTCCTGTGCTATGTTAGCAGTTATATACAAAATGTACTGAATAACTTCATTTTTGGTATCAGTAGTGTCATGCTAGCTCAGAATTTATGTTGCTGTATTAATATGCTTTATACATAAGGTAGCTTTAATGGCAGACTGTTTTAGAGGTGTTCTGATTTATGAAAATACTTATGGCTGTTCTTAGGGTCAGGTTTTCACAGGTGTTTCTTCCACTGAGGTAAATCAGATGAGTATGCAAGATCTCATATAGCCCCAACTTTTATAATTTTCTGATAATGACATATTAAAAAATATTATTGAGGCTTTAGGTGTATTTTGTATTCTTTAATAGGCAAATCATAAAACCAAAGTGAAAATGAGTTGTAACTAGTACCTGCTGCTTCCTGTATATGCCAGGTTTTTATGCCTAAAGGCATTAGATTACATTGGCTTTTGGGGATGTTATTTCAGATTTTACAGTGATATGTTTGCTACAAATTAAGAGCAGACTAATAAAATAAGCTATATAGGCTTGTATTATTGATTCTGCCCTTAGAATCACAAAGCTTCATCCATATTTGCTGGATTTTATAATAGAACTCTGATGATGACATTCATTGTATTCATTGTATTGAATGGATGAATACATGATTATACTGATAAGTAGCAATTTGTCTATGGGCAGTTTTTTCCTGTTTTCCTTTTTACAAAGTTCAGTGAATGCTGGGAAGTGATAGATTTTTTTTTGTTGTTGTTGTTTTTCAGATTCAAACAGATCTCCCAGCAATAATAGAAGAAGAAAGTTAGAACTGCCCTGAAAGCAGTAAATGGGTTTTCTACTCATTACTTGCTGATCCTGAAGTGTAGTATCTTGATTTATGTATTTTATAAATAGAACTGATTTACATACCTGTTTTTTCCAGTGTCTGTTTTTAAAGTGTTTGTATAAAGTCAGTTTCTGATGCTGATTATTCCTTTTTCTTCTTAAATCATTGTACCCATCATGGCTGACTTGCAGGAATAAAACTGCAGCTGAAGTGAAAGCAGCAAATATATTTTCCACTTATTGCATATCAAAGTAACCATAATAATTACAAATATAACTAATATGTCAATATAATTTGAGGATAGATGCTGCAATATATAATTTGAATCAATATTAAAAGAATAAATTATTACTGAAAATTATTTTCCAAGAATTTGAATGGTTTCTGATAGAAAAGGGGCATGCTCTAGAGATTAAAAGATGGAGAGAGTATTCTGGACATTAAACTTAGTGCAAAAATCCAATCAGATTTCCCAAATGTATTTGAAAGAGGTAAATTTAACTCTGGCTTAGTATGTACTAGAAGATCTTGTCCCCTAGAAGTCATGAAGGGGCTTTTGTAACATGAGATTTTTGTTCTAGGCTTTATTATTAGGTAAATATATTTATTATTAGAACCTTTTCTGGGTATTGTGTTGTACTAGGTAAGCTGCAAGTGTCTGCATATTAGTTTTGATTAGTCAAGTTTTTAAGACTTTCCTGCATCTTCCTTGAACTTCTAAATCAAGAAACTAAATCTGTGTTCTCTACTAAGTGCTATTATTATTTCTCAAAACTTCACTTCTAAAAATTTGGAAGAATATTTAGCTTGATCCATGGTTATCTATACAAAGATGTTTTATAATCCTTGAAGAATTTTTTACAAGAACAGATGTCTGTAATCACTGGTATCTTGGTGCAAGTTGTCAAGAATGTTCTGTGTATCTTCATTATAAATGGAAAACACATCAGCATTAAGAAATCCTGTTCTCCAATAAAATGTGCCTTTGCATCTCTGTCTTCTACTACAGGTTAGGTGGTCATGTTCAATATTGTGTAATGAAAGTACCTTTCACTACAAAATCAGTGCATAGTTAATGCATTCACTGCATTCTTCAGTCTTGGGATGAAAGAGATTTTTCTCCTAATTTCACTTCAATTTTTTAATAATATTGCTGAGTCTAAGGGGCTTGCTATCCTTGGCAAACTGTTAAACATATCTATACACCCAAAAAACAAGGGTCAATCACATAATAAACATTTTCCTGCTCTGAATAATGTGTTTTGATCATGTAGATCAGACTAAGAATAATATTACCAAATTTTAAAAAGACAAGCACTAGTGATTTTTCATACAGTAATATATTATTTTTTCCTTTAAAGATAAAATACCTTTATTATGTGCCCATTTTATTGCTACATTGCTTTTTAGATACTATTAATAACCACACCTTATATGAGCATCCTTAAAGTCAAAAGAGGAAAATGTCACCAGATATAAATACTTAGAAATGTTTATGTAACTTCTGGAGTCATGAAAAATGGAACTACTTTTGTGTCTAAGTGGTCAGGCTTCACTGTCTACAATAATTCTGGCTGGTTTGCAATTTCTGTGATAGTCAAAACCTTTCCTGTGGCATGAATGGGGCATCCTGTGGTTGATATTCCAGTAAAGAGATTTTGACACAGTTTACAATTATATTTGTTAGTAACAGTTACAATAGAATCATTTATGGGCAGAGGTTGATACCACAGTTCTAATTACACCTGTTACCACTGCATGCAAAGCAGCCTCTTGTGCCAGTCTCAAAGGGATGGAGTAAAGGGATAAATAAATAGAGTTTGTCATTATGCATATTATGCATATTATACATATTATACATATTATACATATTATACCAATATGTTTAACTGATTCTTAGTATTTAGATTAGCATTTCAGAAACTGATAGCTCATGTCCATTTATATTTAATGTCCAGTCACATTGACTATGAAAATTTCAACCTTCACACAGCCTTCAAAATGTAAGACATTATTTTAAAACATGCAAGAAATTAATTCTAAGGATGTGTTGCTTTAATTTTTTTATCATTTCACACTGTTTGTATCTATGTTTGATTTTGTTATGTGTGTGTCCACTAGAGTGCATCCTGAATAAACACACTGGGAGCTCTGTCAGTTATGGCCCATGAAAACTACAACTTCTGTTTGACATTTTGTTTCAGCTTATTTTTAGCTATGACTTTTTCTTTGTGATGCTGCAGTCCATATTCCTCACTTTATTTCAAAGTAGGAAGTTTTGGATGGAAACTTTCATCAGAAAATTACTGAGCAAGGGTCAAAATAATGTGATAGATTTCAATTTACCTTTTTCTTTATTGTTAGGTACAGAAAACATTTGATGTAAAAATGTTATTTATAGGAATTCCCATGTTTTCAGGGTCAGATGTGCACAGACCTGGTGCATTATTCCACTTCTACAGCTTTATAAGAGTTCTTTTCTTGGATGTGGGACAAGAGGTAAACAGTTCTTAGCTCAGCTCTTTCTTGAGATGCAAATCTGCCTGTAGGTTGCTTGAAAATGTAATTCACAACATAGAAGGCTTCTCCTTGGGTGTCTAAACCTGAAGGAAATGAAGGCAGCTTAAAATAATTTTGGCCTTCTCTTTCTGAACTTTCACCTTATTTGGAATATAGCAAGCTTGAGCCTGGGGCAGGACAGATGACTATTTTAGTTACTGCACATGATGTGATTTCAGAAGCGTTAACACAATTTAACCTCTGCATAAAATGTAAAATTGTTGGTTGGAAAGAAAAAAGGAAATTACAAAATGTAACTCCATCTGCAGCTGACACTCCCCTTGAATAAATTTTTATGGAATGAAGATTGAATTCATGGACAGATGATGAAAACTGTCACTGAAAAGAAGGTGCTAGATACTGAGAGAATATTTATGAAATTGTCATTTTTCCTTTCTTCAAAGTCAGAGCACCCTTGTTTAGGCTGTGACCAGGCCATGTCCAGATTCTTCAGAGAACATGCTGATAGTAACATGCCCATTGACAGCTGTTGTCATTCCAGCAATACTGAAGCACAAGGATGAAAACAGATATGAAGCCCAGAATAGGACAAAATGATTCAGATTAACTATCAGTCTGCTCACAGAGGTGAAAACAGCTCTGCAGTGTGAGAACCTCTTGCATGGAGCAATACATGTTGCAGCAAGCACGTTTTCAAGTTATATTTTGATAGAATAGGTTTTATTGAGTTTGCAGTCCTCTTAATGATGAATAGTTTTCCATCATAGTCTAAAGGAACTAACTTTTTCTAAGCAAAAGTTTTATACAGTAATTTGCTAATGGTAATGGGAGCCAGATTAATTAGTCTGGATTAAATGTTAAATTTAATTCCTCTGAACTTTGCTAATACAGCTTACTCATATTTGAAGTCAGCTATTAATTGCTTTACTTCTTTGTAGATTTTCCTGTACTTAGGTTAGAAAAAGAGTAGTCTATTGACTACAGCTAGAAAAGAGAGTCTAAGCCTGTTATTTGCTGAAAAGGACTGATGTACTTTTTAAAGTATCTTAACAGTACACTTATTTGCTCTTTTGGTTTTGTTTTTGAGGTGTTGCTTTTGGGGGTTTTTATTTGGGTTTTTTTTTGTGGGAGAGTTTGGTGGTTTGGTTTTATTACCTTTGTTTTCTGGCACTGCTGTTATAGACCTTAATGCAGTCATTGTGTTTTATACTTGTGTATTTGTTATAATTCATACAGTGGAATAAGTTACACTATTACAAGCATTTGTACAGGTATTGGGCAATAGTAATGGAAGAAAGGCTTTTCTTAGTAATGGAAGAATGGTAACTTAATAATTAATTTAATTTTATAGTAGTATACATTTATATATACATGTATGGTACATATAGTACATATGTAGTACACATATATAGTAGTATACATTTGATAGTAATGGAAGAGGGTGCCCTTTTTTTGAGCTGTCACAGTGTAGAAGATTTTTAAGAAGCTCAGCAGAAGACTCATTCCCAGAATTTAAGAGTCAGATGTATATGCAACTTCAATACTATGGGTCTTCCCTGTTAACTTGTACATCATAGAATTATTATCATTAACCAAAATCTCTGTTTAATTTAGATCAGAATTTTTGTAATCTACACTATTTTTATTATAAATAAATTAGAAAATACTATATCATGAAAAATTATGTTCCATTCATTAGAGTCTGAAGATACTGAGTGCTCCCATTTTTTTCTTTAGTTGTAGGTTATACAAAATCAATGCCCAAAAATTCAAACCATTTTATTATTAATACTAGGCATGTTTGTTTTATCACCTGAAAGTAAATGCACATTCATACTCTCAAGTAATGTAATGAGCAGAGAAAGTTGCCATTTGTTTCTTGTTGATTAATCTTTTTTGAGTTATCTGTTTCAAAGGCTGTATTGACATTTCTGTATTGCTACAGAAATATATGATTCACTAAAAGATCCAAATTTTCCCCCATTACTTTCATCCATCACAATTTAAAATCTAGGTGTACTTTAAATCATGATGTGAAGCTTGGATTTGATTTAGAAATAAAAATTTATATTTAGGCATATCACACCAAAGTTATCTGAATAATCCCAGCTTCTCTAAGGGCATTTAGAAGGTTTAGGAATTTTTAAATGAACTCCCCAAGGGAATTCTGCCATTTTCTCCATGTAGTCATTCATGGATCTCAATAGAAGTTGATATCATAAAAGTTTTAGGGTTTTTTTTTCAAAAATCTTGGGAAACTACTTGTGAAAAATGTAGCTTTAGTTTGATGCAAGAGCCAACTGGTGTTTGAGTCCAGCAAATTTTTATTCATATTTTAATATTTTAATTAAAATTTAATTTAAATTTTTTAATATTTTATTCAGTGGTTCCTCCATAGTTTAGATGTTGTCTAGCAGATGCCAGATAAAGAAATTGGCTTTTCCTGGTGGAGGAGGAGGATGTATGTTTGAACTTGATCAGTATTTTGGTTAGTCTATTTTTCTTAATGAACTGAGTCATATTTTCAGCTCCATTATAGAGCTGATTGTTGTTGTTTAGTTTAAAAAAAACAAAACACCTTTTTTGGTGCACTGAAGATGCGTTCCAAGGATCTCAGTCTTGGTCTCATTGAAGTTGCTGAAAAAGTTTTGGTTGCAATCATAAGAGGATTGAGTTCTACCTCTAAGAAGCCATCTCCTAGTTATTAAACTTTTAATGTACTTAACATTAAAACAGGAGAGAATTGATTGCTTTAAACTGTATGGAAGACAGATACCACAGAAATAAAAAGAGCTTAATTGTGGGGAGGGTTGGAGAGAGGAAACAGTCAGGTAATAAATCATTCCCATTTCAGCAGAGGGGCACTGCAGCTCTCTTTTGCTCTTTTTCAAGTCACATTCCTGGGAGTGTGTTAGGCTTCTCCAATCATTCTGCTTAATTTCTACTCCACCTCTTGGATTTACTTTCTTGCAGAAATGACTGGCTGCACACAGACACACCTGTATTTGGTTCATTATCTTAAGCAATTGTGGTTTTGCCACTGATGTGTTTAGTAGATAAGTTTAAAAAATTCTATTTATTTAGCTGATAATTGTAACCCTGGAAACAGGATCTGTTTGTTTCATTGTAAGCCAGGCTGCACTGAAAAGTTACCCTTAGGCCCTGACAGCTGAAAATTTCTAGGTCTGGGACTGTGGTGCAGTTCTGAGACAGCTGTTCTTCAACATTTTTTCTGTGGGCATTTGTATCTAAGTGGAGCCTATAGCAAAAATGCACCAGCATTTTGTTTCTCACTTGAATTTGGGTTAAGTGTTATTGCATTTGCTTGTCTTTTAAAACTATTGAGTCAGATTTATTGGTAAGAAGTATGAACTCTACAAAAACTACCACTGATGATATACTAAAGCACAAGACTGAAACAATAACTATTCTCTTATATCAAAAGTTTGTGTTTATAGGCACTTGCCTCTTAGTATCTTTAGGATAAATGGTTTTGCCATTGCTCACTGTTAACTGTATGCTACTGTTAACTGTAGCATGTTTCCCCCTTACCCCCTTATGTGACTTTTCTGTGTTGTTTTTTTTTAGCTATCTCTTAGAAGCTCAGCATAGTTACAGTGTATGAATCTGTCTATGAATTTGCCCAAGCTCTTTGCATGGCACAAAAAATCAGGAAGTACAGCCAGACCTGTATATTTCTATTTCTATGCATTTGGCCTGTCTCTTGACACAGTAAAAGCAGGCTTCTTTATTTTGGTGCAGTTTCTTCAAAAGTCTCTCCAGCAGCTACAACTTTTTCATTATTCTGTGACTACAAGAAAGTCACCACTCTTGTGTGTGGTGAGCTCATGCAGCTGGCAGCAATGCATCAATATTCTTCTCTATACTTTTTTAAATCAAAGTGCCATTTAACCTTTACAGAAAGGTCAATTGACTTCTCTCAATTTTGTTTTGTTTGGTAGGATAAGTAAATTCCTAGTTAAAGTAAAATAATTTTTTATTGCTTACAGTATTTCATTTTTATAAACACCATAAAAATGAAACCTGCAGCTTTGAATAGGCTGACATATTTGTGAACTCAAAATCTGGAAATGAATTTCCTGTTTAAGTTTCTAAGGAGATCAGGTCTGTGCTTACTGAATTTGCTGGCAGGAATCCAGCTTGAGTCCTAGAAACACGCTCATGCCAACTGCGTGGGAATATCTGTATGTGTCTTTAAAATAATTACACATTGAAATAACCTTGCTGACCTTGCCTCTAAAAACTTACAGAATCCCAGTGGCATGTTTCATGGTACTGCAGAGGTGGAGAGGGAGCAAGCTAGAACTGATTACCCAAAACCTCTGACTGTTGCTCTTGGGATTCTAAGCCAATTGGTAGCAATTGGGAAGAATTTAACAATAAGCTGCAGCATAAACTTGCCATTAGTTTTCTCATTAGCCAAGATTTCTAAAAACACAGAAAAGAGGATACCTGAGAGGAGTTGCTAGGTGTCAATTTCAGTACCAATTTTCAAAAGCAGAAAATGAGATGCTTCACTTTACTGGTTAAACCTAATATGTGTGAGTCAAATGTTTTTTTTTCTCAGAGTCAATAGGAGTGGTTGATAGGTTTGATTGTGGCAGGTCTGATGTGATCTCTTTTTTCTGGCTGACTTATCAAACTGTTGAGAGGCCAAAGGCAACACTGGTGTTTAATTACAAGCAACACAGATTGTGGACATAAAAAAGAAGCAGCAGCAGGAAACCTGTAAGCTGTCAACCTCCCATCAAGAAACAGGAAAGAATCCTCTGCATAGAAATCAAATCAGTGATTGGTATAAATGTAGGAAATTTAGGCGCTCCTTAAATTCATTAGTAGGAGAATCTGGAAGAGGGAAAAAAGAAGAATCAGGGGGTAAGAAAATATTGGAGGAGAAGACAGAGATATACCCGAAGAGGAATTCTTCCAGGTGTTTAGCTATGAGCTGTTACCTGTGGGGAGGCTATATACCTATGCAGGGTAGGGTTTAAGGTGGTAAAGATAATAGGTTTGTCCTTCTCTTTCCCTGCCTAGTAGAGCTGCAGGTTTCAGTTTCCACTTAAAGCACTAAAACCCTCTTCTTCCTTGAAATGATCTAGTGTTGCTGGTTTATTTTCTGGAGTACAAGTGCATAACTTGAATATTCTCCATTGCAAAAATGAAAATGTTATTGATCTTAAACCTTAAGAATAAAATTTTGAAGTTTATAGTCTTAATTCACATTGCAAACACGGATCATATTCAGCAGGTTTTTTGGGGGCTTTTATGTTCCTTTGAATAATTTTCCATGTTTTAATGCAACATAACATTCCAGGTACTAATATTGCTCATTGTTAAAAGTGTTCTTGTTGCTAAGGGTCAAAGCAAGATTGTAACACATCACAAGTCTTGAGATTTTTAGTTTGTTTCAGAGTAAAGGACTTGGAAGAATAAAAAAGAGGAAGAGTATAATAATGAAACTGTGAGAAGGCAACTATGTCTATAAGCCTAAAGTGAATCTTTTTTTGTGAGATCAATTTTCCATTCCATATTCTGTCTGTTAACAAGAATCTAAAAATATTGATGAGTTGTGATTGCTGTATGAATTTTTGTGTAGTACTGTTTATATACTTGTGTGAATTGATCCTGCATACCCTTCATCCATTATTTAATATCCTCTGTTTAGATAGATATCTAAGAATCTTTTGGCTGTGTTTTTGTTCAGACTTTATCCAAAACTGCTAAATGACCAACTGCAGTGAAATCTTTCAGACATAGATGAAAGATAATAATCTTTGCTGGTTGCTAATGTGTTTGCCCAGGTGACGTATGTGAAATTGCTGCTTAGATGGCAACCTTCCCAGTCTGGATCAACTGTGCTACCAAGGTCAGGTTGGAGGATTTCTGAAAGATGTCACCAACCAGTTGATTTAGTTAAGGGTTTCCTGCAGATGTCACAGCACCAGTAGAGCATTTGAGCTCTGTAGCAGTGACAGTGGGAGAATGTCTGAAAAAGCTGTGAATAACCACAGATAGGAATCATGGCTGAAATGGATGTTGGATGTGTGCAGTATTTTTTTCTCCTGATAGCCATACAAGCCTGATTCTTGAGATCACAGCATTGTGTAGTTATTTTCAGTCATACAAAATGCATGTAAAATTATGCTGTGCATTATTTACTAAGTTACTACTGAGTGTTTGAGTAGATGTTTGCCTGTATCAAGCAGTTCAAGTATGTAAATATTTTCATTGCAAGCATAGAAGAGGTACATCTGCAAATATTGGTTCTTGTTTCACATCCACTACACATATAGGGAAGACTTGTAAAGGGTTTTGGTCCAGAGGAGTAACTACAGTTTTATACCAGATGAAGGAGAAGTATCTTCTGGCATTATATCTTGAAAAAGTCAAATGTGTCTGAATTTAACCTAATGTTCCTTGTCAGGAAGCCAGAATTAACAAAATTCCACAACTGTTCTTGCAGATAGGTTCCTGAAACTTGACTTCGTGTACTAAAGTCAATATTTGTTTCAAAGTCCAAAGACCACCTGTACTGTAAACATCTATGAAACACTGCAGCAAAAACTCTTGGGTAATAGCTGTTTAAATGCATCAGTCTCTTTCCTAAGGTACTGAGGAAATCCTAATGGTTTACATATGTACACTAATAATGTCACAAGGCGCAGAAAAGCAGAGCCCAAGCTGCTGGAAGCCAGCTGAAGTTCCCTAGCCAAATTGAGATACAGATCTATGGCTGTAATGAGGTTTAGTCTGGGCAGGTGATCAGACCTGTCATTCACAGCAGAGAGCTCTAACTACTCCCACAGAAAGAAACTGTGGCTATGTGTGGATCTCATGGGTGGCCATACTCCATGCAATTGAAATTAAGGGTTGTGCTTTGTTACATGTCATGACAATCTTTCCCTAGCCAAACAACTGACCATAGCAGCTGGAAAAAGCATCCAGTAAAATATATACATGGCTTTTTGTAAGGTTAAAGGGAGACCATTTCTGATTGAAGACTTTTTCCACACCTGTCTAAGGCATAATCTCAATGATAAATGGCTTAATTTACTAAATTTACTATAGTGGCTTAGGAGTAAAATGCTAAATCAGAATGTTGTACACTGCTACATTTGCACACTGAAACTTTTAATTATGTGAGGTGAATGTGGAACAGGGCTCTATTCTTTCCCTTCTACCCTTTCATCATTTCTGAAGGATGCAAAGAACTTCTGATTCTGTTGTAATAGGCCTTCACATAAGCATGTAACATAAACAAATACTTGTGCATTACTTTACAGAGCTTGTAACTTAAACAGGAAAACTGCCAAAGACTAAAGGCAGAACTAATTTTATACCAGTATGGTTTAATGCTGTTTAAATGAAGGAATAGTAACCAATCAGTAAATGGAAAACTTTGACTAATCTAGCTATTTTGCACCATTTCTGGTACAATAAGGCTTATTTATGAAGAATGATTAGAAAAGGGACTTTTAAATTTATCATTATCTCGGGGTTGAGACATGAACTGCTAGTACTTTTATTAGGTGAATAAATAGAAAATTAATTTGTGTTCATTTCTGCTTACTTTTAAAGAAATAATGCTCTCAGTGAAATTAACACCAATATATATTTTAACGAAAGCCCAGTTTAGCCCCAATGTAGCTTTAATTATTTCCTGAGAAACTAGAAGTTGCCACTTCACATTTAAAGGCCTGGCACATATTACTTTATAACATGGCCATAAACAACCTACTCAAGTTGTTCCTGCTTTGAGCAGAAGGTTGGAGTACAGACTGTCCAGCTTCAAACATTGTGGTTCAGTGAGGCATTGGAATAGAGAATTTGAAGTCACACAGATGCAAAAACAACAAGCACAGGGGAGAGAAGCAAAATTAATTATTTTCACTGATATTAGTAATGGAAGAACCTGGAAAGACTTCTTAGGAAGTGGCAGGGATGGCAGATGGGAGATGCAGCAGATGATCTCTCTGAAGCTGAAGTTACTGTAGAATGAGTTACATAGAAGGCACACCAAGAAATTGTTCTGAGTGGAGCTGGTATTTACTCAAAAGTCATAAAATGCTCATGGTCATGTGCAGGAGGTCCCACAGTCCAGTCCAGAGAAGGTGAAAGGTGAGATGAAAGAATAAATGCTAGGTGATAAACACCCATCTCAGGGCACACACTGCCTTCTTTCCTTCTACAATCAGAACCATTTTTTTCTGCTTTGCAGTATTTATTTTACCCTGGATGTTTATGTACCAGTGAAATCTACACCTGCACATTTGAGAGTCCTTGAGCCACTCTCATTTTCAGATAATACTAGATAGAGGTGAGAGTTCTGAAGCAGGTGGGAAGTGAGTTTTGAATTCCCCGTGTTCCCCAGGCTGTCAAGGCTTTTCACCAACCAACCAAAAAGCCCTTGAGGATATTCCCATGACGCTCACATAATTTCTTGCTCATTTCCAATAGGAAAAAAAGGTGGACTGCAGTAATTCCTTGAAAACATGTTATTTGTATCATACAAACTACTAATAGTAAATAGCAAAAATGAAACTAGTATTAAAGTTGTTTTTGTAAACACCTGAAAAATTGTTTCCACAGGCATTAATTAGGAGTAAATTCCTTGTACAAAGTGAGAATAAAATAGCCAAATAAGAAATTTAAACTATTAGCCTGTTAAACAGTTAACTTGGTGAAATCATATCTGAAGATAAAAGAGAACAAAACAGAAGCATTTAGAAAAACACTTTTCCTAAATGCTATCTGTATCCATGAAGTATTCCTGTATATTGCTACACTTAAGCATGTTTTGATTCTTTAATGTAGTGGAATTGTAATTTTAAGTTACTACAGTAACTTGTAAGTGTACTGTAGTGTGTGATCTTTACATATCATTATCCTTAACATTTGAAAGCTGTGATAAGAGAGAGAAATTGCACAGCTTATTGAATAACTGATTCTAGTAATAACTGATTCTAGTAATGCAGAACTTGTTCTAAGTTCTTCATACAATCCTCACTCAAAAGAAGTCCCCAAAAAGTTACCATGGTGGTGAAACCATATGAGTGAAAGAGTCTGTACTGCTTGCTGGGCAAACTTGATTTTTCTGCAGCTGAAGTGAGGATGCCTAAGTCTTAGAGATACCTGCCTTCTTCTTTCCTCTTCTGCTGTCCTCATGTTTTGTCTGTTATTTAGTAATAGTCAAACTTGTTTTTTCACTTCTACAGGTATCATTCACCCATGTAAGCTCCATTTTCAGTGGTTTATAACCTGAATGGGATATTAGTAATGACAAGAAAGGAGATGGAAACACATAAGTAAAAGGAGGGGGAAAAAAACAGGAAGAAAGGGAGATGTGTTTTATCTAAATGGATATAAGCAAGACAAAGTGAGGGAAGGGGAGAAAGGCAAATAAATGTAGAAAAGGGGAAAATGAGCAGGTAAAACAATCTGATGAAAGTGTGAGGTCTAGAGTCAAGACAATTTATCAGTCATCTTTCCAGAGAATCAGCACCATCAATAGCAATCATTCATAAAAGTTTTTGTCAGTTAAGTCTAGTTCACTAGTTTCCAGGGCTTTCTCAAGGCTGCAGTAAATCTCTGCCTTTCAGTCAGTCTTTGTTATATGAACTAGAAGAGGGGTGGTCTTCAGAACTGCTGTGAGTAAAAGCAGCAAAACTATAGGATGGTGCCAAATATGAAGACTCTTACAGTCAATAGAAAGATTCACATTGCTATTCCTATTGGAACAGTGGTTTCAATTGACATTATAGACAATGCAGAGAAATGCAGAGGGGCAGGGTTGTTTTTACATCAAGTTTTTTCCTGTCTTTAGCCTCATTTCAAAGCAAAGGAGTCATACTTATCTGGAAGATTTTGTCCGTAGGCGTTTTCTGAGTAAAGATCATAGAATACAATCAAAAGATAATATAATGATAGGCAATACATGAATTATAAAGAGATTTACAGAGAAACTTTATTATGGCTCAGTCCAGGTGAGTATGGCAATAAAGTTAACAGAATATTTGGAATCCTGTTACATTTAGTGATGAGTCATTATCAGTAAAATGGAATAAGGGAAAATGCTGATATTAGTCATTCTCTTAGGATCATCTTTTTTTTTTTTTTTCCATAGACAGAAGTGCTATGCCAAAAAGACATGATGGTAAAGCACTATCATACCTTTTCACAAATATTTAAAAAGTCAAATTGTCTGGGAAGAGAAGCCAAATTAAACATTACATAAGCCTACAACGCTGTAGTGTTGGTCACAGTTGTCCTAGAAGAGAACCTGCTGAGGTGCTTCATGGCCATGAAGCAAATGTATTGCTCTTGATAGTAAAAGCACAGCTGGAAGAAGTTCAAATTTGAGGTTTTACAAGTTAATGTGAAATGCAGCTGGGCAACATTTCTGGAGTACTAGTACCAGAGAGGCTTTTTAATGGAGGGTGACCCTCCAAAGGTCACAAGGACCAATGCATTTAACTAGACAGAAGCAAGTCCAAAAAGAACTGTGAAGGCAAAATAAACAATGATCCTTCAAACTCATTTCTCATGTATGTCAAATACTTGTGGTTTTCAGCATTTTGAAAGCTTTGGGTTTTTTTTTAATATGTGATTAGAGGATTATTTGAGAGGCCTGCATTCTCCTGAAGTGTTACCTTAAAACCATGAATGCTTATTCCCAAATTACTCTCCTTAAGTGGCATTGAAAACCAAGAAAAAGCAAAACCAAAAGCAAGAGAGAGTAGAACTCACAAGCTGGTGATAGTCAGTCTTGTCTGCTTTTGTTGGATGATTGTTTGTAGAATCAGAAAGAAAACTCTTAATATATACAAAAACATTTTTTGTTTCGTTCATTCCCATTGTGTCTTTTGGTGCCTCCATAACGAAGAAGAATGCATTTAAGAATGAGCGTCTATCACTGGTGTTATTTTACTTTAAAAGTTAATATAATTTTTGCATGTTACAGATTAACTAGGCTTAATATGGTTAGTTACTCTTTGGTCTTATATATATATTTTTTTTACTAGTTCTGTTTTTCCGGGTGGTGTTAATGTGTAATTTATTCAGGATGGGGTAGTATCTTCATGTCAGTGGGGTGAGCACAGTTTACTCCAGAGAAATCTGTTCCTCATACTGTGTAACTGATGTGTGAATTTGTGAAATTTTTAAAGTGCAACCAGTGCTTATCATTACACCAGATGAATTCTGTACAATAGAAAACCAAGGAAGAGTATTTGAAATGAATGATTCCATGTCAATGATAATTAGAGAGGGGCCAGTGCTGCAGCAGATTACTGGTGAACATTCACAGGCATTGGTTATTGTTTTCAGGAAAGTAGGCAGAAAGTGAAAATTCTAATGAATTCTTATATAAATATGTAGCAGTGCAGAAATTCGAATCCAAAGAACCATCTTGGGGATTTTTAAATCATAATGATGATAATAATAATAACAAGAATAATAATAGCTAAGGGTTTGAAGTGAACTAAGTTTTTAAACTTAGTGATAAGAATTAGAGTGATAAGGAAGTCATTTTTTTCATAGACCAGTGCTTTGGTCAGAGTTTGAGACTATAATGGTTTCTGTAAAGGAAAAAAGGAAAATTACACCTATTTATAATGGTGTAATAGTGGTGGGCATTTTGTGGATCTGTCCCATGGGTATGTTTACTTGTTTTTTATATACTCACTTAAAAACACAAAACCCACTAAATGCCCTCTGCCTTCATACCTGACATACCATCAGCATATTCCAGACATGAGCCATCTGATTAGAAGAAATTCTCTGCAGCAGAACAGATCACTGAGTTCTGAGATGTGGCAGTTATTGTATTTCTAAGGGTTATGAAATATAATATGGGAATATGGTACAAAAATGTAATTAAAATGGATCTGAATTAATAGAAGAAAGAGAGGGGAAAAGCAAAGCAAAGGTTGAAGAGCGAGCTCTGTGTAGCAGACTGTGAAGCAGCCGTGGTGCTAGATCTTATCAGATGTTTTGTCTCTCAAACGTACACGAAAAATGAATGAAAATAAAGAAACAATTCTTGAGGGAATTCCAGTTTTTTAAGAGATGAAAAAGTAAAAGGAAAATACAGTTTATATGATGCAGAGCAAACTTCTTCTAGTCTTTCGCTAGGAAAGATATGCGTTTACAGTTTTCGTATCTATCCCTGTGAAACCACAACACAGAGCTGGAAATACACCATAGATCCCAGAATCAGGGGAGAGCCGAAGAGAAAAGCAGCTGAGCTGAACTGTCACTAGCACTCCTGCATTACTTCATGCTCAGCGGAGCTGCTAAGGGAGCCAGTCTTGCACAGGTTGAATGCAGAGTGCTTCCAAGAACTGAGTTAATTAGTGAAGTATCCTAAAGTTAACTAACTCCCCTGCCAAGAAATGGGCTCTTCCATTTTCCTCACATGATTATCTGGGCACTTTCACTTTTCCATATATAGGAGCAGCTCAGGGACTGACAGATCAGGCTAGGTAGGGATACAGACTTCAGGCACATGCATACTCCTTGCATGCAGGCACGGATGCAGGCACTTGCTGCTTTCACACACTAAAATTCAAGTCAGCTGGAGAGGTAATAAGTGAAGACAGCAACAGTCCTGCTGATAAACAGCCTTCTTAAACAGAAGGCACTGAAGGTAGAGCTCTTCCACCACCGTTTATAACAACCCATCAGGAAAGCATCACAGCCATGAATGGGCCAGTGGATGGTTTATGTGATTACACGCTTGATGATGAAGGGGCTTTCATGTTCACATCGGAGTCCGTGGGAGAAGGGCATCCAGGTAAGAAGTCAGCTCTAGTAGAAATCTGAAAAGTATAATATTTTCATTTGAGGTGTTTAAAAGCCTAAAGAAGAATTCACCTGGTGTTAATCTTACTAGAGAAGTTACTTGTAACAGGTGTTTTTTCTACTTTATTTATACTGGACTGTGTCCGTACAGACTGTAGAATTGCTGTCACTAGAGTGCTTCCAACTGGAGTTTATGTGCTTTTGCAGGCTTTGTGGAGGAAGGCAGTGAGGTTTGTGGTTGCTGCTCCTTCCTTTTCATCTGAATTTCTTTCAGTATTCTTATGGAGACACTACTGTATCTCTGACAGGCTCAAGTTTCATATATGGATGAGAATGCATAGCTTGCTTCTCAAGTTCCATATCTTTATAGACTCTGTGAAACTGCCCTGCACATATGGAGTGCTCCAAGACTGTCAACCATGACAGGAATATCCCTAAGTAGCCTATCTTTGAGCCTTTTTATAGTGGTCCCAGCAGCTGTACATGGCAAAGTCACCAATTCGCCCCTTGCTTCCCACCCCTTTCCATCATCTGATGCAATATATGGAATTGCTTAAGCAAAGAGTGGACAGTTATTTGCTAAACTTTATGTATGGTCAGCAGAGATTAGTTCAATTTTATTGAAAACAAATATTCATCCACCATAAACATACACCTTATGTCAACAGCAACTGTTCCCTCGAGTGAGGCCAGGGCTCAATGGGCTATTTGATGTCCTGAAAAGTGTATTTGTTTTAGAAGTCAATTTGGTGGCCTGTACTTTTTGCTGTAATAAGGCTTTTCAGGTCTGTATTCATGTATAACAGAGGATAAAAAGGTAAGCAACGAGAACTTTATGTCTATAGTTTGATACTCTTCTCTATTAACTTATTACTGCAGATCAAATCCATGGCTGATGCAATTGAGTACATCTCCATCAATGTGATGGCAACCACATCAGGTTAAACCAGTTGGGGTTCTTTCTGATGTAACACAGTCAGAAAATGACAGCCACATTTTGCCCTTGGAACATAGGTCCCATGTCAAATTTATATGTAATTATACACTACATCCAGTGTCTGAAGTGCTATGTAGTTCAATGTGAAGAATATAATACAGAGTGGTAATTTTTGGAAATAACATGGATGATGTTATTTCCAAAGATAACTGGTCACGATTTATGCTACTCTAATCGTTATTTTTTAGTCAACTTGGGACAATAATAGGAAACTCTCAAGCAGAGAGAGTTCAACTGAGTCCCCAGATTTAGCTTTGTCCCTCGGTCTCTTTACCATCCTTTCTTTTTCTTGTTTCTTGCTTTAGAATTTGGCCAAATTTTTGTTCTTATTCACATTCCCTCCTTTATTTCCGAATCCTCAATTGGCCCTCAGTAGCTTTACTTTATGCCCCACGAACATTATTTTTCTCCTGTGCTGAAATGCTAGTTGGCCCTTGAGAAACAAGATACCTGTTGCCACTTGGATATCTCTGCAGCTGGTCTCGCCTGACAGAGCCTGCTGGGTCCCTGGGAACTATGAGACACAAAGTACCAACCTGGGAGGCTTATTTTAGAGACGGGAAAACTGAAATTTACCTAGGTGTTTTCAAGGCAGAGATGCTTATACCTTCTTAAACAGCCTAGATTTTCACATAGAGTACTGAAAACCCTAATGCCTATGGCAAAGGGAAGACAGACATTTTCCAGATCAAAGGAGGGCAGGCTGGCAGTAAGTAACTCTGGGTTGTCCTGCAAATTCTTTTTCCTGAGCATCAGCAATGGATCTTAATCGTCTCAGTGATAGCTCTGGCTCCTGACAGCAAATTGATCACCTCTACATCCCAGCCAAGCCCCCCTTCTCCCCTCTGTGGTTTTGCACAAGAGGTGCAGACATGCCATTAGGATTTTATCACCCGGGAAAATCTTGGCTATTTCTTAAAATGAGGCCCAGTGCCTAAGGCTGTAGTTGGTCTTCTGATGCTATCTGTAGCAATAGAATTTTATTGTGAGTTTTGATTTCCTCTGTTTATACAAAATGGATAATTTGCGTGTTCTTGATTTGTTCTCTTCCGTATGTGATAGTATAATTTTGCTAGAGGGCGTTATGTGAAGTAAAGATCCTGAACCAGATCTTTGTCTGGTGGAAATTTGAATTGTTCTGATTATATTAGCTGAGTATTGAATGCTTTAATGGAGACCTTCTTAATGCACAAAGCAGGAGAAATTACATGCTTATTTATTTGAGTGTACGGAGAACTGCCTTGTATCTGTGCAATGCCTAGAGCTGGGTTTCACTGAGAATTCAGGTTCCATAGGAGCAAGTAAGAGCTGTCAATAATTAACCTACAGGTATTACCTGTGCTCTCCAAAGACATTGTAGAAGACTGTTTATGCTGTCTTCTCACTCCAGATTATTCCAAATCCCTTGGGCATAACATTTGGGACTTCCTTTCAGATCTTTTAGTCATTTAGTGGTGTAAATTCCAAACTCTCTGGACTTACAAGACTTCTTCCTTTAAGTATAATAATAAAAGCACACAGACAGAAGCATGAAAAAGGGAACTTTTTTATTTTTTGTAGCTGTGTTTTGTCACTGCTCTGTTTTCCTTAGTCCAGTGGTGTCTGTCATGCTGCACAGGTTTCATGGAGCTTTGAAAAGCATCGTGTGTTTCTGTGCCCCACAATGTCTTGCAGATGTCAAACCACCAAGGATTAATTCCTTTCCCTATCTGGTGTGGCTTCAGGTAGAATTGGCTGCAAACTGACTGCCATTCAGTTTTCCAGAAAGTATCAATGAATCTCTTTAAAAATATAAGACCAAACATCTTCTAAAAGCACCCTCAGGTTTTCAACTGTGTTAAAAGCATTTGTTTATCTTGTAGATATTCACAGGAAAAAATAATATTGAATGAAAAAACCTCCAGAAAATGCAGATCTGTCCAGCATGTCTTGTACCTAAAATTATATATACTTAATGATATGCATGATACTTCAGTAAACTGTGCACTGAGCAAGGAGAACAGATGTACAGGACATTTGAACACTGCTGATGTTCCAGTACTGCTGCAGTTATCAACTAGCTTTCCTCAAGGGTTCTTTTAAATAGGAAAAATATACAGCACAATGCAGGTATTTGAATTCTTTCTAGTCAAAGTCTTGTGTAGGAAAGCTGATTTTTTTATTAAATGCTTATGATAAGTATCTGCATTTCTTCCCTGTGTAATTTTTTTTACAGAGAACTGAGAATCGCTCAATTTGCTATATTTTCAATATAAAAATTCACATTCTAGTTTAATTTTTTTCTGTTGATAAAAATAACATATCATTAAAAATACTGAATTTAATATTAATGATTACAGATTTTGAAGAAAACCAACCTTGCCATTTCAAATGTTGCATGTTTATTATATTTACTACACCATCAAAGCCAGAAGTTTGGCTGTACCTCTTTGTTGTGCTTTGTGGAGTTTTTTTGAATAAAATATTCACTGGTGTTTATAAATATTTACTGGTGTTCATAGTTTTTTTTCTCTGTGTGGTGAGTCTGTGAAACTGAATTCCTGTGAAGGTGCTGAGAATTTCTGTTAGGCTCTTACATACTCTAGATTCATGTAACATACTTATGTCTAACTATCTGGAAAACTGTGAACTTCCTTCTAATTATCAGAGATCACCTTTGTTGTTGAACACCTCCTTTCCTTCCTAGTATTACAACTGGGATTTAGAGTAGGGTTTATCATCAGCCTCCCTAGACTAATTTTATGGCTAGCAAGAGCTTTTTCATGGCTAGTTGGTATCTCTGCCATAAGGCTGGGCCTGTGGCATAGTTGGAGTTCATGAAAAGAATAATGACTGTCAAATACTTGCCTGCTCAGTCATTTTAGATACCCCTTTTGCAATATTCATTCTATTGGATAGTAATTCATGACATGAAGGTATGCATTAACTGAATTTGGACCTATTAAATGTTTTTTTTTAAGATTATGATGTCTCACCAGAAATGTTCCATTATGCTTTCCCTGTTACTAAAAAAGAAGGGAAAATAAAAAGGAAAAAAAAATAGTGGACAAGCTTAAGTTCTCACACTTAGATAATAGCAGAAATGGGCCAGTTGAGATGAGAAATCTAAATAACATAATGAAGAGTGCACAAAGCCTGCTAAGCATTGCTAAAAATAGAATGCCTGGTTTTATTTTACACCAGAGACCTTTACTAATAGACATGCCTTTAATTTAACACATTAATCAGCCAATCATCCAGCTGGATTTCTCTTTCCCATCTTCATAGACATATCTCTGTCTGGATTTGGATCTAGTTGCACTAGAACTGCTGGTGGTTTCACTAACAATCAGATATGACATGTATTATCAAACTGATCTGTCTTAGACTATTTTGATGTAAAGGTATGCTCCAAGTGTAGTAGATTAAATTATTCGAATCTATTATTTTATTTTATTAGGGTCTCACATAGATGTTATAGATCAGAAGGGATGTCCAAAATATAATCTGGTCTGACCTTCATACATAGATAATAATATTTCATGCAAGAGTTCTTCAAACAAGCTAGTAAATGGCAGTTGAATTCCATTCATACTTTTTAAAAAGATATCCAATTTTCATGTAGATATTTAAAGGATAAGGAATCCTGCAGGCCTCTAGATGAATGGTTTCCATGGCTCTCACACTTCAAATTTTCCTTTTTGAATCTTTATCTGTCTTTTTTCAGCTTTCATTTATCAACTGTAGTTATATTATTTCCCATCAGGAAAAGAAACCCTTTTCTCTCAGTACAGTATTTTTATATTCTTAAGAACCAGAATCTCAATACCTGTTGGAGTTTCCTCTGGTAGACTACCTTTCCTTCAGCCTTTCAGAACTAGATTGAGTTTGATTTCACCCTGTAAGATAGACTTCTTTGATTTAGGGCATTCTTCTCATTCTGTCCTAAGCAGTCCCACAGCTTCTTAACACCCTTCTTGAGTGTTTTGGCAAGAATGTATATAATATGTGTGCCATACAGGGAACTCAGACATGTGGGATGGTGGCAACTGATGCAGGTGAGACATGCTTCATGTGGAGCAAGGACAGCAATAAAGGTTGTTCATTGAAACTCTGGGAGGTGAAAAAAAGCCTACAAAGCAGTCCCAGTCACTAGAGTTTGCTGCTGGCTGTTGGACCTGCACTAAGAAACCCATTCCAACCCCAGTTGTTCTGTTGTCTCACCCAGGTAATAAAAAATTGCCTATTGCTGTCAATATTTCTTGCTTTTATACTTGAAAATGTGGATATATTTCCTTATAACAATGAAAATTTTGAAGAGAGAAAGCAAAGATATTTTAATCACTCCTGTCACCTTTATACCAAGGTTTGATAAACAAGGTTCAGTTGGACATCTAATTAAATTGCAAGAATGGTGTCTGATTTCTGTTTGGTAATAATTGTCCCAAATTTATTAATCCTAATCCATGTACAGTTTTTGCAAGGCTGAAAGTTCCAATGCAGCCTACATTTGCTAACTGTGTTTTGTTTTCATTCTTTTGGTGTTGAGGTGGTGAGATGGGAGTGAATTTGGGAGATCAGAGTATAAGAATCACGTTAGTTCTCCAGTCCTTGATTTGTCCCTCTTAGCTAAATGTACATTTTTGTCATGAAAATTAGTTAGAATTTATTTTGACTTCAGCTTAAGTGTATTAAAAGCCTCTAATGACAGACTCTTACAAAACATTTCCAACAGACTGTTGCAAATGGCAAGGCAGGAGATTAATTTATTTTGCCACACAGCTTGCTATGTCAAAATCTAAAAGCAATACTAGACCTTTTTTTAAAGAACAAAATTAAATTATATAAGAAAATTAGCCATTTTCATGCAGAAGACCTTGCTATGGGTGCTACCCTTTTGTGTCCATTAGATTAGCTAGATTATTTGATTAAGATTCAATATTTGTTTTAAAGATTAGAAAATAAAGAAAGAAAAAGATAAAATATTATTATGACAAACTTGAGCTGTGACCTTTGTATTTGGAATGCAGCTAAAGGTTTACCTCAGGCAAACTTCACCTGAAAGTAACCCTTTCTTTCCTTCTGTGTGTGTATTGCCTGCACTGCCTTAGGTGGCTTGCAGGGATTATTAGGAGGTGACATTGCCAATTAGTAGGAAGTGACAAAGAGCAACCCAAAACCCAGCCCTCCCCTGAGCTGTGCATTATTTCTATTAATCTAAGCACTTTCTCAGGCTTTAACACAAGTGTTGGTAAATTGTATATTGTAACTTTCTGTTGGGGTGAGGGAAGTTGGTGGTGGAACATCACTGTTCCATTAGAGCACCACTGGTTTGCAGAGCTGGTGGTGCTAGAGAAGGAGAAAACTGTGATTAAAACCTCTTAACCTCTCAGGTTATTATTTCACATCTAAGCACAGAAAACTACAGATAAACTTTTACTTAGTTTACACCTATAGGTAAATTCCCCACTCTGTCTACTGAGTTTGCTGGAATGATGTTGAACATGTCTTTCTATTTAGCTACCTTAAATATGCCAGTAGTAAGCAATGCAAGAATTCCTCTCTGAAATGCCTGCTGAAAGTGATGCAAACAGTCCATGTTTTGTATTGAGTGCTGTGGTTTTGAATCACAGCTTTGATGTCTTGCAGATAAGATCTGTGATCAAATCAGTGATGCTGTGCTAGACGCCCATCTCAAACAGGACCCGAATGCCAAGGTTGCTTGTGGTAAGTTGTTTGCTGCTCTGCTTTAATCATCACACAGTCACATTCTTTTTTTAGGATGTTTGCAAAGACCTAGCTCGTCTCACTCTCAAAAATGACATAAGAATTTCAGTTTTCAAGGGGAGAGATGAAAAGAAGGAGTTTTTGTAAAGACTGAAGCCCAAGCAGGCTGTAGAAGAGTAGAGCCATTGATTTTGTGTGTGGATTGAATTGTTCTGGAAGAAACAGGTTTGCATATCACTGAATCATGCTCAGTGTCTTGACTTTCCCATTTGTAAATTGGACAAATTAGTTTTTTCCTTGCTTTCAGACTGATGGGTGAATATGAAAAGAATTTTTAATAGATGGAATTATAATGGTAAAAAAAGGGATATAAAGGATTTGCACTGTACGCATCCAATAGATCTCTAAAAATCAGCATCATCACACGGTTCTTCATCTTAGTGGCTGGCTTATTCTGCTATTGTAATCCTGTTTTCACCTCTCTTTACAGAGACAGTATGTAAGACAGGAATGGTGTTGCTCTGTGGGGAGATCACTTCTCGTGCTATTGTGGATTATCAGCGAGTTGTCCGAGATGCAATTAGACATATTGGCTATGATGATTCAGCTAAAGGTTGGTGGAAAAACTCATGAAATCGTGGAAGAGCAAGCAATAGGCAACTGCAAAACAGGTCTGTCACCACTTCCATACAGGGGCTTTAGCAAGCCTGATACAAACTGAATGTGCTGTGTGAAAGCTGCTTACGTGGTGCTACATGATACACTTTATGGCTTTACCCAGTAAGTAAAAGCCTTGCACTAGTTAAAACTGACTTGAGAGTAGGCAGAATATACTTTGAACTGTGGTATTTGGCCACAAGAGTTAACTGCAATGTGAACCATAGAATCTACCACTCCTCCAAACTTGCAAGAACTTGACTCTTGGTTTTTCATTTAGCAAGCTGATTGTTGCATCTTGGTGCAAAAGAGAGAGAAGAAACCAAGTTCATTTCACAGTACCTCTGTATTTTTGTACTGCAGTAGCATTTAGAATTCCCAGGTGTAAATGTGGTTGTCACTGCAGGGTGCTTTGTTAGCTCTGAGTAACTCCTTTTACACGGAGCAGTGTGCAGTCCAGACCTAGGTTGTGAGATGTGCAAATGATAAAAAGGACAAAATGCTCTGTTCACCAGACACATTTCACTTCCTGATTTGCATGAATCTGTTTATACAGTAGAAATATTCCAAATATTCTGTTACAGTGAAGTG
This sequence comes from Oenanthe melanoleuca, assembly GCF_029582105.1. Lineage (NCBI taxonomy): Eukaryota > Metazoa > Chordata > Aves > Passeriformes > Muscicapidae > Oenanthe > Oenanthe melanoleuca. The sequence continues at coordinate 10,643,742 of NC_079340.1, forward strand.
TATCTTTTAAGAGCTTTTGGTTTATTAGTTGTTTACTGCAGTCCTTCAATTGTAATCAAATTTGCAGGAGGTTGTGGTGGAAGAATATTACAGCAGCTCAGCTGCAGGTTGTCTCCACCATCACACAACAACAGTGCTTTCAGAAAACAAGCAAATCTAGGAGGTCATAAATCTCCTTTTTGTCCAAACTGCCAAAAGTGACGAGGGGAGATTCAGTGACCCACTAAAAATCAATTTCTAGAATTAAAAATCCCAAAACCCTAAACCAAACAATTATGTCCAGAAATATAATTTTCTTCTCTACATAGCCTACGGAAAAGAGGGTAAAGATCATTCAAGTGGATCATATGCATATGGACGTGTATATATGTTGTACTGGCTGAGCATGAGTTTGGTCAGCAGCTGTCAGTAGCTGCAGTTCTAGGAAAGGTTGGATTTGGAGAGAAGCATGTCACTATTAATATACCTAAGAACAGGTGGGAAATTTTGCCACAATCTTCTGTAGGTTTTTCAATTTCTTTTTAAAATCTTACTTTTGGTCTTGGAAAATCATATAAATTCCCGTTTCCTGATTTGTTGTGAATCTGACATCTGAATCTGGTGTTTTTCTGTTTGGGGTTCATGCAAAGTTCCATGAGAAATTTAAGTAGGGACACTGGTTTGCATGTATTACAAATAATGTGGCAGAGAGCAGAATCTTCAGTTGCTGAAAAACTCAGCTTCTGGAAATTCGTGTAGAGGACTTTACTAGTATTCATTTGGGAGAGGCTCTTTATTTACCTTTTTGACTACTTTTCTGCAGTTGAAAATTCATAATCTGAATTGCCTTGGCACAGGGAGTCAGTGCAAGAAAAAAATATCAGTAACATGCAAGAACGGAAACCCTATATATCCCATCCCATCCTAAAAAAGATTTCAAGTGTGGTATTGACAAAATTTTTACTGAAAAATAGCAGTTTGGTTTTGAGTTCTGAGTGTGGTATCCTCCAGAATAATGTTGTCCTCTGGTCCCATGTTACTTTCCTTAATTGTGACAGAAAAAGCTAATTCACTGCTGTTCCTTTTTCCAAATAGGCTTTGACTACAAGACTTGTAATGTTTTAGTGGCACTGGAACAGCAGTCACCTGATATTGCCCAAGGTGTTCATCTACACAGGAATGAAGAGGATGTTGGTGCTGGAGATCAGGTAGACACAGCATCACATTTAAAACAACGTAACTGTTTTAAAGGAAAAAGTTTATTCCATCCCCGTGCCCTATTTTTTATGTCAACACCCATGTCAAAATATTTCCACACTTCTCTTTACCCCAGAATAAAACCCATAATTGTACTGAAACAGTTGTAGGTTCCTTGAGAGCAGACTTTTCTCTGGTGTTGTTTTAGCACTCCAGGCAAATCAGGAGAGCTCTGGCAGTTTGTAGAAGCTGAGGAGGTTCCCTTTAGAACTCAGCAAAGGTTTTTTGCTTATGTTTTTCATGTTTTTGTTGTGCAGCTTTAGGTTCATCAACCATTCATCTTGCTGCCAGGCTTGCTGTGTAACATGGAATAAACAAATGATCTTTTCACATTCACAGAGCTGTTGAGATTTTGTGCAGAAAAAATTTAGGTGATGTTTCATCTGCCCTCAGCATTAGTACAATAAATACCAGAGTACTTTTAATTCTCACTTTTTTTTCCTGGAAGCTCTTGTAATAAGTGTCCCATGTAATTAAGGCTGTCCAAATTGCATTTCTTGAGCTCAAGAACACATGTAAGCATTTGTGGTGTGTTCCCAAGAGAGAGATACTAACATAAAAAGTGCATAATGTGACTGATGCCGTGTGAGTGAATTTAACATTTACTAGTTATCCTTCAAAGTAATATCTAGTTTATACCAGTGCTGTTGAGAACCATAAGTTGAGTTGCTGTTGAGAAACATAAGAGTCCAGGAGCCAAGCTAACATTGTTCAAAAAATCCCTTGAGAACTAAATTAAAATTCTTTTCTGCTGTCACGGGGACATGATGCTACATAAGATGAAAAGAGATTTTTTTGACACTTTGATGGCCTCACTTTCCATTTGATCAAAGTGCCTTCCTGGTTTTTTTTTTTCCTTTTTTTCCCCCCACAACATACACTGGAGGAGAAAGAGAATGCTGTTAACTCTATTTAGTAAATTATAATCTGATGCAGGGAACATGAAAGTAATGTATAACAGTATAAATATAATAGATAGCAGTAGAAGCTGTGACTCTAAGCATGTGGCATTGAAAAATCTGAGGCAGGTGCCTTAAACTGTTGAAGGGTATGTCCTTCATGGAGTGCTCACACCCCATACCACTGAAATTTCAGATGTGAGCTGCAGTAAGTGTAAGTGTGTCTGTGTTCATACATAAAAGCCTCTGGAACATTTCCAGGCTACTGGAAACATCTTTCCCATGACAGAATAGTCCTGAAATGTTTTCTCCAGCAGATTTTTTTCTCTATGAAAGAACCTGTTAGGCTTTTTCACAGAAATGTCTTCATTTTTGTCCAGGTTACTAGCTCAACATGTAAAGCTTCAGGCCAGTGAAAAGATTCTAGGAACATGTTCTGCTTCTCATTACACTGTAACATGTTGGAGCCTGATCTGAGTTTTGGCTTCTTGCACTGTGATGTAGAACAGTAGAAAGTAAACCTGAGGATACTACTGACTCTTCTCTTCAGATGAAATCTCATTGCCTTTGGTTGTGGTGCTATTAGCAGTGATTGAAGTATGTTCTCTCCTCCTGTAGGGTTTGATGTTTGGTTATGCAACAGATGAGACAGAAGAATGTATGCCCCTAACAATTATCCTTGCTCATAAACTGAATGCCAGGCTGGCAGAGCTGAGGCGAAGTGGAGAGCTCCCTTGGCTGAGGCCTGACTCTAAGACACAGGTAAATGCTGCCAGGGATTGTTCAGAAACCAGCACCTTCTCTTTCCAGAAACACTCAACTCTTTTGGAGACAGCAGTTGATGTGTTTCAGGATCACCTCCAAGGAGCAGATAAAGCTTTTGCACTGCTTGTGACCTTGTCTCCTTGGCTGTCTCAGAGCACTTCACACCTGCCACTGAAGGGACATTTAACCCTTCAGAGCTACAGTGGTTTGTGCTTGTTGTAAAAGTGTCATCCAAAGGATTTATTTGTATTTAGGGGTTCAGGCTGACATTTTCAAGATGCCCTAAGAACATCCATTTCTAAGGCTCGAGAATCCTGAAGGAATCCCACCTGAAAGACATGTTTTGGGTGATTTCATAAAGGATCAAGTTGTCCTTACTGAGTTGGGGCTTTTGCTATTTCTTTAATATTTTATTTAGCATGTCAGCAACGCAGTGAGGGAAGGAGTGCATTTCTCATCGCTGGCACGGCTGCAGCGCCAGCGCTGACACCTTGCCGTGGGGCAGCGCGGGTGGCACTGTGCACAGCCAGGGACGCTGACGGCAGCCGCGCTGTTTGTCCCGTGTCCCCAGGTGACGGTGCAGTACACGCAGAAGAACGGGGCGGTGGTGCCCGTGCGGGTGCACACCGTCGTGATCTCCGTGCAGCACGACGAGGGCATTTCCCTGGAGAGCATGCGGCGGACGCTGCGGGAGCGCGTCATCCAGGCCGTGGTCCCTGCCAAGTACCTGGACGACAAAACCGTCTATCACCTGCAGCCCAGCGGCCGCTTCGTCATCGGAGGCCCTCAGGTCTGTGCTCTGTTATTTTGGCTCCTTACAAGCTTGCCTTGCACTGCAGGTGTGTCTTCAGCGCTCAGGTTTTGCTGTCTCCGTGCCAGGGTGTGGAGCACCCAGTGGGAGATTTTTCCTGCAGCTGGGAGAAGGGCCCAGGGTGTGCATGTGTTGTGGCCAGGCAGGCAGGTCTGCATCCAATCTCCCATTGCATGCAGAGTGTGGAGCCCAGTTCTGGGTTCCTCAAACTGAGTGAGACTGCAGTCCTTCCTCATGGGAAGCACTTCTTGCAGAGAGATGGACAAGAGAAGCTTTGCTTCTCTCACAGAGATCTGGTTTTCAGATCTGCATAGCTCTCACTGCTCTGCCTGACACCAGCAAGAGCTGAAGGTGTTCATCTGTCCTGAAAATCAGCCCCAATAACGTTTCTTCTTGTGAGAAAATAAGTGTTCCTTTTACTTTTAGGCAATGCAGGAGATGGAATTTTTAATTTGATCACCAAAGTCAGGAAGAATTTCCACTCTCTGTAGGACCAGCAATTCCGAGATTTAGCTTTTGAAAACAAATTTACCAGCCATTATGAATGTTTTAGACTTCAGATACCTTCAGAACTACCACAACAAAGCTTCAAAGCTCCTTCCTGAAATTAGGTTCAGTTTTACAACAAATCTGAGTAGACAGTGTTTTTCCCTTGTTTTACAAATGCATTAATTTACTGGAATTTTCTAGAAATATTTCTAAGGCACTCTTGTCTTTTTTACATTAGTGCCATGTAGCAGGTAGGAAGATGTTGAGATTTATCATTATAATTATTGATTCTGGAAAAAATGTATTTTTTTGCAAGCAAATGGGTTGCATCACTGTCATTTTGTGTATCATTGACATCCTAGACTATGCACAAAAGAGTCAAACTTGAGCTGTAACTTAGAGTGAATGAACCAAGGCAGCAATCATAGCCACATAAAAAAAGAAGGCTACACATAGGAAAATTTTTATGTGTGCAGTGAAGTGCACCCATTAAAAATGTAAATCCTTCAGATGTGTACTGAACTTCATCCATTTAAAAATGTAGAAGTGATAAGCCAGCCAGGAATACCCTTGCTACTCTCTTGTGCTGGAGCTCTGTTGCATATGTTTGCACACACAAACCAAGGCAAGTCACAGTGTCTGTTTACAGCTTTTTAAACCTGGGCTAAGTTTACTCAGTGTGGGCCAATCTGCCTGTGTGTCCATGACCTTGCAACTGCTATCATCACTTGTGCAATTTACAATGGCATTACAGCAACCAGAAAATAACTATTTCTCCTCTTGGCTTTAACAGCTTTAGCTTTCTGCTTATTTTTCAGAAGAGTGTTACTCAGTTTTATTTTTAGCAAGGCTAGCTACAGGAGCTTTCTTACCTCCAGCTCAGTTCATCTAAGGAAAATACAAATATTTCACTTGGGATTTCCATCTTGTGTTTTTGAGTGTGCTGGAACCTTGAATTCTGGCTGTGGCAGAATGAGTAGGTTTGCTGCTGCCATCATTTTCCTACCAGCAATTCTGCTGGTGTGATGAGGACAGACATTACAGCTCATCACAGCTATGACTTCCACACACATTACAAGTGCATTTGTTCTTATTCTTTGAAACAAGGAGTATCTTTAATGTGTCCATTTATTCTTCCTCTCACTCACTTCTGCAGCCATGGTGACACACAAGGTGTTCTCATTGCAACTATCTGCACCATCAAAAATTAAGGTTTGAGACAAGCAGAAAAACCCCAAGGGCAGGATCTTTTAATACATGCTCAGCTGTCTAAAATCCAGATTTACATCTCAGTGCTTTCTTAGCAGAATGGAACAAACAGTGCCAAAGGTTTACTTCTGTGTATATGCACAGTCTTTCTACGAAAAAGTTTGACTCCTCAGTTGTGTTTGCCATGCAAACATTCCAGCAGTTGAATTTTAGTTGCATGACGTTCTGAGGCAAGAATTTCAAATCTGCCTGCACAGGATGCAGCGGAATTTAAAATTTCAACATGTTTTCTTTCACACCAGAAAGCTTAAGGATTTAGTAAATTGCAGAGATGAGACAATTAGTCTGATGCTGATCAGCTAACCCAGATCAAATGAAAATATGAAGTACTTGAGAGGAGCAGTCAGGATAGCTGGAGGCAACTAGAATATTATCTGTACTTCCTTATTTAGTATTTTAGAATATTCATCTCTAAGTATCTGTTCTTAGAAAGAAGTGATCCTTTCTCAATAACCTATAACTGCATGTTGTGTTATGTGTGTAGTACTCCATACCTGTTGTGTACAGTTTAAATTAGACTATATAAATATTTTGGGGTTGGAAATGCAGTTTTAGTACATATATTACAATCTCTGATACTGCACTGGAAGTTCTGGGTGCCAAAGTCCATGTAATAATCTATAAGGTACCACTGACATACCTTTGACTGTAAATAGAAAAAGAATCTACTATTTAATATTCACACAATTTGTGATTTTGACTAAAAGATATGAAAGCTTGGTCTTTTTTTCATATTTTAAACAGTGTGAAATCTCTCAATAGCTCCTTTATGGCATGTAGTGTTTTAGCAATGTTCTGTAATAGGTTTGAGCACTCAGTAGGTCATTTCTAAACGCTGCAGCAGAGCTCTGCAGGGTGCAGGGTGCGGGTGTGAGTGGCTGGGGGTGTGATGGAGCCTGTGCCCCGTGCAGGGCGACGCGGGGGTCACGGGCAGGAAGATCATCGTGGACACGTACGGCGGCTGGGGCGCGCACGGCGGCGGCGCCTTCTCGGGCAAGGACTACACCAAGGTGGACAGGTCGGCCGCCTACGCCGCCCGCTGGGTGGCCAAGTCCCTGGTCAAGGCTGGCCTCTGCCGCCGGGTGCTGGTTCAGGTAGGCTCCTTGCTCCTCTCCAGGCCATTTCCCTTTGTCCGTTTCCTTCGAATGCCGCTCTAGTGGTCTTGCCGATGGTTTTTTTTTATGGTGTGCTTGGTTCCAGCCCACCATAATGTGTAATAGCCAGCTGGCTTCTTGAAACTGGAACTTTTCATGTAGCTTTCCTTTTACTGGCTATTTTTCCAGATATTTGTTGGGCCCTCAACTCTCTGACACTCTGTCATTGAAATGAGCATGGGGTGACTGGATATCGGGGCAGAAAGTAATCCAGAGGCCTCAGCATATTCAAAGTTTTCTCTTCTTTTTTCTACAAATACAGATTGTGCAAATATGAGAAGTGAAGGAGAGGCTTTAATTTGCATAAGTTGATTCAAAAATTAATGCTTTCTTCTGCTGCCCACTGCTGCCCTGAGGTGCTGTGTTTATTGGCTGACTAAGGTGCCTTTTTCCCCACAGGTTTCTTATGCCATTGGGGTTGCTCATCCGCTGTCTATTTCACTGTTCACTTATGGAACTTCCCAAAAAACAGAGAAAGAGCTGCTGGACATTGTGCACAAAAACTTTGATCTTCGGCCTGGAGTCATTGTCAGGTAAAGAAACACACAGAAAGGAAAATATCCTGGTAGGCACATCCAAGGAATGATTTCTTGCAAAATCTTCAGCTGTTACTGAAGGTCTGGCCTTCTATAATATATGGAGTTCAAATAAAACAACTTTTGTATTGCAAGAACTTTAAGTTACTTTGCTCTCATAAAAAAAGAATATTTTGATTTACCAAAGAAATTTAAGATTGTTTCATCTTTTCCACTACAACTAATAATTCTTAATAATAAGACCTTTTCCTGTAGCCCTAAGTACATGAAAGACATTCAAGTAGTGTTGTCACTTTATTGTCTCCACTGAACATGTTCATTGGTATCCTTTTATCCCCAGAATACGCTTGCTTGTCTAAGGGGATGGGATGGATAACAACATCAGGATTTTAATAGTAGTTAACATGAATTATCTTAAAATGAAAAAATTTTCCTTCTTTTTATTATTCACACAGGGATCTGGATCTAAAAAAGCCCATTTACCAGAAGACTGCCTGTTATGGTCACTTTGGAAGACAGGAATTCTCATGGGAAGTGCCTAAAAAACTTGTGTTTTGACATTAGTGACATGTCACCTTTTAAAAACAGAAAGGAAGACTACTAATGATGAGGATACTTCTGAAAATAAAATTTGACAGCTTTATATTCAACATAAGGAATTTTAGATTTTAAATGGAAAGAAAGAAAAGGTTATTTTCTTGGAAATTGATTTTTTTTTAACCCTCAGTGTCTTTCATTATCTAAGATATAATGGACAGAGTCTGGTTTTTTTAATCGACTTAAGACATCAAAATACAGTTTACTGTTAACTGCTGCTCTGTTGGTTCTTTGGATAAAGACAAAGTGTGACTCAGGTACTCAAACCAAAAGCTGAACCTCAAACCTTTGATGGGCAAAGGTGAAGATGATTTCCCAACTCTGACTAAGGATCAGCAGATCTGTTGCTTCTAATTAGACAATGGGAAATTCTGGGGTCCAATTTCCTTACTGGAGTTAGCATTGCATACAGCTGGGAACTGCTTTGATGGGAGAAGGCTGAATATCACCTGTATAACTGTACCTTGGCCTCCTTTATAAAAAATGTTAACATATATGGAATATTTAAATCACCTTCCATGCATATGTGCTGTTACTGTGGTGTTTCAATTACCTGCGTTTTTGAAACATAAGTGCTCTCCTATGAAACAACAATCATAGAATAAAAAGCTTTTTCCTACCATGTATGTAAAGGTGTATCTTTTTCTATGTTTGTTTTTCTTTTTATGCTGCTGTAAAATGGTCCATTTCAACTCAGCTGCTTCTACTCTTGTAGGAATTTAGTTTGCCAGCATAATTGAATTTGATTAGATTTTAAAATTGTTATATGAATTTCCCTGTTAATATGTGTATGATCACTATCTAGTCCATGTGATTAATGGAAATTCAGTGAAAAAGTATTACATTTTTATTTGTTAGTTTTAGGTTTGTGCTACACAGTATTTTTTCATTATTTTTGCTCCCAAGCCTCAGGTTTATTGCATGGTGGCTCCAAGGGTGATCCCAGTGACTGCCAGGGGTGATCCCAGTGCCTGCCAGGAGTGATCCCAGTTTCTGCCAGGGCTGATCCCAGTGACTGCCAGGGGTGATCCCAGTGCCTGCCAGGAGTGATCCCAGTGCCTGCCAGGAGTGATCCCAGTGTCTGCCAGGGGTGATCCCAGTGTCTGCCAGGGGTGATCCCAGTGGTGCCAGGGGTGATCCCAGTGTCTGCCAGGGGTGATCCCAGTGTCTGCCAAGGGTGATCCCAGTGTCTGCCAGGGCTGATGATCCCAGTGACTGCCAGGGGTGATCCCAGTTTCTGCCAGGGGTGATCCCAGTGACTGCCAGGGGTGATCCCAGTTTCTGCCAGGGGTGATCCCAGTGTCTCCAGGGGTGATCCCAGTGTCTGCCAGGGGTGATCCCAGTGGTGCCAGGGGTGATCCCAGTGTCTGCCAGGGGTGATCCCAGTGTCTGCCAAGGGTGATCCCAGTGTCTGCAGGGGTGATCCCAGTGTCTGCCAGGGCTGATGATCCCAGTGACTGCCAGGGGTGATCCCAGTTTCTGCCAGGGGTGATCCCAGTGTCTGCCAGGGGTGATCCCAGTTTCTGCCAGGAGTGATCCCAGTGTCTGCAGGGGTGATCCCAGTGTCTGCCAGGGCTGATGATCCCAGTGACTGCCAGGGGTGATCCCAGTTTCTGCCAGGGTGATCCCAGTGCCTGCCAGGGGTGATCCCAGTGACTGCCAGGGGTGATCCCAGTGACTGCCAGGGGTGATCCCAGTGACTGCCAGGAGTGATCCTAGTCACTGCAGGGGTGAGCCCAGTGTCTGCCAGGGGTGATCCCAGTGACTGCCAGGGGTGATCCCAGTGTCTCCAGGGGTGATCCCTGTGTCCCGTTGTTCCTGCTGGATCCAGCATCCCCCTCTCTTCCTGGCAGGTCAGGGTCTCTGCTGCAGGTGGCAGGACATGGCCATGACTGAGGACAAGGACTTCTCTGTGCCCATGTGCTAAATTGTCCTCAGCAGTGGCAAACCCCTCTTTGCAAGTGCCTGAGTTAGGCTCAGGTTTGTTTAAACTGGGAGGGTGTCAGACCACGTTTCTTCTGTGATCAGTTTTGTTTGTCAGTAGGCAGCAGCTTGATCCTCCCACGTGTGCCTGTGTATGGCCCCCAAAAGGGACTTTGTGCTTTGTGGTTTAGCCAGCATTGTGATAAATCTGTGCTGGGGAAGTGCTGCCACCCCGTGTTTATCTCCCAAATACATGTCTTTGTACAGTGCCTCCCAAACAGAGCTGGTGGTGGAAGAGAGTGCCTGTGATGAACATTAAAGAAAAGCTGCCATCTATTCCTTTCAAGTGTGTCATAAACACAATTTCTATCCAGTCAAGCCAGAGGTCTCTCCACTTTTGTTGATTATGCTAATGTGCTCTATGTTCTGTGTAAGTTGAGATAACAGGTTTATGTGTAGCTTCTGATCTCCCAAGGACTTACCACATTAATCAGTGGGCCTCCTTGGGTACCCACCTGGGTACATTTTGGCAGGAAAATATCTTAAATACCACGTGCATCTTAAAGAATGAGTTGGCAAAGATTTCCCAGGGACTGTTTGCCTTGCTGCATATTGCTTATCTTCCAAGGAATACAGAATATGTTGTGCCAGCCTCAGAAATGTAAGCAGTTTGGAGCCAGGTCCTGTTGGTCTGCCTAGAAACATAAACCTTGACCTTGGTTATTAAAGACTTGTTTTGTTAATGATCTTTTAGCTGTCAGGGATGTATGCAGAGGCATTTTGTTAATAAAAAGGAGGTCACCATTCATGCTGACACAGAACTGTTTTGTGGCAGTGTTACAGTCCTACACATACCTGTTCATCAAGATGTCCCTGAGATAGCAAGAAAGGCATTTCTTTGTCAATGTCCTGGGTGCCTTCCTTCTGGGTTAACTTCTTCAGGAGCTCCAGGTCACAATGTAGTCAAACTACAGCCAGCAGAAGCAAGTGAATGAAAAATTAATAAAAATAAATTAATAAAAATAAAATAAAAATAAAATTTAAATTAATTAAGAAATAAATGAATGTGTTTTGTAGTATAACATGGAAGAGGAAAGTCTGTGTCTCAACAAAAAAAACTACCTGCAGACAATAGGAACAGTGTGCTCAGGTGGTGACAATAACAACCATTACAGGTTTGCTGGAGAGGAGGGTGTGTGTGTCTCCAGCAGGCTGACAGGCAAGGGAGTGTGTGACAGGCTCTCAGGTGAAAGGCTCTGAACACTGCAATTCACACATGGGTCAGGCACCCCAGGACAATTGGATCAAATGGAGCATGACATACAAGTTAAGGCATTATTATGTCTTCATGGAAGTGTATTTGTGTGTGTGTGTGTGAGAGAGGCAAACACAGACAGAAGGGAATGTGGCAAGAGAGCCAGGGCACGCAGGAATGTGCAGACACTAAACACGTTTACAGTAAACCAGTTAATCTGAAAATTTCCCGGTGGAGCTGGCAGCAGCAGTGCCTCAGTGCCCTAACGAGGACGTGCCCTTGCCCTCCCCAGAGGGTTCTGGCAAGCTCTCCTTGGGTTTCCCAGCAACTGGGGCAAAGAGTGCCTGCCCCAGTCCCTGAGCACAGCACTGCTGTGGGGTGGGGCACAGGGTGACAGCCAGCACACAGCTCACAGCTGTGCCTGCCTCCAGTGCTTGTGCTCTCAGCACCACCAGCAGCAGAGAAATGTGCAGCCCCTGCCTGCCCTGGAAAGCACTGCTTGTCCTGAGTTTAGCAGGTCTGCTTGCAGGTAAGATATTCTTGAATGTGACTAACAATTATGTAAATAGGGCTTTTTTTAGGGAAATGAAGGGCCTGCTTGGGAACCCAGCCCCTAACAGGTGCTCACATTGCTGTTCCAAACAAATCCATATTTGTACAGATTATTCACATTTGGGCCCTAATCACCTCAGGTATACAAGCTAGTACTAGGACAGTGGGATAGGATAGAAGCAGGATAGAAGGACAGTTCCTCTGAACAAGTGGTATTTGGGGCTTGTTCATGTGCCAGGAGGGACTGTGACCTAGCCAAGTACCTGCTTCTGCTTGTCTTTTAGATTTCACTGACATTGGAGCTTTGGCTGGTCTGAGTGAATGTGAGAGTGCAACCATAGATGATGTGAATGAGAGTCTCAAGGTAAGAGGTTGGCTGCCCCAGGGCTGATTGCCCCAGGGGCTGTTCTGCACCCTCCTCCTGTGCTGGGGCTCCTGCTGTGTCTGCCTGAGCTGGCAGGGCAAGCACAGCTCGTGTATTGCTTTGGCAATGCACAAAGTGTGTGCTGGGAGGGGAGCCACATCCAAGAGCAGAAAAACATCAGTGTCATCTGACTTACCACAGCTTTGGTCCTGCTACTACTAGCCCAAAAAGTGCCCCTTATTTTCCAGTTTTGTCCTGCTCCAGATATGTGAAGTGACTTGAACATAAGCAGTTTAGCAAGATAGGTAAAAACAGCTACCTAGAAATAGGAGCTTCTTTATTTACATGTGCTCACAGATAGGTTAATTCTATGGCTCCAAAGTCTTGCCTTTTCAGCTTAGCCTTTTTCTGCCCTAACTCCACAGAAATATTCAAAATGCTTGCCTGATATGATTGCCAAGGGTGAAAAAGCTTCAATCAATTTCCTGGCATGGACACTGCAAGAAGCACTGGACCTGCTGCGCCCTGCTCAAGAGCAGTGTGAGCCCCTCCTGAGCCAGCTGCCTGCACTGGGCATTGAATAGTGGAGTGGAGAAGCACTAAGGGAATTTTTCTAATACAGAATGAGCCAAGTGCCTGCATTTCTTTTGGGGAGGAGTGGTGAATATAAAAGCAACAGAGAGCACTGGGACTGGGGGGCACAGCAGCACAAACAGGGGTCCTGCTGTCCCTGCAGCCCAGGCACTGGTGCAGAGCAGCAGCACAGCCACAGGGCCAGCTTGGCATGCCAGGCATATTTCCCCAAGAAATATTTGGATGGTTTGGGCCACAATAGCACTGAATGTCAGTGCTGTGAATACAAATGCCACAGTGAGCTGCTCCTAAAGTGCAACTGGGGCTGACCCTGCTGTCACAGTGACAAATGAGGGGAACATTTGGTGGGTGTGGTCAAAACCAAAACCAAAAACAAGCAAACAAGCAAACAAAAAAAACAACGTGGGAAAAGAAAAATTTTTAAACAAGCAAAATTGCTTGCTTTTGATGATGCCAGCTAGTGGAGACAGGAATTTGCTTGGGAAGGGGAGGCTTTTAGACCCACTTTTAGTCTCATATATTGTTTTCTTGCTCTCTCCCTTTCTTGTTTTTATCCATCCAAAAGTTTGCAAGCAACTAACTCCGTGCCCTCGCCCAGTGGCCCCAAAAAACGGGGGGCTGGTGTGTGTGACCATTGACAGCACTCAGTACTGCAAACCCATGTGCAACAAGGTAACACTGCTGCCTTACTGCTGCTGTGCTGCTGCACCTATTCTATTCTATTCTATTCTATTCTATTCTATTCTATTCTATTCTATTCTATTCTATTCTATTCTATTCTATTCTATTCTATTCTATTCTATTCTATTCTATTCTATTCTATTCTATTCTATTCTATTCTAGCTGCTTATTTGATAAAGTCGAATTTTGCTTGCTACACTTTTTTATAACCCTCAGGGCTGGGAGAAGTTGTAGTGCTTGTATTTAGCTGTTTCTTCCCCCTAAGACTGTGTTTGTTTCTTTTCCCTCCATCACTGTTCCCCAAGGGTTATGACTTCGAGTTCCTCAGAAGAAGCAGGCTGTATGAAGTGTGTGGCAATGCCACTGGGTTTTCCTGGACCACACAGCTCATCGGGGGAAAGGCACTGGCTGTCTGCAACCGTGAGTGCTTCTCAGATAAATCTGTCCATGAGGACACAAGGCTCCCTCTCTTCTGTTCCATAAAAATAGGAGGAAAGAAAAGTTTCTCTTTTTGTGACAACCTTGTCGTGTGTGACATTGTGAGAGCCTGTGCTGACCTGGCAAACTGATGAGTAAGAAAACACATTAGCTTTAATACATGAAGGCATTGCTGATTCATCTTGGGGTACCAAATATGACATTTGTGGGAAGATGGACCTGTTTGTTAAAAAAACAGTAAATTGGTATCACCCTAACACAAACCCATGTTGTGTGACCCACTGGACAGACATCAATAGGGCATAAAACTGTTTATCTTCCAACAATACTTGAAGAATCCCAGCCAAATTGTCCAACAGCTGTATGCACACACAATAAAGGCCAGCAATGCTTCCATCTTCATGGCAGCCCAAGGACTGCAAGAGTGCTCCCATTGCATCCACTGCTCAGTCTGTGACCCAAAGCAGGCTGTGTGACTCTGTTGTTATTGCCTTAATTAAAAAATAAATGTGCATATAGATACACAAAAGGGCCACCCTTCCTCTCCTCTGCTTAATGGAGAATATTTTAATGTTGACAGTGCCTAGTTGCTAGAGAAGTTGTGAGTTGTTTTCCAAGGCTTACTGAAAGCAAGCAATCATCTAGGCACTTCTATTCCAAGCTGGAGACTTCAGTCTAGGAAATGGGAATGCCAGCACATGTTTAAAGATCAGGACAAATATAAGCTGAGTAATTCAGCTGCCTATATAGATATAGATGATGATATAGATAGATGGATAGGTAGATAGATAGATAGATAGATAGATAGATAGATAGATAGATAGATAGATTATATAGCTATGGATATCGATAGATATAGATATAGATATAGATATAGATATAGATATAGATATAGATAGAGATAGAGATAGAGATAGAGATAGAGATAGAGATTATATAGATATCGATAGAGATAAATTTATTTATTGTCATCTTTATCCTTTCCAGCCTCTGAGATGGCCATCAGTGGAGCTAAATCTGCCTATTTCCCCAGCAACAGCACCTGTGTGCACACACTTGCCTCCCCTGAGGCTCAGGCAGAGCAGCTGAACATCTTCCTCAAGGAGATTGGAGAGCAAGGAGTGGATGTCTCCATCCGGGACCAGGGGGCAGATTGCATCCTCTGTGGTTACTGAGCACAGCCCAGCCTGCTGCACTTGGGCTGCAGAGCAGAGCAGGGAAATCATGGCTCACACATGTGAACACACAGCTTTCATCTGGCTGGAGATGACAGCCATGACCTCAGCTTTGGGGTGTGGATATGTAGGCTGAACCTGATCCCACAGCTCATGGCAGAAGAGTTTCAAAGAAAGACCACTTTTATGGCTTAAATTTGTCTAGCTGGAATTAAATAAGAATAAAAGTTTTTTAATTGATGCCTTCCTATTGGCTTAACTTCTTCAGGAACTCTAAGGTAGTGCTAACACTGATTTATCAGAAATTGTCCTGTGTCAGGGGTGATCCTTACTGAGAAAGGGCCATAATTCTATTCACTTTTACAGCTCCCAGTTAATCACTGTTATTGCTCTGATGAGCATTAAAGCTGTGTAAGTGACAACAGCACCTGGCTGCATGGGTATCATACTTTATTCACTTGCTTGCTTGGCTGGGGCTTAGAACAGCAGTAGAAAACCTGTCCATTCTCCACCTGGCACTAAGTGAAAGTGAAGATCAAAGACAACCTAGCACTGGTGATCCAGCTTATTTGTGGAGCTGTAGCTACCAAACAAAGTGCATGTGAATTATTACGAAATATAAACAAGACATTTAGTAACTGGTTGCTTTGTTTTCAGTGGAATCTGTGCTTGGGGTAATATTTTAATTTTCCTCTGTTGAGCAAACAGTGAAGCTGTAGATCTGAGGACAGACAGCTCATCTGTTTGTGTTTCCTTTTCCTTTTTTTACCTTTTCCCTGTTTCTGTTGATCTCCCAGACACAGACAACATTGTTTTGTGGTACATGATGTAAAATTGACCTTTACCTCATTAATCAGATAAATGATTCAAATATATATATTTACATACTTATATTTCAGACTCAGAATCAAGTCATTACAAGCAAAAAACCCCATAAATAATCCCAGTTGCTTTAGGGCCCAGAAGCAGATAGTCACATAACAATGAGTGGAGCAGACAATTACACCAGAAAAGGGATGAGTTGGCTGCTTTGGCTGCTTATAAACCATGTGGCAATAAATTAGGTAATTGTGTTGGAGACAAAAGTGCTGTCATCTTAAAGAAAAACAATGAGTTATGAATCACTGGGTTTTTGGGGTTTTTAAAAAATTTATTTATTTCTGGCAAACAAATTATCTCTATCAAATGAAATTATTGTTTTTAAGCCTTTCCAGAAAAATCATTGTCAACCAATGCTCAGATAAAATATCTGGAGTACTCTGCAGTGCAATTTTTCTGCTGGTGCAAAAACCCATTTTTGTCTTCTCAATTTTGTTCATCTATTCTAGTGGCTTTCCAAACCAACCAACAAAAGAAAAGAAAAGTCACTCATATTTTATTTCATGAGGAGATAAAGCCTGTAAACTAGCAGAAACTGTTTCATTTGTGGGTCAGAAATCCTCATAGTGAGTGTCACACAGTGTGGAAGAATTAGGCTGGAAAATTTTAATCCCCATCTGTCATGATATTAAGCTGGAGATTGGGTTGCTGGCGTGTTTTCCAAAAACTTTCAGAGAAGAAGTTTTATTCTATTCCCACCACCTGAGTTCTTATTTATATATGAGACAGGAAGTTGACTCAATAAGTCCATATGACACAGCTGAAAACTAAAGTAAATTTAATTGTGTTATTTCCCAGAGTATATTTGCATAGTTTAATTCATGTAAATGGTTGCTGTGTGTTTGCATTAAATTCTTGGTGTCTGGCCTGGCCTGCCTGAGCATTGGACCATTCCTTGTGCTCCTGCTCTAGCCCCAGGATGGGAAAGGCTTTGTTCTGGCACTAGGGGTTGGGGAGAGAGGAAAATTCATACAGAAGGAAAGATTTTAAAAACATTTTAAACCATTAAGTTTTCAGATCAAACAACAGAAGCGGGGGAGGTTTATTTATTGAAACATTCTCTGAAATTTTATTTTTTTTAAGGTTTTGCAATACAACCAGACTAAACTACTGCTTCCCCAGAGTATCCTGCATACCTTTGGTAAGTCCACCTGTCAGTCAGCTGAAGGCTTTGGTAATATTTACAGTGTAACTATAGAGAGGGAGGCTTTCCTGATATTAATTAAGGGTGCATTAGCCTTGCTTCTCTTTCAATCCATTATAACACAAGAGAAGAACTCAGTCTAGGAACTGAGCCAACAACAGTAATCACAAATGTAGAGATATGCCCAAATTATATATTCTATCACCATCTGCTGAAACCAGGTGGGGCAGTGATCCTCATCTCTGTGGGAGATATCCTTTGCTAATGGGCCAGCTGTTAAAACCAGGTGGAGCAGTTATATTTATCTTTCCCTTGACCCACCCTTCCTCCAGGAAGTTAATGTCTGCAAATGGCCCATTGAATCCCACCGTGTGACTGATAAAATTACATCATCCCACTGGGAGATGCTCCAGCCAGGGGGAGGAGCCAAGACTTTCCTACCTGGATAAAAACTTACATTTGGAACACCAAAGCAGCCCTTACCCACTGGTTTCCAGAGGACAAGAGCTACCAGACCTTTCTACAGGATCACTACTTCAACAGGAGCACTTTATCCAGACTACTACCACCACCTAAACTAGCAGGGCGTCAGGCTGTATTCTGACTCTGTCAGTGGTTTTTCTTTTGTGCTATTGCATGTATTTTATTTTCCTCTTTTTTCCTATTAAATTGTATTTCTGAATTGGAGTCTCTCACTGGTTTTGCTTTCAAAACCATTGCAACAGCCTAGCCAAGAAATGGAAGGCAAGGTGCTGAGAGCCGCAGCTCCTGATGAAAAATCACACAGGTTCTCTTTTCACAGGAGCTTAGCAGCAGCAGAGTGGTAGGCCCACAGCTTTTGGGGATCTCAGGGAGTGGGAGTGCTCCTGGGAGGTGTCACAGCCATGCTCCAGGCCCGGGTGGGCAGCAGGGCTGGCTCACACCAAGCCCTGCAGCGAGATCTGCGGCGCTCGCCTCATCCTCCAGAGCACCACCGCAGCGGGGGGCAGCAGCATCAGCACACTCATCACCAGCACTGCAGCAAAAATCACCAGCAGGATTGCCCACGGGGCCAGGACTGCTTCCACCAGGATTTCCTCCATGCCAGGAGTCTGAAGCTGTAAAGCAAAATGTGTTTCATTATTTACTTGCAAACAGGAGTTATGTCTGAATAGATGTGCTTGCTTTAGCCATGGGGGTGTCAGCCCCTTTGGCCTGTTCCTTTCTCAGCCTGAAGAATAAACCCATTTCCTGGGCTGCAGACCCCAGAAGAGCTCCAGCCCTTTCTCTCTGTGTGCCCTCAGCCCCCATAGAGCATCAGCCTGCCTTTCCCCCTTGGCTCAGCTGTAATTGCTGATGCTGCTGTGAGACACCCTCTCCACCCTAAAGCACTATTCCTAACCCTTGGGTGAGCCTTTCTCTTTAAAACTTTGATTTTTAAGGCCCTTCTCTCCCACTTAGAGCATTGTTACACAAAATAATTACTACACTGACACATATCAGAGCTAAGGCTGAAAGTAAAAAATATGATGGAAAGGAGAACTGGAAACTGAACTGCAATCAGAATACAAATTTTATCTTTTTCCATGTATAACACTTTAGAAAGACAAGGGTGCTTAGGAAGGAGTTAAATCATGTTGATTTTGTGAAGTGTTAACAGGTGTGTCCTAGGAACCACACACCTGAAAGCTGTACAGTGGGTGAATAAAAGGATGTGCCAGGGGTTGAAGAGGGCGTTTTTACCTCCACAACCTCTTTTACCAGTGCTGGGGAGGTTTCCTGAGAGGCTTCAGTGATGCCTATGCTGTGGGAACTGGGGCTACAGCTCAGAGGAGATCTCAGGTTTGTCTGAGCATGTGCTTTACTGGGTTTTTATTACCAAATCCTCATCTTTATGTAAAGGTGAAGATGTGACCAGAGTTGATAGAATATATATATGTCTAAGCAGAGTATAACATTTGAATAATTTCCAGCAATTGTGTACATGACTGTTAAAACTACCATTAGATTTTTATTTTTTTTTTAATTTTAGTTTTTTCCCCCCTGAGTTTGTGAGGAGAGTCACTCTATGTCAGGTAACAAATCTTGGAGTATTTAGGCTATGACATCCTCAATGAAGCCTGGCTATCCATTAGCAGAGTCCTAATGGAGTTCTCCTAGGCTGCTGTGTCGCATTCTAGTTAATCTCAGATTTTACAAGCACGGGAGAAGTTCAGAGGATGCAGCTGGAGCTCCCCAGCTCAGGGCCTGGAGCACTCTCTCAGCTGCTCTCTCATTCCAGTGACTCCCACACACCTGTGGCAGGAGGGTGTCTGGAGCTGGGATGCTCCCACCAGGCTCATTCCCTGAAGTGGGCTGTGCTCTGAGTCTGTTTTCACCCAAACTACAGAACAGCTGCTTGATTTTGGGTGTGTTTATCTGCTCTGATATCTGTATTTATCTGTAGTTCTGAATTTATTTATTTTTTTAATTTATTTTGCTCAGGGAGCTTCCTTGTGCTGCTTCACTGCTGCTGCTCAGGGTGTGTCCCAGGCTGTTGAGTGTTAATGGGGTTTCCTGGGGAATGAGTGCTCAGTGCAATTCCTTTCACAGGACTCATGCACCTGGAAGTCGTATTAGCCTCCTATCTGCTAATTTGAATGTCTCTGTCAGTTAGTTCCCTTAAATATCTCATTTTCTGACTTGCTTTGTGGTCCTTTTTTCCCTGCCTTTTTCTCTGCCAGGCATCTTATCTTAAGCTCTTGTTGATACTTTTGCTTAATTTTCTTTTGTTTCAAATCTTGCTGTCATTTCATTCCCTTCATTTTCCCCATCTCAGTTTCTTGAAATTCCCTTTATTGAAAATTCAGTCATGGTTTGCATGGGAAATACCATTCTCTGCTCTACTGATTCCTCACCAGTGTCTGGATATGGGGGGGGAAAAAAAAATCCAGTGAGAGCATCCCCTGCTGTGCCAGCAGCCAGATCTGGTGGGGGCTATCTCAGCCAGCCTGCTCCCTTCAGCACAGCTGTTAAAGCCTGGGACTGCTCTATTAACAAGGTGTTTCTCACAGGGACACAATATTTGATTATGGGAGGGCATACATGGATCAAAGTAGGGGTCAAAACATAGCTCTGGAAATATAGTGTCTAGAATAAATACATTCTTCACTGGAGCTTTGACAGTTCTTTATCTCAACCAAAATCCTCATCAGTGAATGTGTAAGCATGTCAAATCTGGTCTCTAAACCACAAAATTTATATTGAAGTTTATTCTAGATCTATCTCTAAATTTAAGAAATGGGTAGATGAGTGAGGATGTCTGCCAGGATTTGAGCTGAACATGCAATAAATGACTTCTTCAGAGAAGTACACAATAATGAAGACAACTGGGGAGGGGAGAAAAAAGAGGCCTATTAGAGTAGAGATTTGTGATTGTACCTTCCATTTCCAGAGTTTCACATAAGACTTGCCTGAAGGCTATACAAATTGAGGTGTTTTTTTTGTTTTTTTTTATGCTATAGTTGAAGAAAGACCATTCTGGATGCTAAAGGTGGCTTAATCTTAGCACAGTGAAAAGAATATTTTCTTAGTGAAACCACAATTCTATCCTTTAACCCAGAGAAAACAAGTATAAACTTATTATTTCTGGATATATTAAATAATTAGTTCTGGAAAGGAAGCTGGTATTCTTCACTAATTTAACACAAAAATGTAAAAATGTGTCCTGGATTATGGATTGCTTCTCTTCTCCCCTTTTCTTAGCAAAGATTCACTTTTGAATTGCAATATCACAACTTTTGCAGAGGACAGTGCAAGCAGCCATACTGTTAGGAAAAAAAACAAAAACAAAGTTATCTGCAGTCTATAGGAATAATGTGAAGGTTCAGGACAGCCCTCTAACTCTAACAGTAACTTTATTTATTGTAGCTTGAGAAGTCCCCTTGAGCAAGATGCTTGTGGGAGGTGGTGGCCTCCCAGGCTGTAACTTGCTCTCAGTTGTGGTTTCTTTGAAAATGTATTGCATAGGGCTAAAAGAGGGACTGGTATTTGAATTAGCACCTCTTTATACAATTTACTGGCCTCCAAACTACAGAATTATTTGCTATCATATAGTAATTTTTATTCTGCCTGTAGAGTCACAGATCTGGTACTACTGGCTGAACTCTGGGAACAGAAAAACAAATTTAAAACTTTGGGAGCCCAGTAAATTTGTAAATGCAGCCACCAAAAGGCAGAATGGATCGAAGTCTGAAAGTTCTGTTTCATATCAGTGAATATTTATATTTTCTTTTGTTTCTAGCAAGATATTCTGATTAGTATGTACAGCACTTAATGTCAGTCAAAGACTTGTCTATGTGAAATCAAGTGACAGTGCTCAGTTCTTACCTTGGTGGAGATGAATAGTGTAAGACTGGATAAAAAACCACAATCAAGAGTACAAAACAATATAAAATCTGTATAAAATGCAAAACAATATATCTGAATTATATTAGCCATATCTTTATAGAGTTTTTGATATTTGATTAGGTCAGGAATTCTGCTAGATTCTGCTGTTAGTTATATCAGATAAAACCACATGGACTATATTGGATTTCCAGTATATTCTAAAAGAGGGCTGATAGTTGTTTGTGTGGGGAGGGGTTTTATTATCCACACCTGAGAGCTGCTCACTCAGACACAAAGATGGGCTCCCAGCTGTTTTAACACCCAGGAGATGTGAAACACTCCCAGCATTGCAGAGGTGTGACCCTTCTCCTCCCAGGCACACACTTATTTTGAAAGCAGAACAGGCTGAAAGGGGTAAACCAGCAACAACAATGAACTTGTTCTGCTTCATTTCCCACTCAGTCAGTGACACAAATATTTGCCCTTCAAGTGCTGCTGTGTTTTTGCTCTCTGACTTGGCTGCCAGCTTCCTGTTAACACTCCAAGATAATTACCAGGAATGGTTTTCTGGAGGGGTCAGGCTGCTGCAGCGTCCTCAGTGTGCCTTGTAACCCTGGGCAGCTGCTGGGAGCTGAGGTCATTCCTCTGCCACTTCCCTGTGTGCTGCAAACAGAGCAAGCAAATGGTAGGAACTGGAAAATCCCCAGACCCGCATGTCTGGCACAGTGATGGACTTGAAAAGAGATAATTACACTGCGAGTTGAAATTGTCACTTAAAACTCCTGTAAGTACCAGTAATCACATTAATGAGTTTGGCACCTTAGAGAAAAGGCTGCATTTCAACTGTGTAGAACCTTAGAAAGGTCTAATAATGCTGCTTTGGTCTCCAGAGGGCCAAACCTTTTAAACCAAGAGTGCATGAAAACCCTCAGAATCATTACAATATTAACAGAAATTTCACTGAATTTGTCATAAATATCTCTCTACAAATAATGAGTAACTAAAGTATTAATTAAAATACTTCAGTATTCACTTTTTTAAGGCTTTTATAAGGCATTAAACAGTTTAGTCTGATTAAGTCAAATCTTTGTATTTATCTTTCAGTGAGTAAAGTCACTGCAGGATACAAATATAGGTTAAAATATCTTAATTCAAATTTGGGTTCAGAAATTAAATGTATGAAACCTGGGGGAAGATTTGTAAAACAAAAATTATGAAGACAGACTATTTAATAGACAAAACTAGCATGACAAACTGTTGTCATGAAGCTGATCAAGCCCTTAGTTTTACCTCAATTCCAAAAGTAATTGTAATCAGGTGACTACAGTGAAAGCTAAAAATGCAAAAAGAGTTTCTCAGCTGTTATTTAAATCACACTTTTCTGGACATATAAATTCAGTTTTTTTTATTTTATCTAAAAAGTTGGTTTTGTTCTCTCATGGATAACGCATTGTGGCATGTGTCTGCCAGGTTTCTGATTCTTGAATGTGTAGCAGTGAGGGGATACCCATACCTGAGTCACAGACACTTCCTATTCTGAAATAGTTAGATTTTAAATTTGAATAAATTGATACAAGTTTGAGTGTTTGTATAAGTTAGGTCATGTGCTAATTGCAAAAGAGAATAAAGGATTGCCTTATGCAGTCCACTTACAGACATAATGCTAACCATTTAACAAACTATTTTGCACTTACAGTTAATCAATTGTAATTCACAATCAAATCACAATTAATGTGAATAGGAACTCTATATTCTTCAAACCTTTCCTGCTATTGGTGAGAAAACCTCTTACCCAAACTAGAAATAATTTCGTTATCCCCCTTATTTTTCTCGAAAGGTATGGAAGCAGTTGAACTTGTGGGGTATTTTTGGCTGTCTCAAGCTGGCTCCCTGGAGCAGGTGTTGGTCCCCTTACCTCCTCAGTGCCCTGGGGCTGTGCTGCAGGCTCTGTCCCCGGGCTGGGCTGGTTTTTGGGTGCCCATCCTGCGCTCCGGAGCTGCTGTGCCGCCCGTGGGAGGGCAGGGCAGGGTCCCCCGGCCCAGCAGGGCTCAGGTGAGCACAGCAGGGCGCTCAGCTCCCGTTTGTGCCGTGGTACAGACCTCTATCACCTCCCACTGCTGCTCTTAAAGAGGCACAAGCCCTCCCCAGGGATCCAGGGATCAGCCAAAGCATCGCTGGCTCTTCACAGGAGCACAGCCTGCTCTGGGACACGGCCACCTGTGTCCCAAATGGGCACCCATTCTCACCAGGAACCCTGTCCTTGTGAATCATCTTATTTACCCAGGAGGGAGGAACCTGATTATTGACTCATTCTGGCTATTATGGACAGCACATGCAGCCTTCAGAGGGTGAAGGCTGATGACCCTAAGTTTATTGCAGATCCAGGGTGTTCTCTCTTCCACCTAGATATATTCAACAACCCCCTGCTACTGAACAGCTTAGCTTTATTTAAACATTTGAAAAACCCCAGCTATGCCCAGGCTGCTGCAGTATCTGCTAAACCCTCTCCAGAGGCTTTGCTAAGCCAGCCCTGGCCCCTCTCTGTGCTGCTGGAGGTGGCACTGCACAGCCCCTGAGCAGTGGCCCTGCTGCCTGAACTCACTGCTGCATCTGGCTCTTGCCCCTTGACAAGAGAAATGTGAAGGCCAAACTGCAGCCTGCCTCAAAAACTGGGCAATGAAGTCTGTGGAACTATCTGTGCTGGAATGGATAGATCCAAAGGGCTCTGCAGAGCTTCAGATGGCAAGGATGCCCCTTTAGACCTCAAAGCCACACAACCATCAACAGGTTTTTCAGTTTTTTACAAAGCAGAAAAAATGTTAGCTAGGGTATTTTTACAGAAAATAACAGCTGTTAAGAACAGTTTTTCACAGGATGGATATTTTTATAGAGTTCAAAACAGTTTTCTGAACAATTCTTGGCAGAGAGGTGGGTAGGTGGAATAATTGTTTTCCTCTATACAGGGCAGAATCAGTAATACTTTTCCCTGTAGAACTTGGCAAGTGACTTCCACCTCTCTTGATATTTGACACTAATATTTCATCTTGTTAAAATCAAATTCCTTGCTAAGTTGCTTCCCAAGAAACCTGTTTATCCTGTTCTCTTACTAACTCTTCAGATTAATACAATTTTAACTTTACTTAATCCTACTGGTGGTACTATTAGTCCCACAACTGAAAGTGGGAAAGTGCATGCATTGACTGAAAATTGAACATCACAGAGTTTGGCTTGCCAGCAGGCTGGGTGGTCCAGAATATGCACAAGTACTAATAAATGCATGCCAAATAGTGGCAGTTTTTAAAAGCACAAGTAGTATTTAAAGTTCGGATAGGGTGGAACAAGCTTTTAAAATAAATTCACAAATCTTTCAGAGAAGAGCTTTTGAAGTAAATGCTTGCTAGCCTTGGGAAATCCTGTCTTTCTACAAATCAGAGGATGCTGTGTACATTCCCATTCAGATTTAGGAAACAAATTCAGTGCCCAAAGGCTGAACCAATCTGCCTTTCAGGCCAAGAAGTGCTGTTTCCAGCTGTCAGCAGGGCTGTTGGAGGTGGCAGCTTCAGGCAGGGTGACAAACATTTGCTCTGGGGTTTGTGTCCTCATCCCTGTACCATGAGTAGCTGCAGTGTCTCACCAGGGCAGCTGCAGCTGTGGAGTAGCAAAGCCCTTTGCTCTCTTCCCTGGCAGCCACTAACACTGAAGGTAGCTGCATTCTTTCACACACCTATAAATAGCTTTAATTTTGTGATAACTCTGTGACCCCCTGGAGATTAGTAGGAAAAAATAAAAATTTTACTGTGGCTTTAAATGTTTATTGGTGGTGAACTATGTGTCAACTTCATTCTCAGGCAGTTTACTGTAAATATCTTAAACTTTATTGGAGCAGGATGAGTGGAAAATTACTACATGAGATGATGCTTGATCCTGTTTCCTTGTGCTCGTGGCAGAGTTAATTTCACCACAGGAGTCATGCAAGGCTGAAGACTGGGCAGGTGAGCTGATGGGTGCAGGCAGAGATACTGGTGAGCTGTAAAATGTTTGTGAGCAAGAATAAAGTCTGAAAGTCAAACAGTGCCATGAGGACTCCTGAGTCCTCATTTCCCCTCTGTGTGCCTGCTTCATCTGGGTTAACAGAGCATCTATCTGGACCTTATATGATACAGGATTCACAGTTTGTATTTTGGCTGTGCTGTCCAGAAACAAGACATTTGTTAACAGCTTGTAGAGCTCCTTACATGCCAGACAGATGCACGGAGAAACAGGATTTTGCTCACAAATTTTTATCTTTGCATATGTTGAGATAACTTTATAGCTTTTGGAAACAGGGTCCTATTTAGTATGCATTGTGAGGGAGGGTTTGAATACTGCTGGAGTGAATAATTGAGTGTACCTGTGGAGGTGAGCCACCTGCAGGCACCAGGCTGTTCAAGCAGAAAGGTGTCTTGGTTTGACACCAGCCTTGTTGCAATAATTTTCCTAATTCCTAAAAGACAAGCACCTTAGTTTACAGAGAATAACAGCAAGAATGATTCACAGGTCCTGGCATCAAGCAGAGGGTGAAAGAAGGCCAGGAAGCCCATTCCTTGTCACAGAGCAGGTGGTGAGACCATGTGCCCAAAATAATCCTGTAATTGAATTTAAGCCATTGCAGGGATGCTGTGCATGGCAAGTTGCTGCTCTGGAATTACAGTGATTTGCAGAGGTACAGGGCTCCAAGCAGCCTCTCTGCTGGCCCCCAGGTTCACAGGAGCTGTGGGAACACCTTCCCTCCCCTGTTACCTTCACCCTGAGGCTGTTCTGTCTCCCTGTCATGCAGAGGGTGAGAGAGGAGCTGCTCTGCCTCTAGAGCTGGACCTGTCCTTGCTCAGGCTTCTGTGACCAAGCTGGGGCTAACACTGTGACTGAGTGTGACTGATAGTCAGGCTTTTGGCTTTGTGGATCATCCCCAGATGCTCAGCCAGCCTTTGCACCATGGAGCTGATGCAGAGCCTTCATTGCCTAAGCTGCGCTGAAGTCAAGTGCCCTGGAGAAAGGAAAAATCCAAATCAGACATCTGAGTGTGCAGACTAAACTTGGGGAATTCTCCCCTTCAGCAGGTGAACAGACAAGCAGGAAAGCTGAGAGAGATTTCCCTTAATCCTTTATCTTAACCTGGATAGTGGAGATTGAGTCACTTGGCATCTGCCAGCCTTGGCCCTTGGGAATCCCAATGAGGGTCTGACAAGCACATCTGTGGTACCCAAAATTAGTTGTATCTGAATCTTGTGACAATATAGCCTTGAAAAATTGGCCTTGTCCTCTTGTCATGGTTCTGCTGATATTCCTTAAACCACATATGCCACTAATTTTCCTGTTGGCTCCTGTGTGTTTTTTCAACACACATCCCATGTGACAGGGGACCTTGGTCTTCTTGTGCTCCTTCATCTTAGAGCAGGAAAGGGATTAGGAATTGCTAACAGGTGGCTTCTGGTCACCACTTTGGAGGTGCATGAAGGTTGAAGACCTGCTGACTGAAGTTTTCCAGTGGGAAATGTGAGGGGTGGCTCTGTGCCACCTGTGCTTGTGTCTTCTTTCAGGGAACTTGTTGGGGGTGAGGTGGCCAAAGCAACAGGGGCTGAGCAACAGCAGAGTGTCTGTACAGGGAGTTTTGGTGAGGAAAACTTACAGAAAGGGATCACAATACACACAACACAGAGGCTCATGGATAAAGGAGTACTGGAAGGTCTTGTGGCTGCAAGTCACTTTAGATACTTGGCCAAGAACTCTAATTTTTGGTCTTGCAATAAATCAGCTGGCTGACAGCAGTAGGAACCCATAGGCAGCAGCATTAAGACACTCAGTGGGCAATGATTAACAAACAGACAAAATGGCCACTGCTTTCATTACACATATATATATTCCTCTTTATGGCTGGCATTTGTTTAAAAGACAAGTCATATTAGTAAAGAGTGAATTCCATTTTCTCATTATCTAAGTTCACTAGCTACAAATGAGGAGAAAAGTGACAGGGAAGCACATTCCAGAGAGCAGCAAGGTAACCACTAGAACTGGCAGACAATGAGGTGATTCTTGTTACACCTTTTGTCATTCCAAGTGCCATCAGTGTACATCTCCACACATTCCTCCTCCCCTTTGCCAGAAGGTTCGTTTGAATACCAGTTGGTATAGCTCAGCTGAGCACCATCCTGTTGCTGGAATATGCCTGGAATAAGGGATTGTTTTATCCCCAGGTAGGCATAGGTGTTAAAATATTTCACAAAGTACAGAATGGCATCATTCTCCCCAGGATTCCTTGGAGTGGCAATAGAGCCTCCAGCCTCTTTGCATTTCTCCACTGTAGCATCAAAATCAGCACTTTTCCCATTGCTAGCAAATATTTTTCCTCCAGACTCTGTTATCATCTTGCTCAAGCGAAGGACTGCAAGAGGAGGGAAAAGCTGTTAAACATTTGTGCACTTGGCTGTCAATTCTAACTCCTGCTATTTTGCTCCATAGCTCTAGATTAAACCCAGGAAAAGGTAAAGGGAAGGAGAACTTGAAATCAAAATTTCAAAATGAGGAGGGTGGGGGAGAAGGGAAGAAACGTACATGCACAGATGATGAAACAGGAGAATCACATAAGAAGTTGGAGTAGAAGGAAAGGAAATGAGGAATTCTATTTTTTTAAAAAGCATATTTTCTTTAAGACTCTGTATAAGACTCTGAGGTGGTTTGCAGCATACCAACCTTCTTGAGTGAGCGGGATCTTAGATTTGGTCTGATTGTGATTGTCTTAGTGTGTTTTTAGTGTTCTGTTTGTCTGTTGGGTGTGCATGGAGCAGCTCTGTGTAGGCAGGGATTTTAATCTGGCCCATTCCTGCCTTCCTTGCACTCATACATCAGAGCTTTACCCAGGTGTCTCCCACTAGTTATGAAATCCTAATTCCCACCTCCCCCATTTGAAAGTTTTCATTTGATGATAGACCAGTGAAGAAGATATAAAAGGAATGCAATAAGACTGCAGAAAATTCTGCCTTTGGTCTATCCCCACTAACCCAGCAGCAGAAAGTAAAGGCAGATAAAATACCTCCTTCCAGTCTGGAAATCCGATGTTCTAGCTGATGGATAACATCCCCATATTCACTGGCAGGCAGTGGTGTGGGATCTGCCAACAAAACCAGCTATTACACACTTTGCATTACAGTTCCACCTTGGATTTCAGATGAAGCAGAGCTCATCATATTAAATTAATATGAACATTGTAGAAAGTTTGTTTGACAAATTTTAGTTTACACAGGTGATATCTTCACACCTTAATCTTTGTAAGGAAGGGGATAAGGTCCTGGAAGTCACCTGCAGAGCAGGGATGTTTATGGTAAACTGGAACTGGCAGACTGAGCTAGTTTTCTCTCTGGGTGATTGAGTCCAGGCAAAACACTGACACTAGTGAAGTTTAGTTGATTTTTAACTGTTTCTAGGGACTGAATCCTCAACAGAATCCTTCAGGCTTTTCAAACACTTGCTTACAGCTCCATCCTAGGACCCAGCAACAAGTTTCTTGTGCAATGGAAAATTCTAAACTTTTCCCTGTGAATTGAACCACTGCATCATTTAACAGAGATTTAAGCTTCTTACTTCATATAAGGAATTATTAAAGTCCTGATTATTGTATTTCAAGTAGATCACACATCAGGTTATGGTAAATAGCACTGAGTTTACAAAGCATAGAACACAACAGATAAAAAGGGAGATAATTTCATGTACCTGGTATTTGTGGTTCATCACTCCAATCTCCAAAAAAAGGCTTGAGAGGAAGAAATCCTGCAAGTTTACCTTGAACACAGAATGGGAGCAGGAAAAAAGTTACTGCTAAGATTTTGTACAGCTGTGGAGGCAGCATCATTTAAAGCTAAATGTAAACCAGACTGCTTTGCTGTTCAATAGAGTCCTGCATTAAAAAAAAAGAAAAAAGAATGTTTTAGAATTTTTCTGGGTGTGAAGTCTTAAATATATTATGCTTTTCCTACAGCGACATGCATGTCATTCACAGAGTTGCAAATTTATCTTTTAATTAGTTAAAAATAATTTTTAATTATTTAAATTTGTTAAAAGTTATCTTTTTAATTTTATTTCAGACAGAATATTTTTCCAAAAGACAGTCTGCTAAGTTTACAAAAGTCAGCACAGCAAAAACCCAAAACATCCCTTCAAAGCTCTTTTCTGCACATCAGATATCATCATATCCCATTTATCCTCATGGAAAAAGTTAGTTTCATTTTACAGGAGAACAATAGACACATGGATGCTTTAGCAAGAGAATGTTTAAGACAATGCTGTCTTTTTCAATTTTTAAGAGCAAAACAATTGCTAATACTTTTTCTTCCATTGCAGTATCCATTTTTTAACATCTCATAGCCTGAGGTGACGTGGTCTATAAAAAGAGGTGAAATTGTTAATAAAAATAAAACACACATTGAAATTGGAAAGTTTTGAGGCACAGTTTAATAGATTCAACATAGATTAAGCAGCAACCTATCTAAAGATGTTCAACTTACCCAGCAGCTCCAGTGTGAATTAAGAAAGACTCATCAAATGGTCCAATTTATAGGGCATGTAACTCGAGATTCATCTTCTTACCTAAGAAAGCAAAAAGAATAGATCATGTGATATGGATTTGCATATAAATGGAAATCTAAGAACTTTAACTTCAATTATAGGGGGATTGTTTTCTTCAAGAGGTACACATAGTTAAAACATGAGGAAAGTATTTGAAGGTACTTTTTTACTTGTAGAAACACTTTCACAAGTTTTAAAACTCCAACCCTGGAACAGGACAAGTTTCTCAATTCATATTTGAAATTCCTGATGTTTCCACAGAGTGGCTGTGCAAATGTCACAGAAGATAAGGCATAACAAGTTCACCTGGAATATAATGTGCACCAGGAACACCACCATCATTTTTGTTACAGGTTGGGAACCCACCAGTGATAGTGACCTGCTGCATTGTTTATTGAGTGCCCTGGAGTGCACCAGTCCTGTGAAAAATAAATAGGCAGTACCCAGTTGTGTGCACCTTGACACAAGAGGGCTGTTTTTGAATTTGCAAGAGTAACCTTTGTTTCAAGTTTCTTGTCAAATTTCAAGTTTCTTAATTTTTTGAGTGTTTGATGTTGAATGCTCTCAACATTCTTCTGGCAGAGGCTTTTTCATTGTGAATTTTGGGAAAAAAAGCCCCACCAAAATCAAACAGAGAACGTGAGCCAAGCCTGTACCTGGGTTCTGGATGAGCCCTAGAAAAGGTCACTGGCAGACCCTTGGCATCCATGGTGAGAACAGCTTGAACATTTAACAGCACCTGGAAAAACCACAAGTTGGGCAAGTGCAGAAGAGGAGGAGGTTTGGCCTGCAGCTGTGGGTTTCACATGCTGACTCCTGGGAAACCAGGAGGGGGACAAAAGGTTTCTTGTGATTGACCCTGAGGAAAAACTGGTTTAGATTTGATAAATTATAAACTTTCCTTGTCTTGATTTTCACCAGAATATTAATAAGAGGGTGCAAGTTAAATAGATATTTAAATTCACCTTAATTTCTAATATGCTTGTTTATGATTGCCTAATATAATATTTTATATAATTACTATAGTTTGTAAACTATTTTCTGATCTTTCCCTGAACCACATATCACAGAGGTCTAGCAAGATTCAAGGACACAGATCTGATAAAGAACAAACTATTTTTGAGTATTGAGGTAACTTTTCCATCTCAATCAGTAAGATGTTTCATAGTTTCAGTGGCAGTGAAACAAATGTCAGATATTCTGAGTAGGTTGTGTTGTGCAGTGTATGTAGGCAAAGGCAAAACCTGCTAAGGACTGAGGTTGGTCAATGCTGCTTTTTCAGCTGCTCTGAGAAATACAGACAGAGTTGAACAGTTGAATGGCTGTGTGCTCCTTCCATGAGCCTGTCTTAGCCTTTCCTTGGTATACTTAGTCTCCTGAAAGTGTTTTTTTTCTTCCATAGTGCTATTGACAGATAACCTTAAAATTATTTTCTTATTCTCTGTTTGTATTTAAATGCACTCAACCCCATCAATATCTTCTGTTTAAGTTGACTCTGTTCTGTTCTGCTGTTGTTTCCACCCTACCTTGTTTCAACCTTGTCCTGTGTTTTCTGCATTTCTTTTTCTCTTCCAAATAATTGTCAGATTGTCTCCAGCAACTCTCTGATGCCTGGGAATAGCAGGGAGAGCACAGAGCATGGGAAGACACAAGGTCCCATTTCTCAGAGGAGAGTTGAGGCTATTTTTGCTGGGCACTAAAAGCCATTCAGCGAGATGTAGACACTTGGGATAGCAGATCTCAACAGTCATTCTTTAAAATTAAATTATGAACAGCATTTCAGAGCAGAAAGTCTTCATTCTGCCTGTGATCAGTGCACATGAATGCCACTGCCATCTTGCCCCAGGGACCTAAGTGAGGGATCCAAGAGGGAGTTTCTGGATGCCTCTGGTGCAGCTCAGCTGAGAAGAAACACAGAAACTGTACAGCAAAGAGAATCAAGACAATATCTCATCTCTTTCATAGTTAATAGTTCCCATTGCCACAGCCTCCCCAGGGGTTAAGGTACCCTTGCCCTGCAGTGCTGTTCAGCTCCTGAGCCACAGGGGCAGGGATGGGTGGGAGCTTCATTCCAGGTTTCACTTGGCATCACACCCTCGAGGCAAATTCTGCCAAACCCTGGTTTCCTAACAGGGACTTCAGAAACACATCCAAGTCCTCTTACCATTCTTTCAGGTGCTGCTGTAATTTCCAAGGATCCTGTATCCATTGTGTTTTGAAATCAGCTATGTTTGTGTAACTGTTGGCTAACAGGATTTTATAAAAGAACGCTTCAACTTTTGATAATGAAATGTCCCTTGCCCCTGACACTGAGGTTCAGCTCACAGTTTGTACAAGATAAGGTAGCCCTGCCAGCCTGTGCCACATCCTGCCAGTTAGGGTCACAAAAGGCTAATTTGAACTTGGTTTTCTCAAGAGCCATGAATCATGGCGGGTTTTAATCAAGTTCCTACAAAAATCAATGTGGCACAGGAAACTTTGTGTTTGCTGGAATCGATTGGGAATTTCTTCACATGTGGCAGGGGTTGATGGGGGCTGGTGTGAGATTTTTGAGTGCCAAAAATTGATAATAGTACCTCTAAGCTGAAACAACTAAGTGAATTGCACCACTCTGAAAGAGGATAGCACTCTAGATCAGAGACAACTCTCTCTGAAATAAATATCCATAATTTTTATGGTAAAGTCTTACTGTTAAACCATAATTACCCCACTCAATTTCTCTTACGTGAGACAGGATCCACTTGCTTCAAAAGGGTTGGATTTTTTGCCATCTTTTTACTTGTACTAGGATCTTAATTCTTAAAAACAGATTCTCTAGCATTTGAAGAGTAACTTATTTTCTGATTTAAACATCTTACCTTTATGTTGCACTTCTGTAGCAAATGATTATAAAAGAAAAAAAAACATTAACCCCATTAATTTTTCCTGGTCTGCTTGTTGTCCATCAAGAATTGTTGTTGCTCATTGCACTTTTAAGGAAAGTTTTAGCAAAATTATTTATATTACCGTAGCAGAACACCGAAACAATTTATTTTTGTTTTTTCATGTGCCTAACCTCTCTGTCCATTAAAAAAATACATGAAAGGAGAATTCAGATCTTTCACAAAAAATAGACTGAAATGCTGATGTTTCAAATAGCTTTTGAGGGTATAAATTGATAGGGTTATCAACAACACACCCAAAGAAAGTCGTATCAAAATAAAAAATAGCAATTTCTGGATAGTTTTCCTCTGTGAAACTGCAAAGAATAATCAAGCAACATTACAGATCAAGTGTGAGCCATAAAGGGGAAAGAGAGAAACTGGTTGAAAAACAACCTGGTGTCTTGAAATCTAATTCTGTTTTTATATAGATGTTATTTTGTGTTAAAATCTTTGTAAGATTTTACACATTAAGGGTCTTGACAAGAGATCTTTACAGTCCTTTTGTAAACTCCAACAGAAATAAATGTAGTAGAAATAAATATGGTAGAAATAAATTTTTCATTAACTCAAGGAAAAGGATACCCCCAAACCAGTTGGAAACATATGTAAATGAATATACTTTTTCAGTTCAGAGAGATTCAGAGAGTTCAGATGATCTTGGTAGTGATTTTTTGTGGGAAGGCTTTGGTGACTTTTTGTGACAAGTAAACACTTTGCTCTAACAAAGAAACTGCCTAGTTAGACTCAAAAATTGCTAATGAGGTTTGCTTACTAAAATATTAATATTTAAGAAATAGTTTTAAGTAAGCCTTCAAGCCTTTCTAGCAGATTTAGTGTAGCTGGTCAGATCTAAAGCCAGGACAATTAAAAGGTATAATTTTAACCTTACCTTTTTCTCAATGTAACCATAGAGTTAGAGTTGCTGTCATGGCTCCAGTCCCTGCCCACTTGAAACTTTTGGCTGAGGTGGTACCATGGTCATAGGTCTCAAACAAGCTCCTTTGAGAAGCAGGTTCACATTTTGAAATCCATCCTGTATGGTCCTGGGTGTATTTTTATAATTTCAGAACCCTGGTCTGCTCCTTTATGCATTGGAGTGCTGCATGCAGCTTGGAGATGAATCATCCCTTGCCAAAAATTTTGCAGGGCTTGAAATGAATGGGAATACATCCTACCTCTCTTCCTCGTGTTCCTTGGGAACATCACTGCCAAAAGTCATCTTAGTTTGAAAGACAGGTGTCTGCCAATAAAGGCAGGAGTTTTTTTTTAAATGGAGAATGTAAACCCCCTCCCTTTAAATTATTATAATTTTGAAATTAAGGGGCTCTCAGGCAAAGATATGGGAATTAGGAATAACAGTTCTTTACTAAGAAAATTAAAATAGAAATACAGTATTACAAAGAACAAGCCCAAAACACTGACAGAGTCAGAATACAACCTGACACCCTGTCAGTCAGTCAGGGTGTTGGCACAGTCCCATTCAATGGTGGCTGCATCCTCCTGCAGTGGCAGATGTGGTTCAGCTGGAGCAGTGCTCCTGGAGAAGGTGCAGTTTCCTCTGAAGGTGCAGGAATGATGTGGAAAGGTCTGTCTTTCCTCTGGAATCCAGTGGAAAGAAGGTCCCTTGGTGTCCAAAATCTCAGTTTTTATCTAGGTAGGAAAGGCTTGGCTGCTCCCCTGGCTGGAGCATCTCCCAGTGGGATGATGTAATTTTATCAGTCACACAGTGGGACTGAATGGGCCAGCAGCAGATGATATCTGCCTGGAGGGAGGATGGGCTGTGGGAAAGATAAAGATGATTGCCCAGCTGGTTTAAAGGTGGCCCATTAGCAGATAATATGTGCCAGGAGATAAGGACCACTGCCCCAGCTGGCTGCAGCAGATGGTGACAGAATACACATTTCTGGCCACATCCTGTATTGCAACCCAAAACACAAGTCCAATTTCCCAGGGGCTTCCTCACAGAGCCAAATGTAGGGGAGCAGATTGTGTTTCATGAACTGTAAACATAATGTTTTCTTTTCTTGGCCCCCTCAGGTAGTGTGTAAATGACAATGGATGAGTCCAGGACTTCCTCACTGCAAGGTGAGAATGTCAGAATTTGCAGCTCCTGGTACTCTGCTCAGCTGACCCTGCTCACCAGCTGCCCAAAAGGAGCAGCAATGAAAATATTTTGTGAAAAGTTGCTTCTTGGTCCTACCAGACTTGAATTAAGTCTGTTGGTGCTTGGTGTAACACCAGCAGAGATGTTTGTGTTTGAAATTATTGAACTTGCACTCCTAGCTGCCTTCCCAAAATATTATCTGCTTTGCCCAGTGTTTTGGGAAAAGACACTTGGCCTTCCAGCACTGCAATCTCATGGTTTTCTGAGGGAATGCAACCTTTAGCATTTTACACACTCTGTCTACTTTAATCGAGTGCAATATTTATCTTTGTGTTTTATAGAGAGTAGCTTCTGAAACTAGAAAAATTAATTGTTACTGGCAGTATTGATATTCCATGAAATAAAAAGTGGGTGCTGATGAATCAGTGAGTGGTTCAATGTGACACAACACAGGCTCTGTGATTGAAAGGGATGTCCAAACCCTGAAACCAGTGAAGTCAACCTCTATGCATCTCTTTTGAGGCAGAAACTATTAAGTACTCCAAAATGCTTCCAACTCTGACACCATGGGAAATTTTAGCTTTAGAATTTCCCATATCCTAAGCCAAACCTTGGAATTTTCATCTAATCTTCACAAAGGTGCAGAGACAGTCTGCCACGAGAAAAGAATTCCCAAAAGACAGAAACATGTCAGCTCAATCACATTTTAATCATGTTAATCACCTAGTACATTTGGCATTTTCCTAAAGCTAAAAAATATCACAATATGATTCATTTTATATTTTAGGATACAGAGAATCTGCAGGGATTTAACCAGCCTGAAACACAGCTACTTCACAGTCTCCATGCTCTGAGGAGGCTGAAAGGCATTCTCTAAAATTCACAGACTGTGAGACGCTGCACCTTGCAGTTTCTGTCATTCCAGGTGCCAACAGTGTACATCTCCACACATTTCTCTTTCCCTTTGCCATCAGGCTGGTGCTGGTACCAGTTGCTGTAAGTCAGAGGCATGCCATTTATATACTTAAACTGGCCTGGAGTGTCCCCCTCTCTAATGCCCAAGAAAACATATTGATTATACTGCTTTGCAAAGTCCATAATTGCTTTATTCTCCTCCTCATTCATGGGAGTTGCAAGAGTTCCTCCAAACTCTTCACAGGTTCGTAGTGCAGATGCAAAGTCAGCTTTCTTCCCATTGCTGGCAAATATTTTGTTTCCTACTTTTCTTATTTTTCCATTCAAAGCGAGCACTGAAACATGAAAAGCTTTTTAAATTTTCTATAATGTTACTGATGTAAAAGCAAATAAAGAGAAATCAAGAGATGAAGAGAAAAGTAAAAGTGTTAAGAGGAATAGAGGGAAAAACTGGGAGCAAAGGATTAAGAGGAATACAAATATTTGATTTTACCCATTCACTAACTGTTCACTAAATATATTTAACTGCTTGTGACAACCACCAGTCCTTGTCTCCAAGACAAGGATGTCCCAACATCATCTGCTAAATATAAGCCCTGTTGTTATTTGTGTACTTTCTAAAGAAGATCAGTGTACTTCAGATTTGAGCAAGGGAAACAGAGATATTATATCTGTTTTGTGAATCTCTTTCCAGTACAAAACTATTTACCACCTTTAACAATCTAGTTGCTGATAGATAAAAGTGATACAGGACTGAGTTTCCATGAATCCATGTGAAAAGTGCAACATCAGGCAGTTGGAATATTGTTAAAAATAAACCAAATTTGAATAAATGTGCATTATGGTTGCCAAGAGGAATCTGCTTCTCTCCAGAGAAACAAGAATCCTGACTTCCCCTGCTTTGAATGAGAAAATGGAGTTTTGGGATGTAGCACCCTTACCAAAAGCAGATTCTTTCCTGCAAGTCGTGATTCTGCAATTAACTTTGCCTATTGCACTTCAAATTGGTTGTGAGCTGAAAAAGTGACAAGGGGAAGAACTTACCAGCCTCAAGTTGGAGAAGTTGATGTTGCAAATTTGATACAGCATTGTAGAGTTGGGCAGCCAGAAAACCAGGAGGACCTATGCAGATAAAAACAGAAGTTATACAACCAAGCAAAACCAGCTGTGCTGCTAGGAACAGTCCCCTGGACAGAACCAGTTATTTCTCAGAACTAGCTGCCAAATGCATTTAACATCAGCAAGTGTAAAGTATTTTTTTCAAATTGCTGTTGGTTTATATTAAAGAAAACTAACAAAAACAGCCAGCCCTCTGAAATGCTGATAATCCCCCTCTGCAGAAAAGAAACTGAAGCTTTAGAGGTTGAAGCTTTTTGTCAGCTGTAGCTGTGAAACTGGCTTTGCTAAAAAGAATTGGTTTCATTCTAGTAATTCATAGTGAACAGGCACGAGGGATACTTTGAAGAGGAAACAGTTTCTATGGCACCATGTGATTTTCTTTTTAAAGTGCAGGGTGTATGCTTTGTGTTTATCTTTCTTTAATGGGAGCCATAAACAGTGGTAGTGGAAGGTTTTTGGATAGTGTGAAATACATCCAGCACTGCTTGCTACAGATGGGAACCCACTGTAGAGGTAGATTCTTCTTTCTTTTACACCTTCCACAGGTACCAGACGTCCTACATGTAGAATGAAGTCACTAGTATACTCCCATGATGATAACCCACTATTCACAACTGAAACAAGCAGCAAGGTAGAAGCACAAAAGCTGCAACATTGCAACTCTTACTGCACTTCACAATCCTTTAAACCCATATTTGACCCAATACAGGGAGTCTGGGAATAGTTCTGATAGTGCTTTATCCTTCTCAGCAGACCTGGAGAAGGCATTTATATGCTAGGCTGTTCAATTCACCTCTTCCCCCAGAAGAGAGAGGAGACCTGTTTTTTAGAAAAAAAATTAAATTGCCCATTTCCTCCATTCTCTTTTCCTTCCTGTGCTTAACATATCTGCTTCTTTGGGAGAACATGTCCTTCTGTTTTATCTGTTTCTAGTCACTCAGCCTTTGTGACATGGCTCTCTTGCAAAAGAAGCAAGTTTGCTTACCTCTGGGGCCATCAACTGCAGGGTTACCAGGGATCCCAAAAACTCCTGGATAGTTACTCACTGCATGGCAAGTCACTGACAAAGCAGCCAGTCCTAGGAGGATGTAGGATGAGTAGGACAACATGATTTCTCAGGCTAGCTGTAAAAAAAAAAAAAAAAGCCACACATTTGTCAGGTAATGATTCTGTAAGAAATTGTTTTACATTGGTTTATGCAGCTGCACACTCCTTCCCCCATCATCCCTCCTTGAAATTTACATTATTTCCTTGCTTAAATAAAGTTTATGGTTCAGGTGTAAGAGATTTCCCAGATTTATTTTGTGACCATTGTGTAGTTAATGCACAAAACTCTTTCTAGACTGATAAACTTGAGTAGTGAAGATAAATGATCCTTTTCACTGTCACTGACTATTTGTTGGATTAATCCTTGAGAAATGATAAGCTCAGAGGCAACTGATCACACTTAAGCCATTAGTTGCCTGCAAGGACTATAATCACTCAATGATGCATGGGATATAAACCTGAAAGGCAAATCTGTTACAGTGCTAGTTGTAATGTTTGGGAG
Organism: Oenanthe melanoleuca; assembly: GCF_029582105.1. Classification (NCBI taxonomy): domain Eukaryota; kingdom Metazoa; phylum Chordata; class Aves; order Passeriformes; family Muscicapidae; genus Oenanthe; species Oenanthe melanoleuca. The sequence continues at coordinate 10,682,056 of NC_079340.1, forward strand.
CTTGTTAAAGCACAGAACTAAACTGATACTGTTTCACACATGGGTAAAACTTTATAGCTCAATTGGCATTCCTATCCTGTTTTGAACAAAATTCCACAAGCCTGAGAATGTCAGTTAATCTTGTAGAAAATGTGTTTTTGCTGGTTTCAGTAGGCTTACTCAATTTATCCCTACAAATAAAAGAATTAGTAGGGTTATTACCTTAGCGCTGAGCTATCATGACTAAAAAGCATTTTAGAACTGTACAGGGTGGGTTTACAGCAGTGTGCTGTGCAGCTGTGAAACCTGAAGGACTATAAGATACCATGGCATAGGAATATCCAGTTGTTGGCATCATTCAGTTAAATTAGCAGGAGATATAAAGGAAGGTTCAAGATGCCAGTGGGTATCCATTTCCAATGGGGTGATGCTCATGGGTTGACTCATACAAAACAATTTAATATCCATTACTTCACTTTTCTGTTGGCACAAATCAAAGAGGATCCTGTACCTGCTCTTTCTTAAAAACTTCCATCTTTAAAAAAAATCAGCATTTACACATACAAGGTTCTAAATCTATCTCTGCTTAAAATTTAAAATAAAAACTTGGTTGGCTTGAATGCTGTAAGTCTATTAACACCAAGCTTCATCAGCTGTAATGAGGAATTTGTTATTGCATTTCAAAGCATATGTGCCAAGCAGAATGAAAATATCAGCCCATTGTCATTTATTAAATGGGGTTAGCTTTTAAAAGAAAAAGCATTGTTTATATCTTCCATATTGACTCTGTTATAGAAGAAGACTTTTGAGATTATTTTTAATCTGCATCAACAGCAACTTGTTTTTCTAGGGGAATGTCTCATCATAGTCAATTTGATGTGACATACCCTTGAATATATGAATATTCAATTATGTCATAAATGTGCAGCATATGGGATCTGTTTAACTAATAGCAGTATGGTCAAGAATTTGCACTTTAAAGTAAAATCAAATCCACCTGAGAGCACATGTGCAGTATTAAAGGTGCTGCTGGGTTTTGTTTGTTGACTCTGAGCATCTCAAGCTGTTTTACCCTTTATTGAAGGCCAGCAGACACCTCTGGAAACACTGGCCAGTGATTCAGAGAGAGCAGGTTATCAAAGACCTATCAAAAACCCACCTTAGGTGCCCAGGAATACTTACATCCTTGAGATAAGGAAATGCAATTACAACATGTACCCTTTGCCTGGGGATGATCATTCAGGGAATTACATTTGAATGCACAACTGCATCCAGCTCATAATTGGATTATGATGCAGAGTCAGGCTCCTGATCAGTTATATGGCAAAATTGAAAAAACACAGCTCTTCAGTTTTAATCCAGTTTTAATGACCTTCATCAGTCATTACTATCTACTGTCCTTCAGGCACCTCCTTATCTACCAAAATTGCTAGCATAAGCAAAGGTAAAAAATTACTAATAAAGGGAAACTTAATTTTAGAACATAAATATGACCACAGAAATCAAAAGGAATGGGTTTGCCTCCTAGCTGAAATTTCTTGTGATTTATTAAAAGGAAATTCAACTTACCCTTCTGCTTCAAAGTGAAATGAAAAAGCAGCTCACACAAATCCCCTTTATATAGGGCTGTGTTTGTTAAATGATATGGCTGAAGTGGAGATTGGATACTGAGGTCATGAATGAGCTTTTTCAGTTTTGCTCATATACTTGTTATGCAAATACTGAGTTCAGTTATAAGAGTTGAGAATTTTTTTTAACAAAATAAAGCCAAAGTTGTAGAAAATACAATCCAGAACTAACAGATAACCCAGATTTGAAGACACAACAGATATAAAAACATAAAGTAACTTTCAGCAATTCTAGATCATATTTTAAAATCGTTTGTTGTTTTATAAAAGCAAAAAATGGCAAATGACCACCAGTGGCTCTTGTAAAAGGAAAAATACTCTTGTGATTAAGAGGGAAGCCTGATATCTTCCAGATAACCTGACCAGTAATCAGAATTCTAAACTTTGTCTCCCCTCTCTGCATCTGATGTACTTATCTTACCTTAAGATAATTTTCTAGGTACATGCTAGAATGTTCAGTGCTTCCATGAGCTTCTGGTCTCTCTTGCAGGTACAAGACAGCTCATCTTCTCCTGGTCAGAGATGGATCTTGGAAAAATCTGTACACATGCAGGAAATTCTCAAATGGACACCATTTCAAGAAAAAAAGAAACCAAGGTTTTTCTCCTCTTGTTTCCCAGAAATAAATATTGGGATTTTGTAACTTCTGGTTCTGATGCCTTCTACTCCAGAATGTTTGATCCTAGATGGGGTTTGTTTTATAAACCTCAGCAAGTCATCTTCACAGCTTTTCTGTTTTTTTGTCAGTTTATACTGTGGTCTCTTAAGGATAGGATGTTTTCTAGTTTTCATTTGCATTTTACTAAAATTATTTAAATTTTGTCATCATCCCTAATAATAGTGTTATTCTTTCTGAATAATTCCAGCAGGATTCACAGCTGCAAGTTAACATCTTCAGGCTCCCTGTTCAGCAATTAGAGATGTTTAATATCAACTGGCTGACCTGGCCAAGACCAAAGGCCAAAGCAGAAGGTACATTTAGGATTCCCCTTGGACATAGTGCAGGCACTTAAATCCAATTCCATTCACAGCTGTGAGCCTTCTCCTGCAGTTAAAAGTGCCCAGCATGGCCTGTTCTCCATCACAAAACCCCCCACAAACAGCAAGCTGAGGACATTTCAGGTGTCCTTCTTGGAAAATGACCATTAACAACCACAAATGTATGTTATAGACAATCTTTCTTCAAAGTTCTTCCTCTACCAGATGGGCAGCAGAGCTCTGAATGCAATTAGTCCTTTTACAAACCTCTCACCCACCAATGGAAACTATTTCTCTCTGTAGTCCAGATGAGGTAGATGTAAAAAAAAGTGGTTTTGGGCACATAAGATGTGGATTAGACAGCACCCAACAGACAAAATATTTTTTTCCCAGCTCCTGTTGCAGTTTGGAAATAGCAGAGATACCAGACAACTGAGCACAGTCAAAAACACAGGTAATTCTGTTTCTGGATGGCAGCAGACCTCTGGGGTACATAGGAAATCTCTTCAATTCCAGAAAAAGTTAGAACTTAATGGGTCCAGATTTTGAGAAGAAATATTTTAAATGACTAGGTGCCCAAGTTCTTGGGAATGTTACCAGAACAAAATCTCATACAGGTCCAACTTCTAGGCAACTCTGCCACAGCTGTAAGGTCTTGTTTTTCTGCTGCATCATTGCATATACATACAGCTCCAATACATGAACCTGATAAGTTTCTGGGGATTTTTATTGTTTCTTCCTCTTAGCACAGTTTATATTAAAAAAAAAAAAAAAAAAACAACCTAAAGAATTGAAAACATTAAACAGGGAGATCAGCTCCACTAGCTATTATCTCTGTCCATTTGTGAAAGTGTGGCATGAGCAAAACATGACTTATCATCTAGGAAAACCTTATCAATTATTATCTTTTACCAAAACTTTTGAAGAAGTATACATTTGATAACAGTTGCTCTCCCATGAGTCAGATAATACTTACACAATGGAATCTGATAAGAAATTCAAAACATAATCCAGTGTGAGAGATTACTTAATCATTAGATTTATTTTCCTTAGTTATGCAGCAGAGGATGAGGGAAAACAAAGATATTCAAACAAGGAAGAAAAAAAGTAAATATTTTTTCTGCAGCCTATCATCCCTGTATAATAGCTACAAGGATGGGAATTCTGAAATTTGCAGGTAAACCTCTGTGGTAATGGCTGAAGGCCTTTAGCTGGGAAACACCCACAAAACTCAGACAGGGAAATTTATTGGTTTCAGTGGACCCCAGGTACTGCATACCTCTTTCTATCATTAGGAAGAATTATAAGAATATTAAATATGCTGTGCTGCCAGTGAATTAAACCTAAACCCTGCTCAACTATCAGCAAAGGGAAACTTGGGGAAAAAATGGAATCTGCTTTTCAAGGTACCATGTAGCCAAAAAGAATATTGCTAAGGAGTTTTCAGACCCAGAACTGATTTTATACAGCTTTCAATTCATTTTCATAACACAAGGTAAACTCCTCATTTTGCTGTTTTGAAGTGAGCTGATTACTGATTATGATAACTTATCACATCCTGATCAGTGTAAAGCTCTTCCACATAAAACAGTGATGTACAACCTTGCTAGTTTATACTAGCAATTTGTGAGACAATGATTTTCACTGTGCCACTGTGCTGCAGGTTCCTGGTATCAACTCTGAGCCAGTCCTTGGCACAGCAGGTGTGTGGAAAGCAGGTGTGGCCAATTCTCCATATTTACCTCTTTCCAAAGAACAGTCATTTTTTATATCTGCCTCCTATTTCCACTGAAATTTATCTGCTGAAATTTAAATCATACAGAGTTAAGCTTCTATAGTTAGTTTTAAGAGTGCTCATTGGCATCAGCTTAAGAGTTCACCAGAAATACAGGGCACAAAACATATGTGACCTCTGAGGTCATGAAACAATGCAGGAGGTGAAGTGTTACCTCCTCCCCACCTGCAATTTATAATTTTATTGACACAAAACCAAACAAAAATATGGGAAGTCCAACAGTCCCCCATTCTTTGGAAAGAACAGTTTCCCCAGCTCTTTGGAAAATAAGAAACACTGATAAAATAGTTTGTATGCTAATTTACAGTGCACTGATGCAAGAATGGGAGGAAAAAAATGTAGGTAGTGGCACTTTACCACACTGCTAATAGTGAAAGAAAATTCTGCTGTGTGTGCCTTAGACCTTAAATTGAGGATAAACATCTTACAGGAAGAGAGGTAATTGCTGATGAGACATGTTTATATTTATGAAAAAACATGGAATCAGAGAAATGCAGTTAGCTCAATAATGCGCTGCTGTTTTTGGGAGTGGATCCCAGGAAGGTTTCTAGGTTTAAGTGCACACAGGTAGATGGAGAAAAAGAAGGAATACTGAATACAGATCATGAATTTCCAAAAAGGGGACAGCAGAGATGGGGAACAGAACTTGGAGAATTGGATTTTAAAGAGCTGGCTTCACCAGAATGAACTGAACAGGCCTTACATAGCCTTGTTCTTCCAAAGTACAGAAAGCATAAGTTTAGGACAAAAAAAAAAAAAAAAAACAGAAAAAAAAGAAAAAAGGGCTTCAAGCAGAGCACAAAGCCCTTTCAATCTGTCAATTTTCTTTTCTAGGAAAAGCAATTCAAACTTGCTATCAAGTAAAGAGGTGACAAAGTTTTCAGTTTTATATTTTTTTTTTTTTTTTAAGTCATGGTTCTCTCCTGCCAAAGAAATTGCAAGATAAACCTATGTTAACAGAACTGACCCTTGCTTCCAGATTATATTAGATTCCTTCTGTCTCACATACTTGAAATAATTGATTTAAACTACAGATATCAAAGTGGTCTCTTCAGTTTTGTGAAAATGGTAGGCAAGTTGCTGGAGTCAAGTCATTTTGACTTGAATTATTGTTTCTATGCCTTGAATTAAAAAAGGAGAAAATCAACCAGAGCATATTAAAATAAAGGCATCAAGCAGCTCTTGCTCTGACAATAACAGATTTTTACACATAGCCTACTTCCTTCCTTTGGGCAGGACAAGTGCTCTCTCCTTCTCCCTGCACATATTCTTTATCCAGGTGTAGTAAAAATTTTGACTGTACTGTAATCTTCTTCTGTCTTGTCCTTTCATAATCAAACAGAAACCAGAAATATTTCACTCTAAATTCACAACCTAGAAATGTTTCCAAGTCTGTTTCTTGCCTGTTTCAGAGCTAGAATAACTAAAGTTTAGAGAGATGATATTCCTAGGACCACTGAGGAATCCTGTTTTTTTCCCTCAGATCATCAATTCACCATTGGATCCTGTAGGACACATTGCCAACTCTAATTCCTCTTCTGCACCAAGAAACCCTCTTACAGGAATATTACAGAAGAGTGTGGCACATGATTCCCAGCCTTTGTTCAGCAGAGAAATTGCTCATGCAATGCCAATGAGGTGTGTCACAGTGGAGTCAACATTGCCTTCTTTCACTGGAAACAGTGCAAGGAGCAGTGCTGGAGGTGTCCTGCCCCTTTGTGTTCCCATGGGGGTGAGCTGGACCATTCACCTCCCATCCAAAGTGGTAATAGGAAGCAATTTATGCTTGAACAGCCAACATTGCCTTGGAAACGTGTGCTTGCAGTCCATATCTTGCCCTTACAAATAGCCACCTGGCTCCCATTATCAATTTAAAATAATCTAGCCTGCTGATAGAAGAAAGTCCTGCCAAACTCTTATTGTGTTGTTCTTGCTGGGAAATGGCTGTGTAATGTCTCACTGATAAGTGTTAGAACATATGTATCCAAGGCATTGTCAGTGTTTCATTTGCAAGTGGAATTTAAAGTCCTCGGGAGAAACTTGTTGAAAACATATAGCAGAAAATACAGAGTAGCAAAGGAAAATAATAAACTCACCCAGCTGCTGTTAAGGTCTGATGATCACAGTGAAATGAAGGGACAAAACCATCAATGAATCCCCAGCAAAAACCACCTATTGTGGTTTTTATTGCTGTAATGAGCTGAAAATTAAGATAACAGGTATTACAGAATTCCATTTTTCCCAGATGTTTTTCAGGAGAGTGAATACAAAATTCTCTGTGTTTTAGGTGATTGTGTTGTTGGAAGAACATAGAGCTGAACACCCCAAATCTGATTCTTTTGCACTTGCTGAGATTCTAATTTGTGCAAAAGCAGCCAGCCAGTGAAGTAGCTCATCATTCCAGTGGAACAGCAGATCTCCTGGTGGGCTGGTGAAGCCCAGCCCTGCATCCCCCAGCTCTGCAATCCCACCTGGTGGTTCTGTGCTTCAGTGCCAGAGCTCAGTGCAAAGGAAAGGCTCCAAGTGCCCCAGGGAGCAGACTCATCTCCTCACCTGTTATTGACCCATCTCAGCTGACATGAATCTGCAGTTATTGCACAGGCTTCTATGCAGAAATATTCTTGGAAGGTTCCTGCAAGGCTAAAGGAGAAAAGCTCTATTTAAAACCCCTTAGTTCAATCTAATAGATTAAAACAAGGAAAAGATGAAGACTCAAAGAAATAGAAAGAAAATAAAGGGAATGAACAGAGTTATACACCCTCAGATTCTCTCTCAAGAGATGGGAAGATCTTGAGTGTTGCTTGAGGCCAAAATGATTCAAACTGAAATTGTTTAGTGGGTTATTAAAACACAGCAGACTTAACTTGAATGACAAATCAAAGAGAATGTTTAATAACTCTGAGAAATGTAATAACCATGAATGTCAGCTACTTAACTAATAAAAGATCATTTTGTTATTCCACAGGGTTCAGCCCCTTACAGATTTTATAGTAGCTTTAAACACTATTTTTGTTAGTAAGACAAGAGAAACTCAACACAATTATTAATAATCATTTCAGCAACTTATTCTAGTATAAAATATACCTTTTATAGTATAATGAAAGTATATTTATTTATAAATTGGTTTTAGCACTCTGCTTGGATTTGAGAACTCATTCTAGGCAGACAGGAACATACTGGTTTCCCAGGAGAGGGAATCTACACAAGAACTCTTCTTTTTCAAGCAGTCTCATTGTTTGTGTGCCTTCCCAGACCATCTCAGGGACCCAGGCTAGGAAGGAGGTTTTGCCCAGCTGTGCCTGTGCTCAGCCCTGTGCACAGCCCAGCCTGCTGGGTACAACAGAGTGACTCTTTCACAAGGTCAGGCCACTGCCATTGCTCCTGGGCACAGTCCTCTAAAAATAAAGTGATTTTTAAGTATTAACTTATACAATTTATAAGTTTTTTAAATAAGGTTTTTCCAAAACCTGGAGAGCAACTGTGCTCCTAAATGTTTTTCTACCAGTTTCACCAAGCCAGTAGTACATTGCATTTCCCAAGCATCTATTTTCCCACACAAATGGGGCCCAACTATTTAATAACTGCCATCCTTTATGGTTTTTTAACCTTTCCTGAGGAACATACTTTGTGACTGTTACAGAGATAAATGATGTAAACTATTATATTTTCAACAACTCACACAGTTTGCCAGAATAAAGACCAAATTCAGAACTATTTTGAGAGTATTTGCCAAAAAAAAAAATTTAGGACTGCAGCACTCAAAACCACTGGAGAGCTCCCAGCAACTCAAGATAAAGAGTAATATACAATTTTGAGTGAAGAGATATATAATATACACTAAGCACTGTAGACAACATTTGAAATATTTTTTTAATAGCTTTTATAATTGCTACTGGGTGAGGGGCTAAAAACTTTTCTTGTCATCCAGTCCTGCCATATTGTTGCCAACACTCAATCCCCACTTAATTAAAAATGCAGGCTTTGCTTAAATATAGAATTTAAAACATTTATGATGTTATAAAGAAATCAAAGTTGTAATTTTGCTTGTAGAACTTTTCCATTGAAAGGCTTTTCACTTTTTTCACTGTCAGTCATGAAAGCTGGAAATGCACTTTATCATGAAAATGAGTGATAAGACTCTCCAGAGGGTGGCAATTGCAGCTTGAAGCTAAATACCATGTAGTAGAAAATAACAGCCCAATCAGGACAATCAGGGGCTTCAAGATAATCTTTGCTCCACTGGTTCTTGATGCATAAATAAAAGATCTACTTAGCAGGCTTAGGAAGCACCATAAATACCTCCCTTTTTCCATTTTAGCTGCAGCTCTAGAATAAAAAGGTAAAGAAATAAAAGGATTTAAAAAGTACATCACATCCTCCTGTCTTTACAATGCTTCTGTGAATATGTATGGCTGCTTAGGTAGGGTGGAGAGGCTGTAAGGGGATAGAGAAGTTAAAAGTTTGTGATCTGTAGGCAGTGTAGTACTGATCAAACCACTTCTGCATGGGACACCTTTACAGGGGTGTCACTGGATATGTAGAGTGCAAGACAGGAGATAATCAAGGGAGTAACTAATGTAGACATTAGGATTTTGCTGAAGAGATTTCAGGATTTCCAACTAAATTTGCTGAAATGCTGTGTCCAGCTCAGCTAAAGAAGCTTGCATGGTTTGGCTTCTCTTACATCAAAAGAAAACTTTGAATTATAAATGCATAGACATTTGCATAGAACTTTTTTTTCCTACATAGCTGAAGCACAAGGCAAAGGTGGCCAAGTGCTCTGGCACAGCCATGCAGGTGGGAAGAAGGGGAGAAGATTCTGTTCAGGAATTCTCCCAATAAACCTGATGAGGACAGGTACAATGAAACACTGAAATTCAGGCACTGCTGAGCTGTGCAGGTCTGTTTGCATGAAGCCCAACCTCAGACTCTGAAATCAGACACCTAAATGTGGGTGGACAGCTGCTCTCACATTCTGTGTATTCAGTCCAGCTGCTTGAAATTTTACCTGAATTTAAACACCCTGGAGGAGGATGCCAACCAGCTGGACACTACAGAGTCTTCCTCCCACTGCAAACCTGCCAGAAGTTTCTTTCAGAATTAACACACAAGCTCAGCTCTGAGGGACAAACTGTGCCAAAGCTGAAGTCATGAGCAAACCAGAGCTCACAGAAAGCCAGGAAAAAGCTCTTGCCACTGTCTACCCTGAAGCACTGATCTAAACAGCTCAAGCTGCTGATGTCTGAATCTTCACTGGGATCACAGGCTGTAAAAAGAGATTTTAACTGCAGGTGCCTCAGGAAAAAGTCATTTCTGCTAGAGAGAGCACAGAGTACCTAGTCATGCTGCTAGTGTTGAGAGGTTTAGCAGAGCTTAAAAAAGACAAGACTGTGCCTAGGTTTCCAGGCAATCTTGCATTATTTATTCCCCTGAGCATTTTTGGCCAAACTGCAACCCAGGAATCATTTTTCACTCCTCAGGTCTCCAGGTGCTAAGCAACACAGCAGAGCCATTTGGTAGTGCTAAAGTCACAGACCCCTACATAAAACTTCTCCTCTGCAAGTTTAAGCTGAGGAGTTTGATGCCTTCACAACAGAAAACAAGCAGCAACAAAGGAGACACTTGTCCTCTGCCCTAACTATATGTTAACCACCTGCTCCCCCATATTTATGTGTTATAAGTAGAAAACAAAGCAGAAAGTATGAGTTGCTACTGATTGGCTTCCTGTTTGCACCTTGTAGTTTCCACTTGAAAACTAAAGAGAATGAAAAGAGCTTTTCAATGACTGTGCTTTTTTCACATGTGACAGGATAGCTCTTCCTGAGCCTGCACTTCACCTGGAATTGTGTTTTAGAAAGATAAACCCAGCAGCTGATTAATAAATGCTGTTTTCATCCTGAATTACTCTAGAAGCTCTGTGGAGGTCCTATTAGCACTGTATGAGTTGGTTCTAATCAGGGATATAACAGATTAGTTTATAATTAGTGCAAAATTAAGTGGTCATCAGTGATGCTGATTTAACCCTCCTAGAAGATAATAGACCACAATTTCAAACTCCTTCTTTTTAGCATCTACTGAAGAAAGGTGTTCCTCAGGGAAGAGAAGGTGTCCCTAATATAAATGATGAAAAAGGTCAGAACTTAGGGCACACCTCATAACACTTTGCTGAATTTTAAACTTTCAAGTACTATGACTTAGTAAGAGCTCATTTTCTATTTCTAGGTGTGGTTCCTGCCCTGTGGATTTCTGTCCAGCCTGAGATCAGCCTGCTCCCACACACTGACCTTCTGAGCTCAGATTCCATCACTATTCTGCTCCTCTGAGCTCTGCTTCAAGGCAGGAGAGCTCACCAGGTAAGCCCAGACTGACAGAGCCCCATTGCACTTGCACAGCTGCTTTTCCAGAGATGGATTTTCACCAGGGCAGTAAAGAGTTTGGTTTTCTCAAAATAAAGGGAAGCTGGCAGCTTCTGCACAGGAGTGTTACAGCTGGGGGAGCACCTCCCTTGAGATGGTTGACACCAGGGTAAACCTACAGGAAATGCTGGACATGAGAAGTGACAGAATGAAACATAAAAGCTTAAGGACTGGGAGTCCATTTCAAGAAGTGCAGCTCAGATTTTCTATAAACTCAATCCTTGCTGGGGCCAAAAATGCCTTTCCTGCACACAGCCTGGTTAAAAAGTTAATTATCTGATAATTTTGGGTCATAGGAAACTGGCATACAATAGGAATGTTTTTCCATTCTGCTTTTGCAAACTTCCAGTGTGTTTAGCATAAGAATACTTTTGCACTTACCTGCAAACCATTTTATGGTTTGTGTAGATCCCACTTGATCCCACAGTAGATCCCACAGTGCTTCATAATTTTCAAGAAGCTTCATAAATTTCTCAACTCTATTGGAGATGTGCTGGGAAAAATGATGTAAATATCTGTCAAAATTACACTTCAGAGCTGAACTCTTGAGGAAGTGACTGATATGGCAATCAGGAATAGTATTTCTAAAAAAAAAAACAAAAAACAGTTGAAAGAGAACAACCATTCATATCTTCAAAATACTACTCAGGGATTTTTGAGGTTTTTTTTGCTTTTTTTTTTTTTTTTTTTTTTTAAATCAGTAGTTTAGTCATTGTAACCTACTGGCTGATGCACTAGGGGCAAAACACATCAATGCTCTTAGTCCAGCACCAGATGAAATGGTCTCAAAACACTCCACAGTGGTTTTTGGAGATTGTCTCAAAATGAACTTACATAATAATTCCAAATGAATGCCTTGGAGACTGAATTATCTCTGACCCCTAAACCCAAATACATCTTTTAAATATTGCACCATTTCCTGTGTTTTTAGGCAATAAATACTGATTAAGACCTTCCAGGCAAAATTTTAAACATTATGTTCTTCATAGCTGCAGAACACCAACTAATGCAGAAAAGGAATGCAGTTCACTTGAGAACTGCAAAGTTACTTTGCCAATAATGACAAGGAGGGGATGAATCAGATCAGCAGATAAATCATACCCTGGAAAATTCATATCCTTTACCAATTTCAGTAATTGCTTTTTTGCTGTAGCTGTATAACCTAGTGCAGAGAAAATAAATGTCATTACTTATAAAAGTAGACAGGGAATAAGGCAATGAAAATAACAGCTATAAAACAGATGAGCTGGGCATCAAATGCTCCTCTGTACAGACACATTCCTGTGTTCCCATGGGTCCATAACTTGCCAGTGTAGCCACAATCCTTCTCTCTGTAGAGGCACTTAGCTTAGTCTTAAACTAAGTGGAAGACAAATTGAAAACCTGTGCCTCCATGGCTAAACACTTAGAGCCTTCAATGGAAACATTTTTCTTAATTGTCAAGCTTGTAGTACTGGGCTTTGTTGTCATGATATTCACCCATTCCCAGTTAATACAGTCTGTAACTGTGTTTTTGTAGTTCACTTGAGGTGAAAGAAGCTCCCATCAAGAAAATCATAAAAGCCTATAAGATAATTTCTCTCACATTAAGGACTTATCACACAAACAGGGCCTTTTGTTTGTTTTTTTTTTTTTTCTTCATGAGCTAAATTCCACTTGGAGAACATTTCAGTAGCAGGCTTTTGTATTTAATTTAAGACAAAAAAAAATGTCTGCTTTCCACTGCATCTAATCTTGATTTATATCTCCTGTACCTCAGCTGATGCCTACAGATTGCCAGAAAACATCATCTTGTTCTCTTCTTGTGATTTTCTACTGCACACAAAGCAACTTGGCTGACTGGTTTACTGTTTTATTCCTCTTTGTAGTTACAGCACAATTCATTTTCCAATCACATGGGAAGAGCAGCATGAAAATAGCTGAAACTTCAAAAAAGAAATTATTTCCATGTCAGTAGCTACTGCAGTGGACTTGTGTACTCAGAGGATAAATACCACTCTTGGCTCTAAGTGATCATTATCAGTCAGTTTTAGAACTGGAATAAAAGTGCCCCAGGAGCAAAGGCATCACTAAATACTGAAGAAACATAGGACTGTATGTGCTGTCCATTATTTAAATCTTAAAAGAATTATCAGAAGCAGCTGCTAGAGAGTAATCTATCCAAGCTTACAGCTCAGCCCAAAGGTGAAATAGAGACAAATTTTTCATGATTATTAAGAAAGGCTTCCCTCACACTGTGTTTATGAAGAACTCAGGCAGAAGGAACCACCAGCCTGCTGAGCATGCCATAACTTATTACCCTAATACCACTAGCATAAACACATTTTAATACATAATGACAGAAAAGATGAAATCTGGATTTTACTAGGAGATTCAAAACTGATGTCAAAAAGAGAACAATTATAAACACACCCTGTTTCTGAGTATTCCTTTTAGGGGCACAGCACAAGCATGGCCATCATTTTACCAGGCTGAAAAGTAAACTTACCTTTTTTGTGTCTATTTAATTCAGCCTCCAAAACCTGTGCTTTTGTTTCCACAGCAGTTACTTGTCTCTGCAAGTCATCAGTTACTACAAGTGGGGCTTAAGGCTGTTATTTAATCATTTATATTAAAATGACTGTACAACACCTGTCTCCAAGATGCTCAGCTCTCCTGTAATCTGATGCCATGGGAAAGAGATATTTGATTTCCAGAGCAGAAATCACTGACCACAATGCAGATTTGTTCAGGGAATTTGTCCAACTGGGAGTGCCTTATCCCTGACCAAAGTGAACACTTGGATAGCTCTGAATTCTCAGGGCTGCCAAAGTCATTATCTGTTCAGAGGGGAAAGCCCAGTTCTCAGAGGCAAAACACACATGAGAACATTTCAAAATTAATTAAAGTTGGAGTAAAAACCACATGAACAAAGAAAGAGAGAGGAAAAAACTCTGTTTATAGCATGAGATAGAGGGCTTGATATTTCACTCACAGAAAACAAGAAGCCAGTGACTCATTCCAGACACTTTCTTCCTCCAGTTCTGTTGGGCAACTCATCTCCTATCTAACAGATGGTTTATTTTTCTGTTCCTCATGCTTCTAGAAATCACACCTTTCCTGAAATGGTGCTACAGGAATACCAGGCACTAACACAAGCATTTTTTGGAGAATTATACTCAAAAGTTGAAAACCAGACTCATAGAAACACAAGAAATTTATTTCTTATTTCCATATTCTAGTTTATTCCTCTCTCTCCTTGTGGTTCTAAACCTTCTTTTATTCCTTTTCTAGGGAAAGTCTATAGGCCTCTTGATTCTTCTCCTAGAATTTAACTTAAAACAAAAAATTATTCAAATGTTTCCTAAATTTTTCTCCCACTATGTTTTCTCAGTGTTTTGAGAGAGCACCAAACACTGACTCCTTCCTCTTGCTCTTCCACCTGCCCACCCCCAGGAAAACAAAAACTTCTCAAGAAAATTGAATTATTCCCATGGAAAGCTTCATTTGCTAGAAAGTGCATTACTTTGATGAAAAATCTTTTACTACCCCTACTTATGGCAGTGAAAATCCAGTGAAATAAATGACATTCTCTTAAACCAGAAAGCCAGTCTAGTTCAGCTGTAATCCAATCACACATCACAGGATATGATCTAGAAAATGAGCTAAATCACAACATGATTAAGGATTCCTCTCTGGAGTTGTTTGTTGAATGATACTGCTGGCTTTACTTATTTCAACCATGGAATTGCAGAGGGAACACTGAGGAGTATGTGGACAGAAAATACAGAATATCAGTGTATGCCTCTGACATTTCATGTCACAGCTCAGATAAAGTGATAATGATGAGACTTTCTTTGTGGATGGAAAGCAAACATCTAATTCCAAGGTGAGTGGTATATACATGATAACACACATGAGATATGGTAAGAAAATACATAATTTCATATGTACTTAATAAAAGTTTGGGCAGACACTGATTTGGGAGAGAGCATGACTTGGTTCTGCCACAAGGCAGAAAACATCTGTGGCTCCATTTGCTGTTTGCCAAGAAGTTACCTGGCAAATCATACCTTGGGGGAATTCTGCTGATGGGGCACAGAGAGAATGAAGCAATCAAGTTATGACCATCAGATTAGGAGGCAGCTCTAGCAAGCATGATTTCTGGTTTTGAGAGCCAGCCCCTGGAAAGAAAGAGCAGCAATAATTTAGTAGAATATAATAGGAAGTGGTTCAGAGTACAAATGGTACTATCAGATTAAAATCTCATTACATCTCCATTTTATGGGCTGCTTGGAAAATGTATCATATTATTTTTTTTTATTTATTAAAAGACAAGTATCTAGAGTAGCATTATAAATGCAGAAAGCTTGTTCAGCTTCATGAAATTGTGCAGAACCTACAAAAGGCTAATGGGGCAGAAGAAAAGGAGAGAAGTAAAAAAACAAAATGAAAGACTGAAGGAGGCATGAAACAAGAGTAAGGGGAAGATAAGGAGTGTCAAAATTATAATATTGCAAAGTAGTCATAGCTCTGTACCTGTTCACCCTTTGCACCTTTGGGACCATCTCTATCTGGTAAGACACTGGAAGAGACAGTGCAGGAGCACTGCACTGAACTCCTGGGTAGGAATAGATTTTAATTTCAGGTTTTTCTGTGCTAATTGAACTTCTTACTGTTAGCAGTGAAAGCCAAGGCACTGAAAGGATGAAAAAGAATAATTTCTAAGTCCACAGATCAGTGACAAATCAAACAGAGTAATTTAATAAATTTCTCCATTTGCATAATTTTGAGAGTTACCTGGGAAATACAGTTCTGTCTTCAGGCAAAAGGAATAGTGTCTGAACCATTTCATATAACCCTGATTTTATCTGTACATACTGAAACTTGAAAAGAGATAGCCAAGCTTTCAGTCTGTAAATCTTGAAAACACCTAATATCGAGCAGTCATTAATCTCACTGTGCTACAAATTAACTTCAGTGTTTTTTTCATTATATGTCTGAGTTTACAGCATTTACCTTCATGCCAAATGAGTCATACAATATTCCAATTGATGAATTCTCACCAGCTCATTGTGTTGTGCTGGGACTCTTCACACCTGTCAGGTAGTGTCTAAACTCAAAGGGATTAAGTGCTGCTCTCATTAGAATCTCCACTAATTGCATACACCCACACCTTAAAAGGCAAAATGCTCTAGTGTTCTCCCCTATTTCTCCTTTCAGACTTTGTGTATTAAAAAGATACATTTCTCAGTATTACATCTCAGAGCTGAACTCCTTTTGGGTTCCAAGAGATCTGCAATCCTTTGCTGCCCTCTCTGAGCAGAACAGCAGAAACAGACAGCAGCATCACAAGGTAAAGCTCTGACAAGCTGCACCACAGTGATTGCCCTTGCTCTCAGTGTGAGTGTCAAATGTCAGGCAATCATACCCCAGGTATTCTCTTTAACTGAAAAAATCCCCAAAATTAAACTACCACAAACTTGAGCTGACAAACTTTTATAGTAAATAAATAAAGTCAAGTAGCTTTAGTTTCTCTTATTTTGTCCCTGTTCTACCAGTCAAAACAGAGAAGCCTTGGGAAACACCATTTGGTTGACAGATTTGGGTAACAAGAGAAAAATCAAATCCATGTAGTAGCATGAATTCTGCTGCTCACCCCAATTATTTCTCTTTATTTTAAGCTTCAGAAAAGATTTCCCACAGAGAGCAGCTTCCCCTGTCAGGTTTCATCTGATAGAGTATAATCATTAGAATATTACTGTAGGAACATTATAATTAGGATAAAAAGCAGAGGTTAAGGAGCACTATTTTTTCTATATTCTTCTTCATGCTTCACCCATTAGGGTCCCATCAAAATCTAGAGCAATAGCACATGCTCTAAATAAAATAAGGAAGTTGTTTAGCTAACTAGTATATCAAACTTGAATTCTGGTTTATATTTCTTATCCAATTTCATGGACTCCAGACAGTTCTTAAGTTCTTCCCTGCAAGGATTTCCTTCTAATAATTTTCTACACTATGGTAATTATCCAGTACTAGGGAAGTTTTCATTGCTGGTGTCCCCCTTGAAGGTGACAAGACAAAACTCAAACAAAACTTGGAAAAAAAAAGTAAGCCTTCAAATAAGTCCACTCTCTGCAGAGACTCAACTTTACACAAATTTCTGTTGGTTTAGCCAGCCAGGAGCTAAAATCTTTTTACTTGCATAGTTTTCTAGGGTGCTCCAATTCTTTATTCTAGAAGAGCCCAAGTGCCTGTTTACACTTTGACAAAATGGTGGCAGGTTTTCTAGCAATTAAACCACTTTCCAAAGCAACTGATGACAATTAGCACCAACAATGGTGCTTTTTAGATTCTGAAAAAAGCAAAATGCACCCAATTTGTCACAAAAAAATTAAATAAATCTTAGGGAGCTGAAAAAGAAAAAAAAAAAAAACCCAGATTTTGCAATCCATACTTATATTTATAGAAGGGTAGAGAATTCAATGCGGAGAATCACATTGTGTGGATTTAATGACAGTCTTCAGGTCCCAAGGCTTGCACAGTTTGAGATTTCTCAGCAGAGATCAGAAATAGGTTTTGGAAGATGCCCTGAAACTTATATTAAGGAGGTAGCCGGTTTGGAAGGTCCTTTTCAAAGACAGGTGTCTCAGGCAATTCATTTTTCCTCCTTAAAAGGTGCTTTAAGCCATGATAGCAGGTAATGGCAAAGAGGAGAACCTGGTGAAATTCCTTTTCCCAGACCTAGTCTGGGAGGTGACAGCTCTTGGTCATCAGCCCAAAACTTGATAGCAGGGGACAGCCCTGTTGAATCAAAGTCCTTGGAGACCTGTATTTACACACAGGCTACTCAAGGGCAGAATGCTCTCACACTGTGAGATTTTACCCTCCTGACAGTCCCCCTTGCCAGCTTGCTGGGGGGAACACTGCACAAATCCCTCCCATCCATCACATCTGCACCAACCTGCAAAGCAGCACGGCCTCAGCAAGGCCAAATCCTTATCCCAGCAAAGCATCTCTGCACTCCCCAGCACCTTCACCACACCAGTGCACTCTGAAGCTTTGCTGCAGCACCAGCTTGTCATTAGGATGCTGCTGGGAGCCAAGACAGCAGCCTTTTCCCAGGCTGCTCAAGGACAAGGACTTATAACAATGGTTATGCCCCTGCAGGGTGTGTGTCCTACATGATGTTTTGCAGAAGGCATGTTTTCAAAGAGGTGTTGCCTTCTTGGACCAATGAGCCTTTTTTATTCTGTATGGCACGAGCTACTCTATATAAATATAGTGTTAAATAAAGCTCTCTTTTTTGCTTCTCCATTGCACAAAGAACTTTGTTGCTTTATCCTTTCCACTGCTCCTATAGCCAAAATGCAGCACCAGCCTGCCTGGCAGTCAGCACAGCAGAATGCTGGGGAGAAGTGAAACAGAAACCAGCTGAATTTTTAGCATGAGGACAAGCCTGCCAAAAGAAAAGGTATATCCTCTACATTTCTACTAAAAGCTGCTATTCTGTGCTTTGTTTTGGGAAGAGGTTGCTCACTGGCTTATCTGTCTTGCACAATCCTGATGAATCCTGCCTCAGCCTTCCCACCCCTATTACAGGGGCTGCTGAGGATATTCTGGGGTGAGCCCTTTGCTCTTTGCCTGGCCTTGGGCAGATGTTGACTGTGGTACAGTACAAATAACAACTCCAGAATCAGCACAATTGCGGGCACTAAGTTTTGGCTGTGAGGTTTTTCCCCTTTTTAGAGTCAGTGGGTACATTTTTCAGCAGGCTGGGAGAGGGAAGGCTCTCTGAGACCTGCTTTGCTGCCTGTCCTGCAGAGAGCTGGCACTGTCCAGCCAGCCACGGTGCCATTGTGTGGAAAGTAGCAAGAACAGTGTATGCTAGGTAGTTCTGCAGAATCAATAACAGAAAATTTAATGCTAAGGGAAGAAACTGTTCAGCAATTTTGCTAGCAGAAAATTTCCTTACCAAGAGTAAGGTCCATTAGATGTTTCTAACTGCAAAAATTAAAGCTCTCCATCCCTGCAGCAGTGTATTGTTCCCAGGATCTCATTTCTGGGGCTATTTTTCTCTGTTCTGGTGGTACCAGAGAGAGAAGTTATAGGCTGTCAGGTTCCCTTGTACTTTTCCTATTCAAGATCTAGGATAAATTTAGTGTCTGCAAAAATATAATGAACACATCAGTTCAGAGCAGTGCTACTTGTCAGACATGATCTGATAAAAACATTGTCGGGCCAACATCATTAAAAAGAGATTTGGAATTAGACATCTGTTGGAGTTTTTTTAATTAAGAAGCTGAAATTTCCACACTGACCTTTGTTTTGGCCAAGAAGAAGAGCAATCTAAATGCTGTCAACACACTTCATTCAGGGTTCAACCTGTAACCTTGTAACCCACAAAAATGTCTGGTTTGTTGTACAATTGTTGAACTTCCCTGGAGGTGGCTTGCCTGCAAAAGCAGAAGTATGAAGCAAACAGGATTGTCAGCAATTTCCCCACCCCTAAGTTCTCACCAGGTCAAGACACCATTTTGCTGAAACATGTTCTTCCACACAGCAGAAATTTCACTAAACTCTGTCAACCCATTTATAGGAAGTACAGAATTTACAGGACTACTGCAAATATCTGCATTAATGACAAATAAAAATCATAAGGGCAGGTGGCTGAGTATTCACAAACTATTGAATGGTTTTCCTAGCTGGGTTTCTAATTTCTTTTTCTATCAGTTTATCTCTATATACTTATCTCTTTATCTTCTCTTCCTCCAGAATTACTTGGTTCTGATTCCAATTTTGCATACAGACTTCCTCACTACTGAGTGTACCTTCTTTCTGCATACCATTCTTGTGGGGGAATGGTCTTATGGCTGCATATTCTTGAATATATAGTGAAACTCTGCAGATTTCCTTGGAGAAGGAAGCAGCTCAGCACAGGAGAACACTTGGCTTTTGAAGTTTCAAACATGCCTTTGGAGCCATCAATTCTGAGTATTCTTCACCAGCAGCAATATAAAATGGGAATAACAGAAGTGGGAGCTATACCCAATTATTTTCATCACAACATAGCAGGGTGACAGCTCCTAGACACTTGCAAAAGAACAAATGGCTAAAGCACTGGGTAGAAATGCACAGCTGCCTCACTGACTCTCTTTGATGTCAGACCATCAGAGTGCTTTTATTCTGAAACCAGGAGTGCACAAAGTGTTTCAAACTTTTCACTGAGACAATTAGAGACAGGATTAAACACTTTTGAAGAACAAAACTCTGGGAATAACCTTGCTTCAGAAAAAACTCAGAGCAGGCATTATGGAGCATGATTCTTAATAGGTGCTCATTCAGTGAGATTAATTAGAGCTCTTGGAAATATATAAAATGGAAGCTGTCCTGTGCAGAATCATTTTCTTGTGGATTAGTAGTGATTTATGCCCTGCCTGTGTGTCCTACCATGAATCCATGCTTCTGCACAATCAGAAGGATGGAGCAGAGCTGAAGTTCTTTATCCCAGACCAAAAAACCCAAACCTGCTTAATTCAGAGGAAGCTCTGTTTGAGATTCCAAGCTGATGATTCATTCAGGATCCTCACTTGGGATATTGACTATTAGGAACACTTGAGCTTCTCCTCCTCTTCTGAAGATCTGCTGAGTTTCCTGTCATCTGAGGTAAAAGACATGTGAGCTTTAAAAGTATGAGATTCTCAACAAAGATAAATAACATCAGGATGCTCTTACCATCCATAGTCAGCTCTTCTAATTATGTTGTAAAAGTTTGACTATAAAGTAAAAAATTAATTTCTTCAGCTTCACAGAGCTTTATGGGATCTTATCTCACACATTTGGAGTGTATATGGGACACCCATCACTCCATAAAAGTTTTTATCCAGCACCAGGCTTTACACCCAGCTTTCTGTTTGACTCCTGCAAAGAATGCAGTGCTTAGTGAAACTGGAAAACCAAGCACAGCATAAATCTTTGCATTTTTATACCTTTATTCTTGAGAATAGTGATGGTTTTATCCCAGTATTAAAAGTATCAGGGAGCTAGAGATACAGAATATTGTAGGTTTTTGTCTGCTCCAGTAAACCTGCATACAAATATGACAGTGCTTCATGATTAAACCTGAGTTTATACCTTGATATTTGTTCAACTGAATTAAAAGTATTTTTTTGACATATCTGCATGATGCTGAAGTGTTCAGCACTATATTGCTCTGAGCAAGAAGTGGTTAATTCTTGCCATCAAACACTAACAAAACAAAAATGAATGCCATTCATACAAAGCTCAGAACACATTATCTCATTATTGGGCTAAAGGGGTCTATACACTATTGGGAAATTTCTGTCCTTCACTGAACTTGGAGGAACAGGAATATTCTCACTCTGTTCCTTTGCTTTTCCTTCATCTGCTATAAATGAAATGTAAGGGGAAGG
Organism: Oenanthe melanoleuca; assembly: GCF_029582105.1. Taxonomy (NCBI): domain Eukaryota; kingdom Metazoa; phylum Chordata; class Aves; order Passeriformes; family Muscicapidae; genus Oenanthe; species Oenanthe melanoleuca. Next base: position 10,703,267 of record NC_079340.1, read on the forward strand.
ATGTTCTTTGAGACTTCTTCAAACACAGGCCATGAAGGGGCAATCTCGATGCTTAAGGCTCATAAAACCCCATGGCAGATTTCCAGCTCTTCACTCTGGCTGCAGCAGAAGATGCAGAGTGGAAGCTTTTGCCAAAGCTGGGTGAGTTGTTCACATTTGATGAATGATCTGTCAAATAAAGATTTCTCAAGGGTTTTCATCATTTTGCAGCAAAACTTTATGAAGCAGAAGCCTACACAAGCCTGCAAGAGCTGACATTCACACACAGTTGAAGTATCAGAAAATAAACACATTTTGCTTTTCAACATAATGTGAAGACTGAGCAGATAAGAATCTGGATAAGAATCCCATACAGATTTAGTAATACAGGGTAGAGTTGGCTCACACTCAAGATCCTTTAATATGAATGTGGAGCACTGTGTAGGTACTGGGATTACCTACCAAGGTTATGGGATCAATAAAGTCCCTACGGGTCTTCATGATTTTTATTATGTTTCTGTAGGATTTTTCCTTTCTGCTTCTTAAAGTTAATGATTTTAAAAAAGATTCAAAGCCATTAGTAGGGTCTTCAGGACCTGCATTCCAACAGCTGATCCAAAAGTACTCCACAGGGGAAACAACAGATGCTAGCTAGGCAAGTGAAAGCACAGCCACCAATGAATAAAGTGGCCTTTAAGTGACCTCTGGTGGACATGAACAGTGTTAAATTTCTTTCTATTTCTCAAAAGAGTTCAGAAATCCATTTAAGTAGCTTACAGCCATTCAGTTGAATGCTATCTCATATTATAGAATAATCAAAACCATTTTTCACTTGAACAAAAGAATTTGATACAAAAAGAAACAGAAACTAATACAGTTGAATCAGAAACTCTAAAAACATCTGTAACAATGAGGATTCTGTATTGCTGTGTGTATACCATTAACATTATACCACTAACAAAGTGAAGCTAAGGCAATCTTTCAGGTGGTATAAAACTCACAAGCTGTCTCCAAGGGAAAAGAGTGATCCTTGCAGGACATACCAGTCATTTAAAAAAAAAAAAAACATTTCCCAGGTTGGGTGAGGTGGTCGAACCTGTTGCTTTCAGCACATGCAGTGGTTTATCACTGTACTCAATCATAAGAGCTTATATAGCTATTTATTACAGTGCAGAAGATGCCCAAGGACCTTATCCTATTCCTAACTAAATATTTTTTTAAAGTATTACAAGCTTGGGAATTCATTTTGACGTCATGGCTTGGAGAGGCTCCCAGCTCTGGTCTTTGGGACCTCTGTTTTCAGAGTGCATGTACAGCCTGACAGACCATAAAGTTTGTGCAGATCCCTCTAGAACTGCAAACTCCCCTTTGGTAACTGCACTTGTCTTCCCTTGCTACCCTTTCCCAATCTCCACGTGGAGCTAAAACTCCAGCAGCTTCTCACATGGGTATAACAATAGACATGGGACACGGTTTGCTGTACAGAAATAACACACTGAAATTGTTCCCTAGGAAAACCAGCATGTCTTGGCAACAGTTGTCCTGGCAACTAATTCTCCTGGCAGAGGGTGGTGGCCACTGATCTGTGGAAGGCAATCCTGAGTCACTTTTCCTCAGAGGGAATAGAACAGGAAAGCCCCCACCATTTGGTTTCCCCCATCCCTTGCATTGACAGGAAACTCTCACCAGAGAGGTTATCTGAGTGGTCATGGAATTCTGCCTCTTGAACACAGATACAGCACATAATAACTACAAGGCATATTAATGGACAGAATCATTTCAAACACCATTGTTTTTTCTATTTTCCTTTTTTATCTAGTCATGTTAGGAACTGTCATAACTCTCTACCAGGAAGGAAAATTGCACTGGAAAAATCAGAGCAGAATATGTCAGCACAGCCATAACAGCACTAAACAGGGCAGGGACAGCAGATCTCCCTCACAAGCAGCCCTTTGGCCACAGAGTTTCTGGTTCCCAGGAAATCCTGTTGCCCAGGAAAAGCAATGAAAAAGAAAAAAGCCATTTCATTTTTGTGGGCTTGTCATCTGTCCTGGTTTGAAGGACAAGTGTCTGCTAAGAAAGGTAGGAGCCTCCCTTTGAAATGGAGAATGTAAACCCTCTACCTCCAAATTATTATAATTTTGAAATTAAGGGGCTCTCAGGCACAGATATGGGAATTAGGAATAACAGTTCTTTACTAGAAAAATTAAAATAGAAATACAGTACTAGAAAGAACAATCCCAAAACACTGACAGTCAGAATACAACCTGACACCCTGTCAGTCAGTCAGGGTGTTGGCACAGTCCCATTCAATGGTGGCTGCATCCTCCTGCAGTGGCAGATGTGGTTCAGCTGGAGCAGTGCTCCTGGAGAAGGTGCAGTTTCCTCTGAAGGTCCAGGGATGGTGTGTAAAGGTCCAGCTTTCCTCTGGAATCCAGTGGGTAAAGGCTGCTCTGGTGTTGAAAATCTCAGTTTTTATCTGGGTAGGAAAGGCTTGGCTGCTCCCCTGGCTGGAGCATCTCCCAGTGGGATGATGGAATTTTATCAGTCATGGGACTCCATGACCCATTAATAGCAGATATCTTCCTGGAGGGAGGATGGGTTGTGGAAATCATAAAGAACACTGCCCCACCTGATTTTAACAGATGACCCATTAACAGAGAATATCTCACACAGAGACAAGGATCCCTGCCCCACCTGGTTTCAGCAGATGGTGACAGAATACACACTTTTGGTCACATCCTGTATTGCAACCTAAGATGTCATTCCTGAGCTGTCCCTTTCAAAGCACAAGTGTGACTGGAGCCTTGGGGTGACTGAATGACCAGCAAGAGGCTGAGTGAGGGGCAGAAACTTTTGAAATGGACCAGCTGAAAGAAATAAGAAGCACCTGAGCCCGTGGCAGATCTGCAGGGCCAGCGTGAGGCTGAACAGGGCTACACCAGGACATCAGGGTCCAGCAACAGCAACACTTCCAGGAGATGCTTAGAAACTGATCTGAAATAAACATTCCTGTTTCAGGAAACATGACTTGGTAAAAGTTTTTTTTCCCCTCTTGAAATATTTCTCAAGGTTTATTCTACTGCTTTAATCTGAATTATGCTAATCCATGCATACGATGATTCTATTTAGCCATGAATATTTGGACACATACATTTTCATATAGGAGAAATGCAAAAGAGTTTATTAGATGATAGCACAACCATTGCATGAATTCAATATTTGCACAAGAAGCAGAGAAATGTTTTTCATCAGTTTATGCTTCTCTTTCCATTACCTGCACAGTAAACTCAAACACAATAAATGTTTCAGGATGCTATTAGGCAGGTGGACTGCCAGAGATTTTCAAGGAAATGGAAAAAAGCACCTCAAGCAGTAAATCATACATCTTGAAAATTGCATATTAAACACTTGGAGACACATAAAATCCCACTTCTAACCTAAGTGAGTAAACAACTTGAAAAAATGGGCTCAGACATAAAAATTGTGAGCTGACTACAGATGATCTGCAAATACATTGAAGGCCTATATTTGTTCAAATACATTATTCATAGGAAATAATTGGAGTTGTAGTTGTATGCAATTTATGTTGCATAAACTTAAGCAAATACTTGTAACCAAAATCTGATTTAAAGAATTAATGAGCAATCTCTAAATAAAACTCTATTACTAAATAAAATCTTCCCTGATTTGCAAAGCCATATGCTTCCTTTAGCATATACATTAATAAGCATATCTATTAAGAGCTGAGGCCTGGAATGCTGTGGTAGAGACCTTAGATCTGATCAAGCTCTTAGCAAGACTGGTGTGAGGTAAACAAGAGGAAACCACTTTTGAAATATTCTCAATTTGAGATTAAGAACATTTCAAATGATCTTAAAGTATTTAGGGTTCAACAGCAACAAAGCCAACAGAATTCTTGTGCTAAAAGCTATAATTTTTCTCTAGGATCAGCATTTCTGAATTTTTAGTAAACAAATAAAGAGAAAGGGGAATGTCACTTTTCACCTCTGCTAAAACACTTCCACTGTCCATTGCTGCATTCCTTGGACACTGAATTTGTCAGTGAACATTTCAGGCTAAGGGGCACTGCATGGTACTGTTTGAATTGCTGTAGAACACATGAGGGATGGCTTGACTCACACTGTCTGCAGTAACTCCACACTCCTCTGAACTAACTCTGAACTAAACAAGTGCATTATGCTGAATTATTCTGTAAATTTTCTTATCATATAGAAGCCTTAATAAACCAGATGCTTTTACACAGTTGGAGGTAACAGAGAATGTCTACAAACTAACACCTCCACCAATTATTACTCTTAAAAACTATTACCCAAATAGATGAAAGAGCTAGTCCAGCTTCCACAAATAGTTGTCTCTTAAATCTTAATTTAATAAAAGTACTCAGGCTGCTTGACCAACAGTTGAGACATTGCTAAACTTTCCTCTGACAGGGATAATGCTGAACTAGCAAACAAGAATTGGACAGCTAATATTTGCAAGCAAATTAAATACAATTACAATTACTCAGGGCCAGTAGCTCTACCACCTACTTTCCACTAATACCTACCAGTCCACTTGTATTCACTTCAGCCAGAAACATGAGTTGTACAAATAACTTCCTTTCTGTCTCCACTTACTCATCCTCTTCATTTCAAAACCACTTTTAAAGTTCTGCATAGTTTTGGAGTGGTTTCCCAGCTTAGTCCTGGGGCAGAGGCTGTTGTGCAGGCTGACCTCCCTTACAGAGCCTTTGTTGCTTCCCTGCAGTGCATCCATGGGCTGCACTCAGTGGATGGACAGGAATGCCCAATAAGCTCTTTCTCTCCAGAGCCCCCTCTGGATCTGACTCTTTTGAATACAAGGACATCAGAGATGAAATTTCAGCTTTTGTAATTGTCATGCACAATTTTGCCACATTATGGACTTAACCAAAATGGACTCTTAAAAATTTGTTTGATTTTAAACCACTCCCCTCTGGTTTGGTTCATTTATGGAACCAAACAGCTAGATGTTGTCATTAACCTTGATAGCATTGCTTCTCATTAGAATATCAAAGCTGTTGCATTTCTACATTTCTAGCTTTCCACAAAACATGTCTTGGTATCTGAAAAATATTAGGGAATGAATCCTAACTGCTCTTAAAAGGTAGCTGCCAAAAATATGAAAGTCGTGAAGATTTTTCAGACCCAGGATTTTGAAACACTAGATCTTTCCAAAGAGAGTGAGCCAAAGATCTTGCTATGATGACAGAAATGCAAAAATGGGTTTGCTAATGTGTTCTGACAGCACTCCTGGAGCCTCCAATACCTCTCAGCCACGTCCTGTCTGACAGGAGCTTTGCAGCTCCAGTGCACTAAGAATTACTCTGAGTCACCTCTCTGGGATAGTCTGAATAAATTTTAAAATTTTGGCACCCCAAAGTTTTCAATGGCCTCAATGAAGGCTGTGAGTTTTCAGAATTTTTGAAAGCTTATCACTTTTTTTAAAAAAATGAAATCTAATTTCAGTGTGTTAGTTAAAATAGACAGGATATGAAATAGATCCCCAACAGCTTGCATGCATAGAAGACTAAAAAACAATAATAATTTCCACACAACCTTTTATTAGCTTATTTTAGATAACCATAGGCTACATCCCAGCTCTTCAGGCATATGGGAATTGCCTAGCAATGACAGCTAACTGAGGTCATGGGAAGATTTACTGTCATTAATATCACCTCACAGTAAGAAGGAATGTTCACTTCCTGTTAGTGAGTCACCAGACACAGTTTCTGTTTGTCTAAAAGTGATAAGAGCAGCATACAAGAAAGGTAATTTTTCTGATGACAAAGTGAATGGAGGGAGACTCATGTAGCTGACAAACTTCAATGTGAAACCCAAGCAGGAATGCTGAAGTAGTGAATTTGTTACTGAGATGCAGTACAGCCCTAATGGGGACACCATTTATGCAATAATAAAGTTACATATGATATATTGTCAATACATGAAGCAATGTGCACATCTATACCAAGTGACAACCCAGGGACAGGTAGATTAGAGTCAGAAATTACCAGCAGGATCCATCTTTTCACTTACACCTTCGTCCACTGCTCTCTCTTTACCACTCTGTTTCAATTGATCTCAGTTTGAATATTAGGGTTTTATGACTGACCTACATGCTTAAGCATTTCTCCTGCCTGTACATCATCCATTTCAGCTGATGGCTATGCTGAGCTGCTATTTATTCCATAGCACAACTCCCTGCTGACTTCCTTGGAGAAGCCAGCAGCCCAGCAGCTTGGCAACAAAGTGCTTTTGATGTCTCAAGTCACCTTCAAAAATATTAGGTTTTAATAATTTTCCAGTAGCACTCCTGCCTTTTGGGAGCAGGAGGGTGAAGAGGACCCAGAAACACAATACATTTAAATAACTTTCAGCACAGAGAGCAGAGAGGCAGCTTTTGGGAGCCTGCTGAGCAATGCCACCTTATTTCCCTGAGTGACCACATGTGAGAGCCCTGCATACAATGCATGGCTGATCTGCCTGTTTGCTGTGATGGCAGTGCAGCTGAGTGCTGCTATTCCAGATGAAGAGTTTAGAAATGGGTTTCCAGCTCTGAAACTCTCTGAAAGACCCAGGGGGTCCAGGATCAAATGGGTCCTGGAGCCAGATACCCACCAGATGGCCTTTGCAATACTCCTGTTACTGAGGTCCTGAAGAATTACTTCTGTCAGATCTCTGAGAAAGCTGCAGTAACTCTGGGAAATGTTATTTTTTTCTAGGAGGAATATTGCATTGCTTGTGCACAGTAGTCTGCCATCAGCAATCACCACCAGGCACACAACAGCTTGGCAGCATCCCTCAGCTGAGGGCAAAACAAAACCTGTCCAAATGGCCTGCAAACCCAAGCTCAGTCTGGTTCAGCTTTCAAAAGGCTGAATCATGAGGCAGGAGGGAAGCATCCAACAGGAGCTGCTCTGCCTGAGCTTCACCAGCTCCTTCTGCCTAAACAAGGACCTTATCTCAACCTGGAAAGAGGAAGTGAGCCTTCTTCCCTTCGTATCATGTTTATTCACTTTACCTTCTCTGCAGAGAAACAGTGCAAATGAAGCAAATAATTAATCTTGCAACTTTGCAAACATTTGCAGCTTCCTCTTAAAACTGCTAGATGCAGATTGTCACTAATAAAAGGAAACCCTGGTCTTTTGCTACAAATGCAAAATACAATATTTGATACCTATGGATCTTAACTGGGATTCCAGAACTGAATATATTCAAGAAGTTCAGACATTTGCATTTAGATCCTGCTTGAATAAATTCCTATGATTGCTGAGTGGCCCTTTAAGTCTTCCTTTCGGCCTTAGTAAAATTATTTAAGTGCAAATGAGGCACTGCTTTCTGTGCAGTTTTCCCAGGCAGATTTTGGACAGTTACCTGATGGAAAGAGGAAAAACAGTGAAAAGACTTCAGTGCTATGCAGTTAATTTCCTCTTTCATCACAGGATAATGTACACAGAAATCAATTTTCCATATGCACCAAACAACTGCACTGACCTAGATATACCATAAATAAATAAATTATCATTTCAGAAAAGAAGAAAATTCAAGAAAATTCAGTCTCTCTTCTGAAATTAAATCAACCCCTAACACTGCATTTATTAAGGGGGTTTCTGTGGTAAATAGCAGCTGATATATGTCACTATTTGGAGTCACAGATTTTATTGCCTTATTTCAGAATGTATTGAGTTTATTGGAAAATCTGAAGTGATGATATTCTATTTATAGCTGTGCCATGATGAAGAAGTAGCATTACTGTAAAGTATAATTATGGTGAGTTAATATTGGCCTTATTAGAAGCACATCTTGACTTTAGTCTCTATTACTAGCTAAGCTTGGAGGCTCCTCTGACTGGAAAATAGCTGCTCTTTTATCTTGGTCTGCCTATGTTTATTATCCTCTTCACCATTTTTGCTACTCTCAAAAATTCAAAGTGCAAACATTTAATTCCTTTTTCCTTATATTTGCATAAAATGGCATTAGATGTTTTTAATAGCCTTAATCATGAGCAGAAATCCTTTAACTAAGTCATTTTGAGCATGCTTGGTACAGATGTTGCCTGAGCATTCCCAGATAATGAATTATTAGTTACAATTTAGACTGAATATTCTTAAAATATTCTTTAAAATATTCTTAAGTCTATAGAATTTCCCTTATTTTGGCCTTTCATTTCCTTCTGGCTTGTATTCCAGGGAAAAAAATAGAATTGAAATGCTTATAGATTCTTCCCATTTTAGTGTAAAATATTGAACTGAGCTATGTATCTTACAGCACCATGTTTGCCTTAGAAAAAGGTAAGAAGGATTCATGAAAAACCTTCTGAAACAACACACCAGTAGCAGGTTTAATTGACTTCCAGACCAGAGTGCATTTAAACATGGTAATCTAGAACTGAAAGAACCACAGAAGAATAATTACCTGTGGAATATTCCACCCTTGTTTGACATGCTGCTCTCATGTTCATCTACACTTTTACCACAGAACTGCACAAAACCAGAAGATTTTATAGACCTTCAGATCAGCAGTGCTCACAAACATTCTTTCCAGGCTTGGCAGGTTGAGGACTGTACTAAACATAATTTTAATAAGGAATAGTTGAGCATGGTTACCAGAGAGACAAATTGTAGGAAGGCCAGTATACTGTAGCTGGATCCATTTTGACCCCTATTTCTATTTATTTCTATCTATTTCTATTTCTATTTCTATTTCTATTTCTATTTCTATTTCTATTTCTATTTCTATTTCTATTTCTTCTATTATTTCTATTTCTATTTATTTCTATTTCTATTCTCTGCCTGGCTTTGCATTCTCAGCAGGGCCACAGCCTGGAACATGCTTGCAGTGCTGGAGCTGTCACTTGTTCCTGGGACTGAAATGCTCAACACTGGGTGCAGCAGCACTGCTCAGTCTGGCCTGAAAGGGTTAATTCCCAAATTATTGTAAGAGCTGATGGCTCTCTTTATGGCCCAAGCACCATAAGGTAACTGTATTACACCAAACTGGGTTGATCATCTCCTTTTATTCTGCATTTCTGGTTTTTAATGCACAAGATGAGTGCTCCAGGGCAGCTCTTAAATAACACCTTTAAAAAGGGGCCTTTAAAACAGACATTAATTGTAAAAATTGACTAAAATGCAAGAACCCAAAGTAATCAGCTAAGGGTCCATCACCTGACACTGAGAGCCCTGGGATGAAAGTAACTCCCAGATTCTTTGCCCCTTGCTCAGAGTTAAGGGTTTGTCATGTCCCTGAAAACAGAATTTCAGAGATGGGGCAGATGTCCAACATGCTTGGAAACCTGAATTCATTGAGTGATGAGCTTTCAGTGGGGGCTTTAACTGATAAATTTGGGGGTATTTCTGCTAAGCCATTGAAGTTCCTGTGAAAGCAAAATTCAGCCCTTATAATCCTGTCTCAGCAGCCCTTTTTGCTGTTTTACTAGGTAGCTATAGGTAATGCCCAATTGCATCTGTAGGTAATGCTCAGTTGCATCTGAGCTCACAGTTGCTCTGGATTCACTGAGTTTGCTCAAACAGAACTGCACTAAAATCCAATTCCTAAGTTTATGATTTTGTAATTAGCAACCAAAACCTATACAGAGTGGATCTCTCAAATAGAGATTCATTTTCCTGACTGTGAAAAGGGGTAGACATGCACAGGTAAGCTGCTTTGTGTGAATGTATTTCAAGAACAGAATTTTAAATTTTCAATAAGATGGTGAACATTAACATATCCTCTGTAAATCAGGAGACCAGAAATATGAAATATTACTTCTGACATGCTTAATGGGTGCCACCTATTCTGTTAAATTTAACTAAATTTAACTATTACACTATGTATGCCATCAGAATTTCATCTATATAAATACAGATTCTGAATTAAAAAAAAAAAAACAAACATTTTTTGAATGTAGCTCCATAGAAAGAAGACAAAATGAAAATCAGAGGCAGAGAATGCACTCAGTAATTTACTCCATGATTTTTATTGCTTTGAGAAATTTCAAGCAGAAATCATTTTGGAGTTCAACCTCCCATTAGCCTTTAAGCAATTAGTGGAATGATCTCAAATTCCTCCTCCATAGCACTTTATTCTAAGTACATTTTGCTAATTAATCTAAACAAATAATCTAATTTTTTTTCATGGTAAATAAACACATTGTACAAACAAAGGAACAGCAGTTGATAACTAATTAATTAACTGATATGTCAAATTCATGGCATAATAGAGAACAAAAATATATCATAATCAGGCTTCCAGAGTATTTGATAATACCACAACAATGATTGTGAAAATTCTGCCCACTCACATTCTACATTTAGGAGGGATCAAAAGTATAATGAAAGCAAGGAAAATATTTCTGTGGCATGAAAGAACTTTGGCTCATGCCTCTGTCTGAGTCAATTTGCATGGTGCTGAACTTAGCAATAAATACAAAAACTGAAATACAAACAGAAAATATTTTTCTCCTGCAATATATTCTCAATATATTCTCCTCAGTCTCATGGTCTTCAGATCCCATCTGGATTTCCCAGCATTTTTTACCCACTCCCAGCTGTCATTTTATCATCTGTTGTATAATGCAGATATTTAATTATGGGCTGCTGTGGGAGTCATTCAACAGAGCTATCCCTGCCTACAGCAGAGTAGTGAAAGAACTAATGATGCTTCTTTTCAGTTTCATACACCATTTTTCCTTGATCAAAATATCAGGTTTTATGATTTCACTAATTGATAGCCCAGTACTCAGAAACATCAGAGCCATCAGAGCTGAATAATCAAAATATTATTAGGGCTTTATAAGGCTGTCTACCTCAGGTAGTCATTAGAGGACTTCAGCTGTGTCTGCTATTTCCACATTCATCTAAATTGCAATGATTTAGTCCTTGAGCCCAGATTAACAAAATCAGGGTGTGCCAGGTTTCTAACTGGGTTTCAGCAGCCATGAGGCTTGAGAAAGGTTTTGAAAAATGACAGAGAAGCTGATTTTCCTTAACTTAGTTTAAAAGGAATAAAAATCTTGGCAGTATATGAAGCCAGAACTAGTCAAGCACTGAAAAATCAGGCCTTATACAGTTTATCAGAGGAGAAAATTGACCCCAAGTCATTGCTGTGGCCTCAGGGGGACAGTTCTTTAGAGATTGCCCTCAAATATCTGGTTACAGAGAATCTAAACACATTCTAAAATCTGACAGAAATGACAGCCTGAACTTATTTTTAATATTTTTGCTAGTATTAGGTGTAGATTATTTCTGTTATTTCTTCTATTCCTTCCTCATATTAGTCTCATAACTGATTTAGGTTTAAAATCATCATCTCATCAGGGATTGTATTTGTATTATTGTATTCAGAGACACCTGGAGAGTTTCTAATTCTGCTTTAACGTGTTCAAAGACCTTGCAAGAGCAGGTTAGCATTCTAATAAAAATGGCTCTGGATTTACCTCCCCTGTTAGGCCAGTTCTAAATTCCCAGACTTTAAAGAAGCACTGTGGAGACTCTGGTTTGAAGAAATGTGTTTCAGCCTCTAAGCAGCTACACCACCACCACGATGCCAAGGTTGAATTCTAGTACTTGAGTTTTTAGCAGGTTAGAAGCCAGCTTTACATTCACCAGAAATTGTTCTCAAATAAAAAATCTGCAAGGAGTGCTTCTGATGATGAGATCAGAAACATGCCAGCAACGTGTTTTTCTATTTATATATTCTTGAGCAAAAGACTTAAACAGATTTACACCACTACATAATTTAAACAGCAATCATTTGGATCCACTTAAGAAGTTAGAGCCATGAATAAACATAAAATAAATAATTGCACATCCAAATATATCTTTTCCCCTTTAAAGCAACCCATCCCATGTCTTTATTAGTACACAAACATTGGGCTGCTTGAAAGTCTGAGCAGGATTAGGGCTGGCAGGAGGATGTGAGACTGGTGAAACAGCATTGCAGTTGGGTATCTGGATGCAGCACAAGGCACATACATGTTTCAAAACTCCCAGGGGCAAGCTAAACACCTACACTAGGAATTATTTGCATGCATACCAACCAACAGAATTTTCACCACTCATACAGCTTTTATCCTTTGGTCTTTCAGACAGGTCCTGTTAAATTCCACATGTTTGAACACTTCCTCAGATCTGAACATTGTCACCTCATGTCTGTACAAAGAGCCGCTTGGTTGAATTTGCCCTCTAAATAATTTATAATTTGTGCTAAAATGGGGGCACATTTTTAACACTGGAACATCCTTCTCCTGTCCTGCCATTTCCATGGTACAGAACTATTTGTACAACCACAGTCTTTGGGTAGGCAGTTATTCTTAAGAAAATGAATTGCTGTATTTGTAGCCTCATGCTACACACTTTAAAACCAAGATTTTTGCAATATTTATGCTTGGCAGTCACAATTGTATACTTGTCCAATTAAAAATACTGTATCAGCTCTAACAGTCATTTATCTCTCAAATTTTCTGTTTTAATAGCACAAACACAGGAAAGGAGAAGAATTAAAAACCAGTGCTAGTGTTCAAAACAAGGTATGAGCACACACTGCAATGGCTGCATGTTCCATGATTAATATCTAAAATACAAATGTTTTAAGAAACAAAACCTTGTCAAATTATGTACTGCTTTATATGAAAAAAACTTAATTGAGAGATAAAAGGCAAGTAATTCTAAAATTTTGTATTAAAAGACCCTCAAAATAACCTCTTCCCTTAGAATCAGGCTCTTCATTCATGCACATGCACACTATGGATGAATTAATTACCAGGATCTTTGGTGTCTTAGCTCTGCCAGTTTAGACTAAGCAGGAATGGCACCTGCCATACCTGATGTTATGACAAGAGAGACAAAAAATAATGTAAAATGTAAATAATGTAAATAATGTAAATAATGTAAATAATGTAAATAATGTAAATAATGTGAATAATGTATAATGTAAAGTGTTGACATAGGAAGAAGCTCCCTGCATTGATTGCTGCTTTGTGTGCTGCAGGTTGTTCTCTATGTCACCTGGCTTTTCAACAATGAGGAGCAATTATTTACAAAGGTCACAGAATCTTCTAAAAGTTCCCTCAGTGTACAATGTACTTCAGTTGGTGTGGGCTTGCTTATCTCCTTTAAATTAGTTCTTTTGTTACTACCTTCTTCCTGTATGAAACATGGGCTAGGCTGGGATTGAACGGGGTGATCCCTTGCTTGTCCCCCCCACCTTCCCTTCACACTGTTCTAAAGATGCACAAAGATTAAAAAAATACAATTTATGGATATATATGTGTATATATTAATATATATAAATACATATAGATATTAAAGTAAATTGCTAGAAGCCTTATGCTTTGACAGAATCTTATTTCCCTGGGATATCACAAGGGCTGACCCTTAAGAAAATACTTTAACACTGTTCTTGTCAGATATTTCCCACTGGAACTATTTCTATATTTTTCAGCCTCTGAAGCCTTTAAGAAATCAATTCTGTGGTTTTCCAGATAGCAAACCAGGCTAAAACCTGACCTTACTAAGAGTAGTAATTAAGAAGTGAGAAAGCTGAGTCTATGGTAACAGGAACTTTTTTAGGAGAAACCCAGGAAGACAAACACTAATACTCAGAGTTAATCTTGTCAGTCCAGCACCTTTCCCCAAAGAGAAAGACCACCCAATTTCTATTTCCAGTTATTGACAGATTGCAGATAGAGATTACAGGACTGTTGCCACCTGCTCCATAGAAAGGACACTGCTTTTCAATTCTTTATTTTCCCTTACAGCAGCGAGAAAAAGATCACATAGGGCAACTAAAATAGTGCTTTTTCTTCCAAGCAGAGAATGAGAAAGAGAGAGAGAGATATCTGTGCAGGACAGTCTATATAACTGAAATACCTCAGCAAGGCTGGCTCTCTGACCTGTACTGAGGCCAAGACCTTTTGGGCAGATCCCATAATCCTTGGGCCACTGACCAGCTTTACCTCCCACAGTTTATAAACTCTCTCTTGATCCCCTCCCTCTCTGATCAAGACCTCAGACTCAGTAAAACCCTTTCCATCAAACCTTTTCCACTGTTTCTTTTTCCTCCCCTGCATTTGCCCAAAAATTCCCCTTTATCCTATACAGCCTGTACAGAGTTGGTACATAACAATATTCAATGCATGTGATATTGCTGAGTTTAATCAAAATTACATGTACTGCTCAGTTACTCAATGAGGTCAGGTATTTTGGTAGTCAGAGATACATTTGTTATGATTCAGTCCATTCTACCCTCAGGTTTTTACTCACAGGATAGACAGTATTTCACTCATTACTCCTATAACACTCTATCATATGAATCCTTTTATCAAAAAAAAAAAGAAGAGAATTAATATTTTGAGCTTAACATGCCATTTCTTTTTCCCGTGGCTGCAAGTTAAGGAAAGTCCTAGTGGACTTAGATGGACCATTAACTATAAAAAGTCATCACCAGGGCTCCATTTCAAGCCAAAACTGAAAGATCAAGTGGATAAAATCATCCCCCAGGTGAAACTCTTCAACACAAACGAGGAGAAGCAGGGTGTTCTGCTGCTCAAACATCTGATGACTGGAACTTCCACCTGTGCCTTGCTGAATTCTGGCAGTGGGCTGGATTGCTTGGTCTGTTATTGCTCAGCCAGCAGGATGCCTTTGTTATGACAGGGGATGTGGGACAGCTTCCTCAGATAAAGGCAGGTATCAGAGCAAATTGGGAACTGGAGCAAATTGGGAACTGACCTGCTTGTCTATAGGCAGACAAAGCATCAAATAGGGATTGGAGTAATTTGTGCTGTAGGATATTTAGATTTTGATTCAGCACATATCACTGCCTCATGAATCAAATGTGGTTTCTCTCCTGATGTACTGGGAAAATGAAGCCTTTTCTGTTTAATAAAGAAGAAAGTTATTTCTATTGCCATATAAAAATAGCAGAGATGAATTAAACATTACACCTTAAATGAGGTATATTCCAGACAAAGCACACCATATGCTATTCATGCTTAGGTGGTATGCCATGAATCAGCAGCTTTAAATCCTTCTTTTGAAAATATTTGCTGGAACTTTGCTTCTTTGAGTGAAATATTCTTTTAGATGCAATTTAATGTTTGAAGATTTTACATGCCTCTTCAGTATAAGCAAGCCAGAATTTTATTATTTAGCTATGTCCTTTAATTATAGGATTAATCTTCAAAGCATTGTGAAGTACATTTGCAAAGTCACAGAGAGAATAAAAGGCTTATAGAGGATAAAAACCCCTCAGAGCATGAGGTAGCAGTGGTATAAGTGAATGGTGATAATGAAAAGATCCACATATGCTACAGCTATATTTATACACTAAGATTGCAATATGAATGAAGGAATTGTGATGCCTTTGTCCCTTTACACAGGCAAAGCCTTCTGTGGCAGCTCTCTGCACAAGGCTTCTCCAACATTTTACCATCAGCCCTTTCCCAAAACTCCGTGCCATGCATCTGCTGGGTGGGGTCACCCTCAGTAGGGAGCTGTGATGTGTTACAAACCTTCTCAAGTACAGCTCTTTTTAATAGAATCAGAAAGCAATGACTGATTTACTGTAGTGGACCCCGCAATTATTTCAGGCTGTGAAGTTAAAATCTCATAATTTTCCTTCACTTTTCAATGAGACATTCCAGACGACACTCAGTCATCCTGAAACCTCTGACTTCTGCAGTGGAAGAAAGAACATATTACAAGCTAATATCAAAAATAGCTCTAAATGGTCTGGGCTTTGGTACAAAACTATGTGATGCTGGGATATTTGTTATAATATCTGTTGCCATTTTGCATAAAAATAATATGTTTAAAATCAACTGATTTTGTACTTGAACCACTAAGAAAAGAAACGAGTCACTACTGGACTCCCTAAATTTCATGTAATGAATAAATTATAATAAATTATCCACCTTGTGACAGTTATTTCTTTCTAATAAAGACATCAGATCTCTTCCTTTGTCTGTCATACTGTAGGTGTTTGACCTCAGACCCTGTGATTACATTATATAGGATTCTTTTTTACGGTATTTTTTCTTCACAAAAAAGCATAACAATCAATCTCTTGACAAGAAATCTAATCTAATGATATCAGGAACACTGAGAATAAGTTATCTGAAATATATATTGCTGTATGCTAAAACCCCAAATTCCAATTTTTTCACCATGTAACATTACACATTTCTATTCAAACTACACACCAGTGATCCTAGTTCTATCATTCAACCCTGGAAGATTTTTCCATGGCCTCAGGTTAAAAGCACTATTTTCTTGAGGGTCAGTGCCTGTCAGCACAGAAAGTCTAAAATTCTCAGTATCCAGGGTTCCAGCAGTAATGACTGCATGAGCTGCTTGGTGTTACAGAGAGAGAAACCCAAATGTGCCTAATGTGTCCCAGTGCTCCAGCTGCTCAAATGCACCAGAATGACCTGAAATGGAGCAGTGACATTTGTTAAAACCCAACACAAACCAACCAACCTGCTGGGTAGGGAAAGTAGTTACAGGAAATGATTAATTTTATTCATTCTGTGGAGCCCTAATAATTTTATTCATTCAGTGGAGCCCTAACCAAACAGGTCTGTTCTGACATTATTGTTATGCAGAATTTTCTGGCTGAAGAAATAATTGTGCTCACTAAAAGGCAGCCAGTGTCCACATGAGTTACATGTTGGAGACTGAACTCCCTGTGGAGATCTCTCATGTACTTTTCATGTTCTATGTCAAGTTCTGCCAGGGACATGCAAGTAGCAGAAGGCAAAAAGGTCAAATTCTTACTTATCCTTCTTGTAGGAACTCACTTAATAATTTCTCAAAATTCTGTTTAAGCACAAAAATAACTCATTCAGTTTTAAACTGGTTCCTTGCTTTCTACATTCTCCTCCCAGTCTCCATTTGGAAAGATGCAGATGTTTGGATATTGTAGACTCCAAAATCAAAGCATATAATTTTCCCTGGTTCCTGAGCATTCCTAAAGCCAAACATTTGTGAGTTTATCATGACTTTCTAGACCTGTCTTTTACCCCAATTATGGAGTAGAAAATGAAGTTGATGAAAATATTAACACTCTCTCATCATAAATGCAGGCTTTACCCTAATATTTGCTCTCTTACTTTTTTTCATTATGAGAAAGAACAAAACCACAAGTTTCTGTGACTGTGAAGACTCAAAAAAGTAGTTGATGATATATTAAGTCTTAATTTACAGAATTCTAAGCACAGTTCAAATAATACCAATCTAACAGAGAGCATTACATGGACATATAAGCAAAATGAAAAAAACTTTTACAATTTTAGTTTCCATTACTTCCAATATGAAAAACCAAAATTGTAACTCAAACTTTCTTAGATGCATCTGGATTACATGAGGTTAAAGCAATTGTAGTTTAAATTACTATAATGCAATTATCATGGATTGTTGCATATCACAAAGATAGAATTTGAATTGAATTTGAGATAGGCAGGGAGAGAAAAGATACTGCTGCAAAATTTTAGGCATTATTCTAGCCATGTCGAATAATCATCATCTAGAATAATAGACATCATTTATTACTTAGTGCATTGTATTTAATAAAAGCCATTAGCTAAACTAAAAAGCTCACAAACTGAAAACTGATAAAACTGAAGGGAAGAATATCTGAATGCCACAGCATCCAAAATTGGATATGCACATGTACTAACAAACTCTATCAAAGGACTGTGGATGACTCCACTCTGGAAAAAATATGCTTGCTTTTATCTGTTCTCTTAATCATCATTGATTTTTCACCAAGAACACTCTGTATAGTTTCAAAGGACAACTAAGGAATAAAAATATTTTGTTTAAAAACAACAGAGTAGTAGTACAGTATGACATTCATCCAGAATAACTTAGTTTTCTTGCTTCTATAGACAATTACCTAAAATCCTCTATTGGGGAACTATTTCTCCCATTATTTGTGTTCAGTACAATGTGTGTGTACAAACACACATTCACATGGTGTAGACAGAAAATCAGAGCTGTGGTAAAAGTGAGAGAGGATCTGCTGTAGCTCACAAGGAATCTCTCATCTGCTCACCTGGAATCAGAGCTCCTGAACAGCTCTAGAGGGAGACATGATTTCGTGGCTTCCTCCTTACCTAATACAATATTTTTCTATAAAACTTGTCTTTATGGTGCTTCTGTAGTTTCTAACTGGTATGCAGAGATTCATGGCATGGTTCATGGGCAGAAGAAATAACAAGACAGCACTTTGTATCTTGGAGACAAGGATATTTAAAGTATAGCTCCAGCTCCCTGTGGTAAAAGAAGGAGACAAATTCATAAAACAAATGTAAGTTGTTATATTGATACAAAAGTCACTTACAAGTAGTAACTAAGGTTCATGTCAAAACCGGATAAATTATCAGAAAAATACAGAAAACTTAAAATTTCTACATATAGAGCATCCAAACCACCAGTTGCTGATGGTAATTTAGAATATCTAAAACTTTTTTTGTGAGTTTTTCGTTGACTTGCCTTTATTTTCCACTTCTTCTTCATATCTCTTGGGATATTGCCCATATTTTTCTGTAATTTTCCCCCCCTCTACCTTTCCATACAATTTTGCAGGATGCCATACTCTCCTGGGATGCCTTTAATGCTTGGCCTTTAATGTGGACCACAATTATTATGTATCTGTCACTTTTCCCACTTTAAATCAAATTATCTCACAGTTTCCCCTTGAGGACCAAAAGTACAGACAGGAATGCATACTAAATTACAGGAATTTCTGATATACTAGCTTATGAGCTGCTTTTGTTTTGTTTTCCCCAAAAATATCTAATTGCCCTTTGAATTAAGACACATATTGAAATAATGTACAAAGTAACAACGACTTGATCAGATAAAGATTTCGACAGCAAACTTTTTTACCACACTTATCACAATGCTCTTGGATTTGCTGCACTTTCTATGTGCTTCCAAAATCCAGTGTGGTGATACTCTGAAATTGTTCCTGTGTGCCTTTAAAATTGCTAGAAGAACAGATTAATGTGCTATTTCTATTGCCATAGAAAAACAGCAGAGATGAATTAAACATTACACCTTAAATAAGTGTACTCCAGACAAAGCACACTGTACAATACTCATGCATAGGTGGCATGCCATGAATCAGCAGCTTTAAATCCTCCCTTTGAAGGTATTTGCAGGTACTTTGTTTCTTTGGGTGAAATACTCTTTTGGATGCCGCCAGGGGGAGCGGCAGCCCCGGCTCCTGCTCCTGCCACAAATCCCTGATTTAAGGGATTAATTAATTGTCTGTGTGCACCCTGCTTCCCTGCCACCAATGGTTATGTATATGTTATATTTAATGTCATTACTGCCGGCTACTTAGGTACTGCCAGCCTTGGTGACAGTCAGAATAAACTGTGATTTCTCCCCTAGCTTGCTAACACTTGGATTTCTCAGCTCCAGGTTGATTTCCAACCTCAGCAATACAGACTAAAGCTGTGAAACACCCACACAGCCCTCCTGCCCTTGCCCATGCTCTCTCCAGCACAGCTGTGCTGCTGCTCCAAGAGATTTATTCTAGATTCACTGTGCCAGAGTTAAAGCACAGAGATTTATTCCAAATGCACCTCTGACAACTGAGTGCCAGAGTTAAAGCTTTGGCTTGTGTCCCTTAGCACATCTCTGCTCTGTGGCCAGGGCACACAGCACCCTCCAGCACCACTGCTTTGATTAAATGTACCTCTATGTTCCAAAGAGATTTTCCCACTGTTCTGTGTGTGTGGTCCCTCTCAAGGACTATTTTACATTTGAGTCACCCATCTGAACGTGGCACACATCCTGCCATCCCCATTTCATTTTGGGAACCAAGTTTCTCTGCATACAAGCCCTGTGCACTGTGAATTTTGAACTGGAGCAGTGCAGAGTCATGAAACTGCAGCTAAAGTTGGTGTTCCTTATGCCAATGGAGCACGAGGGTATCAGATGACTCAGAGCCTTTCCTTCTCTTGTGCTGTCTTTATGTCATAGTTAGTTGTTAGTTAATTAGAAGATATTAATTTAAATGTCTTCCCTCTCTCAGCAATACTTCTGTATGAATTTAAATCATTATGCAGCACAGAGCTCCAAACTGTGCCTGACACACAGCTGAACAAGGGTTATGTTGTTACATTTAAGTTCTAATCCTTTTTCTGCTTAAGTACAGACAGATGTGTTTAATCTGTTTAAATTTGCCTTAATTATTTGAGTCCATAGAAAGCTGACTGTACTTTCTGCTTTAATTTGGGCTATTCCAAGAAATTAATATGCACTAAGCTGTCTCCCTAGATATTGAGACTTCTGTTAGCAGTCACAGTGACTAAGCAGATAAAAAGTGCATTCCCTGGTGATGTAAAAACACCCCACAGTGTTTCCACTGCCTGTTCTTGCCTTGATATCCAGAGACAGATGGGGCTCCCTCGTGGTCTTGGGATGCAAGCAGCCATCCAACTCCTCTATGTTCCCACTGGAATCAATCCCTTCTCAAGTGTGGGATCCATGTCAAGCTGCCTGTGCCTGATTTTCAGTCTGGACACCACGTGAGGAAAACTGGTTGCCCTTCCTTACACAGCTGCCATGAATAAAGTAATCACATTTGTCATGTGTCACCTGGACATTTCCCCTCCCCACACAACACTATGCTCAGCAAAAGAACTTTATTCTGTGTCAAGAATATAGATAATGAAAATAAACAAAAGAAAATGAAAATTGCCTACAAGGTAGTGAGATGGGCAGCCTACTTAATGTTCTCATTTGATCCTACATATGAAAGAATTTTTATTTATGTCCTCTTGTATTTCCTTTAAACCATAATTTTAACAATTATTTTTGGCCCTATTGTGCATGACAAAACATTCCCAGGATAAGTCTTTTTCCATCAAAGCATTAGTTTTTCATGGTGACCATACCCAGCTTAAAATTTAACCACCAAGTCAGATGTCATTTCTGTTACCTAATAAAATGTGAAGCATTTTGAATAGAACACTAATGGAAAAACATCCTTAAGTGTTTTCTGTTAATCTTCTGGGATTCAGAGTCTTTATCACAAATACATAAAGGCTATTTAAAAACTCTCATATATTAAGTGCTCAAGCCAAGCCACTGTGAACTAATGCATCACTTCCACCATATTTGCAAAAAAAAAAAAATTCCTTACATGCTTTGTTCAAGTAATATTGTTCCTGGAACTGTAGCCAGTTTTAGAAGATTTGGGTCTTTCTAAACAATTGATCACGTTCCTAAACCTTTATTCACATTATTTTTATTGCCACAAGCATTTTCCCTTCCCTTTTGATTGTCTCCCTTGTTTGTGGAATTTTGTTTTCAGGAGGAAAATGTACAATTAGGGAAGAGTGAAAATCTAAGTTCTATATGAAGTCTAGGTTTGGTCCTGTTTTCCTGATCTGTCAAACTGTCTCTTCTGTTTTGTCATTCATATGCATGATCCTGGTCTTAGTGCCATGAAATAAATCTTTAACAATGTAACTTAATGGAAATATCCAAGTATGGACAAAGGTGCAAATAAAGTCAGAGTCTGACCTTGAGCTCATATTTTACCAGGTATTTGTATTTATCTCATTTCACTTCTAGACTTGGTTTTCTTTTTTTTTCCTTTCCCTATGACACTCCAGATAAAATTTCTTGGAATAAAAACTTCCCCCATTTGAATGAATGTTGGGTTTTTTTAAGTGAGAAAAATCCATTTGGCTGTATTCCAGCTATATAAATAAAATCTTTACTGACTTGTAGTTGTTTTTATATATTTCCTTTCACAGGTGTCACAGAGATTGCTTTTATTCATGAAATTTATAATGCAAAGAATATATGCCTAAACTCAAACATTGTGACACAATTTAACAAATTTGTAGGTAAAAAAATAGCTTTACTTACAAGCATTTAGACAAGAATATGTGCCACATTGAGGAAATATGAGAACCATCTCAAGAAGTAAGAAAAGCAAAAACATATTTTCATTTTATGATCCCTCTACCCCACCTTATTTTTGGAGATACACATGGAGATGGGGTAAAATTGCTGGTTTTTTTTTTTTTCCTCAGATGTCTTTTAAAGGAATGTTTCTAGTATTGGGTGGGTTTTTATGCATTTCATTGGGAATAGGATCAGGTCCAAATTGTATTTCACTTCCTTGATGACTGATGTGAATAAATATTCATGAGTCAACACCTGGGGTTGGCTATTTTCTAAAATCTGTATAACTGTTATTGCAGTTTTATCTGTGGACTGTGATGTCTCATTTGAATTCATGAGACCTGTTATAAATTTTAAATATATATGAAGTGATATTAAAGTCTAATGAAGACCAGGGTCCCACCTGCTACCTGCAATTTAGTACTACCTGCATAGGAGGGAAATAGGAATCTAAGCAGTGAAGATGGAAACTTGATTGTTTATTAAAACTTCAGATTTGTTTTGATCATTCCTTCTAATCCCTGTTGATAAAAATCATGTTCCAAAATGGCTCCTTTCCAGATTTCTGTAGAGATCTTGGAGTTTTAAGCCACTAAAAGTTTGGCAGAGCATCTAACTGCCATATTTTTGTTAAAGAAGAAAACTACTTAAATTCCCTGAGGAGTCTATTTTATAGGCAACTTTGCTCACATATCATCTGAGTGTCTCTTGTATGCTCTCTTATTTCTGTGATCTGCATGACAAATTTTATTTACTGTTTTCAACTTAGTTTTGTGTCATGAGAATTGCAAACCGATTTACTGGTGCATTCATACCATCTAAAAGAGGCAAGATATTTGTCCTGGTACCAAGCAATATATTTATTCTCACTTTTAAATACTTTTCAGAACTGTTTTTCCACCAAATTCTATAAAAAATTATTTCTGAGCTCAGACAGAAAAGAAGATTTCAGCTCTCCAAAGTGACCCCAGAGAGGTTGTGAGTACCAGGGGCTTTAGAACATGGTGGTATCCTTGGTAGGATCCTGGTATCCCCTGCCTAGGGATAACAGGACATCATAAATTACTTTTATAGTGCATTTTTAATTGCTTTTTAAGATTAGATTTGTGGTGAAGGGAGGCAAGTTTAGCAGGACTGGTGCTTCACAATGTGGCATTCAGCCTAAAGAGAACAGAACAAACAGAAGCATTTTCTTTGTGTGTGTCTAAGCCCAAATCTATCTGAAATCTGCTATCAGCTCTCTGTAGGAGAACAAGCTCGTTAATGGGCTGTGACTGGATCAGCTCACAATCATCACCATGTTCGCTGGAAAACATGAAAACACAGGGCTGAAGTCTGGTCCTTGGCTTTCATCATTGTTCTCATACAAGCATTTTCCGTGGTTTTCAAAACAAAGGAAAAAGGAGAAAGTACTTGAAAGATTTCTTTCTTTCTCTGATGGAAGGAGGAAGAAACAAGCAGAAATCTGTACTAAGTTTATAGAATAGTGCAGAAAAGCTGGGGTAACGTGGAGTCAGACACAGATAACAGAAAGGCAAACTATTTTTATAAAATACAGATTGAAAGCAGAATATCATAATGAGCAAAAAATGTACTGCTTTCCCTAGGTACATCAATCTCCTTTTTAAAAGACAATTATAAACTGTCAATATTGGCTCCTTGTTCCAGCCTCCATCATGCACCATAATTAAAGAATTTCTGTTTCCATGTCACCAAAAAATATGGAATCAGCTGCAGTATTTCCTTTGGCAGGCACAATTAAGTGCTCCAGTGGTGCCACACACTGACTTCCACAAGTGCCTTTTCCCCCTGCAGCAACAGGAAGGAAACACTTCTCCAGAGGTGGGAAGAGCAGCAGCAAAGCTGACTTGTTACAGCTCCTGCCACTTGCACAGAAGAGAAATGTCTGCTGTGCTAGTAGAAATCTGGGTGTTTTACAAATGGCACAACAGATGCTGTGCCCTGATGAAAACAATATAGACAGTGATGCTGCAAAAACTCTTCAGGCAGAAACGTGGTTGTCATGTACTGAACATCTCACACGTGAATTGCCACAGCACTGATTTTGGGAAGGTTTGGCCGTGCCCTAAGCTGAGCTCCTGCACTGTCTGAAGTATTCCTTAGGGTTTTCATTTCCAGATGGAGAAACAATAGCTGTGAGTTCCTCATGTCATGTTCAGGATGACATCTTCCTCAGTGAAACACCCCCTGCCACCAAAAGACAGTGCCAAGCGTTGGGAGTGAGCCTAGTACAGGAGGTGGAAATGGAAACCACAGCCTTCTGCTGCAGAGACAGCAGCCAAGAGTTGAGTCATCCCAGGACCTTCCCATAAATCCTTGTACACTGCTTTTTACATTAGCAAACTGATGCTGATACAAATATGTGCTGTCAGGATGAGGTTATTCAGGTGGCAGGATGGGATTAAGGAGAACAACCACAGAAATAAGCATCCTGACCATTTTCTGGATTATGAGCATTCCTGGAAGCTTACAAGACCACCATGAATCTTAAATAAAACTAAATACAAAATAATATTCAGAATTAGAAATAAAGATCAATACTACCTGAAAGTTAAATCAAGACCCTTCTTTGGCAAATGGGTTGCCAGAGGAATGACTGGCCAGGAATTCATTCAGAGTTGATCTGTGCTAGACATACTGTTTAGCTGCATTATCTGATGCTACCTCTCCTTCTGATTCAAGGTCTGCCTCATTTGTCGGGCCCTGTCCTTTAATCTCCAAACACAATGGCAAAGTGATTGCCAGTGATTTTATGCTTTTCTGTGCCCAGGACAATGGGACTGTGCAGCTGTCTGAAAGAGCTAAATACATACTTTATGATGAGAAAGGAACAGCCACCAAGGAAAGGTGGGATTCTTTTCTGTTCATTCTATAGCATCTTCGGCAGCAAATAGCATTTTTAATACTACAGCTTTAAAGTGCCTGAGGTTTTCTTAAAGTAGAAAAGCGTGGCACATTGAAACAAAAAAATCTCAGACATTTAAGCCAGTTAAAATATTCAGGATTCATTCTGAATTGTATTAGTCCACTGTGATTCAAAATGTTAAATGCTTCATCAAACACTATCAGACAGAATGATTTCAGTAGCCATCTGTGACAGTGAAAGTGAAGTAATTGCACAGTGGGCTTCTACAACAGCATATAATCTCCTGAAGCCTTAAAGAGGGACCTGTTTGACACTTGCCTGGCTTTCTGCAGGCAGCCCCTGTGTCAGATATGTTGATGCCTTTCAGACTCATTAGAAACTATATCATAGCTCATTATAATTGAAGCCTTCTTACACTGCAACAGCTTCAAAAAGAAGACATTTGTAGAAAAAGAAATTAACTTGGATAAAATGGAAATGAAGCCACTATTCACAGAGAGCACTAAAGACTGAGGCACAAACATGGAGTGCACCTGCATCCACCATCCTTCCAGGAGGTACCTGCTGGTCAATGATGCCTGAGGGATAGCTTTAGTAAAAAAAAAAAAAAAAAAGAAAAGCTTTTTATTCTTTGTCTTCCCTTATGATTTCAAAAGCTGAAGAATGTAAGGGGTAAAATGCACTGCCATTAAAGCCAAAAAAATACCTCCTGCTTATTTCAAAGTAAGCTTAAGTTAACCAAGTGA
Source organism: Oenanthe melanoleuca (assembly GCF_029582105.1). Taxonomy (NCBI): domain Eukaryota; kingdom Metazoa; phylum Chordata; class Aves; order Passeriformes; family Muscicapidae; genus Oenanthe; species Oenanthe melanoleuca. The sequence goes on from NC_079340.1 coordinate 10,728,855, forward strand.
TTTCATTTAAGACACACACGATAGAGGCAATTGTCTCACTGTTAATTATGCTCTTAGTCATAATCCATCACCATTACTTTGTACAACTGTCCCAGTATGAATTCTAGTCCCTAGAAGTTTTGGCATCTTCACTGTGACAGTGAGCTTGATTTATTTATATCAACGATGATCCAACCTAATCTTAATTAAAAGTGGTTAAAATTAGTAAGAGATATATGATGTGTCCTTAGTGTATTCTGCTAGATCAAGAAAAATGAACAGTGCCATCAGAATTAAAATAAAACCCTGTATGTTTGCTCAGGTTTTATTGCAGTACACCTGCATTGTTGGAAGATTTTCATAGTTCTCCTGCTCTGTCACCAAGCTTGCATTTTCATGGCTGGAAAGCAGATCACTTCTGCTCTGGGAGAAGCTCACACAGTTTGCTGATGATGCTAAAGATCATGCTCAGCCACATGTAGAAGCAGCAAGACTTCATTGACACCAAAAAGGTGAGAGCCTTCTACTAAATCATCAATCTGCTGTACCACTACTAGAAACCCTAAAAGAAGACAAACTACTACAGGGAAAAGCTTAAAGAATGTAAATTAAAAGAATGTAATCATGGCACACAGGCATGTAGCTATAGGCTCTATTTATAATTTATGGTTTACAGATTTATAGTGTAAAGCTGCAGTATTATGCAGTATGATTTACAGTGTGAAACTGCTGTTCATACTGTCAAAAAAAGCAAGTTTCTAGGTCTCTTTTTTCCTTATTAAACAATGAAGTTGCATAAGTGTGAACAAAATCTTTTAAAGTGAAGCTAACATTTTCACTTTGAATATCGGAATAGTTAATGAGAGATGCTCATCATTAACTGCTCACTAAATACTTACTCTAGTTAATGAGCAGTTCAGTCATATTCTGCTCCCAAAATATCAACTTGAACCCCAGCTCCATTGGCATCAAATCCTACTTAGGAAAAAATAAAATAGGGAGAAAAGTAAAGCAAAGAGCATCCAGATTTAGAAAAAATAAATAAATTTAGAGACTGAAGATTGAGAGGAAAAAAAGAGGTTGGAGACACAGCATTTTACTGGAAAATACAATATGTTTGCTTAAGCTGAAATCTGTTAGAGCTGATGCAAAGTCTCTTTTGTTCTACAGGGGCTCTGCAGTGAGCCCTGTAAAATATAGAGAGTGAATTTAAACTAGTATTTTAGGATTCATCCTCTTCAGTACATGGCTGGAAAATGTGCCTTTAAAATGAACTTCTCTTTGGCAGGGGAACAAAAAAAGAAAAAAGAGAGAGAAGAGAAAGAGGGAGAATAATCACTACAGAAAAATAAGAAAAGAGATTCAAGAGTTTTGGAGAGGTTTGCAAGTAATTCACAAAAACTCAGTTACCAAGGTAGAAATTACATCTGAGCACAAGCATCTCTAGAATGATTTTAAGAATTGCTAGGATCACAGTAAGATAGGTGCTCTTCCTTTTGTAGAGCAGGGAAATCTGGAGCTAAAATATTCAGTTCCAATCACAGTTATAGTTATCCCAGTGTTTGTGCCAAGGCAAAAGGATGTCAACTGAGACTCCAATTTGCTTGGCTTCAAAATTCTGGTAAATTACTTGAAAGTGTACTGGCCTTCATAAGTGTCTGGGCATGGTCAGCCACAATTCACAAAAGGGGAAGTGACATTAAAAAAAAACTCTTACAATTAAAACTTACAATTAAAGGAATATTTCATGTGATCACTTTTGCACATGAACATAGACACTCCTGCTGTTCTAACAGCACAACTGAGAGTCCACAGCTAGGTCTTTCATATCAACCACTCTTATTTTCACTTGCAAGTAGCATTGAAAGCACATGGATATTAAACCATAAATCACTGTAAAACAAATGAACCTCATGTTCAAAGTGGGCATCATTCACCTCTCTTCCAATGAACTATCTGTTTTCTTGAGTGTCTGTTTCTCCTGCTGTTTCTTCTACTGCTCTGTGATTGTAGGTATAGGTTTATTCACACTTGATGTAGTGCCAAATTTTAGGCAAACAGATCCAATAATGCTGGTTAATAGAGCTTGGCCATGTAAGTGCACAATGGGGGTGATCTCACATGGCTCAGATGATGGTGACATTTAGAATAGTGTCTAGAGGCTGCAAACAGAGTGATAGATATTTTCCTTATAAATCACAAAAGAAGCAAAATTAGATGGAACTCTAGAGTATCTGGAAGAAAGAGAGTAAATTATTCATGGGAAGAACATCACATTTGCAAGATCATGCTGTGGACAAACTCACTTCGAGCAACAGCCACAGAAATGTTGTTCTTGGCTTAACCTTAATCTGCACAGTGTGCTCATCTTTCTGCTCAGCCTAACACCAGACACACAGCCAAGACACACCAATTATCTCACACAGCAGATGCTGAGATCAGATTGTCTGCAGCATTCTGAGGCTCAGATCACAAATTCTGTCACCTTAGCGTGGCCCTGGATTTACAGATCCTAAGCGTTTGAGCAGACACATTCCAGTTTTGGATAACTCAGAGTTCCAGAAGAAACAGGCCTTAAGGAAGAGGTAGCAAAGAGCAATTGCAGCTGGGGAAGAGGGGAGGGAGCCAGCCCTCCAGCCCACCACACCCTGGCCACAGATCATTTGCCAGCCTTGGTGGCATTAATTCCTCAATCGCGGCTCCAAGTTTCTCACATTAGAGCTCCTCCATGGCTGGGTGAGGAATGCAGCACCACCACAGAGTAATTTGGACATCCCCACTTTGACTCTCTGAGCAGCTGCCTGTTTTCTGCCTAGTCATTCTGCACTGCCAACTTCTGCTCTGCTTGCACAGCCCGTTCCCAAGGCAGGAATTGAAGGCAGAGCGAGGCTCACAGCTGTTGGCATCCTGATCTCAAGATATCTGATATCTTCCTCCCACAGGCAGACTTTCCATGCTCTAGCTGTGCCAAGTTTGTTCAAGCTTCAGAGGCAAGCTGAAAAGAGCAAGGAAAATTCTCTTTATCCCAGGTATGATGTGTTTTGCAGGATGCAAACAAACCATCTCTGCCTTCCTAAGCAACTCACATAGTGGGTCTTTGTTCAGTCTTCCCTGATGGGAAGGAACTCTGTAACTCTCCTGGGTCCAAGCCCAGGCTGCAAGGTAGAGGAGGAGCTGCTGCAGGTGAGGCTCAGAATCTGGAAGGCTGTGAAAGAACCAGAAGCAGCAAAGATCCTCTCTCTGCTCACTTCAGCCTCCCAGTCACTAATGGCAGCACAGAACAAAACAGAATTTTTCTTTCATCCACTGAAAAACAAGCCCACTGCACCTACCAATCCCTGTGTACTGCTTATGAGAGAATGATAAAATGCAACTATGATCCAAGTTCTAGAAATAAAGCTCCATGAGAACTATTTACTTCCCCCCTTTTCAAAATCTGCTTTGAGCAATCAGCAGTTCACATGTGTTTCCAACTATTGTGTTGATTAGCTAACAGGCAGATCTGAAGGAGAAGAAGAATTGCAAGGGTATAATAAACAGTTCACAGGAATGGATACAAACATCAGTTTTGTAGCTCTCCTGTGAATTGGATGGATTCCTGTAAGCTTTTATTTAACAAACAAGTAGCATGAGCAGAGTGAAAAACTATACAAGCCTTAAATGATTTCACATACTTCTGAAATACACCACTCCAAAAATACACTACTTTTCCCAGCTGCTTTCCCTTAGTGAGCAGATTTTGATCAGGTGGATTACCTGGTTTAGCTGAGCTTATATTTCAAGCTGTTGTCAGTGAGAACAGCAGAGAATGCCCAGGATGACATTATTGCATTAAAGAAGTGCTGAGACTGTGATGCCCTCCCATTTTAATGGCCCATTAGTGCTGAAACATTACCTGCTTCTGATAGCAATCAGCCTGCATCTGCTAATTACTGCCACATGTGGGTGTCATGGTGGCTTTTGCTATTTTATTTAGTTAGGTGTATACACAGGGCCATGAAGGGATTGTTAGAGGAAAACTGTAAAGGAGTAAATAAGACAGTTTGTAAATATTAGTTTTTTACTGTTATAGCTCATTGGCATTACACAATTCTTGTATATGAGATACATAACTGAGGTGTCAGAATGGGAGAGGGACAAAATTAAAGCAAAGAATGGTTTAATGCATTAAAAAGGAAAAAGAAATAACAGGGATGAGCAATAATTTTAGTTTCACTGTATTAAGTCAGTTGTGCCAGTTTCTTCCCTTCACAGGGTATCATTCATAGCTGTAAAAGTCTGCTGAATAGTCCTGTATTTATACCACAGAGAACCCATAAGACACAGGAACCCTGCCTCGATTTCACATGTTTCCTGAGTCACCAGATGAAAAGAACAAAACATTAAAAATGTGTGAAACCTACCACAACAAGAAAATATCACAGGACCTCTAACACTAGAATTATTACAGCTGCAACACTGTCTGCTGTCTGTTTACATTTGCAACAGAAAAGGACAGTAAAAAGGAAGTTTTATGTGGTTTAGCTGCTGTTTAGATTTAGGCAAGAAGGTTTTTCAGCTGTCATCTCTTTAGAAATGACATGCCCTAAAGACTGACACATTTCATTGGAACACAAGGCAGGTCAAGACTATTTATTCTTTCAAAGTGCCACAATACCATGCTGAAGTAAAGCCATGCAGAAACAGTAATGTTAAATACAGCTTACTGCAATATTTGGATTTTATTATCTATATCTCTGAGGATTTCTACCAGAAACCTACTGCTAGGAAAAGAGAAAAATCCTGCTGATATATCACAGCATTAGAATTGTGTTAGTTTGTGAAACGTGTTTGGTAACCATGGGTACTAAACAATTTCATAAGGATTTCACATAATCTAGGAACTATAAATAGACTTGGAAACAAAGTAGGAGCTTAATGCAATATCCACAGGTTGGGAAGCAAAATATTCTTTGTAGCATAATTTATTTCTATGTGTTTCAATGAGCATTTTTAAGGCATAATTTCTTTTTTTTTGTGCATATCTTCTTTTCTAGCTTACCCTGCCAGTCACTTGTGATTTGATCAAGCTGAGCCTGGGTGATAATGAGCTAGGGATTAATGATAAAGCCTCACTCAATTTATTTAAGCTTTAGAGGAAAGCATTCAGAATAATGCATATTAGCCAATGCTAAGGAAATTTAACCAGGTGAAAGAATACATAGAATAGAGTATTTGTTCCATATTATAACTTTATTTTTTAACACTTTCCACACTTACCTAAAAAAAGAACTGGATTTCTCATGAAGACAAACAGACAAATATAGTAGGCAGGTCACTACCCAAATTTTGGATGACTCAACACTAAGACAACTGAGTTCATCAAATAATTACACTCATGATTGAAAGCATTTTACAACAAAGCTAACAATAAATTAGTCTCAGCATTGCAGCTCCTGAAGAGAGCTTAGAAATTCATGGTAATACAGAGAACTCTGCCTAAGCAGAATAGTGCCTGCTATAATTATAACTTCTATTCATATTTTAGCATTCTCCTCCATCACCTTCACCTCTCCTTTCAGTGTGTGTGCTTTGAGAAGAAAAAGCACTTGTAGAGTTTTGGAGAGATTTTTCTAGCGTCAACAGAAGAAAAGTAAAGCAGAATCTTGTTTCAGGGCTCCTCTCACATCCCATAATGAAAATGCTTCAGCCTCACAAGCTGAATCTGTCATCAGCTTTGTGAACGTTTTTGATGAGCTGCTTACTCACATCTTTATTCACCTTCTTTCATTGCAGCATAGCAAAAGCTGTACACATCTCTATTTTCTATAAATTAACTGCTCTCCAATCACAAATACCTCAGACTTAATTTTGATATAGGCTTCAAGCCCAACCAAGCCAACCTAATGGGGTCTGTGGCTTGATATTCAAACTCAGATGAGAATCAAAGTACTAATGCAGTGGGACCTCAGCCACCAGCCACAGTTCAAGTTCTCATAATTCATCATCTGTTAATCAAATCACCCAGGGCTCCAAGGCTGTGGCTGGGCTGGGTGAAATACCTGGCAGCAACACTTGCAGTGAAGACAAAGGCTGGGAACACACAGAGCCAAATCCAAGCAAACGCTCCAGCAATTCTTCCCTGTCAAACTAATTCGTGTGTGCTCAGTTTTAATGAGAAATTCTTGATGAATTTAACACAAATGGCTATTTTCTAAAGGCTAACTAGCATATGTATTTATACTTGTAAATCTGGAGCTAATTATAGATTTTTTAAAAGGTTTTTGGCTACCCTTACTGTTAAAGTGGAAAAATATGTACAATACAACATTAAGGCAAAGAAGTGTTTTTCTCATCCTAGCAAGAAGCTTCAGTTATTAAATTTCTTATTTTAAAATGAAAGTTACCAGCAATCTTTTCTAGCACTAGCTGGCCACCATCGTCTGCATAGCATTTTAATTGTCTAAAGAGGATTTTCATTACTCACATGTTAGTATTTTGGAAGTTTACATGTTTGAGGGTTTACTTGGACTGTGCACCCAGAGGCAGCCCAGGGCATGCCCCAGGGGTTCCAAGATACACTCTGTGGCTCTCCAGCCTCAGCATCTCAGCAGCCAGCCCAGCTGCCAGGGCTGCAGAGACCCTGCCAACCTGCCCCAGGAAATCCACTCCTGCTGGGCAAGCCCCTGCTGAGGGACAGTGGGACTTTGCAAGGAGAGACACACCAAGAAATCTGAGATACAGGAGAAACCCAGGAGCCAACCCACTCCAGAGGTGACCAGGTAATTTCCCAGCAGCCTTAGTGCTTCCCCAGATGTGCCTGGGAATGCATTTTGGATCACTAGCCAGAAATTACGTTCATGCAACATCTTTGTGACCATAAAAAGAAAACTTCTGAGAACAAAGGTGTTTAAACAAAACTTATCATTTCCTTCTTTTATTCCAAAAAATAAGGAAATAAGTGCTTGGCTTTTTATTCATTAGTAAGCATCCTCATGGCCAAGCTTGCTTTTCAAGATATTATTGTAGTCTAGTTCCAGGATTGAAGTCCAGTTTATAGAGGGCTAAAAAGAATTTTTCATAATTTTTCTCTCCCTCCACCACCTTGATGCTGCCCAAAGGAATTTTGTGCAAAGGAGAAAGAGAAGAGTATTCTCTCATCGTGGATTTTGTCACTAACAGCCCCTTGGATTTGACAGGTTATGCCACTTCTCCATGCCTCAGAAAACCATTCCTTATCCAACAACATCAGTACAGATTTTAAGGCTGACTTCAAAATATAAATTACTGTGAAATCCAAACATTGTTTTAAAGGAACCACCTAACTATCACAACTACCATTATAGTATCATGAAAAGCTGCATTTCACAGAGCTAAGCTAGCAAGCTGCAGAATGAAAGGAAAGCTTACACTCAGCTCTTCCTTGGGAAGCCATTTGGCCAGGTACATACAAGACAGTAACTGTGTGGAAACTTAGGGTTCTCTATTAAAATTTGGTTTTCTATTAAAATTCAAACTCAGAGTTTTCCATGTTATCATCCTTGGGGTCTGTTTTGACTTTTCCAAAGGACAAGCAAAAATCCATTTTTTTCTATTAAAATTCAAACTCAGAGTTTTCCATGTTATCATCCTTGGGGTCTGTTTTGACTTTTCCAAAGGACAAGCAAAAATCCACCACTGCTCTGTTGAATTCCTGTTGCAAGGATGAACAACTCAAAGGCTGACGCTGCCTACTGTTACTGTGGTTACCAAAGTTTCCTACCCACTGAATCTGCATATCAGTTCTGCTCCAGTCTGCATACTTCAAGCTTCTGTTACTGATAAATGCTTTTTTCTGTTCTTTCTGCTGTAATGCAAACAACAGTGTTGTTTACCTTTAAAGCAATCTTTGGCTTCCATCCTCTGTTTAGTGTCCCAGGCTTGTCATCTGTTATTCATTTCAGGTGTTTCCATTGATTCCACCTGACTCCATAATTCCAAACCCTACAGAAAAACAAAACTAAACAAATTATTGCAGTAGAAGGAAAGGAATTACACCAAGCAGAGGATGTGGAATATCTTACAACTTGCATTCCTTGCAGGAATGGCACAGCAGACAAGTCTGATATACTGAACATGCACATATTAACTGTGCAAAACTTGTAGGGCTCGTGCTTTAAAGAAGCACCAGACATTCTAAACATAGATAATTCACTCTGAAATAGGCACACTTTCTCTTCCTCCTTCCAAAAATCCTTTTGGTGAACACCAACACTAGCAGCAGGATGGCACTGCTCCTCTGCACTGTTTTGATAACAAAACTGGACATTGTTTTATAGAATTAAAATTGGCAAATTTAATCCAGGGCAAGTGTGTGGTTGGACAAAGGTACAAAGAAGTTATTGATGCAAAAACATACCATAAGGTCATTCCTAGGTTCCATCTCTCCATAGATGACAGCAGAAGCAGTAGAGCAAGATTTTGATGCTATCAAATAGCATCTTTGACACTGGATATGCTTGGCAATTGCTCACTTTTGAAAAATGCACTGCCAGTTCCACTAGGAAACACACACACAAATATTCATCTAATATGAAAGTACAACAACTTGAAGACATACAGTGTTTGAACAGCAGTTCCTTGCCTGCATTCCCCCTTGTATGTTTTTCTCTGTAGGGTATGTACACTGTCTGAAGCACTTTCTTTAAGATCAGCAACAACAGTCCAGAGCCTTCAAAGCAAATCAAACTCTTGAATCTTGTCAGAGTTTAATCAAAAGTCATCTTACTTTATTTTAAAATACTGGTTTTTAATTTTCCTTTTAAAATTTAAGGTTTTAAACCCACAGGATTTTGTTTAAATATTTTGCATAAATTAATTCAAAGGGAAATTGCTTGACCTTAGGTTTGCAGAGATGAAATAATTTTAACTGCTTTAATGGAAAACCCATGTAGATTAACTCAAGTACAATATGCAGAGCTCAGCAAAATGCATTTCTGACTTTGGAACATGGATAATCCTTCCCCCCTGCTCTCAAAAACACAAACCAAAACAAAATAACCCCAAAAGAAGCCCCCACAAAGGAATATATTTTCACCACAAAATTAGAGGTCATTGAACACAGAAGCAAATCAAAGAATTGCTGAAGACCTGTGTTGCCAGCACAGCTGCTACAATAGAGAATGAGCCCAGCTGACAAACTCCCAGGAAGCTTTGGCTGGATGAATTAGATCCTTCAGGGGTCACACTGTATATAAATTAATGAGGTCTACACATTGTGATGAAAGATTGGCCTCTGTGTGCCTTCTGTTGACTGACAGTGCTGGCTGTCTTCAGAAGCCATTGAGAAACAAGCACATCCATGTTTTTAGGGACACATCACAGGACATCCTGGAGCTTCAGGGTCCCTGCCAGGACATCAGAGCAAGCAGAGAGGGATGTGAGACTCCTTCAGTGACAATGCTGCTGCCCATGTGCCCACTGGCAATCAGATCTGGTTATTGCATTGCAGTGCAGGCTCCCAAACCACTGGGGCGTCTGGAAAGCTTGGCTGGTGAATTCCTGTAAGCCTGTCTGTGTTGTCAGATTTTTGATCTAAAGTTGGAACCACAGTGTAATTTCCCTCAAATAACTAAATATTATATATTAATATATACTCTGAATTGCAAAACCAAGATGATGAGCAGAAGACACAAGGACTGGTCCCAGGCAGTGACAGCAGCTGAGTGGGACAATCACAGAGAACTGCTGAATGGCAGTGGTGCAAACACAAAAGGGTGTTTGAGGATTTCTAAACTGCAAAGGCAGTGAAACACAAGATGAAGGGAGGTCTGACTTGGAAAATTATGCTGCTGTCATTATGCTACAGGGTAAATCCATGGGATGCTCCTCCCACCTATCTCCCAGCCCTCTGGAATACATTAACCTCTATACATTTTAAAAAATATGTAGAAAAATTAGCAAAAGTCAATAGTTATACAAAGAACAGGATAGACCAAGCCCAGCTTTCCCAAATTTTCCTAATAAAGTCTTGATTAGATGTTCACTGCATTCAAAGAACAAGTGTCTACTGGAAACTAATGATGTTTTATGTCATATCTGCCTCTAGATGTTGTTTCACTGTTGATAAACCAATGCATTTAAGGTGACATTAGCAGAAGACTGATTTTTAATTTCTGTTTCGAAGAAAAATAGGCAATTTTAATTCCATTAATTTTTGCAGTGCCTTTTTAGCTCAGCTCTGACAGAAAGGAAATCAGACATTTGGATAAATGAGCTAGGTTGATTGAATATTGATAAGCCAATTTTTAATTTATCAAGGTTATCTAGAGGAGCTAACCCAATGCTGCATACTAACAAGAAATATCAACACACTAAGTGGTGTGTACAGTGAAATATTTCTTTGGGGAAAGAGCTCTGGAAGGACTGGGATTATTAAAACTAGACCCATACAATGGGGATAGGAAGGGACTTCCTAGGGGGAAATTAAAAGCAGGTGACAAGTGTGACAAAGACTGAGATGAATAGATGGCAAATTCTGTATTTTGCACTGACTGCAACACAAAAACCATAACAAACAAGTTTGGATGAGAGAGACATCCTCTGAGATGAGTACTTCTAGTTTGTGAAAAATAGAGGTAAAATGGCACAAATAATGCTAATGTTTCACTCCTCCAAAATTTCACAGCAAGCCAGGTAATTGTCACAGACCTTGCAATACACACACCACATTGTCAGGCACCTGCAAGGCTTGGCAGCCTCCTACAAAAGACAATGCCCAAACAGCTGAGAAGAAGCAAGTGAGCATTATTTTTCAGTCTGGGGATTCAAAAACAAGCAAAGTGTGCTGCAGCAAGAATGATGCCAGAGAAATATGTAAGATTTTGGAAAAAGTGCACTGATTCCTCTCTTGACTCCTAGCAGAAATTTAATAAAATTACATTTTATAGCAGCACTGGACCTATAGCAGATATTCACACTTGTTCATTGGAGATAAATAATTAGAAACCTTCGTTTCATAGATTTATCAATAATTTGAAAGCTATGTGAGAAGTGAGCATCAGTGTGGGCAGAAAATACTAGAAATAAAGATTTTTGCAGGGTTTCTTCCTGTTAAAACTCTAAAAGTACTGAAGCCTTAGTTAAGAGCTTTGTGTTTCAGCCTCTGCTGGCTCCCTGTGTCAGCAGCAAGCAGGGGAACTGTGGCACCTGCCCCTGGCCCCAGCCAGGACATCCCTGCTGTGCTCAGGTGTCTCTACCCTGGCTGCTGGGAGCACCCAGAGGGAATTCTCCACCACAGCTGCATTAAGATCTGATTTCACAGATGGCTTCCCTTTCTGCTGTCCTGCATACAAGAAGAGTGTCTGATGGAAATTTCCTTTGTTAATACTCATTTTTACATCTTTCACCTGTACCCATGCAGCATGTGGCAGTAGGATAGAGATGGCATCCTCCAGACATGGACGATACAATCCACTCTTTCAAAAATTCCTCTCATGCATTTCACTAACATTCTCTCAGTTCTCAGCAGATTAATGCTGTAGTTGCTTTACACTTCAGAGGTAGGTGCAAAAAATATTTTTTAAATTTTCCCCCACATGGGAACAGACCCAGGAGGATCTCTGGACCTCCCAATTCCAGTAGTGTGCTGTTCATGTTTTCACTATTCCATGTGCTCCTGCTAGAACTATCCCCAGTCTGATGCACGTGCTTCATTCACAGTTTGATTCTTCACTGAGCTAAAATAATGTCTCCATCCTTGGTTAACTTTATTTATCTCTTATTAGGGATATCCCATTCACCTTCCAGGGGAAAATTCTCATACATTTGTCCTTGGCAAGTTTGGAACTGAATTCTTCCATCCACAGCTTCACAACTGGTTACAATTCAGTACTTTGTCCTTCATTTAGGAGGACTTGCCACCACCATCATTTATAATATCTGCTCTTTTACTTCCTCCTCCCTCATATTTAGGGGACTTATCCATAGGACACAGTCTAGTATCAGAACAGACAATTCAAAAGCTCCTTTTTGATCCTATCTTAGCACCCAGCCACTATTTCCAAAACAAGTGACACCAGGGTTATAAATCCACCACTATTTTTTGAAGATTACCTTTGGATTTTTATACAGAAAGATTGCATTTCTTATTTGTCCTGAAAACACTAATATTTCTGAGGGTTACAAAGAAATAATCTAGTGTGTTTCCTACTACAAAAACCCTGAGTCCACCCCAAAACTCCAAACCAAATATTTGTAATCAAGTTCTCACATTTCAACAGTTAATTATCAAACAGGTTATTAATGTAGAGGGTCTAAAGCTACAAATTTGAGACATTATAATTTGTTGCACTCAAGGCAGTATGAATATATCCATCAAAGTCATGATAAAGGAAAAAGGCACTACTGTAATTTAATAAAGGAAAAAAGGCCAAAAAATTGTTTAATTTTTTTTCTAGATTCTGTAAATTCTGTATGGCTTTTTTTTTTTTTTTTTTTTTTTTTTTTTTTTTTTTTTTTTTTTTGCTTGCACAGGATATATGTTTTTAACTTTTCAGCTGTGAGACTTCACTGATACAAGTTTGCATTGTCTCATCCCTTTCAGAGAGAATGCAATGAGCATAATGAAGCTGGAACTGACAGAGGCAAATTCTGCATCTGATCTCCCCTGAATAACCCATAGTTCTGCTGTGGTTCAATTCCTCTTATCTCTTGGACCATATTAATTGGAAATAGAAATCTGAAATATTAAATTGATAATGCATAGCTTTTAATTTCCTTCATCCTGCATCACTGTGCACAGCTCTGAGGATCTGGGAATCTCTGTGAGAATTAATGGTGCATCTCCATATCTGCATGATAAAGATGGACAGCTGTGACAACATTTACATCTGATACTATTAGAGCCCCTCCAATGATAATCATTAACAAGCCCATTAATGAGAGCAGATTTCCCTGAGGTCCTATGGCCATTCCACAACGTAATCTAAATCTATACTCTCCAGAAACCCCATTAGAAAGCAAAGAAGTAAATCCCTGAACTATACAAAGGTTATCAGCCACATTATCTCACTGAGCAAAAAAGATGAGGGAGGCTTCCTTCAGCACTGGCAGTACAGAAGATTAAAATGTACAATAGTACTTTTTCTTAACAAATAACCATATTACAAATACATTGGCTGAAAGCTGCATTCCAGTGGCTTCAAGCAACCCATACTCAAGCCCTTAACTTTCAGAAGATTGTATTCAAATGGAATAACACAGTTCAGAAACTCATCATACTGATAAATATAATCATCTAGTAATAATGTTAAAACCCCAGTCCTGTTGGCTTGAAGTCTGTATCCCAACTTACACAGATTTGACTGAAATAAGAGCTACTGCAATATGTGATTCCCTATTCACCAGCAGATAAAATTACAGTTCAAAAAACAGAAGAATTACTTTCATTTCAAAATTATTCTACTATAAAAACATACTCATCAATCTATTTTCTGTGAAACTGGTTTCACCTCAGGCCTAACAGTGATAAAAATTCACCATACAACAGACATCTGAGGTGGCAGCTTCAGAGCAGTGAATATTGTAGATAAATATAAACAGTTCTTCCTAATTCTTACAACAAGAATGAAATGACAGGGCATCACTGCTCCAATCTCACCCTGATCTAATCTGGGAGTAAGCACAATTTCAGACTCCTGGACCATGTACTTGGTATCCTTCATCCGTGTTAAATCAAAAGTTTGCCAGAATCAACAAAATATGAAGTGGTAATGTAAATGTGCTTTTGAGGAGGAATATTTTATTTCTTAAACTGCCAAAGCCCACACTTAACTATTCATTATTACCATTTAAAGGTTCTTCATGAAGGCAAAATCTCCCAGAATGTAAGCATTATGTAAAGCAAAATAAATTATGCCCAAAAGAAAAAGAAGTATGGACCTGTATTTTGAAGCCATGGGTAGACACTGCTGAGAAACATCCCTATAACCTTCAAGTTCATTACTACACTGGCCTCATTTTACCACAGATCTGCCCTGGCCGTGGTGGATGTTGGTTTTGCAGATAATTAAAGCATGCATTTGTCTTAAGGCACTACAGAAGCTGAAAGACTGTCTCTAAATTACTTGATTATGCTGCAATGCAAATATAAAAGAGCTATACTCACTCACCTCAAGAGTTATCACTGATCACTCAATGTTTTCAGGATTATGTCTTTTTTTAGTCCCAGCAATAAAAATCTATTGATATTTAGAAGTTGTTCACTTTATGTACCATGAAAAGATCTGACAGGAGACTGTTAGCACAAGTATTGAACACTAATATCTCTTCATTGCATCATACCCATGCCAAGCTCTGTGCTTTTTTAGCATATTGAGATGAGAAATAGAATAATGTAAGATTCTTTGACTTTTTCCTATGTAGCCTCTGTTAGAAAAGTGAACTAGGTGAACCTTCAGTTCAACCCCATATAGGAATTTTTGTCTCTATAAATAATATCTAATTTAGAAGATCTTTAAACCACTTTTGTTTCCTCTTAAGTCTCTCTCAGATGACCTGGAGATTACACACAATACCTGTGTCTCTGCTTAGTTTCCTTAGCCACAGTAAAATTTCAAGACTTCTTAGAAGTAAAATATACTTTAAAAACACACTCATTAAATACTGCTGTAAGCTGAAGAAAAAAACCAACACTTTGTAAACAGTCATGTTTATTACTTTTTTAGAATTTAACATTTAGGAACAGAACTTGAAATTTCACATAATATGTTATAATTTACTCAGTGATCATCAAGGTCACTCTCGAGCAACTGCTCAAGAAATATTATATACAGAAATGTAATGCAAGTTCTGTGTTATAAAATACAATGAAGCTCTTTAAAATCCAAATCCCTTCCCTCCCTCCAAGGGGAACAAATTATTTTTTCCTGGAAACCAGCATGCTGTTAGATTCAGACTCTGCTTGCCAAATCTGAGTCTGAGTGAATGTTTCACAGTGAAGACATAATACCTTGGAAAGAGAAAACACACATAACAAACCTGACAAGAACAGCAGTGCACACAGGCCTTAGCCATGGGAACAAGCACTGTGCCAGAATTAATCACATCCAGAAAAGTACAACTCCTTCATGTTCATCTTTAGTGCTTGCCAATGGTGCTGACAACTTCTAACATGAGACAGGATATTAAGAGCTTTTCTGAAAACCTGCAAAAAGATTAAAGGATGGTGGTAAGTCTCAGACTCAGCTCAAGCAATAAATGGCAAGGAATTTTCTGAAACACACTGCAAACCCTGTATCAGCACACAAAGGTACTTGCTCCATATTTGTGATAATTCACAGAAAAGCCTGAAATTCCAAGTTTTCAGTGAAATGTGTATTTTCTGGTATATCCAACCACCTGCAGAGCTCTAACAGTGCCAGCTCATCCTTTATTGCACTGGCTGAGCAAAACCTCTGCACCAACACTTCTGCAAACCCAGCTGAATTCAGACTCTTAACAAAACCATTTAAAAAAACCCAGCAAAAACAACCCAGAAAGAATCCCCAGCTTACTAATTTTTTACTTCCATAGCATATAATTTTTTCTGATATACTGAGTGGTATTTCCTTCTCTTGGCAAATCAATTTTTTTTTTTTCAGTGGCTCAGGCCTCTGCAAACTGCCTGAAGCAAATTTTTCCTATGTATAAACATCAGTTTGGGATCTTCAAATCTAAAAAGATTTATAGAATCATCATTGCAAGATGATTTCTCCAGTATTTTGCATGCACAAAGGATCACTGCCTTCCAGTTCTACCTCAAGAAAGGCATTAATTTTTGTGTTTCCAGGATCCATTACATTCTGCTCAGCAGTCTACTAATGCCTGACTTGTACTACTGAACCATCTCCTTGAGACTTGGCATCTTCTTAACATGACAATCCTTGGCAGGGATGTGGCTTTCTTGGTAATAAAATAACACAGAGGTTTTTAACTACCTCTGGACAGTTAACCTACACTGAATTTTCTGACTCCATCACATCAATGTTTCTGGAAATCACCCATCACCAACCTCTCCAAACAGTCTGACTCTTCAAGACAGGAAAGAAGCCCATTTTAGTGACCTAGCAATCATAATGAGAATTATACAAAGGGCTGAAATTAAAAAGAAGAAAGAAAACAACATACAATTAGATAAAGGTTTGGAAGAGGGAAAATAGGAGAGGACAGAGAAAGTTCAAGCAGAAAGGCAAAACCAGGTAGAAAGCAGCAAAATGGGAAGGAAGCTCAGGGGCAAATGTAGGAAAAAATGTTCCTCCTGCTTCTCCATAAGCAGAACAGTGGCATGCCAAGTGTCTAAAACAGCTATATACACAAGGAAGTACTGCACAAAATCCTGTTCTCTAGTCTCCAGGGTCACTTCAGCATCAGGATCAGGCTCTTCCAGACTGTAACCTGAGAGGAAACCAGACAATTGTTCCCTTAAGTGTATAGATTTTACCAGAAAAGAATAAAACACCCAAACCCAAAATACTTAAAAGCAATTCTCTAGATTGGTCTTTCTGGATCTTCACACACCCTTTGTGCAAATCACTTGGAGTCTATTTTGGCTAGAGGAGTTAGCTGGTTTTGGCAGCTCCCAGTCTCAAAAAAGCTTTCAGTAACTTTTGTTAACTACCTTGTATGTGGTTATAAATGAACCTTTTCTCCTCTTCTAAAGTCCCAGCAGTATGGGAGGCACACAGAGCTTCAGACAGGATTATATTTATCAAGGCTGCTGCTACAAATCCTACTTTTACAGTCTCAAATGTCATCTTAAAATCTAAACACCTGCAAGTCTCTGATATGGTTACATCAATTGCAATTCATTCAGGCAACGATAAACTGTCAAATCTGTTGGGTCTGTGCTGTTTTCCCCTTATCTTTTGCTTTCTTAGAATCTGTGACAGCTTTATGGGGATGCATTATTCCTTGGGAAATGTAAGATCTGCACAGCCTTTTCAGTGAAAGACAGTATTCACAAGTTCTATAAGCAATAAATAAAAAAAAAAGGAGCTATAAATGGACTGGGCAATTTTCTTGCTGGTTTCAATGTAAATAACAGGTAACAGGAGAGGTGCAGAGCTTGCTGCAGATCCCCAGCACTTGCTGCTTTGTACTGGGGAAATGAAAGTTGCATCATCTGGAGTGCCTGATGAAATCAGGAGGCAAGAGGGATTTTCTCTCCAGTGCTGGGCTGTTTGTGATTACCTTCCAACCCAGTGGTGCTCTGAAGCTGCAGCTCCTGATAACCTCCTGGCCACCACAGGGAACACGTGGACTTTTAAATCTCAGAGTTGCTGCTATGTTTGAGCAACTATTCCAGTTAAAATAATTGTCTCCACAATTCTTTTCACAGTAATTTCCCGGGGAATTTCAGATACTAATGAGTGTGCACCTTTCCAAATCTGACAGAGAGAGATGCTGGACAGCAGAAACTTCTTTCAGGTTGTGTGGTATGAAAGCTTGTAACAATCATCAATTCCAAACCAAGAACTAAGCTGAGGTTTACTTTTGTCCAAAATTCAACCTTCATGCATCTCTAGAACTAAAATGAAGTACAAAGCCTGAGACTGTCTTGCAATTCTGAAATTTATAGTGCAAGAGGGATTGAGAGAAGGATTAGAGTACTAATCTGGGTCTCAGAAACACACTCCAAATACAAAGTAAAGTATTTCTCTGCAGGCAGATAGCCAATTTTTCCATTCTCTTCCCATTTTTATTTATGCAATTGATGCAAGAACTGACTCTCAAACAGGACATAAATGTAGTCCTACAGAAAAATGTATTTTCTAAAACAATTTATACCCTTTTTTTGATGGAATGGAGAACTACTTTTTTTTTTAAAACGAGTTTAAGGTTTTTTAATTAAAAAATTCTAGAATTGGAGAATTACTTGAGATTTAGAATTATTAGAAAATTAATCTTCACCCTAGCAACCAATTGCATCCCAAAAATAACTTCCTAGATAGGTAGCTTCTTCTAATATTTCAAAAGAACAAATACAATGTGGCATAATTGCAAGGGATAGTTTAATAGTATACAGAATATAATTACATGGTATTTCATATCTGAGTCATCCCAGGAATAGAAATGGAAGGAAGCAATAAAAATTACTCAATCACAAGCTTAAAATATCCTAGCCAATAAATTTAAACAGCCAACAACACATTTAACATATATGTGGCACAGGCAGCTCCTGGTAAATGATGAAGCACCTGGCAAATATTGTTAATTCCCTTGCACCTAAGTTAATTGCAGATTCCAGCAAGCAATCAGATATGATTAAATTACATTTTTGGAAACTACCTCATGGTTCAGGCTGAAGGAAGACAGCTTAAAATAGACCTTTGAAAGGTAGCACTAATTAGGTAAAGTCTTAATTCTACTCCTCTCAGCTTCAAAATTGCAGGGACCAATTCTTCCAGAACACTGTGTGAAAAGCAGCTGTAATCACCAGGACTGTACAGTATATTGAACCCAGGATCTTAACCTCCCATGGACAATTTTTTTTGATCCAGAAAAAAGTATTCCATAAACAAGAAATCAAGGGGTTTGTTTTTGTTTTGGTTTTGTGTCTTTGTTTGGTGGTTTTGGGGTTTTTTGTTGGGCTGGGTTGTTGTTTTGGCTTTTTTTTTAAACTGGGTTTTCTCAGTGCCTTAGAGCACCAATCCCAGTTCATTCAAAAGGCAATAACAGAGTTAGGGAATGCTGGAATATTCTGAAAAAAAGGGGGCTAAGAAAACAGCTAAGCAAGCAGAATTACTTGAGAAGAGATAAGAAGGGAGAGAAAGAAGATGGAAGGTCAGGAATCATTTGGGAAGCTGTTTTCAAAAACTCAAAATGCATTATGCTCTATCTCACCCACATCATAAATTACCTCATCTCTCTCTCTGACATCTCCTCTAACCCAGGCCACAATTTTCCATTGTGCCAAAAAATGCCTCCCTTGGTCACCTCACACCTCCCCTGCATCTCCCTCTTCCCTTTCTGATCACATTCGAGACTCCTGTAAGCTACTAAGCTCCAAAAAGGTCAGTTTTCATCACAGGAATTGCCAGGAAAACAAAAAGTATATTTTAACCTTCCAAAAATGGACAAATATATGTTATGATTAGCAGTACTGTGTACATGGTGAACGTGGAAGAGTCATAGAAAAAGCCAGGTGTGTCTGTATTTTTAATAATTTACTGGTAATACCTTTCCCATTTTTCTCCTTAAATGGAATAAAAGAGTTTTACCACACCAATACTTTGAGTAAGAGCTCATAGTTTGAAATAAAGAGCTGGGAAAAAGAAATTAAAAGAAAACTGAAAATCCCTGGTTTTATGAGTTGTTCTAAGAACTCAGGCATTGGAAAGCAGCAGCAACCAACTCATTTACTTCATGTTATATTTTCCCTCTTGTAGCAGATCATTTGTTCATCAAATTTGTATTACTGAGCCCCAGAGTGGAATATTTCAGATGAAGACAGAAAGGGCAAAGTGTGGGTGGATAGACACCAGTGCTTGTACATGCCAGACTGCCTGATCAGTAAAAAGGAATTACTCATAAATGGGACTTCTGAGACAAATATGAGGCACAACTGTGCTTCCAAGTCCTCTGAAAAGAGACAGCCTCCACTTCATTCCAGGTAGAACCAACCTAAGTAGCACATTAATTTCTTTTTCTGATTTCCATGACTCATCTAGCACTAGCAGAGGGCCTGATCTTGCAAGATATATCTTTAGCAGCTGTGAACTTCATCCTGGCAGGTCACAAGAAAAAGCACTGATACTCCCACATTAAACAAGATCAGTCACTTAATGTAATTGATATACTGGAGGGGGATCTAGAGGAACTCCCACATGAGAATTTATCCATCAGACTGAGGGAAGAATGATGGTGTCCTTGACTTTGGGTGAATCCATTTCCTTTGGACATTCCTGAATCTTTCCAGTATGGAGAGCTTGTAAGTCCTATGGATAAAAGTGTATGTGTGAAGACCTTACTATTTGGGGTTTTTAATGGACTGATATCATCAAATGCCAGCATTTAGAAGCCAACTGCCAGGACAGAAAGATCTAGAATCCAACAGGAAAATATTTCACCCTATACCTGCCTTAACTGCTGGAGGTTTCAATTCTGATTAGAACCAAATTTTGATATTAATGAGGAGCTGCCCTACTTGAGCATAAACATATGTATTACTAAAAATATATATTGATAGTGTCAATATATATTGATATATACTACTTGCCCTTCTTTAAAGGATGTATAAATACAGACACACAAGAAATGGTTACACACATGCAAAATACAAATAAATAAAAGTAAATATGGGGTCTCCTACAGTGACATCATCTCTCTTTCATTCTCTGAACATTTCTCACTTAACTTGTTGGCTAAATACTGAAGGAAGCATTTTGAGCTTTGAAAGATGTTCTGACCAGAAGAGCAACAGCAGTAGATGTGCAGTGGCATGAACACCACCAAAGAGAAATTAATCAGAGTCTGAGGAATAAAATTGGTGAAGACATTTATTCAAATAGCCTCTTCTCTTTTTTCAAGTACCTTCTTTCTACCTTCATAAGAAATACAGCATACAATTACCTGCACATGCAAAAGGGTGGAGGGATAAAACATTCACATTTCTTTCTTGTTTCAAAGCCAAAATTCCCACCTTCACTTTAAAGAGCACTATATATTGAAGTATTACACGACTGTGGGATCTTCCAGAAACAGCACTTGCTGTCAGTTTACACACAAAAATCACTATGGTAACTCAAAGAGAAACAGAGAACATTGCAGCTGCCCCATGAACAGTCATGGGTGATGTGTGTGC
Organism: Oenanthe melanoleuca; assembly: GCF_029582105.1. Taxonomy (NCBI): domain Eukaryota; kingdom Metazoa; phylum Chordata; class Aves; order Passeriformes; family Muscicapidae; genus Oenanthe; species Oenanthe melanoleuca. The sequence continues at coordinate 10,749,634 of NC_079340.1, forward strand.
CCTGTGTCTCAATGACCAACTCAGCCACAGGAACATTACCAGAGAGAGGCAGAAATCACAGAAAGCAATGGTAATCTCCAAGAAAGTCTCCTGCTCTTTGAAATGAAAGTGATGGCACAAGCACAAGATGCCTCTTGCTCTACCACAGTGGGTTTTGAGCCATTCATTGACAGCCAAAATTAAAATTATGCGTCCAAGTCAGTGAATTCCTTTTAATGAACAAACCAGATCAAACCAGCATAGTTACAACATTGCCTCCAGTAAAGGCATTTCATGAGACACACAACTGCAATAGCAGCTTTGCAGATTCCAGTGATACACCAGAAACAGATCTTTAAAAACACACATACACATAAATTATTCATCTTGTCATTCTATACCAGGGGCTTAATGTTTGCTTTGCTGCAACTTCCTACATTTTCCATAATAATCTGATGTGACTTTGAGTAAAACTTCTCCAAGAACTGTGCTTTTGAATGGGAAGTGCTCACTCTTCTTAAGCAAGAGTTTCTTCAAGGGACCAAAGAGACTGGAAAGTTTTACAGCTGAACCATCAGTACAAATCCAGATGACATTGACTAATGGAATTTGGTTACCAGGACATTAAGGAACCTGTGAGTTGGGTCAATCACACACATACACCTGCAGACTGAAATTATTTGCCTGACACCAATGTCTGCATTGCCCCAAAGGCCAATAATTGGATAAGAGTGAGGAACAGCTATTCTCATATTTGAGTCTTTCCTTCAGCTTTATTTACAAAGAACACAGGCACAACAAAGAGGAAAAACTTGAAAGGTTGGCTCCTATTTTAAATCAGGTTGTGCAACAAAGCCTGTAGAATTGCTATTCCAGTGACTTTCCTGAACACTGAATCCTTGCTTTGAAAGTTAAGATCAGTATCTGCAGCTTGGAGCTTTTTTTGCAATTTGTATTCAATAGAGCTACCAGAAACCACTCCCTTGAACAATACCTGGTTTTAAAAAGAGGATAATTCATCTGACACTGGGCACTTCAGCAATTTTTCAATTCTTCACAGGGTTAATCCACCTTATTTATATGACACTACATATGAGTGATAGATTAGGATATACAAATTAAAATAAATATAAATTAGCAAAAAATCTATTTAATGTCTAAAAAGAAAATGTAACAGAAAGTTGGACTTTATTCATATATGCATTGTCTAGTCAAATACAACCTCCTCTCAGCAATTATTTTATTTACATCGGCTTAATACCATTTATTATGGACAAAATATCAAATAAAACAGAATTGAAAGTAATCATTGATTAAAAACACAGCAAAGAGAATCTCCTGTGTGGTTTCATTTCAAAGCACTTTATCCCTATAATACAGGGGAATATTATCAGTGCAGTTCTTTGCTTAGGTAAATACCATAATTTTTCTTGAAGGTCATTTAGGAACACCCCTGCATACAGTACATAGGGTTATAGAAAGGTTTTTAAGTTAACAAGAGCATAGGAAAGGACTGACTGCTGCCCCATGGCAGTTTTAACCCATGGAACTGAACTACAGAGCATATTTCAGTTCCTTGATAATGTGTGACACAGAAAAATGGCTTGGTTTAGCAAAACCTCTTAAAAAAATTACTTAATCTCTAGTCCACCAATCTAAAAAATTAGACTTCTGGAGAGAGTTCTAAATTTCTTTTTAGTTCACTTAAAAGAAGCCCCACTCCAAGGCACCCCTTAGAAAACTGCCACCAGCAACTTCTTTGTCAGACCATGAAAAGAGAAGAATAGAAATATCAAAGAGTATCAGCCAATAATTTATTTATGTAGCATCATACCAAAAAGGAATGGATCCCCTAATATACACAGGTGCTGCTTTCTGAATTCCTCCTTATTTGTACTCCCAAAGAACAGATAAAAAGAGCTGTTTGAATCTATGCCATGGAATAGGGAACTAGGTTTAGATCTGTGTTTTCTTTCTAAAATATGTACATTTTTGTCCCAGACTCCTACCTGCTATCCAATTAATCAACAACCAGAAACTGATGCTGAGGAGCTCTTGAGTTAAAACATTTGCTAGCTAGGTAGTACACTGACATGACAACCCACACCAAAATCATGTGCATTTCCAAGCTCAAAAACTGAATTAATTTCAGAGCAATGAAAACTTCTATGGTATAGGACATTACAAAAAGCAGAAAATCCTGAAAGCTTGGTTTAAACCCCAAAATATTTATCTTGCCTAGAATCAAAGCTAAACAAAAGATTTCTTGCCATATCCCACATCCAGAATTTGTTCCCTCCACACAACAGCTTCAAACTCAGGACAAAAAGTTGGCACAGATGAAGCCTATGAAGCACACACTGCCAGGCTTGATGTGGAGATGAATCCAGCAGCCCCAGCAAGGGCTGGCACCCTGGCACCTGATGGTGCCTGGGATTTTAACCTGTCCATCTGGCAGGCTTCCCAGGTGGAAGAGTCTGCTGTCTCCACCACCTCAGCTGCTATCCATTCATATTTTAACTCTCATAAAAAATACATTGCCTCTACCCTGCAGTCCTGACTTTGCAGGGCTGCCAGAGGAAATGTTTACAAGCTACCTAATTTCTGATTTAGGACTGACCTGTGGGAGTCATTTTGTAAATATTTTCTGGGAGTACTTGGTTATTCACAGAACAATAATGATAAACTATGTCTTCCTGTAAATTTTGTGTGATGGCATCACTTCCTGGTGCCTTGCCATCCTTTCCTTCTGGAGAACAGGTATGAAGACTAAGGTTCTTCTTCAACTCCTGTTCCAGACCCATCCACAACACTTTGGAAAAAGAAAACCAATTTAATCTCTGACCTAGGACACAGGTTCTTTAAAGCATTTTTCCTTCTCCATATCATCATCATCATCACTTTCATTCTCTCCAGCACATCTCCTGCATTATCAATGGTTCCCAAGGCTGGCTCCTGGATTCATCAAACCTTTACTTGCTTTCCTCAGCCACCTTGTACAGTCACTTCTTGACAAAGTGTATATATAACATATATAACTGTCATTTTCATGCAATCCATACTTCCTGAATTATAAGAAAGGAAAAATTTAAGGCACACAGAAAGGAAATATTTGAGGTATATTAATGGCAGCTGCACTGTGTATTAAGCCACTTATAATGGGGCTCTTCAGAGCTAAATGCATAACATAAGAAAAAATTCAGCAGTGAACAGTATCAAAAAGACCTCTTATGCTGTATTATAAAGATGACACACATCCTCTAAGTTTAACACATTAATTCTAAAATGCTGGTGATTGTATAAGACTTATTGCACAGCTCAACAGTTGGAACATGCTATTAACATGGGAGAATTCCATCAAGAAAATAAATCAGAATCTTCAATAATAGATATATTTGATACTATTTTTCCATTCCTTCACTTCTACATTAGCATCTACCCAATTGCTTCACCTCACAAGGCAGACAGCAGGTTAGATATTGTACAAGTGAAAGCAATCTAATTTCAAAGTGTCTGCTATTCCCTTATGATTTGTAATTTCTCTTTTAGTTTTATTCTGGGCAGATAATTAAAACAGCTTCATGCAAAAAATCAGCAGTCACCATGCACAACCAAAGATAAATCACCTTTTTTATATCCTAGCACGTTATAAAGCCACAACAGCTATGGAAATACACCAAATCCATGGCACAGAAACAACTGGCTGGCTGAAGTCTACCCAGTTCTTCAGGTGATTTTTTTATCCAGGAATACACTTTACACTGTTAAGGCATCCTAGTCCTTTCTTTAGACGTTCAATTTTTGTTCTTGAGCAGTCTCACATGGAATGAGTTCATAAAATATCACTGGTCTTGACTTTTCATTAACTTTGGTTCACAACCCCTACTTTCTAAGACTGATAAATTCAGCTTGCACTGCAGTGGTTGTTTCAGTCCTACCTGTGTAATAGCTCTATTCTTTTGTCCACAACTAGTTTGACTTTTTTGTTCTACTTCTGGAAGAGCATCTTTTTCTAAAAATAACTTGCAAAAAATCACCCAACAAGAAATCATTTTAATTTGACAATTTCGCCTTTGCAAGCCAAACAATCAAAAGAACTAGCTGTTATAACTGGTTGTATCTAAATTGTTTAAAAAATAAAGAAGTGGGAAAATTCTAATAAAACCTTATCAAGTGGAAAAGGAATGTGCCAAAGTAACACTTATATGAGTTGACTCACTAATACAGAAAAAGATTTTTGTCATTCCCCTCTCCACAAGACTTAAGACACATTCCTGTCCTTCCCATCTTTGTTCTCTCCTTAAATGATTTCCTCCTCCCTCCTTCTCTGTGGCCACTATGGGCTGCTAGAGGGGAGTTGTTTTATTTCTTCACTGAGATCAGCAGGCTACAGAGGAAAATCAAGAGGAAAGGGGACCCCTCTCTTCAAAATGGCCAGGAATAATTTCTCTTGGCAGCAAGTCAAGGAAATGAAGCAGGTAGATTTGGGATGTATTTCCAGCAAGATCCCAGCTGTTAACATCAACCTAGGGAAGCTGAGGGAGCTGTGATCACAAATGATGGGAGTGGAGAAGAAAGGGACAAGAATTCCATGGGCAATACAGAAAATGGTTTCCCAGGAAGGAGAAGAAACATTCCTAACATACTGACCTCTCCTCCTTCTGCCCACAGAAGATATTTATCCAGTTAAATGCCAGCAGCCAGGACTCACTTGCTTCCTGATGCAGTGAAGCACTGATGTCAATAGCTGGACTCCAAGTGTGAGAGAAATGTGTGCTCCTGAATAAGCCTGACGTTTAACAGCTGACCTGCTGCAAGGTCCCAAAGTGCTGTGCCCATTAATCTGCAGACAGCATGCTCAAAACCTGCCAGCAGAATGCTCACAAATTTTCATCTAGTAATTTCAAAAGCAAAACATTCATTCTTTGAAGCCACCTGACAACATCTAAAGCTTTGACCTCCAGAAAGCATGCAGCAAAAATTACACCAAAAACATGGTATAACTAGAAAGATGTAGCTGGAAAACTGATGTCTTGACTGCAGGGACAGAATGTCCTCTTGTCCCTCATGACCAGCCTGTGCTGTCCCTCTGCCCTCAGATGGCAAAGTGACACTACATGTCTGCTTGTTCAAAACTGCAGTCCCTGGGGCACCCATTGCTTCCTACTGTAGCACAGAAAATCATCAAAAATATGCTAAGTAGGAAAGGCAAGCAGGTTAAAAAGGTTACAGTGTTTTTAACAAAACAGCTTCATACTGTAGCATAAATACACAAACTAGAGTGTAAATAACACAATGAATAATGGAAGATTTACTGCAGGGCAGCAGCAAGGAAAGGGCTATTAGACACTTAGGCATGACTAACAAACTCATGGTTTATTCATGCTCTTTATCCCAGTGTCAAATGGGCAGGTATCTGCATCCCCAAATTTTTAACAACTGTTACTCAAATGCCTCCTCCCAGGCAGAATTAGGAATACAGCCAAACACTGTATGAGCAGGAGGAGAAGGAGCTTCATTTCTCCTGCCAGAGGGGTTCCCCAGAAGCACCAGGGTGCTGCCCTGCACACCAGGTGCCCCTCCAGGCACCTCCAGCCAACACCAGAGCCCCTGCTCAGAAATAATGATCACTGCACCATGAGCCTCTCCAGCAGGCTCCAGCCCTTCTTCATGGAACCCATCCCCAAAAAGGGCAGCTGGGGCTGCCTCAGGCTCACAGCCCTGCATCCCATGCCTGCTTCCTTCACATCAAGGTTTTTGAGCAATACTGGCAGGTAATGCCAACAGTCTGATGGACATCTACCACTCTAGCCCTTTGTTGTGTACACTGAGTGCTGGAAAAAGGGGGAAATGCAAAGTTCCAAAGGCTTTTTCTATGCAAATCTCATTTTTTTATAACTTTTAATGAGTTTTAAATAAACCTGTTATCAACAGGCATATTATACATGAATTAATGCAGAGCATTAGAATTAAATGCAAAATGTGTTTGAAAAGATAAAACAGGGCAGCACTATTATTGGCTGTCACTTGTTTCACTGAAATACTGAACTCTTCTACAGTACCATCAAAGCTCATCTTCTCATTACCTTTTATTTGCTTTATTTCCCTATAATACATCTACATAAAGAATAAAATGTCATAACTTCACACACTGTGAATGGTATCTGGATAACAAGGCAGGGAGAGTACCTTTGTACTTCATAAAGGAGAGCTCAAAAAAATTTCTGTGAAGAGGGAAGTTTATTGTTGCATAAATTCATCAAATACTGAAGACAGTATCACATCTCATAGGAAGTGGGCAGTTCTGGAACATTTGCTGGGCTTTGAGCCAGATTTTATCTTGCTCACTTTGATGAAATCCACAGCAAATCTATTTAACTAATTTTGTGTTACCTTACTGACAATCAAAATTTTGTTCAGAAGTGCAAGTCCCCGTCAAAATATATTGATTTCTTTCCCCTGAGATGTGACCAACCAAAGATGACTCTAGATACAGATGTCAAGTCCAGTACAATGCTTAAGTATCTCACCAAACCAGCATCCAATTAAAATTCCTTCTCAAATGACAGTCCTCTCTTTCCCTTCTTAAAAATTTACTGACTTACCAGAATCAGGTGCAATACACTAAGTACACAGAATTTTAAAACTCAATTGCCAACAGTTCTATATAACACTGTAGAGCATCACTCAGATCTTCATTTGTAATTTTACAAGACAGTGAAAATAACAGTGCCACCCCTATCAATTCAAGACTAGTTTTGCAAAGTGAACTGTCCAGTCCTCAAGTACTAATCAGACCTTGGTTTGGCTCTGCACATGAAATACAATGGTACAAGTGGTCATAACCTGGTTTGTGGATCAATAATTCAGTTATTCACTGAACAGAAAAAGAAGTATATCTGCCTGAATTATTCAGCTTCCTTCCCATAGGACAAGGATGTCCATTCTGGAAAGATGGCAAGCCAAATGCTTCCTTTCAGTCTTAGCCACAAGGAAAGAAATAAACAAGTTTTATTTCACAACAGCACAAATCCTTAGAAACTCCACTGCCTCCAGCTATAGAAAAGCAACTTGATAACAGAATCTTTTTAGCTTTCTACAGAGCATCAGTGGCAGAGGTCTTCAAAGATTAAAAGGGTTGAATTTTGTTACTACTTAGCTTTCACCATCCCTGTGCACAGCATTGCCCTCTGCATCAGAAAGGATCTTGAGAAAAGCCTTCTCACTTTGAAGAGCTGTGTGTAGTAGATAAATTACACACTAATTAACATGGTGACAGATGAGACATGTGAGGTTTGTTTGGCTTTTTCCACTTGTTCCTAAAAGCCACAATTAGCCACATGACAAAACAGAGCAGTACTAGACTGTGCACTGCAATCAATGTACAGATATCAGCTCTCACCCATGTTTCTAGATTTGATATTTCAGGCAGAGCTGTTTGCATTCCTTTTTTTCCCCATAGAAAGATGAAAATAGTAAGCCATTTCAGTTTGGATTAGTAGCTATTGACTTAAAAAATTATATCCATGCCTTCTATATCTTCTAGAAGATTATTTGCATTCATATGCTTTGAGGATGAAATACTCTTTTTCTGCCTGTGAAACTACACATTCCCTGAGCTGAGCTGCACATTGGAAAAATTTCCCAGAACCTGCAACATTTCATTTTTTGCTTCTTCTTCCTTTGGATGGCCAAGCTGTCAGTGTTGACTGCCTTGTCAGACAATGAGCAATGGCTGTATTTCTGAAGAAAACAATTACTTTTAAGTTCACAGAAATCAGTGGCCCAATACAGAATACAATACAGGCTGCCAATACAGAAAAATGAAGTGAATACTCTCATAACTGTGGTGGGCTTCAAAACCTTCCCCATTCATGAAGTAGAGTGTGGGCTGACAAATACACATACACCTACTTCATGTGTCAATTTTACTTTTTAGTTAACTTGTGGCCACAGTTCTTTAGACTCATTTGGTAAAAGAAATTAAAACCAAATGCTTGTTTAAACAAAATTCTGTTATGCAAACCCTAAGTACAAGTTTGTTTCTTTTACAGCATAGAGGTAATAAATGTCAGAAGACTAAAAGTTCCACAGAACAGAACAGTGTTCAGGCCAATATATGTGTCTATGGCACCAAATTCAAGAGGAGGAGATGAGTTAAAAATAATTCTAGCCTCAATGATCCAAACTGCAGGAAAATGAGTTGGTATATGACTGGTGTATTAAGCACTTCATTAAAAATATTTTCCTGAACAAACACATTTGTAATTTTCAAGGCCACATTCTCATTTTCTTCTACTCTTGCTCCTTTAATTTCTAGCTAGCATAGACATTTTGTACCTAGCACAACACGTAGGTTCAATTCACTAATGAGAATTCAGCTTTAACACATTACCCTTTGTGCTCCATTGCTGGGATTTAAATCCCAGCTGGATGATGAGACTGCAGTTTCTCTGCTGCCCTGACATGAGAACTTCACTTTTAGCAATAAGCAAAGAGGTTGTAAATTCTTTCTGTGAGCATCTGAGATAGTAAGGCTCCAAAAGAACTGTAATTGCTCATCATCTATAGGATCAAGAACTCTGCATTCACTTCTAAAAGATGCATTTTCAAGAATGTACACAGGATTTCTCAGCACTTTTATAATTAATAGAAGTATTCTTTTCTATATAGAACTCATTGTATGTAATATTTTCTATGAGTATTGCTTTTTTGAATTTGCCTGGGTGGCAATGAGACAGAGGTGCTCTGAAAGTCTTGGTAAATCCTACAGATTTAAATTTTATAGATTTACCATTACATAATCCATAAGGAGAGCTGATATGTTACAGTTACTCTGGCTGATGGCTTTTAAGTTAATGATGTATCAAAGCTGAGTTGTGTTTTAATTTTCAGACCTCTCAAACTTAGTGTAACTATAAATTATAATTGGTAAATATTGAAATTTGGATGATTTATTAGACTGAGATTCTCAGGCTGAAAAACTGAGCTTAGAGCTCTGTGTGTAATTTATGTTACTGCTATGCCCTTTCTTCTTGAAGGAGCTAAAGAAGCCTAAAATTAATTATTGTGTGAACAAACTTCTCAAATGCCAAGTATTTGTAATCATCCTGCATAAACTGAAGTCTGTAAAGAATCTGCCTTAATTATGCCTCCAGTCACTGGTAACTAGCTTTTAATCAGAGATCTGATTGCCAATTTTTGTACCTGATCCCTAATGAGTTACCTTCATAGTAACATAGTTACATGTCATTCCTCTCCCCAGTTAATACATCAAATTCACCTTTTCATTTTGAGGATACAACAGACTTTATACCAAGTATCTTTGTGCCTCATTTTACAGAGAGAATCACAGACTGGATATGTTACATGTGATGAAAATTGTGACATTTGTGTTTCATTACAATATCCTTGCCAGAAAAGCAGATCTGGGAGCAGAAGTAGCCCAGCTATAAAAACACAGAGTAGATTCAGAGAGGGCAGCAGCAATTACTATGCATAACACAAGAGTCAGTATCTTGTCACAGCCACGGATGTAGGTGATAAATTACATCAGCAAAGGGTTGAAAAATTGCCTTTTTAAAATACAGTAGTAGCTAAAAAGGGAACTGATCCTAACTAGATTAGATCCAAACACAACACTCTTCCCCAAATTAATGATTATGGCACAACAGAACATTATGCCAACCATGTGGACCTTACAGAAATTAAAATTTTATGTCTTCTTGCTCTTTAAAATCAACAGTTACCAAATATATTTGATTTTCTCTGCCTAATATTTGCAGGGATGGCAGCCTCTTCAATATACTAGGGAGCTGAAAGGTTGCATGTGAGCTTGTTTCATCTTCCTCTTCCAAAATCTTCAGTACAGAACACCCCATTTTTCTCCTGGTCTTGTACACACTCAAGGTGCCACTGGTGCCTGCTGGGTTTGATAGGTGGTTTTCCTTCTTAGAGAACACCTGCCCTTCTGTCCTGACTTTTTTTGGGGGTTTTTTTTGCAGAACTGTGATTTGCATTTGGGCTGGTTACCAGGGTGATGCAGCAGAACACTTCTGCAGAAAATTTCCCGTATATCCTTCTCAGCAGAATCCCTGACAGCTCCAAGATGGGGAAATGCTGCTCAGCCATCACTGTAGAGTCCCTTACAGACACAGCCAGGTCCAGGCCAGTGCCCCAGAGTGCCTGGCAGAAAACACTGTGGAACTGCAGTGTGTGGCCATTCCTAGCCCAAATATTACTTCAGCAAGTACATAATTTTCTGACCAAGGAAATCTGATTTCCAGAAAGCTGCTTGGAACCTTTCAGGATTAGTAGTTCAGTACCACTATCACTCTATTAATAATAGGAAAAGAATAACATTGATTTAAAAAAAAAATTATTTTTACCACTGCAGGCTTAGTGCAAATCACTGAAATTTCTTGGTAAATATAGAGTATTAGCATTACAGGGAAACATTACTGGCAAATTATCAAAGAGAAAAAGGTCTCACAAACTCTGCTAACCCAACAAATTCTGACCAGTAGGTACCTAAACAAACAAAGGGCTCACAAATAGCATGTTCACATGTCCACACAGCTACAGAGTCTCCTTTCCTCCTCTGCCATCCACAGCTAAATCTGCCTGATGATGTGGCATTTCATCATCATTTCATTTGCTGAAGCAAATCAAAATAACAGTCAAGCTATTTCTTTATGATGTATGTCTGGTAGGGATGTTCCTTTTGACACTGAGCCACACAGTAGGATACACTTCTAAAATACAACATTTTATCCTGGCCTTTTGGGGTTCTGTTTCTGTGTTCTGCACACTAATTCAAGCTTCCACCCTTAAAGCTTTAGCAAAGCAATTAAATAATATGGCATATTAAAGGGACATTCCCCAGCTCAAAATACCTACACAGTGCAAAATGTCCTGAAAATAGCAATGGTCATAACTTCTTTTTTTCTTATTTTTCATTAGGAAAGTCAGCTATTCCTAAAGAAAACTCTCCCAAGTACTGCTGTCTGAAATGGAGGGTGTAGAGTATTGTGACCCTAATTTAGAGAACAAAGTTCACAGAGACAGTTGTGATAAATTATATGGATTATAGCAGGCATAGAAAGCAATGAATCTTTCAGTATCTTGGATCTTAGTTCCACTGTAGTCCTCTTTGCTACACACTTGTGTGATCCCAGTCCAGAAAATAATAAGGACAGTCCTAATGCTCCAATAAAAACCCTTTTTGCAGTAGCCCTTACTTCCTCTTCCTGCTGCTTAGTCAATTATACTGAAAAACTGTTTCAAATCAGAGAACAATGGCAATCTTCACAAGATGTGCAGTTTAGCCACAGCATGGTTAGACCAGCAAAACCCAAACCACTTTAGAGCCACACTAAAACATGCAAACTAGTTTTAAAGAGAACAATCTTAATTAACTGCTAAACCAAACAAAAAAAAAAAATCAATGCTTAAATGGCACAAATGAGACTCCTATGGAAGATGAAGCATATTCCAACAAAAAAAAAATAGTGCAGAAAATAAATGAGGTCACTCAAATCACTCTGACACCCTCTCCCTACCACATGGGGTGAAGGAGACCCAAAAAAGATCTGCATTGGTTCTTTAAACTCAGGATATCCTCAGAAATATCAGGGAGCTGAGATAAAGTTTGGCAAAAAAAGCATATTTGGGACTTGTAGGCCCCCCTCAGTGCAGAGCAAGATGAGTAGTTCTGGAAAACAAAACATCTGCCAAGTCTCCTGGTCCATGAGCCCACCTGTGGCTGGGGTACATCTTTCAGCTCAGCTTCATCCCAAAGAAATACCCTTTTTGGGTTTGTGACTTCTCTGTGGGGAGGGAAAATTCACCTCAAAATCCTCAATATTCATCTCAGCTACCAATGCTGACACACCCACAGTGGTATAAAGAGGAAAATCCTTTGCACTTGTGGTGGAATCAAACAACAGCGAGGTCTCCTGCTACAGAGCTTCCTTCTCCCATTACAGTTTGGTAATAAATCTGCCAGATAAATTCTACCCAAAGATGTAGTTTTCTCATTTACAGGAGACACCCACCTGATTTCCTTTCACAGTGGACAGCAAGGAAGTGCAATAAAAGAATTAAAATATAACAACCACATGAAAGAAAACCAATCACTCCTAATGAAAATTGGAGCAATGACAAGGAGGTTATGCACAAATATTATGGAAATTTTGGCTGTGAATAGATATATGTAAAGAGAGGAAAAAGACAAATCTTCCAAAGCAGATAACCTCAAATAACTTTGCATTTCCTTAATACTTCTGAGTTTGGGGGAGGGGGGGTAAACTCTCAATGCCTCCAATTTTGTCATGAATATTTCACACATTTCTAAGACTAACAACACTTACATACATCAGAGGGGTGCTATGAAACTTAATATTTGCAAATCACTGTAAGACACGGATGAAAGGTGCTACAAAACAGCAATATCTGCTTGGGAAAACTTTCAAGCACAAATCTTCAGCTGGTGTTAATTGTTTGTTCCACTCTAAAGTCACTGAAGCTATCTAATTTATAAGCACCTGCTCCTCAAATCAAATGAGCTTTGTAAGAGGACAAATACCATTCTGATTAGAAAGATACCTGCAGAATAAAAGACCAGTTTATCAATATTGATGTAGTACTGACTCTGAATTTTAAGATACACTTTACTTCTGAGAAGTGACTTTCTTAAACTGCCATCAAGGTCTTCATGTTTGCTTTTTAGCAAGTGCCTGACAACCTTAAAAATGTAATACTGTAGTTATTGACAGGTTCTGTCTTGTTTTCCTATATATCTAGTATAGACATAGTGATGGTCACCTAGGACAGTGCAAGTCAGAGAAGGAGATGGACCCTTGGTCCCTGCAGGGGGACACAGACAACAGGAGCAGGTGCCCTTGGGCATGCCCACCCAGCAGCTGAAATGACAAAACAAAGCTCCCCTATTCTCTGTGGCTTTGTTGATGAGGAATTTCTGATGCTCAGAGCACTACAAAAAAATCACCCTCCAATTCCTCAGCTCTTATGAGTCATTCTTGCAGGTGCAAGTGGTTACCAGGGTGACACATTCACAGGCTCCAGGCTCAGAATCCTGTGTGATTTCTTACCACATCTTGTGACAAGCTGCTGCAGCAGAAGCCAGGATTCCTTCTGTGAGAGCTCAAGCAATTAACCCAGGAGACATGCACTGAGAGAGCTTGTAAGGGGAGTAAAGTATCACAACCATGTTGGTTCCCTGCCTGTGTGTTTAATACCATCTGTCACTATTGGCTATTATGGCTGCTTTCTGAGGCCAGAGTGCTTTTTAAAAGTTGCAATTTTCTGAACAACAGGGAGCACTTCTTGCTAAGCTAATATGAGGATTTTTGTAATGGCCAGCTTTGTAGCATCTCACAAGTATTTATTGAAAACAGTTTTTATGTTCAGCCTCCCTCTCCCACCTGCCTCTCCACAAGCCCAACAAAAACACAAGCTTTCTTTCAAGTAGTTACTTTTCAAGCTTAAAAATCAAATATAACCCAAAGTGCATTTAAGACCAAAATACCAATCCTTGCACATTAAAAGATCAAAGAACAAATGTAAGAAAGCAGCTGAACAAAGCAGACCAGCTTGCCATATTCATTCCTAAAGTTCTTTGAAGACCCTGTGCATCTCTCTTCAGGGACTATATTTGAAATTCTGTCACAGATATTCTGTGATAGCTATCACTACACCTACAACCCTTCATTTTTCCCAATTCCCCTAGAACTGCAGATTCAAAACATACTGCTATTTAGAAAAATGTATCTGTAATGTTACTACACCTAAATGCTTCTAAAATGACAGAATTTAGCAACACTTACTCACTTCAAAAAAATTAAAATGATAAAAAAGTAAATAATCACATTTATACACACCCTTCCTTAGGGGATCCCCAAGCACTTTGGGAAAACGTGATTTAACCTCATTGTGCCTCTCTGCAGCCACATTATTTTTATTTTATCAAAGGGGAAAACGTGTAAGAAGAATAAGGGCATTCCCCAAGGTCACTCAACTAGTCAGCTGCAGCAAGGAGTTTAATTTATATCTGAATTCTAGTCAACAGTTCTTCTCCCTGAAATAACTAAACTCTCCAAGTTACACAGCACTGTGTGTTCCTACACCGCCTTGTACTTTTCACTTCTGTGCCATTTGGGAAAATACCATATATACATTTTGACTCATTACAGCACTGTTCTCAACTTCAAAGAATTTTGAGCATAATTAAGAGGTTTTCTCATAATGAAGGTGATTGCAATAAAATGCAATGCAGCTAAGAGCCACGGGACAAAAGTCAGATACCACTTGGTGGAGATCCTGCAGGTTGAGACACACACAAATTCATGATCATAAATGCAACTAATTGAAAAGAAAAGTACATTTGCATTTGTCTCAAAAGACCACTATGCTAGAAGGACTGTCATTTTGTGGGAGCCATCTTATCATCTGATTCTTTTTCCCTTAAGACATAAATGATAAAAAACCCACTCATTTCATAGATTAAAAGATGCACAGGATGTAAAATACATAATCAATAATCTCAATTATCACCAAAAATAAATGCCTCCCCGCCCTCTAATTTACTAGCAGGAAACATGCTGTAAAACTCTAGGGGAAAAAAAAAATAAGATAGCTGCATTTTAATTTAGACTTTGACAAGTCTTAGCACAGATTGCTTGAATGATTCCTTCTGCTGAACAGGGACATATGCTGGCCAAGAGTCAGAGTGCCAAAATACAGCCCTGAGAGGAGCAGACTTAGACATTCTTGCTGTGCCTCATTCAAACCTGCAGTCTGTTTCTTTTCCTTGTACTCTCAAATTCCTGTTTGCAATCCTGGTTTCTTACAAGAAGTAAAAAGATTAGTGCTGCTGTTGTGACACACTGGGCTGGAGGGAATGGGAAACTTCAGAGAACCCATTTTACTCTGCCATATGAAGAGCCAGCAAGGTTTAGACACACCTAATGCCACAAATAATATCCCATTTGGAGAGGGAAAACCCATAAACCTTACCTGAGGAATTCCAGATCGGCAAGGCTGCTCAAATTCACCTTTCATCACAAAAAGATGGAAGTCAAGACAAGATGGGCATGGGAGCATCTTTCAGGAAATCTGGGCGTATTTCCCAGAAAGCAAAGTTTTGAGCCTCAAAACTACACAGTACTGCAGAATTAGGTAAACTTCTACTAGGAAAGGTTTCTCTGTGGAAGTAGAAGAATAATCAGAATGCAATTTTTTTTTCTGTACAGCTCCCATACAGTTGAAAGAGACAAAGGGATCCATTTTATACAAAGCCACAAGAACAAGGTCAGAGTTTTAGGCAAACAGATGCCAACTTCTTTTGACTTATAAATTTCTTAGCATACTCCAGTTATTCTGGACTCCTGCATGATAATCTTTCAGCCTAAAGACAGTAAGCTTTACATTTCCTTTAGGCTTTATTACCCTCTTAAGAATAGTCTGCAGATCTGGAAGGAAACTGCACATTAAGATCAAAAATGCCACCAAGGAAATATAACAAACTCTTGTCTTCTGAGAAGGTAACAAAGCAGCTCAAAGCAAAAACATGAAGAGAAGAATTTGCTCTTAGAATTGAAATGAGGACTCAACTGGGGTACTTCATAGTGCAACTCAACAGGGCAGAGATTTCACCTCATGCATACAACATTTTGCAAAACACTAACCAGTAAAGAACTTCATAAATGGGTGCCAGTCTCCTAAACAGGATGGCATTGATGAATCCTGTCACAAGACAACTGACATCTTGAACATAAACTATCCCCTCCAACAAAATAGAAGTTAAATCCCTAATAACAAATCAGATAACATCTCTAACAGGGCCTTGATTTTGCAAATCACCTGGTGCACATCCCTAACTTTAAATCCTGAAATTAAAAAATTAAATTAACATTAAAACCAATGAGATCCTGATGTACTGAAGCACTTTGGTAGACTTAGGGCTTTATATGGGTTTTTAAATTTTTTATTTTTTTTAATTTAAATTTAGTATCAATGTTAGGGGAAAAAAAACCCAAACCCAAACCCAGAAACCAGAAGAAATTTGCAGAAGAAATCCAGTGAGATCTGCCACATAGTTTGTAGATAAATGTTCTAGCAGAATACATTCTGTATTTCTCATCAAAATATGAAGTCAAGTTTTTCCACAGTAAATACTTTTATCTATAAACAAATAGTTTGACATGTGTTGGAAAGAAACTCAATTTTTTCAAATTCTGGTTTTGTTAAAAACAGATCACTGTTGAAATTATGCAAGATTTGCCTCCAACATCTGCTGTGACTGATAACTTTTGAAGGGCTTGTTTAACATCCTTGCTGCCAGTGTAGCATGACCTCCTTGTTTGTTCTATGTTCAGATTGCTTTCTACTGGAACTAAAAGCTAAAAGTTAGAACTGAACATTCTAAAAGCTTCAAGGAAAGCTGGGGTTCCTCCACATATTCTGGAGCTTTTTTCCTTTCCAAATAAAAAGGGAAGACTGTCCTTTTTAAAGAGTATGACCTCATACTACTGGCTGAATTTACTCATCTTGTTTTCTAACTCTGTATGATGGCAGCAGTGTGACAGGCACTCTTTACACAAATGAGAGAAAAAAGACTTTTGTTACTCTGATTACATCTTCCAGGTTTGATTTTCCTTGTTGCTGCAGCAGTAGTTTGAATTATTTTTACAAGTTAAGAGACCAAAAACTGTTTTTCCAGGTCTACTTTTAGGGACAGTTCTCCTACACCGAGTTATCTTGTTTATACACAACATTGCAGTTCACTCACTGTCAACTCAGAATCAAATTCAATTTGATGCTCACCCTAAACTACAACTTCCCTTCCATCAATTCTTCATTTCCATCTCCTAATCAGCACTCTCTGAGTTTATATTTATGCCTTTGATTAACTGCTCCCAAAGGGATCTCTGTGGCATTTGCTCTTTTCCAGCCTCACTCTTCTGATTTGCCTACTACTCTCTACTTTTTCTAGGCTTCTTTGTCTGCCTCAAAATTAAATATGCCTCCCATCATTTGTGTCACCAGTATGTTTCAGCAGATTTCCCTGGAAAACTGCATGATACTGGAATAAGAACCATCAAGCTGGAGTTAGAATTTTGCTCCTCACAAACTTTCACATTTGAAGGTTTTTATTCAAGGCTTTCATTTTTGCTCTCAGCCAAGGAAAATTCCACTGTCACAGGAAGCCAGACATCAAAATTTGGCTAACTTCTTTTACGTGCAGAAAGATTTGCATGGTCTCTTCCTTCTTCCCAGAGAAGAGGAAGCCTCTTTTTCCATTATGAAACCACAACTCATGAGAAATTATTCCCCATGAATAATAGAGAACTATTAAAAACATTGAATGGCCACTTAGGAGGGGAGTATTTTTCCCAGAAGGATCACTTTTCATAAGGGAAAATTGTTTACTTCCTTGCTACTGAAAGTACTTGTTTCTGTATACATTGTCCTAAATTTTCAACAATTCAGGAGATACTGCACATGTAAATGGGTTTATATAGAGATCTTTGGTTTATTAGTGATATTTACCACAATTAGATATTGCTTTTTGTCTTTCAATAGCAAAGCTACCAGAATTTTCAATTAAAATTGATCCATCTCTCTCTGCCTATCTGCTGCTATTGCTTTTCTCCTGCTGCTTACAGACAGGAAATGGGTACAGTTACAGTTAATTGTAATATCTTGCCCCATTAGACAGATTACAGAGCACACCAATTTAGTCAGTTTTACTACTCCCCTGTGGGTTACCCACTTCTATCATCCACAGCTATCTGTACCTGGATTTTTCATGGCAGAAGTTTGAAATTCAGTAGCAAGCTGTACAGAACAGATCTGTTTCTGACAGCATGTACTCTTCCCAGAATCAAGATTAAAGATATTTTGATGCCTAAAATGTGCCTTGGAATGTTCTCAGCATAAAGACACCAGCTAAGAGAGTATGCAAACTGTGTGAAACTCGACTGCCTGGCTCTGCCTGAGGAGGAAAGTGGAATTTTGAGGTTATATGTCCATTTGATGAATAATCTCTCAAAGGAGGAGCAATAGTAATCATATCCCACCACCTTCCACCCAGTGCTCCCCCTTCCCACCTAAAGAGGACAAGAAACCTCATCAAACCTTAATGGTGCAGAAATTTCCCCAACTACAGCAGTCCAGAGCACACTGGAATTTATTGCGTTCAGGACTATAAACCCATGTTTTACTGCTGAAATTAATTGTGCCTGACACTTCCATCACATTAACACACATTAGGCACCATGACCTTTGGATGATCAAGGAAGACCTAATTTAATAATTTAGAAACAGCATGATGTCTGAGTAGGCCCCAAAGGGGAAAGAAAAGTGCTATGAAAAATGATCCTGTTCCACTAGTGGGGATATTTGCTTACTAAACCCCCCAGATGAACTTTGGCTGCTACTTTTCCATTTTCTCTCTGGGTCACATGCAGCACTCTACGTCCTCACAGTGCTGCATGTTCCTTCTCATGCTGGTCACATAATCCTCCATCAAATATCCTCCAAATTCTTAGAGGAACAATACACTTCTGCCTGCAAGACTGCAAACTCACAACAGAAGTTTTTTAAACAGCAGCTGGAATAGCAAACAGGCTAACAACTGCAATTAAACAAAGGCAGTTATAATTCACTTCAGGCTTACAACACAAATTTGGCATCTTTAAAGAAATAATTTTGTCATAAACAGCTAAATCAAACAGGGTCATCATTTATAGATGATTGATTCTAATCAGTGTAACTCAGTCTTCATGTGAAGGCAGATATAATTCAGTATGTGAATAGGCAAGGTGACAGAAAGCATGAGGACTGAGAGATTAGCAGACAAGACAATGTGTCCAATCCCATTCAATTTCAAAATCCTGAGGCCCCAGGAAAGCACTTCCCTACAGCAAATACTCATTTTCCTCAGGGTAAGGGGAGATAAGGGATCAGAATCTGAAATCATGGACATTTACACACAGTATTTGAAGCAAAATGCTCTGCAGTATTAGAGCTTGAGTGACCTGCAGAAACAGACTGCCAGCGCCTTGTATGGGAAGCTGGAAATGTACCTGCCTTCCACATTTCTTTTTCAATAATTTCAATACTATTCCTTTGTTATACTGCCTTTTAAAAATCCTATATTCAAGTATTATTTTAAATGCAGTATTATAATTATAGTATGGTAAACTCTTAACAGGCTTTTTACTGAAGATTTTACAAGCTTCTAATGGAGTGTAGAATTTAATCTGTATGACTAGGAAAAGAAAAAGGAAATAGCCACAAAATAATTTGCTGCAATAAAACTTAATACTCGAAAACATGTGTCAAATTAAATGGAAAATGAGGTCTTATTTATAGACCTGAGATCTGAGACCACAGCAGCTGTCATCAGATTGCATTTGCAAAATAGTTCTTCCTTTCTTAGTTCTGTTTAGCTTCTCTTTTTCATACCTGGACAATACTTTTTAAAAATCTCATCACAGCACAAAAGTTAAGCATCACTTGTACTCAATTAGTCAGCTCCTGGGGTCTGAGGAGCTGCAGCTCTTCCCTGTGGCCAGGAGGAAACAGCTGGGTTCCACTGCTCCTGCCCTGCCTGCCCAGACCTGAATTTTCAATAAGTTGGTGCTGCAGCTCCTCCTACCACTGATTTTCACAGCTCTTAATTGCCAAGCAGGCACCAAAAAGGAATCATTGATCTGGAAGTGTGAGAGAAGTTTTTCTTTCAGTTCATAACTCTCTTGCCATGAGGATTTTAAATGTGAAATTAGTAAAGTCCAGAGAAAAATAATTTTCTTGGTATATAACAAAGAGCTTTTAGTGATTTATATATAAACAAGTACAGGAGACCAATATAAAAAACAGTCTGTTTTCTCCCTTTGCAGTGAAGTCAACATTTCTGGGCTGCAATAAGGAAAACATGCTTCAAAAAATCTATATAAAAAGCTAAGATTGCACTTCCTCAGCTGCATTGTCTGCTATTAATCCACTTCATCTGGGATGGGACAAGAGGATGAAAATGCACAAACAGGTAAAACACAAGGCTAATTTAGCTTCTGACTATCTTCATGGAGTTAATGAACCACAAACATCTTGATAAATATATAGCCTGAGAACAGTAACTTGTTGATACAAGATACAATTTCCCATATAAAATGAGCAGCAAACACAGAGAGATCAATTTTCTTTCTTTTTGAAAGAATAAAGTTTCATTCTCAGGTACTAATAGGCATGTATTTACTTTCTGCCACAGCTGCAACATCAAGGCTCCTCTAAATCAATTAGCAAAGTGACAAGGAAGCACTTACATTCACTTTACAAGCACTGGATGGCATTTATACTTATGCCATTTCCACACCTTTGAGCAGAGTATCCCAGTTTTCCAATTTTCTTGCCTCTCCACACTATTTACAATTGTGTCATGCTTCCCCCACTTCAATGCAAGCAATTTTGGTTTTGACACAGATTAACAGCTCTCAGCATTCAGAATACCTTCATGAACAATTTCTTTGCTGGTTAGACTGAAATTTCATGCAATTTCCATGAAAACAAATCATCTTTGCTCATGGTGGTTACTAAAAACAAAGTTTCTAAGGAATCTTCACTCCTAAGCAGCAATGGGCAGCACTAGGGGGTGATCCAGGACACACTGCCTGTCATTCTGCTCCTGAGCCCACCACAGGAGAATGAAGGATGCACCCACAGGCAGAGGGTTGGCTTGTTGCACAACATCCTGGACATCTCATGTGTGTGCCCCACCTATTTCCCTCCTCTAATTCTGCCTTTTCCCAAATGGGTGGCACTCACTCACTCATACTTCTTAGAAAGGAAACAACTCTAAAATAAGATTTCTGCGCTAAGAAATTCTATTTTCTATCATGCTATGTCCACTGCCCCCCTGTTGTGAGACCCCCTGAAATATAAAGGCTGCTGAGGAAGAGGCAGGGATGTGCAGCATCCCTCCTTTGCACAGCATTTCCCATTGCTGCTCATATTAACCACTCCTGTTGTGACACATCAGAGACAAGGGAAAGAGCTGCTGCACTTAGGAAGTGAATTGTTTCTACAGCCACAGACACTGCAGCAGTTGATTTTTATGCATCCTCATCCTTGGTTTGCATGGTGAAACATGATGCTGTGGAATGATACAAGTACAGACAAAATAGCATTTTACTCCTGTTATAAAAGTTTAGTGAAGGATTTCATTTAAAAACCCATTCTTTTGTTCCTCCTCCCTGTTGTTCTGCCAGGAATTATAGAATCAATTCAAACAAACAGTATTTCTGTTATATAAATTTCTCCTTGGAATGCAAACATTTATCAGAGTGAAGCATAAGGTTTCTCTGTGATACAAACTTCTGTTGTAGGCATCTCTTCTGATGCCTCTGCTCTGTTTTTTCCTAATGGATACCTAATGGGAAAGGTGACAAAAGCTTTATTCTCATCTTCTTTATTCATCTAACTAGAGGCATTTCTATTAATTTTTGCATCTAAGAACTCATTTTTACTGATCAAAAATTCATAATTCAATCAGCTGTATTGGATTATGAGCTGTATCCCAACCCACTTTGTGATGAGTTTAAGAATGCAAATTAACATGCTAAAACCTAAGTCAAAGGGGATGGTCCCTTTTCAGGTTGTTAACCTGATTTAAAGCAACAGTACAACATTTACATCCTTTCATGTAGATGTAGCAAAATTCCAAAACCGCCTGATGTGGTTTAACATGCAGCACTTGCTATAATACCACTGGTGTTGATTTGTGAAAGCACAGCAGCTGTCTGCTCCACTGTTTGCTTCTCTTCTGGGTTTACATCTTCCCAATGTGGGGCCTTTGCTTTATCAGAGGGGAAATGACAAGGCAGGATGCACAGTTTGAATCTGTGCAAAGTGCCCTTTGTTGCACAAGCACTTCCCACCCTTGGATATGAGGAGATTAAAAAAGGTGTTGCTAAAATTGTGGGGCTTGGCAAGACCAAAACAAAATTTTAATATATTTCAGTAAAAAGCCTGTATGTCTTAGGCAGAAATTATCAATATATAGCCATTACTGTTGGAGAGAAGGGAGTAAATAAATTATAGCCTAAAATTTCATGACCTATCTCTGTCTCTTGAAGGGAAAATTTAATCTATAATTTAGACAAACCACTGAACAGAACAGTATCCTTCCTTGAAGTTATTTTCATGTGCTCTAGTGCCTCACCTGCTTTTGATGTGATAACTCAGCTGCAAAGTGCTGACTATCCATCTAGAAAGCAATGAAAAATTTTGATTCTGCATATTTGGAGAGGAGAAAAAATCTGAGCACGACATTTGGGACCATTTTGTATATTTGCAATAGCAGACAAAAATATCTCAAGGAAATTCTTCATATAAAATTGTGTAACATGAATTCTGGCTACATTCACCAAACACTAATTAACTGGGTTTTAAAAATGCTGATATCAAGCACTTGGGGGAAGAATCAGCGAGAGGGAGAAAAGAGTAGGGGAAACAGAAAGGAAGGGCAAGAAACTTTGGAAGCAAAACTGTTCCCATAAATTCATCATTTTGAATTATTCCTTAAGATTTCATACAGCTAAAAATAGACCAGGAAGCAATTCTGTCCTGCAGTACTGCACAGCTCTTAGAACATAAAGGCATCCCATCTTGAAAAGATGCCAGCCAGCATAAATCCCTGGAAAGCCACCTAAAACCCAACGTGAGCAGCACTGTGCCTTTCATCTCATGAACACTTTTGTCTTCCAGGAGTACTGGCAAGACAGTCTCTGCAAGGCATTGCACCTTGAATACAGCAAGTGTTTGGTATAGATAGATTTAAATTTATTTCACATTGCAATCTTGTGATATGGACACTAATGAGAGTTCTACATAGAGCATTAAGACTTGACACTGGAGATCTGGAAACAAAAAAAATGCTGTTCCAGTTTCCAACCTCTTTCAGACTTTAATTTTTCATAAGGTAAATATTTATACACAGCTGCCTTGGAACAAAGAAATGTTGCAAATGTTCATTTCATTTATTGAAAAATATAGAATATAAAAAGGTGGCATTTGTGCAAAAATTTTCATTTTTACTCCCAACTCTGAAAAGCATCTCCAGAACAGGAAAGCATTATGCTTGTCCTTCTTGGGAAACAGGAATAAAGAAGGGTCAGTCATGAAACAAGTATAAGCCCTCATGGTTCCCTTGATTTCAGCACACAGTAGCAGGGCTGAGTTTGGTGTCTGTAACAAGAGGGATTCCTCCCATCTTAGGACAAATTTCTTTGTTAAATAAAACCTGAGGCTGAAGAAATTACCTTACTTATATGAGAAATCTCATGGGATTTCCCACTCTGGATTCCTTGGTGTGTTATTTACACACAGCATCAGCTCTGATCAAATATGCAGTCACTAAATTGTGAGGTTTTTATTGAGTGAACTGGAAAATCAGAAAGTTCAGCAGCTTGAGGCAGAGCCAAGGCTTGCCACGATTGGAAAAGGTTGCCTAAGAAACCATCAGGACCAGTTTTATGGAGACACTTGTGTGAAACCGTTTCTCAGATATGGTCATACCATACCTCATATCAGATCTGGTCACACAGAAAACATCTGAATTCACTGAGGAGATAAAGCTTTGTGTAAATGTACAGTCACATCGAGGGCAAGAAAACCCTTTTCCAGAATGACTAAGCAATGCAGGTGCATGAAATATGTTGTCAAGGAAATGCTGTATGCCACAAACTACCTGAGCTGCACTGTGGATATTAGAAATCAAAAAGAGTGCATGACAAAATTTAGATTCCAGTGTGAAATTCTTGAATCTAAGTCAGATGTACACCTAGCTTCCCTCTCTTTCTTTCCACCTCTACAGATCCTCCCCTTGCCCTGTCCCCGTTTTGTTCTGTCTCTGATTTTTCTAATATATTTTATTCAATTTGCAGAAGAATCCACAGACTAATTTTAGACAACTATAATTCCTCCTTCACTGCTACTAATTTTTTTGGTAGCTTTCCAAGATATTGTTTCCAAGCGTTCTAGTCATGTATCAGGGAGAAATGAAAGGAAAACAAGATAGGGGAGGAAAGAGGTTTCCTTTTAGCAGATGTTTGGAATGACAGGCAAACACAGGTGAAGACAAAGCAAGGCTGAACAGGGATCAGGGAAGAGCAGGGAGAGAGAAGTTTTTTCCTGGGAAATATCTGGGAGTGGTGAAGAGGCAAGGGCCACACCAAAGCCAGCCCAGCATGGACAAGGAGAAGCTTTTCCCATTTAATAATTTTAAAGTAATGCTTTGCTGCAGCACTGCTCCTACACAAACATACCCATGTAATCCTATTTATCTTGTGCACCCACAGGAGCCTGAAGCTCACAATAATTTTCTGAAAGTTTCTGCAGTTTCTCAAGTGGCTTTTATCACCAAGCACATGCCTGAGCTATTGTCCCTCCAGAGCCAGGCTGGTTTTGAGCTGGATCTGCTGCACTTCAATCTCTGCATCCTGGGCCAGCCCTTAGAAATCCCCTGTGCAGAGCATGTGGAACACATCAGGGCTCACACAGCTTTGCTCTCACAAGCTCCTTCCTTGGACTAAGCCATGTGCTAGAACTGTAACTATTTCCATTGAAATAGATCTGTTAAAAGTCCTGCAAAATAAAGGAAAGTTTGGAGTTCATACCAAATCAAGTAACTTCACTGCCTTCCAAGCCCTCCAGCAACTGAAAGATAAGGAGCCAGTCAGTGACATCTGCATACACCAAAAACATAAACAATACACCAAAATAAGAACTAGGAGACTTTCAGCTTTACCTGTTTTGGTTGTTTTGGTTTTGTATTTTTTTTTCTTGCTCATTTCTTTGTTGTTTTTTTTTGGGGGGCAGGGATGGTGTTTGTTTTTCTTTTTTATATTTTAACAGAAACTGTCAGTTTGTTGAAATCTGAAACTTTTAATAAGCCATGACTTTGGAGAAAAAAACCAGTCGTTTGTGGGAAAAACTTCTCAAGACTCAGCTCCTGGGAGTTTGCACTGCAGTTTGTTGAACTGCTTTCATGTTCCAAGTATTTCTCAAGCTGGAACTCCTAGATTTCACTAAGAAACTTACAGGCTTTATTCTGGGAAAATTTCATACTCTGAAGACATCTGGAAGTACAAAATCTTCTCTGACTCAGAAATGCTGGTCCACTTATGATACCTCAGAACATTTTGAGAAAAATTTTCTTCATGTGAACTTTCATACCATTTAAACAGTTTAATTTCCACCACAGAATCTATTAGTTCAGTAAAACCAATTACAAGTCTAAATTTAAAAATAATCTTAGCTGTCTTAGTGGTCTTAAAATTCCATATAAGATCTTCAAAATTTGGCTAGTTAGTATAATGGAAGAGTTGCAAAACAAATGTGTAGGAACGATTCTAAAAATTTATTCCAAGTTCCACACCACCAAGAAAATGAGAACACCACCAGAACTATAACCTTGAAAAGCCTGAAAAGGTTGAATAAGTTAATAAATACCCCATTTAGATATAAGTACCTGCCAAAGAGCTCACATAATGACCATGGGTAAAAGGATGTGATTAACCTTGGTCAGTACGACAAGTTTTGCAAAGCCAGACCCCAAAGATGTTTCTGATCTGGGGAAGGTTAGTAGTGTTTATTATAAGAACTGTATTTTGGGATTGGCATAAAATGCATTGTTGGAATTGAAGTTGTTTTAAGGGAAATTCAGCCCATGGCACAGAGTGCAGGCTAAAGCATTACTAATTCTCATGGGAAGGTCTCTTATGAGATAAGCAGATTTGAATTTTTTTCTTTTTCCTTTTTTTTTTTTTTTTTCTGGAATACATGCCCTCTGCTTTTCTTTGCTTCCCATTTCACATATGTGGCTTTGTTTGCTTTGGTGCTACATATAATGTGAATTTCCCAGTTTGCTTCCTAATGTAGTCAAGGATATCATCAGCCCAAGTGGCAGAGAAGACACCTCACACACACTCTACCACACTTTAAAAACCAAGCAAGGAAAAAAAATCCCAAAGCACCAAGTTGTGTGGTACATAACTTAGTTTTTAAGGAGTTTTTTTGTTTCTTTTTACTTGTCTTAGGTTGCAATATAGGATGTGACCAAAAGTATGTATTGTATCACCAGCTGTTAAAACTAGGTGGAGCAGTGATCCTTATCTCCGTGGGAGATATTCTCTGTTAATGGACCATCATTAAAACCAGGTGGGGCAATCTTTATCTTTTCCACAACCCATCCTCCCTCCAGGCAGATATCATCTGCTGCTGGCCCCTTCAGTCCCACTGCATGACTGATAAAATTACATCATCCCACTGGGAGATGCTCCAGCCAGGGGAGCAGCCAAGCCTTTCCTACCCAGATAAAAACTGAGATTTGAAACAACAAGGAACCTTCTTTCCACTGGATTCCAGAGGAAAGCCAGACCTTTCCACATCATCCCTGCACCTTCAGAGGAAACTGCACCTTCTCAAGGAGCACTGCTCCAGCTGAACCACATCTGCCACTGCAGGAGGATGCAGCCACCATTGAATGGGACTGTGCCAACACCCTGACTGACTGATGGGGTGTCAGCTTGGATTCTGACTGTCAGTGTTTTGGGATTGTTCTTTGTAATACTGTATTTCTATTTAAACTTTTCCTAGTACAGAACTGTTATTCCTATTGACATATCTTTGCCTGAGAGCCTTTAATTTCAAAATTATAATAATTTGGAGGGAGGGGGTTTACATTTTCCATTTCAAGAGAGGCTCCTACCTTTCTTAGCAGACACCTGCCTTTCAAACCAAGACATTTTACTGGAAAATAGTGGCAATCTGCTTTGACAAGAATCTGTATTCAGATGCCTGGCACCTCCCTGAGTAGCTGACAAGGTGTGAAAGCCAGAGGTGCAAGCAGTGCTGGGGAGAAGACCCTGCCCTCACCAGAGCAGAGCAGGTAGCTGTGTGCCCCTGTATGATGGACCAGCCCAGCCTGCCAGCAGCAAGCCTGTGCTTTCCTAAGAGGATCAAGTTTGCTTCTGGGCGAGCCCTGAGAAAGCCTTGCTGTGTTTTACAGAGCTGTATCTTTTCATGCTCCATCTTAAGAAAAATGATCTAGAAAGCAGCTCTGCCACAGACCTTCAAAGATGTTTAGAAGCTGCCAGTTCACTGCTTGAATTCAGTGCTACCCCAGGAGCAGGGCACAGCTCTCTCCTGCCCTGGCCAAAGGCAGGCAGTGATGCCAGGCCACAGCAGCTCATCCCAGACACAGGGAGAGAGAGAAAGGAGGCTGATCCACATGGGGATGCAGAAGCAGAGTGGGCACAGACCAGACTGCACACCTGAGGTCATGCCCATGAAGAAAACATGAGCAAAAGCACACAGTAGAAGTAACTGCAGCTTTTCAATCAGAAACCTGAAGGAATAAAGAACAGCAAGTTCAGTTTTGAAACAGGAAAAAGGAATGTCAAGACATAAATTAAAATCTGTATTACTGTCAATTACCCACCAAGAGAAAAATCCCTGAGGCTTCCCTTTGGTATTAATGTAACTATTAAAATATTCATTGTTCTTTTCATATACAGCATGTTTTCTTTTGTACTTTTCTTCAAGAGAGTCACTGAGATAATTACTTAATTACATAAGCAAGAACTTTAAATTCATAAGGGCTCTATTCTTGCAATGCTAATGCAAGAGATAATCTCTACTCTTTTGTCACAATATGTCAGTATTTACTTACAAGCAGCTCTTTTAAAATCAATTAATCAATTGTATTTTAATCTGTCACAGCATTGGCTTACACTCTAATAAATTAATAAAATTCCCCATCACAGATCAACTAGTCATAGAGGTCAGATAAGGAAGTGCAGCAACAAAACTTAATCCATCTGTATATTCAGCAAAGCTAGAAATGTTATTAATGTAATCATAAGCAGAAGGTAAAAAGTCCAGAAATAACTGCATTATAGTCACTCACTTGAAGAAATTCCATTTATTCAAACAGACTCAAAAAAAGTGTTCTAATCTTCAATGGGAAAAAAAATTAACATTTTCACCAGTAAAGCAGTTTGCAAAAAAGAAAAAAAATAATAAAAAAAAAAAAATTTAATGTTGCTAAAATTTTGGACATCCACCAGATAAAGGACTTTTTCTAATACTTATTCATGACAGACCAATCCAATTAAATTTTTAAATAAAATCCAATTTGCTGCAGTGTGATTGATTTGGACTATGAAGTGCTTCAAAAGATGCACAGCAGGATGGCAGAAAATGTGCACCGTCTTTCCTGCAACATTTAGCACAATAAAAACAAACCTGCTTTCCCCTCCATATCTACCCCAAGTAATGGTTGTCTCAATCCAAACACTACAAACACCTCTGTCTCCCAGTGAGGTTCATCAGTATGCACCAGCTTATTACCCTATAAATCCAGCAGGCACAGGATGCATCACCAAACTGCAGTACATTGCAAGCCTAGTAATTGAATGTCTACTTAGAGGAGATTTGCTTTGTCCTAATAGATCCTGGTAATGGGACAGAAAAGAGTCAAATTAAGGCAGGTTAGAACAGAATGATCTCTGAATTCAGTAATAAGGTCCCTGGTTTTTACATGTACACAGTACATGTAAAACCTGTTTTTAGTTCACTGACAGATGATGTGGCTGGCTGGCAAAGATGGCACAATTACCAGCTGCAAATCACCTAACCTGAAAAGAGGGTTCTTTTCAGCTTAGAGTAATCACCACCAGACATTTGCAGCTGTGCAGAATGATGGTGGCCACCAACACAGCCAGGTCACACCCATGGGCTCTTCCATCCCACACCCCTCTGACAAGTTGTGCTGAGCATCACTATTATTTCTTTATTGCAGTTTGATTGCTATAGCACCAAGCCAGTATAACTAGCACCAGGCTGCTGTTCCTGCTCTTGAAATACTAACTGAGGAGATGCAGACATTTCACTCACTTCAGTAACATTCTTAGACATCCTTATTTAAATATTTTATATATCTTGCTTTATTTAAAGTTGTACAACTGAGATAAAAGTAACTGCAAGGCAATATCAGCTTCATCTAAAAGTGGGAGTGGTGATAAGGAAAAGCATAGTCCAAGGAAAAATAAAGAGTTCCCAGTGCAAAACTAACAGGTGCTAAGAGGGAATGACAAGAAAACCCTAAAGTTTTATAATTGTAGATTATTTTCAGGGTGTCTAATGATACCTGTGGGAGATGTTTTTCGTCATTCTCTCTGATCAAAAATATCTTCTTTAAGGCTGATCATCCCCTTTATCCTAAGGTAGAAGAAACACTTGGAGAAAAGAGAGGGGGAAGGGAATAAAGCAAACTCTGAGGTGTTGCAAAACTGGCAAATATTCCACTAACAAAAATAATATACACTTGATTTGTTGTCAATGAAAAGAGTGAAAAGAGCGCTATCTTTCCAAACCTCACTTTCTTTCTTTCTTTGGTTTTTGCTATTTATTAGGCAATAAGAAAAATGTGCAAACCAGACAGGCATGGAATGACATATGAACATCTAAATAAATGGAGTAGGTTGAGATTTAGTGGTGGAACTCACTGGCAGCAAAAGAAAATAAAAATAGAAACAAACCAATCTGGGGGAAAGATTTAAATGGACCTTATTTGCAAAATCAGGCCTTGAGTCATGGATGCCTGTCCACAGGAACACAGGCAGTACTGGAATCCTGTCCCGCATCGAGGTTTTCTTCAAATGTGTGGTGTAAAACCAGCCCTTTTCATGTCTTCCACCCTTATTTCCAGAGGTGGCAGTGCACACAGCATTTCCCACTGGCACTACTGACCTGGCAGCAATGTCATGCAAGTAAATGCAAAGTCACCAAATTACTCCCCTGTACAGAGAAGAAGGGAAGAAAGACAAAATGTAGATTTGGACAGGCTTAAAAAGTTGGCAAGTGAGGATGAATGGATTAGGCAATAACAGAATATGTTCTCTGCTCCATTAAAGCAGCCAATCCACAGATGAATATTTCAAGCTGAAATATTCAAATAGCAGTTGGAAGCCATGGTAATATCTTGATTTTAGTATCTGCTACTGATTAAATTTCAGGAATATTGCACTATTTAGAAAGACTGCAAGACCTAACAATCAAAAGAGACAATGCTTCAATTCTTCTCACCCTGGCAGTCCAAGGGCAAATGATTTTATCATGGGAGGGAGGAATGTGACTATATGCCCAGAGGGAATGGTCCAAGATAGAACAGAATATTTCTTTCAGAATCACATGAGCTAAAGAGGAACAGAAGATGAGATATTTTAGCTTAAACAGATATCTACAAATGAGTGAACTGAATTTAATGTGGTTCAAAGTGCTGTTAGAGCTCCAAAGATAAAGCCACCATAGACTGATGCAGCTTTGCATGTATTCAGTATTTCTGATCTCCCCAGGACAGAAGTCAGGCACAAGCATACATATATGCTGATTTTTCTTATTCAAACCCTGGCTCAATATCAGAGCAGAATGCCAAATTGGATTATAATTTGTTTCAGTATCAATAGCAGATTCTGAAAACCAAATTATTGTTCTAACTCTCCAGCAGAGCTACCCTTAGTGTTACCTTGCTGTTGCAATGGTATATTCTGCTGCAAAAAACTGCCTCAGCATTACTAAGCTGCAATTTGAAGCCATTACAGTTCATCAAGCTTTGTATTGAAACATTATTAATACCTGAATGGGTAAATCGTTATCACCAAGGCTTCTCTAGTTCACCTAACTCAAACTCTGCAGATGCAGGCTGGCAGTCACACATTCATTTTAACAACCATTAGGGTGGATAATAATAATAGACTGAGGGGGCAAGCACACCAGCTGAATTCACAGGTATTCAGGAGGGTTCTCCTCTTTCCAAGATTCAGTTTTTCTCTCACAAAATTTCTCTCCTAATGATTAGAAAAACATTTCCTCTTTCACCAGGCCATAGAGAAAATCCTTCTTTGAGTGCTTTTGGCAAACCTTAAAAAATCCTGTTCTTCTTTTAAGAGTAAGGCTTCTGCTGTGTACACTATTTTAAAACACCTTCTTGAAAATAAGTTTGCTTCTTGTTACAATATTCCAGATTTAGTGAACTACTAGGCCTCATCCTTTTATATCATAACTGCTCATAACTGCTCAGAAGGAGACATAAAGCAGTGAAAATCCGGTACATAAAGTGTTCTATTTGTATCTGATGGGATGTTATTTAATTACTATAAATATAAAAGAATTATGATTAAATTAGAATATTCTTCAGGGTGGGAATATCATATCATAGGGGAGATCAAGTTTTACATCACAGTAAATCAGGATGCATTCTGTCATTTTGAATTAAAATTGATAGTCTTTTTATTAACTCCTATATCTCTCACAGCTCCAGGAGTTATTGCTGGTGTATCAATCTAGAAGTTTTATTAAAGGTGAAAGTGTGTGAATATTATAAATCTATTTTTTATTTCTAAAACATAATTAACTCGTTCCCCTGCTAAAAAATTTATCAGAACTGCAGGTGGAGAAAAGAGATTGTACTGATGAAAAACAGATTCTGTTTTTGTATCATATCAATGTACAAAGCAGACCTGTTTCAATATGTTTTAGTCAGCAAAAAACTCCTCTCTAAATTTTTTATAAAGTTCCTTTAAAAATTTTTAGTATTTTAAGGGGTGGGTGGAAGGTGAAGCCCTCCACAGAGGAGGCAAAGATTCTTCCTTGCAAAATTGTAAAAGGTAATTCCATGTATTCCAATGTATTATTCCATGTGTTATTATTCCAATTCTTTTCTGTCTCCTAAGTGATCACAGTCCTGGTCTACTGATCAGGAAGAGGTTATTGCACAACTATTTGCTTTGGCTACATCCTTGGGCACAGCATCTTCATTATCACGTTAATGATTTCAGTGCAGAAGAGATAATGCCAAAAACACAGAGCAATCTAGATGGCTAATGACTTCTCCTTAATATGCAGGCTATGAATCTCTAGTGACAAACACTGATAATTCACTTAGGAGAAGTGTGACAAGGTGTAGGATGATTTAAGTCCAATACAACAACACAAATTGTCCTTGCTGTTAATCAGGCAGCATCTTACTGCCTCACCCATTTTCACACTGGTATTTCAGTAGCTCAGTGAGACTGGCTGCAGGCAACCAGCATTTGCAGTCATCCCAAATATCCTTCCCACTGCTACAAATCTGTCTAAACACCCTCAACAAGAGATGTGCCTCCTCTTATTAAAATATTTCAGTGTTTCATTGATCTGATGTTTTAGACCATGAGTAACAGAACCATGACAGACCAGAATACCACTAAAGCAAGCTCCACAGCAGGTTTTTCTGTCTAGTCTTTCAAAGAAAATGCTCACAGCAAAACTAGCTTTCAACACCACTGATCACCTTTCATTTGAAGTGTTAACTGAACAGACTTTTAAAAAATGAACACAGATTATCACTAATATCAAAAAACCCTCCACAGTATAATTACAACAGCTATAGGTGTAAAATCAGCCTGCCACTCCAAATTCAGACCAGACTCCCTCCTTTTCACAGGAACTTCATTTAGTACAAAAAAACCCAGACATATCTATTTTGAAGAACCTGTTGGAGTCTCTGCAAGGAGCACAGAAAATGCAGCACTTTCTGAAAACTTAGTTTTTTTAAACATTCTTCTCTATGACACATGAGATGAAAGCAATCATGTTCTTCAAACACCTTTTTAATTCTTGCCCTTGAAGCTGCAAAAATTCAATATCATGAAAATTCTTCTGCAGTCACAATCCAACCTAAAATTCCGGTAGTACAAGGAATTTTTAGGGCCTGCTGGAAATTCTGTACAGAGATGATGAAACTACTGCCTTTGTCAGTTTTCTCTGGTGAAGTTTGGGCCAATTTCTAGTGAAGACCATTGTCTTTTGGCAGGCAATACACACAGCAACATGCATGGGACTTCCCCAAGGTGTGCACAGCATCCTACTGAAAACTGCAAAGCTCAGTCCTGCTGGACTGAGATCTGCCATCTCAAAGCTCAACAGCATAAACAAACCCATGTAGGAACTCCTTTCAATTGAATATTGTTGAATAAACACATGTTATTTGATTTCCAGTACCACAGACCTTATATATTTTATGAGGTAGAGCATTAAAAAAGGAGTAAAAAAAGAGGCATCTCTCCTGTCTAAGCAAAGAAGAATTACTCAAAGATTGGCATAGTATATTGATAGGATTATTTTCTCCTGAGAGTTTTTTAATTCATCTGGCCTACAGCATAGTGCCTTCAAAGTTCTCCACTTCTTTTCAGAACATCATACATTCTAAAACATATTTGTCCTGTAACCTGATATGTGCCCTCAAGCTAAGGAGTCAGAAAGTATTTCATCTAAAATTTTCTTCTCAGTCATTTTTTCCTGCCAAATTGCACAATGTCTGGCTTTAGCATGACTCACATACCCAGCACTCTGCAGTCTGGGTTGTACTGTTGCTGCTAAGACAATTACAGAGCTGCAATATTTTGGATGGGACCATGCTAAGGTCAGGAAAGCAAAATTCACTAGTGTTACACACTAGAACACATGTGCCAGTGGCCTGAAGATTCCCATAAAAAAAAAAAAAAAAAAAAAAAAGTTTTGGGGTTTTTTTGTTTTTTTTTTTTTGTTTTTCTAACACAGCAGATGAGAAATTAGAGTTTTTGTGTTACAGGATTGCTGTCTTCAAGATTAAGAGATACTGACTGCATAACCCTTGCATCTCTCTCACATAGATTATTTCATTTGGAGCATTTCCTCCTCCAAGTGTCACCTCTGAATTTCACAAAACAACTGGCTTTTTCTCAGACTCCACTATAGTATAGGAAATAGAACAGATCTGAGAGATTGGGACATGAAAATCTGAGTAGAAAGATTTGTGTAATGTTAAATACTGATTTAAATGGTATGATTTAAACAGCCTAGTCAAAAGTAAGCTAAAAGAGATCAATCATCAGCTATATAGCAAAAACTTCTTAATCAGCTATTGTTATTAAAGTTATAGTGGATCACAAAAGCCTTTGGCACCTGTGGTTGTTTTTGTGTTCCTCCCCCATCCCATGGTGGGAAAACAACTTATCCCAGTAACATGATATTAATTCCTCTCTTTCAATTTAGGCGTCACTGGTTCTGCAGCACCTTTTTGAATGGTTTTCAAATTCCTCACTGGTTTAATAGAATTCAACATCAGGAACCACAGAAACCCTTCTGATAATAGCTGTGCTGAGAGAAATGAGACAAGTTTTGAAGTTACAGAGAAATGGTGGAAGAGGAACTGAAGGTGACCATTGGTTTGGTCTTGTCACTTGTGGCCAATACTTTTATGCAACCATTAGCAGTAACATGGCTGCATCAGTGTTGGTTTTTGAGTTGTGTGGAGAGTTCAAGGGTTTTTCCCAAAACATTCCCTGTTCACCTGAAAGAAAATTTAATCTTATATTGAAGGACTAACAATATGATCTGTTTAGTTAAAAAACCCTCCCATTTCCCTCAACTACCATCCTATGTGTTTGCAAGTAATAAAGAGATTAGTAACTTCTTAATTCGAAGAATTTAGGATGGAGGAGATCTAATCTCTGCACATAAGGAAGAATGTCTGGACAGGTGTCATCTGAGGAGTAAAACTTCTCAGAAAATTCTCAGTCTGAGGTACTGCTACCCACACACAAAACCAGGGAGCCACAACTGGCTTACATAAAGATGATACATGCAATAACCATTAATAAATGACAATGTACAATGCAGCAATACATTGCACCAATGTGAAAGCTTAGACTTGCATATTTTGTTTGAAAAGTACAGATATCTAAGAAATACTTAAGAACTAAATTGCAAAGTCATTATCTACAAGAAAAGCAGCAGACTCTCCTTTTCCATCCAATACATAAGCCAAGAAAATCCCCACACTCTAGGGCATATCCTCAGCTGCAGTAAGCTAAAATAGCTAAAGGGGCACAGACACAGATTTAACATAATTTTAATTTTTCCCCATCGAGGATTTTGAATCCTCAAAACTCATCCCTCTGTACCCATTACTGAGAGGCTGGTGGGAACACCAGTGCATAGAACAAAATATGCATCTAATATTTAATTCCCAAATTTCTTTCACCCATAGGTGATTTCAGCAAAGGAGGCAGGAGTGTGCAGGGCTTTCCTGAGTCTCGAGGTCTCTGAAAGAACTCCAGAGAGCCTCTTGCTCCTCTCAGGGCTTGGTGGAAAACAACACAGCTTCTGAATGAGCAGCAGCTCTTCCTCTTTTTAATCGCTGGCATTTGCTAGCATGGTTATGAGAGATGTATTTGACCACAAGGTTTTAAATCACTACAATTTTTCCTTTGAAAATAGCACTGTAATGTTTCCCAGGAGCTGCAAAAAATAGAGTTGGAATTTTAAACGAAAGTCAACTTCATGGATTTCTTCAGTATTTCCCTCACATAACAATTAAAGCAGAAAGCTGCTCTCGTCTTTAAGCAAACTGCTGCGGGGGAGGAAGGGAAGAGGAAATCATGTAAACACTCTTTAAATGTTAATTCCAGAGTTTAATTGTAGCTCACTGCAAGCCTATTAAACCCTGACTAAGTGCACCTGACAGACTGACAACAGCATAATGCTAATGCATGCCAGTGAAGAGCAGTAATTAGCTCCTTTAAAAGGGTGAGATTTGGGGGAAACTGCTCGCAGAACAAAAGAAAACGAGGGGAGGGAGAAGGAAAGGAACGAGAAGTTTTTCCCGTTCTACCTTTCTACATCTTATGTAAATCTCTGCAGAGCTCAGGTGACTCTCAGAGCTGTGCTCTGAAAGCTTATGAAATGGGAAAAAGATCTCAAGGCTACTGGGCACAAGACAAGGCTGTTTAGGTTTTATATCGTGATTTTTTGCATGGACTCTGTGAACAAACTACGGTAACAGTGAAAGTGATGGTAAAAAAAGACCCAGAAAGAGGTGACTGGCTAGTCTGACTTTTCTGCCAACTCCAGAGCACTGGAAACTTACTTATAATCTTCTACAGAGTAATTTTCTTTTCTTGCTAGCTCTCCTGCATAAATACCAACAGAGAGAACTCCTCCAGCAGAATGGGAGGGAAGCAGAATTGGTTCATGTCAATCAATTGATTATCTCATAGTAGGTCATCTCTTTTCTCTGAGTACTTACATTACATTTAATTGGACATCCAACTTAAAGCCAGTAACTGTGCTTTACAGTACAAGCTGATTGGTTTAATTCTAACCAAAGATCAGGTCCCTTCTCCTAGAAAGGTCTCCAGAGGATTAGACTAAAAAAAAAATCAGAGGGCTAAGTTTAGCTTTTTAAATCTACACAGAAGTATCCCTTGTTACCTGTACATTTCATCCAGCCTGCTGTAACATTGAAAACATGACAAATTCCAGGATTCTGAGCTAATCTTATTAAATTGTACATTTTATTCAAACTTTTCACTCTATGTTTTTATTTCAAAATATGAATGGAGAATTTCATATTATAGGTAGGTTATTTCTTTCAGATAGGCCATTGCAGCCTTCTTCCTATTGGGTACACTCTCAGGATGTTTAACAATAACTAACAAGTAATCCTATAAAAATCCACACCACTTCCAAAATTCAAAACACAAGAATTATTCCTGGTCCTAAGAATGTTTAAGGCTACAACAATTCTTTCTCAAATCAGTACATGAGTGGTCTAGCAAAGGCATCATCCTAATTTGACAAAAAGCTGAGACAGAAATCTGTGGCAGTGAAGAAACTCCAAAAAGTCAAGAAGCTGAGACCAATGAGAATATAACTAATCTTCTGTTTACAGCAAACGTTTCATCTTAATGAAAGGAGCACATTTATGAAAAGCAGTTCCAATATCTAAAACCACAGTGGACTGACTCCCACTGCAGGGACATTTCTGTGCATTTGCTTCCTTATTTAGCTACCTTAGTGGAATAAACTTAAACCATATTTAAAC
The DNA here is from genome assembly GCF_029582105.1 of Oenanthe melanoleuca. Classification (NCBI taxonomy): domain Eukaryota; kingdom Metazoa; phylum Chordata; class Aves; order Passeriformes; family Muscicapidae; genus Oenanthe; species Oenanthe melanoleuca. The sequence continues at coordinate 10,786,604 of NC_079340.1, forward strand.
TGAAGAAATTAGACTTCATGAGCATTTCTACTTTTATTAACCTGCTCTGAGTTCTTGCACATACCAAAGCAAACTGCCAACAAAACTTCTGTATCCCAAGTTATCACTCTTCTAGACCATTGTCTTTTCCCTGGCCCTGAGGTTCAGAAGCAGAATGAAAACAATTAGCTTGCATTTCCTTGGAAAAGCATTTTGTGCACCTGGTGGGAGACCTGTCTCTTAAATGGCTGCCCCAGGAAAGGGACCAGTCCAAGAATTAAAGTGCCTCACTAGCAATAACTGCACAATCTGCTCCATTGGCTCTGTGCTTGCTCTTTGCTAGGTATGATCTTGCAAAAGAACAGGAGGCAGCAGAACCCTAAGAGATTAAAAATAGTAAAGAAATAAAGACCTAGATTGTGTTCTACAAGAGAGGATAGTGAAAGCTTCTAAGGGGCTTTTCTGTTGTTTTTTTTTTTTTTTTTTCAATGTCCCACTCTATCTCTTTCAATTTTTCCAATTCACTGTAGGATACAAATTCCACATTGGAACATCAGTTTCTTAATTTGAGAACTCTTATACCAGTGATGATACATTTATAGTTTTCTATGAGATGTACTGAACACTGAGACACTGAGATTTTGTGGATCCATATGCCTCTCTCTCTGGTTGATGCTAAAGCATATCTGTAAGCAGGAATCAGAGGACTTAGCCCACCTTTAGTAGGTGTAAGGAAATTTCCTCTAGAACTGACCCTTTTATTGTTGGACTCATATTGTGTCTTTATTGACGCACTAAAAATTTGAAGCTTTAGCTCTCAGCTGCCTCTGTCCCTGACACTGGATCTCTTCCACCATCTCAGATACCTTGCAGGGGGCTTTGGTAATTCTTCTGATCATGCCAGCTTCCTCACTGTGCTACCATGTGTCCATGGCAGAGCAGCCACTTTGCAGGCCTGGGGTTTCTCTCCCAGCTTTCTCAGTTATCCCTTGAGCCCGTGGCAAATTGGCAGAAAGGTGAGGCTTTGAGCCTTAGGAGAACCTCTCAGTGCCTGGTGCTTTGGCATCAGCCACCTTCCTAACAAAAGTGTGTGCAGCTGCCCTCAGGGAACTGACAGCCTCCCTAGAAACAGGCAGAGAAATTTTAATGGGGATAGCAAGGCTGCCCACTGCTCTTTTTGTCCCCTGCCATTATTCCTAGGCATGATTGCCATAATCCTCAGCAGACAGCAGCATTCAGTGCCCCATCTGAAGAGCCAGCTTCTATCTGTCACAGCTAGAGGGTCAGATCAGCAGGGGCACCTAATGCATCCAAACAGGATCTCTGCAGTGAGTTAGAGATCACCCCAGCAGACACAGCCATCCTGCCAGATTTGGGAACACAACTCCTGATCAAGTCAGCCGAGTTTCACCCACCATGTGCTGTACTCTCACTCAAAGCACCAAGCTGAGAAGTCTCACAATCTCTCATTTTCTGTTTTATTTTCCCATGACACCTGGGAGGACAGCCAGAGAAATGCAGCCAAATTACTAGAACTGTACAGGAATAGCACTGAGGAGTACTGCACTTCTCCAAAACATGTCTAAGGACAACATGTTACAGTTTTCTGAGCATGAAGAACTTTGAGCATGAAAAGCTTCCTCTTGAAGAATTTCCCCATTTCCTTTTAAATAAGATCACCCCTTTAAATAAGTTGTGACTTCTAGCCTTAGCCTTGTAATGAGATAAATCTCTTACCAGGTTTTCCTATGTGCACCACATATTTATTCAACTTTGTACTTTAGAGACCAAGGAAGAATATCATTAAAAAGAAAAAGAGTACCAATCTGAAAATGAGGGCTATTATCCTTTTTAAGCATGAGATTTGATTTCTGATATCACAAAGTATGATATCCTCTGGGGACAACAGACAAGGTGGTTGATGAGAACATAGTCAGTTTGGGAAAAAATGTCTTCTAGAATTTTTTTAATGAGCTCTGCCTTTTTAAAAATATCTTTATAATGCTCTGGTGCAATTTGCAGACAATACTAAATCAGAAGGAGTTGTGAATATCAGTCAGAGCTGAGAAATGTTAGTGACAGAGCCAGAGGCACTAGTGGGCAGAAAATGACAGCATGAGTTTCAATTTAGAAAAATGCACATAAAAAACACCTAGGGACATAGAAATGAACGTGTGGCTGGCTATTCACTGAGTGGAAGAAATCTAGAAAATACAACAAAAGAGAAGTGTGGGTGATAGTAACTCCCACGTTGCAGAAATACCAAAAAACAACACAGGGTTAGTGCAGTTGCAGACTGAAACCCATGAAGACAATGCATTGCAGAAGTGATAATAGCCTGACCTTTGGCCAGTTTTTGGCATGAACACACTACAAAGAATTAATTCAGTGCAGGAAATAATGTTAGCTGTAAGACTGACAAATTGCAGCTTGTTAAGAAAAGACCAGCAGAACAGATTAGAGCATGGACAAAATGATTTATGATTGAAAATTCATATAATTAAATATTTATCAACCTGGGTAGCTGAAAATGGAGACAGGATGGGAAGACATAACAGTCTGAAAGGGTATTAACAATGAAAAGAGAAGATGAATTGCACACTCCCATGTCTGCAGTATGCTGGCATGTGGGATTGGGTTCTAGTATAAGTTAAATACTGAGCCCTAGGCTGTTACTCAGTGAGGCAAAGAATCTCTCATTCCTTGAACTCCCACCTCATTTCCCAAACATCACCTAACACATTCAGCCCTGCCTTGAGCTATTTCACTCTCCCTCATCTCCTCTGCTCCCAAATTCTACAGCTTGACACCATCTCTATGGTCTGGGATGGGGTGGAGGGCTAGACCATTCCCACTCGAATTTGTTCTGTTGAAACTGCAGAACAAACTTCTGTCAGGGCACTCCAGTCCTGTGCAGATGGGCTAAGTCTCTCCATAACCAAATGCAAGGGCGTGAACATTTTCCTGTCTCCAAAAGATGTCCCATCAGAGGAGGGTGTCTGGTTAGCCCACCTGTAGATGGGAGCAGGCAGCTCCCATGTGGAACCCCTGTGACAGGTGACTTACAGCAGGTTACCCAGTGCTGTGCACACTGCCCAGAAGGCAGAGCAAATATAGCACAACTGCATTCTTCCACCTCCTCTGTGAGACCTTTGACCAACTCATGGAAAAACTAGGAAAGTTAGCCATGCCATGAAACCTTCATCAGGCATGTCATCAAGTGTACCTAGGCTGCTCAACTTGAGTGTTTCTGATATTACACTCCAATATTTCAAATTTTCAACCCTTCTCACACTTAATACTTTTCTGGGATAATTCAGATGTACATTCTCAAGGTATGAGATATATGACACTATCTAGGCTTCAGCTGAGAATCCCCTGCATTCACACATATATCTTGGAGATGTCCTAAAAGAATTAGGTTTATTGAAGAATCTATCCAGAGCTGATAATATTTTTTGCAAGATTTACAAAAATTTCTGGGAAACTCATATTCAATAGCTGAGAAAACTGATGAGTGGTGATGCTGTCTTCAGAAAGAAAAGAGATTTATTTTTCACATAAAAATTACAAAAATCCTTACACTACTCCATGAATTCTCATAATGTTCACAATTGCAAGTCCTCTAATGATATATAAAGTACTTTTGATTATCCTGCTCACCATATATGGGATAAATAATGCCCCAGATTGTCGTTTCCATTTTTTACAGGCTCCCCACAGACATATTCCTTGGCCATCTGGATCTGCTGTAAATGGATGTCTGCACCATGCCCAACCTGCTGAGACAGACAGCTACCCCTGGCTTCATGGCATGTACTTGCCTCCCAAGGAGGGCATTTTTCAAGGAATTAATGACTGGGAACTGTCACAGAAAGCTATAAAACTATGAACAGTACCAAGAAATCAAATGGGAAATAAATATTTACTAATTCCCATCATACAAGAGACATGGGCAAATCAATGTTATTGTGGGGCAGCTCACTAAAACAAGCTAAAGAATGTATAAAGCAAGAACATTTTGAAGCCCCTTATTCAGATAGCACCAAGACCCAAAATAGACATTGATCCAAAATGGAAGGAGAATAACTGATGGAAAACACATCCAACAACATCCATAAAAAATTATTCATGTGCAGCTTCTGATTTGAGATATCCCAAAAGTACTTACCAGAAGAAAGAAAAATATCCCAAAGACAGGTTTTTATATACATGTAATGTTTCTTACCTTCACAGGTTGCTGTCACAAGCAGGATGGTGAGCAAGAAGAACTTTTCATCAAATCCAGGATCCCAGCAATTATATTTCATTTGTCTGAAAAATTCTATACTTCAGAATGAAATACATTAACTATCCATCACCTCTCAAAAAAACCCTTCTCTCTCCCAAGAGTTAAAGTGCTTTACTGTACAATTACAAAAGTACCAATCACTAAACAGAACCACTGCATTTAGCCCATTTTGGAACAATTTTACTGCTAGTATTCCACTGATTTCCTCTCTTTTCAGGGATAACACCAAGGAGCTCTTCCCTACTCACACAGGCCACACTAACTACAATGTCCACATCTGAATTCACAGCTGAATCCAATTCACAATTACATTACTATTTCCAGACCTTCCCTACCCCTTGTTGCTTCTTGGATTTTGAAAGTATCCTAGTCCTCTTTTGATGCACCACTTCTCTCTCCTTCAGCATCTGAATCCTTTCTACATTAAGAATTTGTCTTTTGTTTAAGTTGAGTACCTTGAAATTACCCATTTCCAAGTTAAATCATCTCCTCTCTTATGCTTTCAGCCTACTGTTCCTATGCTTTAAAGAGATTTGGCCACCAGAAAAATCAGACTATTGAAGCTAAGAAGTGAAAAGAATATTAATTCAGCAGAAAATATCCTATAAATCTAGTTGTCACTTGATAAAAATCAGCCGGGGAAAAAAGAAAGCTGAAAGCATCTTACTTTTTTCTAGTAATACAAAGATTAATCCAAAGGACAATACCTACAGCAATTCATGAATTAGTATTATGTCAATCTACAGTCAGGAATTATTTTTGAAGAATACAGTTTTTGTTAATTATCTTTTAAAAGTTACTGTACGTGTACTAATTATTAATTACCATGCATTACTAAGTTATATTAAAATGACAACACAATCTCTTTAAAACAAGGTCAAATTCAGTTTCTTGCCTACTACTAAAATTATATTTTCTTCACATACAGAGCTGTAAAAAAAAATGCTAAATTATGTGTTCCCATTAGCTGCAGATGCTGACAGATTAGCACTATCAAAACAAGAAATAAAGATGTCAGTGTTGCTAGACAACCACTTCTCTTTTTAACCCTACCAATGACGCAAGCTGTAAGAGCAGGGAGAAAAATTTGCTGTCATGCTTTAGGAACCTCTGCAGTTCTATTTATGATGAGACTATTTTTTCTAGGTTTTTTTAAATATGAAAATAAATACTCATGGTCAGCTTAAGTGATACCTCAGATTTTGGCACTTACTGATAAAAATGTTATACATAAGGTTTCTGTGCTATAATAATTTTATTATGGTATCAAATTGGTGAAATACCAATTAAAAAGTATGAGGCTTAAAAGTTTATTTATATTAAAACACATGGGATTTGAAAATATGTATTCTGTATCTATCTGTATTATTTCTGATTATCTAGCTGATAATAAATCACTGATTTTGCTAGTAGCCTTTCTTAGTAGAGAAGGAAACATGATGGATTCATAAGTAAACAGAAATCCTGATGTTCTCCTAGGTCATCATATCTGTTTCTAGCTCCCCTAATAAAAAACCCAGTTAATGGAGAAACTGAATACTCAAGAGAGGAGGAATGTTAAAATTCCATTATAATAATTATTTTGACTCATCCCTGCTTGGGCAAAATTGCTACTGGTACGATATATTGTGTAATCATTTAAACATTGGTAAATATATTGAGTGAACAGAGGGTCAGCTCTGGAGAAAATGTAATATGTGATAAATTACCAAAAAATTTAGGTGCAGGTATTTTTTTTTCTGTAGTATAGCTTTTTATACATCACTAAAAATTGTCTAGAATTTTCCTTTTTGCTCCAGTCTCTATCAGCAGAGACATGTCCTAAAAAGGTGTCCGAGATCACTAAACTTGTTTCCCTTCCCCTCTTTCAGATTTACATTGATCAATATCTGTAGGTATTGAAGAAAATGCACTAACACTCCTTCTGTCTCACACAATAAAAATGATTATTTAGGTAACTCAAATGCTAATGTGGCCCAAAGAAACTTTTAAATACAGATTAAGCAAAGCGTTCAAAATCAAGTGATGTAGCAAATGTCTCACCAAGCTTGAGAAATTCTGTATTTCAGCCATTTATGATGGGAATAGAAAATGTTTGACACCTTTGAGTAAATGTGAGAGCAGAAAGTATAGCAAAAAATTGGTTGAAAGTCAGATGACCTTTACAGCCTTTGCAATACACCTTTAAGTGATAATAGGGAAATGCTACTCAAATCTCCCATTTTTGTAGATTCTCATGCTGGTTGGAACAATCTAGTCAGAAGGAGGCACAAAAGCAAAAGGAAGATTGTTGGAACCCTGAAGCCTGGCAGTTTTGAACTTTTTGTGCTTTTAACTTGAGGCCTTGAGAAGGTTTCCAAATTTGAGTGATGGGGCTAGAATCACTGGTGTGCAGTTTGGGTAGGAGTGTGTAATACCACATGGGAAAGGTTTGGAATTTGGGGTTTTGGAGTATAGTAATAGGTATGGGACAAGATGGAGGTTCTTGGGAGCTGTCTCTTCTTTCTTCTTGTTCCTTCTTCTTGGTTTTAGGTAGCAGTTTTTGGATTGGATAGTTAGTACCGTAGTGTGGGTCACAGGTGTTTGGTCATTGGGTCAAAAGTATAAATAATATAGGTCTTAGCTTTTAATTGGATAGTTAGCCTTTAAAAGACCTCTTAACTAGCTGGATACACCTCCATTCTCTCACTTTCAGCTTGTTATCTACAGGTGCTGAAGAACTCCCTCTACTTTAGATAAGAATTAATAAACAACCAAGTCCAAACGAGAAAATCCATCTCTCGAGATTCAATCCTGACTCTGAGTGAAGGCAGAAGAAAAAAGAACATAGCCACTAATACATGGTCTCACTACTAAGGTGGAACTGCTAACAGATGATGAGATCAATTTCAGAGGAGGTTCAGATGTCTCAGACAGCAGCTGAGGAGCCCAGCACCCAGCCATGCTCAGGTAAGTTGTACAGAATCAACAGTTTGGCTTTTTCAGCTGCATTAGGGCTCTGAGCAGCTAAAGGGCAAGTAGCAACACAGAGGGACTCAGAGCAGTACTAAAGAGATGGAAATGAAAACTCCAAAAGGGTTCTTAGTTTCCTCCACCCCAACACTCGGTGGCAGTGCAGTGCACGTTCCAGAATAATGTGCAAAAGGGAAGATGAAAGACAGTGTTACATGGAGCCTATGAAAAAATTTAGACTCTGTGCTTGTGTTTTGTCTTGCATGTATTTTTTTCCCAGTCTCATTTTTGCATTGAGATTGGATTAATTTGGTGCAGGCCAAGTCATTCAAACAAGATTTATCATTTTGCTGCTCATCTATCTCATGAAAATACTGAACCTTTACCTCTCCTGCTGCAGTATGTGAAATGACCTCAATAAACACTTTAGAAAAACAGATAAAAGTACATTTTTTTCTTGAAACCGGCCAAGCAAAATCAATTCTGCATAGATCATGTTTATTAGACTCAGGGAAACTGATAGCCTGTGGGTTTAATCTATGAAATTATACACACTCAAATATGCACCTCAGACAGTAAAACAACTTGGCCAGGGCTCACAGTGAGATTTGCAAGTGCAGATTTTAAAGTTCTGTGTTAGTATCTTCTTCCATAATATCAGTGCAAAAAAATGTTTTCAAATTATAATCCAAAAATCTATCAGTTTTATTGCAGTTTCCAGCCCATATTCCAGAGCTGTGGAAGCTTTTTCACAAGATCAGCTAGTTGGGTTTCAGCTTTCCTCTTGTGAAGAGCTACTTGCTCAGTACTAATGAGTATAAAAAATTCAAAAATTTCATCCAGCTGAGACAGGCATACTAAAAAGAGAGGTAAGCAGAATTTTGTAATAAAATAGTTCATCTATTAAATTTCCAGGGTTATTTTTCCTTGTGGAAATAGAAGTGAAGTTTTTATTTCTCAGCAGGTGATTGTGAGATGCTCATTCTCCACCTATATTCTGGTTCTGTGAGGTCACTGGAAGCAATGCCAACATTATTAATAAAAACAGGTTTTCACCTTTCATGTTTAAACTGATGTAATAGTGATAGCTAATAAGAATAATTTATTCAACTGCATGGCTGGAACACGAACATTATAGCCTGTAGAAGGCTTAATCTCCTAAACATTTGATACATTTTCTCACATAGAAATTGCCCTTTCAGTCTGAAAAAAGGATTTATATGTTGATTACTTACCTCAATATTTTTAATAAATCAAAAAGCAAAAATCAAACAAATTCCCAAGTAACAGGAAGATTTAGTGCAGTTTATACATATTTTTAAACATATTTTTTTCACATCATATGTGAAAAAAGCAAATTTCCTTTAAGACTCTTTGACAGTTTTTAAAAACCCATATTTAGAAGTTTTATGCTGTTTTGCTGATGAAATGGAAGATATACATTGCTGTGAAACAAAAAAACTGGTAGCTGACCCTTAGATCTTTCAGAATAATCTCTTTCGTTCATAAAACATATTTTGAAACAAAATTAAACTGATAAATAAGCAAACCAAAACTACTTTTATTTGCTGATATTATTAAAAATGAATTGAGCATTCAACTATTTGAAAAGAACCAGACACCAAAAGAGAAATAATGTGATGGAGATTCTTGAAACCACTGATTCAAACAGGGAAAGAATATTGCAGCAGAAAAAAAATGACAAAAACCTCCCAGCTAAACTTGCTAATCAGTTAATTGAGAAATACTCACAGAGGAAACAAATTATTCCTTCTAATCAAACATCATTTGCAGAAGAAATGAAATCACATTTAACTGAAAAATGGCACAAAACCAGGTGAACAAAAAGATAAATTTGAGATAATTGAAAAGATAACTGCAAAGTCAGGGAACAGAACACAGATTTGAGGTCTAATCAGTTTCTTGGACGTTTTGAAGCATGGAAGAGTTGGTTCAACTAATTAACAAGCTAAGGTGGGGTGCATGGAGAATAAGACTGGTAAATTTTATATCAATGTATTTTTAAGTTTCACATATTTTAAATTCATACAGGTCCTATTTGGAAAACTAGCAATATTTATTGCACAGGAAAATAAGACCATATTCCCTCCTTTTCTTTGTAAAAATCATCTCTTTGAAGTCTCAAATGCTGATATTGTAAAATAAATATTAATGACATGTTTTGGTTACAAAACAAATTTTCTTTTAAGTAAACAGATGAAAACTTTTGTTGTATGCTGGAGAAATATTAGCTGCTTGGGGATTAAAAAAATAATAATGATAAAAAACCCAAACCAACCAAGCAAACAAAACCACAAAAGAAAGAACCCAACCAACACCTCAAACCCAGTTTGTTTGGGCTTTTTGAGAAAGCCTTGAATCAAAGAACCTCTCCTGATTTACACTTTCTAACTTCAAAGCCTCTGCTAATATACACTTTCAGACCAGAAACTGTGAAATAATTTTTAATGCAGGTGGACTGAAGCTGGAATTCCATGAAACAAAGTATCAGTCAAAGAAAAGCAATGAAAAGGAAAAGCAATAAATTCTCCAAAAGCCTACACTGAAAAAGATTACCCATGCAAGATGTTTAATTAACTTCTTTTATTAAGTAAATTTACTCAATAAAGTAAACGTTTCTCAGCTACTGTGTGTGTCCTGTTCCCATGGGATGTTGATTCCTGTGCACAGAGCACAAACAGGACAGCAGCTTGGTGCTGGGGCTGCAGCCTGTCTGTCTGTCTGTCTGTCTGTCCCTGCAGAGCAGCACAGCCAAAATTCACCACGACTGCTACAGCCCAGGCTTACAAACTGGGACGTGCTCAGCTGCTCTAAGCACAGATATTTCTGGTGGCAAAATTAAAAGTAGTGCTAATAGTAGTGCTAATATAGTAATATAAATAGTAGTGCTAATAAAGGCTTCTTAGCTTTGTCTATGGCTGATAAACAGGGTTTGGTTCAAGTGGTTCCCAGGGTGTAGCTCTTCCTAAACATCTGCTCTCCTGAGCACCTGCTGTCCATTCCCTGCAAATAAAAGGTCTGCTGACAACTGATCTTACCATCTTGGACAGTGATATCTTTTCAACCATAAACCAGTCAGATTAGTACCTACTATTTCTGTGCAAAATTAAAAATATTACAAGTCTAGCACATGGACCTGTTGCATAGAGCCCAGAGGAGGCCACAGAGATGATCAGAGGCTGGAGCACCTCCCCTATGAAGAGAGGCTGAGAATTGGGTCAGCATGGAGAAAAGGAGATCCAAGAAGACCTTACTGCAGCCTTCCAGTACTTAAAAGCAGCTTACAATAAAAGAGGGAGAGGGACTTTTTACATGTGCAGATGGTGATAGGGCAAGGGGGAATGGTTTTAAACTAAACAATGAGGGATACAGATTGGAAGTAAGGAATAAAATCTTTATTCATATAGTAATGAGGCACTGATGAGGCTCCAACTCTGGAATGGTTCAACTCTAGGTTGGACCTGACCTAGTGGAAGCTGTCCCTGCCCATGGCTGGGGGACTGGAAGTAGATGATAACTTTAAGGTCCTTTCCAACCCAAAACATTCTATGATTCTATCGTTTTATGGTCTGGAAAGAGCTCCAGGCTGGCCAGACAGAAGGACTCCTCAAGTAGTTCCCAAAGCTGGATGGAAGTCCAAGGTTACTCAGTTTTGTTATTGCTTCTTCCTAACCAGAACAGTCAGAGGAAATGGGAAATACACGCCTCCACCTCAAGCCTTGGATGTAAGAATACCTCCAGATAACTTTAATATTATAAATATTTTTCCACTACTTGAACTATTTTGGAAAGAAAATACAATGCTGTTGCAGAAATAGCAGACAGATGTTTGGGTTAAACTTCTAAGACACCGAGGCTTATGTAAGTTATCAGCATTTACTTTTACAGTTTATTTTTCTGATTTTTATTTGCATGATCACCTCAGTGTATGAAGCACAAGAACAAGAGAGAATTCAAACTGCTGGATGCCACACCTGGGACAAGTTAATAATTGCTTTCTTCAGTTTTAACTGTTATATAATACCAATGAAAAGATGCATTTTAAAAATTTTATCAACAACGTCCTAAGCATGGATGTTCAGATTTCAAGTTCTGCTGATACCAAAATTAGCACATGATCTGAGAAAACTCTTTGATTTCTCCTTTTAGGGGAATTACCTAGATTATTTATTTTTAAACCTTAAAATTTTGCCATAGTTATTAAAACCTTACCATAGTTATTGAAACACTGATTGCAACTTTTGCATTGAGAAAAAAAAAACCAAAACCATAGATGCAAACTTGCTCAGCAGCCAAGGGAAAATATTTCTCTCCAGCACTCAAGTATGTATGACAGGAATACAGCTGCACTTAAGTATCTCTCACCATTCAATTAAGTAACTAAAAGAAACAGCCATGGTTTGTCTAACAGATGTACAGGTCTGGTCTTCATGAGGCTGGAAAGACTCACACTACCACGTCTTCTAGGTCAAATTTGTGAAAATTAAAAATGGCATCCAAATGTCATAATTGGGCAAGGCTGAGAAACAGCACACCCAGAACTGTCACCATTAATCCAGCTGTCGCCCTCTTTACACCTCTCTCTATTTCTGCCATTATATAGAATTATAGTCCTGATACTACAAACCATTTCTGACCAATGTATGTAACAGTCAAGCATGAAACCTTTCACCAAGACTTCTCAATTCACAGTAAAAATAGATGCATTGCACTTGATTTAGAGTTAATTGCATGAGCTATTATCAATTTTTGCTGTTACTCATATTTTTAATAGGGTCGTTGACTATTATAGCACATTTTAGTGGAAAAAATATTAGACAGAAAAAAGTTTTCCTCCAAATTCTTTGTTATGAGACTCTTTTTTGACTTTACCAAATTCTAATCCACTTGACCATGATTTTCTAGGTTGAGCACTTTTCTGGGACAGAATTAGACTTGTGTGTGTTCATGAATGTTCATATGCAAGAGGAAAAAAAGGGAAAATACAGTTTTCCCTTTAAAAAAGTAATATTATAACTTTGACACAAACCTAGTCTAGCAGACCCATGGTGCATTCCTGAGTGGTGGTTTTGCTTTGATTAATAACTCCACAAACATTAACATTTTATGAACCTTACAGCTTTTCAGTTAACACAGCTCAGTTTCAGTTTGCAAGTAAACTTTCCTGAGGAGTTTTCTTCCTATTTATTAGTGTCAGATAGGATTTACCACCATATAAATAAAACCTAGAAGAAAGAACTATTCTAACTAGATAATTCATTAATCCATTTAGATTGCTCTTGAAAGATATTTTAGGAACATGTACAAAGAAGTTTTCTCCTTACATACAAGTTTATTCAAGCTTAGAAACCAACTGGTGAATTTGCAATGAATACAATATGATATTATTTTGACATAAATATAAATATAGAAAAATAAATGTAAAATATTACAAATATAATTTCATTTCTAAAAATATTAAGAATGAGCAGCATTCCTGCTTGTAAAACCACAGTATGAATAAGCCAGAGTCAATTTATATAATAGGCCCTTAGGGAATGATTATATAGAGGGGCTTCTGGAGGAAAATTGAGACAGCTTTACATAGCATCAGGACAGAATACAAGCACCTAGATATCTCTGCATTGTGACTAGAGACACAAAAAGAACCAAGATTTGTGTTCTAGAAGAATATGGCTTCAATAATATGAAATTTTCAGGGGAAAGCAGATGGATTTAGGAGTAAATCTATAATTTAAAAGGGTGAATTATTTCAAAATACTATTTTACCCTAATACCAAAAAAACCTTGTATCACTGACTTCAGCACATATATTCAGTAAGCTTGGAAAAAATTCACTCCTTTAATGAATACATAAAACCAAATCTAAGATAACCCATACTCCAAGCAGATCTTTCTCAGTCCTGTGCTTCCTACCCAAAAATTGGATTTTAAGCAGGTAAAACCAGAATTATCTGGCACTAAAAATTTTCCCAAAAATTTTACTTGCATTGAAAAGGATAACCCTTGAGCCTGAAGCCAGGGTGACTGGGCTATGCTGTCACTATGATGTACCCAACAGGAAATCTTTAAAAGGCTGAGCCACTGGGAGGGATGGAGGAAGGGGCAGAAAGAGAGAGTCAACAGAAAATAAATGAAGGACAGACAAGAAAACTAACGTGAACTTTATTAAGATTTCAAAACTAAGTCACAGATCAGTTTATCATTACAAAGGATGGGTTTACTCAGAAATAACAGCAAGCTCTAAACCACTCCTAGGGTTGTAAAAATAGAACATCTCTTTCCGCTGGTTGCCCTATTTCTGGATTATTTTTTTTTAAAGCCAAACCCAATTGTTCTGTATTGCTGTGACCTGAGAGGCCAGACTTCACTCAAATCAGGCATCCCTGTGTGATTGCTCGAGCTCTCCTCAAGTCTCATGCAATTAAAAGCATCAATACTGGCACACATTAATGACAAAAAGTTAATGCAAGGGCTAATTGAGACCATCTCCCTCACAGGCCATTTCACAGCATTAATAGCATGGAAAGCAGCCATTAATATGTAATTAAATTTCCGGGATGCATGGGCTATCAAAACCAGGTAGCTGGAACCCCACTTCACACCTTTTAACCTCTCATTACCTCTGGAGTCCAAAATAGCCACTGTGCTTGGCAATTCTGTGTTAATACCTTCCCCTACAAAAGCAAACTGGCACCAAGGAGCAATTCTGCCAGCAACAAAAGCCAGCTCAGTGAAGCAAGCTATATTTTCCAGGCTTTACTCATCAGGGAGATACCAAACAACACATTACTAACTATCCTTTCAGGAGTAAAGGTACCCCTTAGGGGTAAACCACTCAGAATTTCTTATTCTGATATATAATTATATTATATAATTTAATTATTATTCTAATATATAATTATATTTCTCTGGCCAAAATTGACTGATTTCATTAACAAAACAAAACACTGAAATTTTAATTCCTTCTGAATCTTATACCACACTGCATGAATCAAAATTGATTCAAAGTGAAAATTGCTAGTGTGGGGTTGAGAGAGATGTTTCCACACTAAGATTTTGAGAGGCAGGTCCTTGTGTATATCACCATTACAAAAAAAGAAATTAGAGGTACATTTTCCCATTTTGGGCACAGGGTTTGAGCTATCTCAAGTTTCTGGAGCAGTTAGCACTACCCAAATATCAGTCTGAGTATTCATCAGGAGGAATGCCACAGGGCACTTTTAATGCTTTTGAATAAACAGAGACAATCACTCATGCCAGCCTCTGATAAGAGCAAAGCCGAAGTGTACTGCTGAGAAAAAGCATCCAACTTATCCCTGAACCCACATAAATACCCCTTATTGAACTATCTGTTCCCCTGACAGCAGACTCCTTGGGCTTTTGGGGTTATTTTAAACTTAAATTTATTTGGGTTCTCTGGCAACGTGAAACAAAACCTTTTAGTATTCTGGAATAACAATTGACATGGCAGACTTCCCAACTCCTCTGAGTCAGAGATGGACCCTTTGTCATTCAATTTAAGGTATAAATTTAAAACTGGTTTCCAGGAAGAGTCTTAACTCCAAATACTGGCTGCATCTGAATCCATCATTCAGCTGAGGCAAATTTTCATTCATCTGGATGAATTATTTCAACAGTTTCCAAACTGGACACGTTTCTGGTGAGAAATGAGGAGGAGGAAAGTGGTGCTAGCCTAGCATTTGAATGGACTGTGGATTTTTCTATGTAAAAAATATTTTTTAAAGAATTTTAAGCCTTAGAGATTTACATCTTTCTCAGTTCCAGGTAAATGTTGAGAGTTTTGGTTTTATAACTACATATTAATTGGTCTTCTAAAAACAGTAATGTCCAAAATATTTTTTGTTCCAATTTAATAGAGAAAGAAAAAGTAAAATTAAGGCTCAAGTCCTTAAAAATCCAAAGGGATCCTTCCAGGGATGCTTCAGACACCAAATGACTGTTTCACAATAGAAACTGCAACTGAACTAAACCACAGTATTAAAACACACTTTATAAAATCTGTTCTCAAGGGCTCAGCATCCTTGTAAAATCAGGTAGTGCACATTATATGTCAAGGCTATTGCTGTAGAAACCTGAGATCATCTCCTTGATGTGCAGGGATATTGAGTCACTGGTACAGCACTGAAGAGTGGTGTTCACTTGAGTACTCTGTAGGAAGGAGCATGCCTGTGTTTTCTGAAGTATCCTCTCATGTGAGAACAGAGTGAGAGGCAAATGTTTTGGAGATGGGTTGCCCACCTCACAAGCTGAGATGTGGGCAGACACAACAATTGCTCAACAAGCTGCTGCAGGAACAGAAAAGAATTAATCAGCTCCCCTTACCCATGATGAGGACAACAATCAATATATTCTGTCAGGACTATCAGGCAAAGAAAACAGCCAAACTTCCTATTCAGTAGTGAACTACTGCAATAGGATGACAACAGCAAATCAGAAATCTACAGCACTTACAGAGTGCAGGCAAAACCCAAAAAAACATAGGTTGCATTGTGGAATAGAAATGAAATCAGCCCAATTCTGGACCTTTTTTCTAAACAGTGATTTTATAAAATCTTCATCTTTTCACAAAATTGAATTGGAGAAAAAAGAACCATTTTCAGCTTTTCCACCAGCTTCAGCAGCGACAAAACATTCACCTCAGTTAACATTACAGCTTATTTATTTACAGACAAAAAGTCCTCTTTTTTTCTTTTTTTTTAACATGGTCTTGTGTTCTGTCTCCATGCAGTTCTTCACATTTCATAAGTAAACAGAAACACAAATATCTACACAGAGCCAATGGCAGCTGTGTGCAGCCATCTTTTCAGCCAAAGTAATCATTCATACCATTTATTTAATTGGTTTTGAAAGCATCATTTTTCATATTTACAGACATATAGACATAATAACTGCCATTCAAAAAAACCCATTTGTATCACAGTAAGTTCAGATTCTTGAATATAAATACATTTCTAACATCAAATGTAGTATTTTGGGCTGAAAACCAAAGAAAGGAAGGATACAACTTTTGTAGTGGTTTTGCATTTTGGAATTGTACTTTTTAAGTCAATGATTTCTGTACATAGCAGATCACCACTGGAGTGGGTTTGCTCTTAACAGTCAAGGTTAAAGCTTCTCTCAAGTCTATTTTACTTTCCAGAACTCAAATTTCATTACTTTAATCTCAAAATAATGTTTGATATAGAAGATAGAGCAGATCTAATGCTTGGAAATTGTTACTGGAGTTTAAAATAACAAAATTTTCAGCACCTAAATTGTAGTGCAAAATTTTGAGTTAAGTGTGGAGTCTTAACAGTAACTAAACAAAAAAGCATATGTCTGTAAAAGAAAAAGGCAAAATAAAGATGAAAAACGCTTTGTTCTCTATTTGTAACAAAATACAAGGAGGTGGGAGGGGATGAAATTTAGCAGGAGTAACAACTTGCATATGGGAGGGTAAGAAATAAGTACATGGGTTACATTGCTTCAGAAGAAACAGTAACATCACTGCTTTCCAGAGACCTTGCTGATTTCTTGGAAGGCACCCAGCCACTCAACAGATAAAGCTGACCAGTCTGAAGTATGATTCTGCGACGATGTGATTTTCACAGAATCACAATTTACTAGCTTGGTAAAATCCTTTGAGATCATCAAGTCCATTTTTTTGCATTTAACTGTAAGTCAAGAAAAAGGACCAGCCCTAGCCTCATACTATTTGTATATTCTGTGACTATTTAGAATGTGGGGAACAAATAAAATGACACTAACTGTATTTTAAATAAAAATACTTTTTTTTTTTTTTTCCCTAGATGCCCTCCTGTTTTCCTGTGTATGTCTGAGATGGTTTTGAATACTGCAATGGTAGAGATGTCACAGCTTCCTCAGGCAGCCTGGGCTTTATGTCAGCTAAGGGCAAGAGCAGTTGCACTCCCAGTTTTTGTATGCAACACTGCCAACCTCTGACTTACAATTCAATCTGATTCTTGACCTCCTCATTCTCTCTGCAGCAAAGACTCCCAATTATTTTGGCAGTAAGCAACCTAAGGACTACTCTGGCATATGCAAATCTTCACTATCTGATCTGAAGAAGGTTGTCAATCATCCTCCTCAGAAAATAACGTTCCTGTCATCAGCTAGAGCTTCTAAATAAATAGACATCTGAGAGAGTTTTACTCATGCAGCTTTTGTAATATGTAGCTTTACAAGTTTAATTGGAATTGGAATTTGCTCCATATTTACTCTGACAAAAACAGTCATTGACAAAACAATAGCAGCAATCCTCCCAGCCAAACTGGGTATATTCCTCCCTAACCTCTTGCATTTGGTCTAATTTCAAAGGAGAATGGAATTTGCAAAAAACTAAGAATCCCCTTAGGAATGTAAAGCACAAGGCTATAGAAAGATAGATTTCAAGGCAGTCCTTCCTATTTTTAAAATGTTCTCATGATCACTTTTATAATAATGTTAATGTCTTACAGATATGATCTCAAGTGGGTGATTTAGTGACATTTCTAACAATGTGAAAGGTAGAAAGAATGGTACTAAAGAAGGAGTTACCAAGTCTGTGATTCTCTAAATGTGCAAGAATTCAGTCAATCACAGTCACTTTAGTTGCTCTGCTCACTCCTATCCTGCCATGGAGGACACCCAGCTTCAGCCACTGCTGTCTGTCACCTCAGAGAAATGTGTTGAAGAATTTGGTTATATTCTCTGTCATTGGTACCTGTCTCTGCACTGTCTCTCTCCACTGAATATTCCCAGTGGTGCAGGATCTCAAGGGATAATTCCAGTACCAGAGGGGCTAAAGCACAGTGTTTTTTACAGCAGGTTCCTCCATGGCACAAAATCTTTTCCTTCTCCTACCCAACCATTTTCCACCTGGGGTCTGTTACACCTTGAATACACTTTATAATTCTGGTTGACTTCTAAGAGCCCTGAATGAACCCTGGACAGACACCTTAAACAAAGCTGATTGTCCATAATGATGCACTTCTCCATGGCCACTACCCAGCTGTACTAAAGATTATTTGAATTTAATTATTTAATTATTTGAATTTAAGTCCACAGAGAGTTCAGATTAAACACTTGTGGGTATAGTTCATGCTGTTCACTCACAGGCTCAAGGAGAAGTCTCTTTATACTCCACAGAGGCACATGGCTCACAGGTATTCACTATTCATGCCATCATGAAGAGTGAGATGTGGAAATAATTGGGGTTAAAAAAAGGTTGCCATGTTGTTCAAATTTTCAGGGGAAAAAAAAACCAAAGTATGATTTTGCCTGCAAAAATTTCCTAGGCTCTTAGAAATGGGCTGCTGTTCTGCTTCATTATGAATTAGAGTCCAGTAACTCCCTAGTACCTTTAGCACAGTCAGAATTATATATATATAATTAAATAAAATGAAAAAAATAAAATCTGGAGGACTCATATCTCATTCTCACAGGACCATCCTTATCCAATAAGACCAGAATAAATAACCCAAATCATTTTGTACTCTGCAGAGGGAAACACAGGCAGAACCTAATGGATATTTAACTGGTGCAATCATTTGGACTATCCTACATTCAGTTTTCTAATCAAGAATGTATACCTACCTTAGCTCTTTCACCTTCTGCTGTAATTATTTTCCTAGTTTTCCTGGGGAACTTTGTGCCAGTTAGTCAGGATTAAGATCATCCACACATGGTCACATTGCAGGAATATAAAATATGAAATCTGACAAATATTCAGAACATCTGAGCATAGCTTGGCACAGAGGTAGTAGTACAACTAATTTAATAAAGGCCATTCATAAGCCCATAAAAGCTTTCCAGATCTGGCAAACTAGTTAGCCAACAGTGAGAATCTAAACATTTCTTCCACTTCCCTAGTGACACTAAAGTATTCACAGCCCTCACCAACTTCTGTGCTGTCCCCTATTAGCTTCCTGAGAAAATATTTGTATAAACAAACTTGTGCATACCAGGGGTGTGAGCCTAATGAAATTATTAAACCACACTTTGGAGACTTATGGTGATTAGAAACTAGCAGTGTTTGACCAGAGAAATCTTTGTCATTTGGTGCAAGTAACCCACTATAACAGCTTCCTTCTTCCTCCTGAAAATTATTTTGGGAATCCCCAGGAGGGGCTCTGTTTCTAGCACCGATTTCTCATCTGCAGAGACGTGTGCTGAGATGATAAACCGGAGAATTATCCCAACCTTGCTCTCTTAGGAGCAACCAAGAAATACTTCTCTCCCCAACTTGTCTTATGTACAATTTTGTGGCTCTAAATTGCTTTTCCTATTTTTTTTCCCCCTTCTGATGCCAGAATTACCGCCCTTGCCCTTGGTTTCCCCCTCCCAGATGAGCAGCCTATAAAATTGCTGCAAGAAGCCAAGTGCTGCTTTTCACACAGCCACAGACAGAGCTCCTTTACTGAACCTAGTGTGCGCAGAGCATCCTGCAGGAGAGAGACGGTAATGTGACGGCCGAAATGCTCGCCAGCCCTCACAGGACAGAGATGACGGTGTGACCGCCGACATGCCGGGGAGTCCCTGCGAGCGCCGACTACCGCGGAGGCACGGGCGGGGGGGCTCGGGAATCGGGGAGCGCCTCACGTATTAGGAAGAAACTTTGGGGCAGCGCGCTGCGGGGCGGGCGGCAGGCGGGGCAGGGCAGCCCGCGGGCACATGGTATATTGCATATTGCGTATTGTGTATTGCACACCGCGCCCGTGCCGCTCCGCTCTCCCCTCCCGGCGCTCCCCGGCCGTGCCCCCGCTCCGCTCCCCCCCCGCAGGCTGCGCGATGGGACGCGCCCGGTGCCGCTGCCCGCCCGCCCGCGGCTGTCACTCGGCGCAGGCAGCCCGCGGCCCGTGCGAGGAGTGAGCCCCTCGGCCCTTAGGATGACTCACTGGCGGCTGCCATTCAGCTCTCTTTTCCTCGCCGTGGACGGAGAACAACCAAAAAGCTACACTGGACTAGACCAAGGTAAGAGATTTAAGTGTCTTTTTCCCCCGGCAGCCACGCAAGGCTTGCAGGGTGCCAGGCTGGGCACCGGCGCTGGCTCGGAGGGTGTCTGAGCACCTGGCATTACATGCCAGCAGTGTGTCCTGTGTGTGCCACCCAGCTACCCCCGGGGGACACGGCAGGTCATAATACAGCCTAGGCACTGCCTTTTCTGCCCTTAATGCAACTTTTGCGGCGGCACTGCCACCTGCTCCCGTGGATGCGAGCAGCTTCCCCGTGTTGCTGAAGCAGCTTTTGTGCCGCGCCGCTGGAATGGAGCGTACCGGGCTCTGCCTGTCATGGACTCCGGGTGCGTTCGTTCCCACGGCGGCTGTTCCATCACTTTAATGAGTTGGAATTCCACAGCCCGCAGAAACGCTTCTCTGCCGTTCCCCCTCTCTCCGAGGGGCTCTCCTATAGATGCGATGCATTTTCGGGCTTTTCAAAAGTACTGCTCGCTGGAAGCAGCAGAGCAAGTCTGCTGAGGCACAGGCAGTGCTGCGCTACATATTCTGTCTGCATTCCTCTCTGCTTTTTCTGCTGTGAATCAAAAATTCAGCGTTGCAGGAGGGTTTTTGCAAGGACAGTAAATGTCTCTAGCACAGCAATTTAAAGTAAAGGGAGAAGCTGCTTCTCCCCAGTCTGAAATCCTGGCAAAATATCCTTCCATTTTCCGAGGAGGTACAGCATTGCTAGCAGAGTTCTCTAAGCAGGTTTCTGCTGGGGCTGATTGACAGCTTTTAGTTGTGATTTTAATGGAAATCTTTCACTGAATGTCTACAGCTTCATTTCTGTCAATCCAATGCTTTTTAGCAAATGGCTTTCTTTGGAAGGTGACACCTTTTAAATTAACCCAGGATCATATTTTTCTAGACCTGTAAACAGAGTATCAGATCAGCTAGTGCACATTGCAGGATCCCACAATCTTACCTTTGGATTTTAATGGTGCAACTGCAGTGGAAGACATTTGATTTGATGTGGTTCTCTGGAAAGTGTCACAATTGCAACTATTTATCTGTGTTTCCTACATATTAGTATGGTGTTTCTCTGCAATATCCTACACATCCTATTTGTTTGGACCTTCTGTGTACTGGCAATATGTTTATTAAGAGATGACTTTTAAACCCTTTTTTTAAAACTGCCCTGGCATTACTGCCATGAAAAGGACTCTCTGCTCAAGGCAGATGACAGGTCCCACATTGATCACACCCATGGAGGTGACCAAACAGGTATCAGCAATTAACAAAAAAAACACCACTCAGCTGCCCAGTAGCCACCAAGACCCACAATTCATTGACTCATCATGAATGTTTTTGGAATGAAATCAAACATGGCACCAATAAACACTCCCCTTAGCTTCTACCCCGTCCATGCACTCTTTAAAATAGATTAGGGGTAAAAAGGTTCTTTCAGGGAATTTTCAGGGATTTAATACAGAGCTTCAGGAAGAGGTAGGACAACATCTTGATGTGTCAGCATGGATTCTGCATCATTTTCCATCAGAATATAGTGCAATTTTCCACTTGTAAAAGTGGAAAGCATTTACCAACATTATGTTTTAAGATTATTTCTAGTCATTTAGACAAGTGCAGAGACTTTGATACTTTTTTTTTATATTTACTTCTTTCTCTTAGCATTTAGGTATGGTGCCTGACTGCAAGGGTATCAGATTATTTCCAGGGAAAGTAATTTTAAAATACAGTTCAGACAACAGGTCATTGTGATTCTATTAACCGTTGATAATATTAATGTAACTTATTTTTAAATTAATACCTATTGATTGTACACCAGCTCTTAGTCACTTGCTAGTGAAGCACATGTCATGGTCTCTGGGGTCTGAGCAGCTATTTTTGAGCCTGTCTGGCTAATGTCTAGAATACAAAATTATCCTGTTCACAAGTTGGGCATTTCTGTGTTATTTTCCTTTCTTCAGAGACATTAGTACATTATCAGTTCTCATCTGGGTGGCTCCTTTCAGGTGGAATCTTAGTCCATTTAAATGCTGACAATTTACTGTGATAACAGTTTATTGTAACTTAGCAACAAGAGCTAAAAAAATCAAGCTGCAGCCATAACACATGCAAACCTTGTATTGTGCGGCCCTGTACTCAGCAAATTAAACCCTTGAGATAAATGACATTCTAGACCAGTCAGTTTAATATCATTAGCTAGGCTGGCCAGTTGCTCTAATTACAGAAGTCAAAGACTGCAGGAAGCAGCTGCAAAGTCAGCACATGTCCAAGGAGCTGTTTGTAAAGCAGAAACACATGCTTTAACTTGAGTCTTTTTTGTTGAAGATGAATTATTGAGGGAACGTATGGCATTTAGTATCACTGACAGAAAAATGGTCTGGCTGTGGTCCAGGTGGCAAGACTTGTGTGGGTGGCATGGTCTTTCTGTGAAGCTTCACTTCATAATATTTTCACCAAAATAAACAAACAAATACTTCCAATGTTATTTCTCTATGATCAGACCCTTGGGTCATTCATTGCTGCTGAGCTCAGTAGTGGAGGACAGCACAAGGAAAATCAGCACAAGGCTGCCTACTGTCCTACCTATTTTACTCAAAATAGAGAATCCACTGTCAATTAAACACATCCAGGGAGCAAAAAGATACAGAGCTGATGCCCTGGAACTGGGAGGAAGCATCTCTTGAGACATGCTCAACTCTGGAGCTCTGCTTGAGCCTAGAAGACTAAACCAGCCACAAACAGCTGAAGGTAGAGTCAGGCAGCTGCTCTGATGGGTGGCCAGGGATTCCCTCAGCTCTGAGTTTCTCATCCCTCTTGGAATTTCACCTCCAGAAACTGAATTCAGGACAGGCAGGAGTTATGTTACAGTTAGTTAAGTGATTCAGTCTTATAACTGATTTCATTTTAAAAGAAAAATGTTCAGCCAAGGTCTCTCCCTCAGAAAATCAGCTTGAATAGAAGGTTCTTCAGCTCTCTGGTATTTCTGTATATTTCATTTGAACATAAAGCTCCACTCAAAGATGAAGAGCTCTAAACAAATCAACAAGGTTTTCCACATCAGGAACAAACAAGCTCTTGATATCAACCTCTGGTAAGGTATCAAATCCATCCCAACTACTTGATAAACCATATTCTGCACAGAGGCCTGCAAAAATGGATTGAGTTTCATCTCCTTTGAAGCAAACACACTTAGGCACTTTTATAGCTCTCTAATAATGTCACTGTAGCTCCAGCAGCTGTAGATCTATTCCCTGCACCCTGAGCAGAGTTGTTACCTCCTCCCCACTGCACAGTACTTGGTTATAAGCTAAGCCAACTGCACCTACAAGTAACACTTTGAACAGTTCTATTAGTCATAATTAAGATGGTATTTTGAGTTGAATTTACACAAGCCCTGTTTTTAGAAAAGGGAACATTTTGCACACTTGTATGTTGCATTCCATGACCTTCTTGTAACACTGTCATCAATTAAGATCAAATCTAATCTTAGTCTAAGACTGAGGATGTTTATAGGGGTTAAAATAAGGCGTTTGTGATTCAAAACAGGCATCCAACCCTTGTGATTAGGCATTACCTTTTGAGGACAGCATTTTTCTTTAAGTAAAGAAGTCTTAGAATTCTAAGATCATGGAATATTCCGAATTGGAAGGAACCCATCAGGATCGTCCAGCACCTGGCCCTGCACAGCACCAGCCCCAAGAGCCACACCCTGTGCCTGAGAGGTGTCCAAACACTCCTGGACTCAGCCAGCCTTGGAGCTGTGACCACTGCCATGGGGAGCTGTTCAGTGCCCAAACACCCTCTGGGTGAAAAACTCTTTCCTGGCATCTTTCAAACACTCTAAGTTAGTGATGAATGTACTTGGTGGATAAGAACTATTGCTTTCTTGACCTTCAATTCTTGCATTTTTCAACAACCTTTACCACACTCTTTTAGCATTTTCAGCCCAGTAGAATTTGAACGTTTGACTGCATACACTAGTGAAGAGTACATCCAACTGAAAAATAAAGGAATAATGTAACAAATGTGTAGTGTATCTCTGTATATATATGTGGAAATAGTGTCAGAATATAATATAAATACAAGATAATATGTCCAATTTCAATCACTACTGAGTTTGAACAGACTATTCTTTGAAATAAAATCAGGAATTTTAGGTTTCTGTTTAATTATTTTGTTAGGACTAACTAATTTTCTGTTAAAATCTGTATTATTTCTGTATTTATTTAATACAGTGGTCTGTATTTTCTCTAAAATAAAACACACATGATGCAGATTCCAAGGCATCATTTTAGTTCTTTCTTCCTCAAACAAAGTAGAAACAATACTGTGTTCATCACAAAGTAGCTTTTGCCATACTCAAGCTTTGTCAAATAATCTGGATTTGTGAAAACTGATGTCTTTTAAAACTGAACCAACAGGAAAATACTTTTCTCCTTCATTTCATGAACATGTGAAAAGTCTTTTCACTCAATATCAGCTTGCTTGTTTGTGTTCCTTTGACTGTAATTCAAATATCAAAAATTATGAGGAAGCTAAGTATGCTAGACATGTATTCTCTTCAGGTTTTGAGGCAATTTCATTACTGAGTTGTTGGCTAGTTAAAGAATGCTGTGTTAAGGACAATCTGTGTGAATAAACTAACAACTGTCCAATGGGAAACACTTCTGAGAGCAAAGAGTACACTCTAGAGCAGTTCTGAATGACACTTCTGAAGTGCATGTTAGACAAAATCTCAATTTTCATTTATACTCAGCAAAGTCTGTATGGCTTTTCCTTTCTGTTTCTCCTCGTGTCTTTCCCAACCTTTTCATATTAATGGTGTGTATTTGAGAAAAATGTTCTTATTCCTCGGGGCACCAGCAATGCTGGGCAATGTTTAGCAAAATCTGCATCATCCAAGTGATCTGTAGGTTACACAGAGACTACCAGGATCCACAAGGTGAAGCAACCAGAGTAAAAGCTGAATAAATTGTTGATTTATAAGGAAGCTTTGAGCCTGGAGCCACACAGTGCTTAAAATCATGTAGAAAATGATTTTTTGTGTTGTAGAGATATTGGAGGTTTATGGGACAGGATCAATGCATCAAGATGTACAAGAGCACAAGGTGTGTGATGGCAACAGAAAATGAGATACATAACTCTCTGTTTCCAACTTTTGCAATGGAAAGACTCAAGTTTTTTTCCAAGTAGCAAACATTACAATTTCTGTCATGAAACTCAAAAATCCTATGAAACTGTGCTGTATACATGTGGATGTGTGACACCTAAAGAACCCAAAAACCACTCTCAAAACAGAAATACAACCACAGCTTTATGAATCACATTTGAGACAAGGTTCTAGGAAAATAATACATTTAAATGGGTATCCTCACATAAATAGAAAAGAACATGGTCTTTGAGCAGAGTAGCCTTTCTTCAGTTCCTAAACACCTGTAAACTCTGCCTTCCTCACAACCACATCCTCACAATTTTGCAATCACTACTGTGTCATGTCTAATACACTGAATATATAATAAACAAGAAATGATCCTATAAAACACCAGGACACCGTTCAGGCCATGAGACACAGGTCCCTGCCATGCCAGGACATGGTTCAGGCTTTCTTCCTGGGGACACCTGTTGGAACCCAGAAGCCTGTGAATTTTGGGCTTTCTGTGCTTTCTGACACTGACCCCCAGGGGAGCACTGCTTTTGACTTGAGGCCCTGGAGAAGGCTTCCAAATTTGAGTGATGGAATTGGAATCATGGGTGTGTAGTTGAATAGAAGTGTGTGATTTCACAAGGTGAAGGGTTTTGAATTTGAGAGGTTTTATATAGTAATATATAGAATATAGTAATAGGTATGGGACAAAATGGAGGTTCTTGAGTGTTGTCTTTTTCTGTCTTCTTCTTCTTCATTTTGTCAGGTAGTAGTTTTTGTCTGGATAGTTAGTGCTGCACTGCAGGTCACAGGAGTTTGGTTATTGGGTCAAAATATAAATAATATAGGTGTTAGGTCTTTATTGGACTGTTTAGCTTTAAAAGACCTTGTAAGTAGCTAGATTCACTCTCCATTTTGCTTGCTTTTAGCTGGTAGCTAGAAGTGTTGCAGAGCTCTCTGTACTTTAGATAAGATTTAATAAAAAAACAAGTCTGAACATGAGAAATTCGTCTCCTTTGTGTTTTAATCTGACTCTGAGTGAAGGCAGAAGAAAATGAAGACAAGCCACTAGTTAGGTGGTGCAGCCAACCCATTTACAGACACCACTGGGGTTTGTGCAGCAGGACAGTGCCCTGCCCTGCCAGGAGCCACCTAGCACTGTGCATGTCCCATCTACTGCTCTTGGAGAGCAAAACAGAGCAGAACTGGGCCAGGACAGAACGAAAATAGACAACCTCTATGTCACCAGGAACTCAGAAAGCACCTGCTCTCTTATAGTTGTTAACTTCTTTCTAGCTGGTGACTGATTTGAGAGGAAAGGAAGCAATACAGAAAGCCTTGCACTTCTAAGAAAGCCAAATATTGCTACAGCTACTTTCTTCAGGAGGGAAATGAAAGAAAGAGTTAATTAAACCTGCTGTCAGTGGTTTGAAATATTAACCTGACACTGGTGTTTATCTCATGTGAAACAGCTTTAATGATTCTATTTATGCCTTTACATTTCACTCCTTGTTTTGCTCACTGTCCTCTGTTGCCACCAGTATTATTACACTTTCAGCAGTAGTAATAAAACAATTACTGAGCCTCTCTGCTGTTTAATGGGTTTGAAACCTCAGGAGCTGAAAATAATTAAGTTGGATTTTTGTGCTTGCAATGAAGTTTGATATTTGATTAAAAAAAAAAAAAGAAAAAACAAAAAACAAAACTAGCAGAAAGATCCATAAATATTAAAGTCAAATGGGACCACTGAATGAGTTTGACTTCCAGCATCCCCCAGCAGCCCTGTCATTTCATCCAATTTTACCTGTGCCAAACCTAGTATCTTGTATAGGTAAGTCCATTATTATAAAAATAGTTTCAGATCTCAAAAATTATAATACAAGCTGCAAATGCAGGACTTTACAGCTGCTCATCACAACAGAGTGGGATCATTCCTGCCTCTTTACACCTCAGCTCAGCTAACCTAAAGCCCCCTACCTTGCAGCACATTCATCCTGTCTAAGCATGGCAGTTTAATCTCAAAATGCATTTCTCACAGAAAGCTGAGAGAAACTTCGAAAATAAAGGGAAACTGGTTAAAAGACCTGAGCTAGAATTCAACAGAGATGACAGGCACTTCCACCATTTGTTATTTAAAAAAAAAAAAAAAAAAAAAAAAAAGCCAAAACTTATAATTTCAGAGGTCACATGAAAATTGCAGCCATATCACACTACTAATTTTGGGGGTTTCCTGCCTGAATAATGTACTTTTTCCTCATCATTGTTGGGGGAAAGAGGCATGGTGTAAACTGCTAGGTTTAACATTAATCAAAAGATTATCAGTGCTGCACCTCAAAAGGTAAATGTACATGTTAACTCTGTGCAATTTCTTGCAAAGAGAATGTATAAAGTTGTCTGGAGCATATATAACAAAAAATATTTTAAAATGGAAGGATGGCTTTTATACAGTAGGAGAAAACAGGGCGAAGAGAGACAATGCTGTGCAGCATTATAGTGGGATTTACAGAGGAAAATTCCTCAGTTTCTTCAGCATTCCCTACAGCTGCCTGAAAAATCGGTTTGCAGCATTGCCTCTATTGATGAATAAAATTAACACAGCTTAGGTGAAAAGGGAGCAAGCACATGTGAAGATGAAGGAAAGAAATAAGGGAAGGGAAAGGGAAAAAGAAATAGGTATTTTCTCCATCAGTCTCTCCACATTTCTGACACTTGTAGTGGATTTAGAGATGAATCAATAAAGAAATAAGAGTAAGATACAAATGCATACAAAAGAAAACAAATACAAATTACAGAATCGTTAAGGTTGGAAAAGACCTCCAAGATCATCAAGTCCAACCTTTGGTCAAATAAAGCATGGCACTGAGTGCCACATCCAGTCATTTCTTGAGCACTTCCAGGGACAGTGACTCTGCCACCCCCTGGGCAGCCCATTCCAATGCCTCACCACCCTTTCAGTGAGTGAAGAAATTCCTCCTGATGTCCAGCTTGCCCTGGTGTAGCTTGAAAACATCTCTCTCATCCTGTCAGTGGCTGCCTGGGAGAAGAGACTGACCCCCTGGCTACACCTTCCTTCCAGGCTGTTCTACAGAGTGATAAGGTCTCCCCTGAGCCTCCTTTTCTCCAGGCTCAACACCCCCAGCTTCTTCAGCTGCTCCTCACAGGACTCTTCAGCATCTCCCTTCCCTTTCTCTGGACACACTCCAGCACCTCCATGTCCTTCTAGTAGTGAGAGGCCCAGAACTGGACACAGGTGGGATGAAACAAAGTTCCAAATGCAGCATTTAGGTGATGTAACAGATGTCCCCGAAATCCAGGGCTGTCCTGTGGTCCATTACTGTGGGCAGGAGCTGGAACAAATGTCTTTAGATCTAAACCTTCTGACCTGATCTCTCCCTTCAGCTCACAGTGCAGGGGGAGCAGGGATAGGGTCTGCTGCTCTTAGAATCCAGATACCATAGCAGAACATGGTTGTCACTCTGACATGACTTTATTGCACACTACAAAATCAATTCAACACCTTTCATCGTCCTGTCAATCACATTCTGAAGCACTGCAGGACAAATGGATTTTCTCTGTGACAGTGGGATAGGGATCATGAATTCTGATCCTTCCTTTGGACAGTTCAGTACCCATAAATTGTCAGGACAGCAGAAGCCACACTGCATTTTAGTCTCCCACTGCCAGTGCACAAGGTGTCCATCCAGAAGGAACAGATTATCATTGATGGTGGAGGTATGGGACAATGATTTTTGAGAGGCACAAAAGAAATAAAAGACCTAAAAACAACCACTGAAATACAAAGAACATGGTGCAAACATCTCCTTAAAAATACTGAAGTAGTACAGAGCTGTAGTCTGCTAAAGAAAGAAATACTGAAAAGAAATGTGGGTGCCAGTTTATCACTAGTATAAAAGTGGAAAGCTGTAGATCCAAGTGGGGATTTGATTTTCACCTGTTGTGACTTAGAGCCATGTTAAATCATTACAGCCTCTTTTCAGTGAACATCTTAGATTGCCAGAGCCAAGCTTTCTATGCCAGTTAACCTGCTGGGGATGAAAACTTCTGTGTTACTAGCTGAGCATTTCAAGTAATGAAAACCAGAAGCAAAATCAACAGAAAAACAACCTAATATGTATTATTTAATCTGTCATCACTGTATAGTCACTAAATAACAGCATTGTCTTATCTTCAGATTTGTACTGTTAATTCACAGTGACTAATATCCCATTCATATAATGCTTCTTGATATGTTTTGACAGCCAGAAAATTGCTCCTCTGCCTGAACTTAGGAAACAATTTATTTTCTGAGGTGAAAATGTAAATACAAGGCACAGCAGAAACAGCCCAGTCATCCTTTGGCAAATATGAAAATTAGTGTTACATACATATACCTCATTAAGAAACCTACAATCATACATGTCTGTGAGTACTAAACTACTTAGATAGTAGAGCCTAATATTGCTAAAATGTTATTACTGTTATGACAGCACAAGCAGGACAGGCACAGAAGAGAAGAATAAACTGAACTGGGAATTGTCCCAGAAATAGTGTGGAAGTAGTAAGAAAATTAAATTTAAGGTCCCCTATATTCCACTCTGGAATATAGACTGATGTCCTGTAAGTGGTATTTAGTAAACCCTGTGCTTTCATCACCCACCCCTTAGTTCTGATCACTGGCAGCTCTTACCTAGGTCTCTGTGAATATAAATAACCAAAAGTCTCCAATAGGCCAGGCAGCAGCTGACTCCAGGGTTTTAAAGGTCAATAATTTCTTTTTAAAAATCAATATATTTGTAACTGGTGTAAAAGCTTCCAGCCTAAAAATGTGCTTAAATGGACAATCCAACAGGGCTGTTTTCCAAGCCATGTGAATTTTAGCAATGCTCACACTTGTCAGTTTTCAGATTGCCAGAAGTCCTTTTATAAGGAATGGGGAATTTTGAAGATTAATTCTGTTCCTTTCCAGGAAACCACCACTTCATCATCCCCTATTCACAGTTTATTATCACAGATAATGGATACTATTCAGCTGTGATGACTCAGGTACATTGAAATGGGAAAAGTGTGCAAGCCACAACCAAACAATGGCATTTTGCTGTGTCATAGAGAAGTGGGCATGGTGTGCTCAGCTTCCCTGAAATGAGGATTTTCTTTTAGCTCACACTGTTCTCCAGCCATTTCTGTAAGAGTCATCACTGTTTCAAAAAAAGAAGGGAATGTCTGTAATCCAAGAGAAACAGTTCAAGCTAACACACTCCCCCCACGTGTATAAATGCTTGTGCAGTAAATAAGTATCTAAGTGAGTAGAATCACTTGTTCTTCTAGAAACTCTTTGTTTGGGAAGCTATGATACATTTAATTTATTATTTATAGACCTAAGATTTCACATCATAATGAGCCATATCAAGCAGACTCGAATGCTAGTGTTTGAAATAAGTGTGATTGAGAAACATATTGGGTTGAAAAGAATTCAGATAATTTGATTTCCCTTTGTGCTCCATCTTATACTGCATCCACAAAGCAGCAATAAATCAGAATAACTGCTACCTAAAGAAAGCCTTAAAAGAAAGGTTACAGCAGGGTACAGCTGATGCAAGCAACAAGTGCCTCCATGAAAACAGCTCTAAGTGTTGCCTTTGGTCAAGATTCTTAGACTCCAAGATCAGCCTCAAATTCCCTTGTAAGAGGGGCTCACAGAAAATAGGCTAGGGAGTAACACAGGACCCACAGGAACTCAGTTTGCTAAAATTAGGTCAGCACTGGTCTAAAATTAGATTCAATGTTCTGCTGACCGAACTGAAAAGAGGAGGAGTAATTTTTAATCACAAACTCTTGAGGATAATGATATATCTTGCTGCAAGTCACCAAGTACAAGCCATGGTCTTTCACAGTGCTAGATCCTTCCTCTTCCCAACAGTGCTAAGAGTCATTTGAAGCCTGAACACAACCAGAACTTATAAATTAACTACAAGGGACAAATTGTTTCAAGTCAAAATGTGCAGCACTATTTAGACAAATGATTACACTCTATACTTAGATGGCATTCAGTATAAGACTTACTTATCTACTATAATTGATTTCTCAATTAAATTGTCTGATGAGATTGCTTTTGTTGGGGACCATGGGGGTCTGTAAAACTAAATATAGAAAAAATAACAACACACAAAACCATAATATACTTCAGTTCAAATCACCCAAACATTACAAATAAGTTGGTGAAGGTTGTAATTATAAAAAAGCATGAAGTAGCAACCTTGGAACATACTGAACAATGATCTTGAACAATAACTTTCTAAAATCAATTTTAACCATCTCTTGTCTTGCAATGCTGCACTGAGGCTTAGAAATTAAGCTCTGGGGAGAAAGAAATACTGCTTTCTAGTAATGAATGGACTGCTCTTGTACTACAGAATCACCTGAGCAAAACATCTAGACCCAAGCAATCAGAAAGAAGGCAACACAAAAAACAATGTCCACTTCTACCTTACCAGTATTGCAGGGCTATTTCAAAATATTTTATTATAAACTTTTTTGACCTACAGTAATATCATTCTGATCTGCAGCAAACTGTATTCCTACCCATGCCCTGTTCAGTCCCACTGAGGTCACAGCTCCTGTTCACCCCTCTGCAGAGTGCTGGGTGCATGGACTGACTCAGACAGCAGACAGCAAGTGCAAAATCTAGAACAATGTCCAGAGGAGCACCTACTGCACTAAAAGTCCTGAAAAGCTATTTTATGGATTGCCATAATGTGTAAGGATATTGGATACTGCCAGGGTTGTAAAGCAGACCTTGACAATTCTGGGACACAATTTCCTTGTGTACCTGGGGAATAGGCTAACCTAGTATAAGGTAGGATTTTGTTGGTTTGCAGACATAGTGACTCCAGAAGCTCAGCATGAAATAATCTAACCTGGATCTATCAAAGATTTCGACAAAAAAAATCGTCCAATTCCTCCAGCATCTCAATAAAGCAAAAGAAAGGCCTATCTAGTAAAAAAGTCTAAAAATTACCTTCTCTCAGCCATCCAACATCAATACTAGCTCATGGTTAATAAATGGCAGGTTAGGAGATAAGATCCTGGGCTACTGGCCTGGATCAGCCTGAAATGGAGATTCTTAATACTATTGTAAAGGCTGTTTAGCTGGAATTGTAGATTGCAAGGAGTGTGACTCCCTCATTCTGCAGAGCTTGTGCAGCACATCAGAAGGTTAATGAATGCCAGGGTGAGAAGCACTAATGAGATAGCAAATAGTGCTTTGAAGAGATCTGGCTTTTGGCAGCTAGAGAAACACGTACCTTCCTTTCATATGATCAGTGACTAGGAGATGAATTCCCAGCCAGGTCTCTACTGAGATGCTGAGTTATGGAGGAGCTCCTCTAGCCTGTGCTGCTGTGGCTTTTGAGGCTTTACCATACAACTTCAGATCCAAATGAATAATCACGTTATTTCCCTTAGCATTCTCCAGGGGCAATATAATGGGTACTTGCAATGCTGATGCCTTTAAGCTTTCACAGCAAACTTCCCTGTGCAGTCTTATCCCCTGCTGTGTTCCAAATAGCTTATCTGAAACCAGGAACAAGCAACTACTTAAGGAAGGGACAGTCAGTGACAATGGATGCCATAACCAATTCATGCAATGAAGCAGCATGCCAGGAACAGCACTATATTTATTGCATTTATTGCAGGTGTGACAGCCTCCATGAGTAATGAAGTGCTAAAATGCATGCTGCTTTCTCACAGGCTGCTGGGAAGCATATTGTTCTCATACGTGCTGGGGATCTGAAGTGCCAGTTGTGCTTATTTTCTAAAACTTCTTGGGTGAAGAGCTTGACAATCTGCATGGGGTATTTTGTGGCTGATTAATTTTATAGGTAGTGCTAGGTAAGAACCCTCTAACTCAGAGAATCCAATAGCAATTTTAATCAAACTCTAGTTGCTTGCTAATTTGGAGACATAGGGTGCCACTTTATTGGCTTCTATAGACTGCTTGCTCTGCCTATTATAAGTAGTTTAGAGAAACCTTCTGGCATACCTGTTTCTTTCCAGAAGAATGGACCTACACAAGGGCTTAACTGCAAACCTCAAAGTTTCATGCAAAAAGCAATTTAAGAATAGTGCAGCTAATAGACTTATATTCCCTCTTCAGGTAACTTTCTAACATGACAGCAATTACAAAAACAAACTCCAGATTTGAAAACAACTTGCAAAATGAAACACAAAATCCAAGAATGACAAAAATACTACTTGTCATGTAGACTACTGGCCAGGTTGTGGAATGTTGCAAACAATCCTATCCCATAAGCAGCCAGCTAATATTGCAAAATATGCATGAACCTGTGCCTGATCCTTCACGGAAATGTGGAACCGAATGAGGATTTGTAGGAAATTCTGTTTCAGCATCAAGATCAACAAATATTATTGTGTAGATTTCTGGGTCTGCTCCCTTTCTATAATCTACACTTTTCTGTAATCTCATTGTGTAAATCAATAAAAGCTTCTGAGCTCCTGTTCAAAGTATGAGAACAGTAACTACATGAATCTAGTGAATCTCTGAAAGTCATTCTCCAGAGGAGGATTTCTTTTTGTCGTCTCATGCAGCATTTTTGTTCCCAGACTCCTTTGAAGGTGTCTATGCTTCAAATCTTACAAAGGCTTTACAATTAATAAGTTTTCTTAATTCCAGGTTTAGATTCAGTATAATTTCCCCAATATGGTCTGTACCTACCCATAGATTCTTTATAGATCAGGGTTTTATCCTTGAGTTTGCAAGAGTTTTGGGTGGGTATCTTTGTCTGGGCTTTAATGTTTGCTGCTTTTTCCAAATGGCATATTATATGTCAGAGACAAAGAATTAGGTTCTCTGAAGGGTTTTGTTTATTTTTTTTGTGGTTTCAAGTTACATTGTTCACTGAGGACACACACATTG
This sequence comes from Oenanthe melanoleuca, assembly GCF_029582105.1. NCBI lineage: Eukaryota > Metazoa > Chordata > Aves > Passeriformes > Muscicapidae > Oenanthe > Oenanthe melanoleuca. The sequence continues at coordinate 10,820,887 of NC_079340.1, forward strand.
TAGAGTCACTGAACTAGGAAAAAAACTGTTTCAAACCAGGACAATGGAGATTTTTGAGAACTCGACAACTACACAATATAAATGAATTTGAATACCTAGTGATAAGAGAAACAGTCACAGAAATAACTTTTCTATGACTGTTTCTCTTATCACTGGGTACTCAAATAGCAGCCTTGAAATAAAACTTAAAAACTCAGAAAACCCTACTAAATGCAGAGGACTTACTTTGTTGATCAGTCCAATAGAAAGAAATGGGAAAAAAACCTTGTGGTCATTAAAACTGATAGATATAGCTCATTAACTAAACTATACTACCTCTGACAAAAATCACAATTTTCTGAATTCCATGCCTTTCCCTAAACTAGAGCATATGATTCCATGGGTATTGTACAGATCAGGACATTGCTTTAGACACATTGGCTGATCTTCCCCTACAGCTCCTAGAGCAGAGGCAGTGTGGAGATTCCTTTGCAAACATAAAGGTTGTGCCAGTCTGCAACATCCATCACAGATGTTTTTAGTAATTTTTACTGCAACTCCAGCAAAGGACTGCAGGCTCCAAGAGGCTAGAATCCAGCTGTCTCAAATGGATTCACACTGTCTTAGTTATATTTTACTTTAAAAGCACAGGTACAAAATCAAGTCATCAAGTTGAAGGTGTATTTGCTGGCTTTATCTAAGCCCTTGTTACACGTGCATTGCCTATGATAAGCCAATTAGGCTCTTTTGAGACCTGATACCATCTGTTGGAATCACTGGCAGCCCAGCAGGCAGCAGTGTCTCAGTCCCTCAGTGGGTTTCACATTTTACCACTCAGAACTCCCAGTCGCCCTCTCCAGTGCCAGAATGAAATAGAAAAGAGAAAAGCTTTAGTCCTTTTCTATTGTGAAATGAGGAATAAGAGTCAAAGCACACATTTGTGCATGTGTAAAGTCAGTTCTTGCATTTCCACACTCACAGCACTCCTGATTTTACCTTGAAGAGATGAAGGTTTTCTGTTGCCACAGCAACCATGTTAACAAATAGTAGCATAGCTTTTACACAAATGATGTGATTGTCAGGAGTTGGAGATGGTCTAACAGGCTTTTTATTAGATCCCTCCAAAATACACACTTTTTAGCTAAAACAATACTTACTTTTTTCTCCATATTGTATATTTCTCATTTCACAACAGCAACACACAACAGGTTTATATAGGATACACCTTTACCAAGAGCTTATAAATTTAATATACCTTATCTTTTGTGCCTTAGGAGGGCATCACATGATTGCAGCGTTCTTTAAAAGGCATAAACTGATTTGCATTAATGCTTCTCTCAGTGAGCCAGCTGGGGGGCTATAAATACAGCTCCTGTCTTCAGGATTACTTAGCAATTTTGCTGCTCTGAAGGGGAAAAGTAGAAGCAGAGGAAGGAATAACCTTCACCATCAGATGGAAGAGGGGTGAGATTGTTCTGTACATCATCCAAAAATTAATGATGAATCTGTTGCTTCGTTTAAAAAGCAAAGAGTTATAAAAGCTAAATTCTGCAGTCTCCAACACTTGAACAGTTCCATTTCATGGGTTTAGACTAAATTACTGATAGTCCACTACAACAAATATTAACTTTGGCAGATTTTACTTCTAGAGAGAGAAAATTTTGTTTTTAGCTAAAGTATAATAGCAATAACAGTTAGCACTTCTTTGGTCCCTTCCATCTTCATACTTTCCTTCAAAGCACTTCAAGTATCAGATATCAAATATCAAGTATTAATTGGAAATACTGTTGCATTTTAAGGATGAATAAATTAAGATTCCACCTCAAGGGGATGGCAAAAGGCTGGGGCATAACAAATCACAGGCCATGGTAAGCCAGAAGAGGTCATTAGCTATTCTGAACACCTAAGCACTTGCTCAGCCTTTTATAAACCGAAGAAGACAGATAAAGTTCCCCAAACAATGTCATAGTTAAAAATTTATGGATCTGTTTAAATACAACCACAGTGTCTGTGTACAGACACTTGCTTAAAAAACAGCCACAAACTTTAGCTGGCTGAAGTATCTTTTTTGAATTCACATCTCATCTCCTCAGCCAAAGCAATGACTTAGCTCTTGCATTAAATTTACTTTCCACTTCACACAGCTATTATACGAGCTCAAAAAATGGCTTTCCTCCAAACTCTTAACTAACACCATGTCAAGAACTGTTCAATAGAATTACTCTTTCATGAAACCCAGCAGCCAGCATTTTAGAGTCTAGTTACACATTTCCACTCCACTGTCCATTCCTACCTGAGGAAAAGACTACAGTCCTGAGATCCAATTATACAGCAGGTAGAGTAGATAAATTCAATTAAGTCCTGCTTTTACTTATTTTGTATCAAACAAATACAGAGGGGAAGGGTCTACTCTTGTCACATACAATGAATCCTGTTTCATTGGGCACCTTTCATCCATATCTGGTTGGTTTGGTAAAACAAACAAGCTGTAGATAAACTTCTGGTCAGCTGTTTAAGGCCACTCCCTCTTTTTTACACACATGCTACAAATCCAAGATGAAATAGGTGCTCCTAGGAAGACTAATTTCTGAGAGTTTTCTTATTCCCTCCCCTGTTAGCTTCCCAAGTCTGTGTAAAGGCTTAGAAAGATCAGCTCCAACATTTTGATAATATTAGCAGCAAATATTCCTTGCCAACAAATAGCAAAGGAGCCACCAGGGCAAATTTCCATTTTCTATGTCTTTGCAAGCTGTATCACCTTGCTAGGGATAAGCAGATGCTTATTTCACCTACCTTTAAAGCTGACTGAGCTCTTTATGTGTTTTATGTGTCTCTGGTAGGCAGCACCTTGGAGAGCCTGCACGAGCCAATGACATTCTGTGCTTATTTCCATTGGGATTTCTCTCCCAATATATTCTAGTTATGCCTAAAACATTTATAGAACAGTTTCCATTTTAAAAGAAGAGCTCACAAGCCTAATATACCATAGAGCAGATTCACTTCACCTACACCAGGCACACAGAGCAGTTTGATAGCTTTCAATTCTACCACAATACATTTTTGAGGATTTCTGTGAACAAAAAAAATATGCCCACCTGACACTTCAGACAGAATTCAGATAGATATACATTAGGCTATAACTGTATAATATGGGGTGATATTCTGACTATTAGAACTAAAAGCTATCAACAGTGGAAAAACTGTCAAATGGATGTTAAATGTCCATCAGCTTAAACAGTATTGATTTCCCATCTTATTAACAGTAGCTTTCACAGAGTAGCTTTCTTCACCAGGGTTGCTATAAGGTTTGGATTTTTTTGGTGTTGTTGTTGTTTCAAGAAATTGGAACTCCTCATAAGACATTTAATTGAAAAAGACTGAACTTTTTCCAGTCAAGAATGAACATTTTGATTAATAATAAAAAGTGTGCCACAATAATTAGTAGGCAAGGGTACATAAATGGGACAGGCAAGCCTCTATTTCAAAACTCTTAAGAAATACCTCTTGAAACCATATTGCCTGTTTCCAGGAAAGTTCCTTTCCTAATATGAGAAGTGAGAGAAGTTTATTGCCAGTGTCTCTGTGCTGCAGAGTTCAGGTTTGACTGTGATGTGCACTAGATGCAGCATTTTCCCCAGGTCTCCTAGGAGTTCTAGATGGTTTGGAGGAGAGCTGGGATAAGTTTGGAGTGATATGGCACAAGGTTTTCACCTCTATTTATTTTACACATATTGGAATTGCAAGGCAAGTGTCTGAAATAAAAGCTTAAAAGAGCAGGGGGGTCAGACATATTCAACATAGGCAATTAAAAGGGTTTTCTGCAGCTGCTTTTTCTTCCATACATGACTGGTCACAGGCAGACAATCTCATGCCAGGGTTACAAGCAAGACCTAAATATTCAGGCTTTTGAAGTTCAAGCAGAATATCATACATTGAGTAACTCAGAGACCTTAGCAGTAGAACATCAAAGCTAAGCCACAGGAGGACTGAAAATGTGGCTTGACAAAAAGTTATTCTTTAGCTGTACCATGCTGTCTGTGCCACATTCTGCAATGCTGTGCAGAGACACCCAAAATAACCTAAGCATGCCAGCTAATAAATTAGCTGAAGTGCCTTAATTACTTCCTCATCCAAGTTCTTGAATTCTTTTGAGAAGTATCTTGCAGAAATGGTATGTATAGGCATCTCTACATGACACTAAATTATGTCCCAAAGATTTAGAGCAGTAGGCAGCTTTGGCAGATTTCAGATTTTAAGAAAAATGAAGGAAAAAAGAAGCCCTTTGACTTTTGTAACTAACTGCCTGCCCACTGCATCAATTCACACTCTATATGAGAAGTCAGTTAGTATTGGGTTTTTTATTTATTTGAGAAATGCTATTTTGGTAATTAAGTAAAAGTGCACATGTGGCATGTTCGAGGAATTTTTATTGTGCTTGAGAAAGAAGCCAGGCTAATCCAGCCATGGAAATTGAACCACTCCATTAAAGCAGAGACAAGTACAGCATGGATAGTAGAAGTGCAAGCTGCCTCCACAGCTCTGACAGCCAAATTACATCAATCACAGCCACGAGGGCATGGATTTAAGCATAAGAGTAGCACTGCACCTCTCCAGCCTTACAAAACTTGGCCTTACTGAGTCAGGGAGTGCCAGCTGCATGGTGAGGGCAGCTGCCCACAAGTCATCAGGCAGAAGTCATCAGTTTACTGAACATGAAGAGCCAAACAGATGACAGATAGTAACAAATTTTTGTCATAATAACCAGAGGAAAAAAAGATTCTTCATGCCATTACTAATCTTATGAGCCCTTTTTTTTTTTTTTTTGTTATTTTAGCAGACACCCATAAGAGAGATGCTGGCTCCCAGTTTTAGTTTGTTGATACAGGAAAGCAGAACTTTATTCAACCATGCACAGCCCAAACCTTTGCTGCTGTATTTTTCTGCTGAGAATCCTTAAAAGACATTACCCAAGTTCAATACTGCTGCTGCCCAATTTTTGTTCTCATTTGTGTGCCAAGGAAAAGGAAATCACCATCAATGTTGCATGTCTTCCTGCTATCTCAACATGCACAGAATGCAAGACCTTTTGCAGAGGACACAAATAATGTGACAACAGAGAGAAATTAGGAATACTAGATTCTTTGCCATTCTAGCTCATTTTTCATACAACAGATATTCCTGAGTTTTGTAAACAGTGATATTAAGGCCCTTCTTGGAAGCCATGAAATGGTGCAGTCATTTTGGTGAATTCAGAAATGGAAGTTGAAAGGAGAAGACATTACACCATGCCACCAGTCTCAATCTCTCATACAGGCAAAATTCTGCTGACAGGCACACTCTGAAACACATTCTGATGCTCACCAGCCTGGGTAGGGGGGCTGGAGGGGCTTGGTGGAGAAAGGCTACAGGAGCAACATGGAACAGCTGCAGTATTTGCATCACCCTCTCAAAACCTGGGTTCAAGTCCCACCCTTGTGATCTTGGGCAAAGTATGCCCAAGCTGGGCCTGACATGCACTGAAGTTCTGCTCTTTAAGCTAAAATCAGTCACTACTGTATAAGCATCAATGCAGCCAGATTGAGCCACTGGTCATAAAGATAGAAAGGCAGTCTAGAAATTATTGCAAGAGCTTTGTTCAGGCTACAATGTTTTGTTTTTGTATGTCAAAATACTAAGTGCCAAAAACTCCAGAGAAGTTTATGAAGAGTAAGCATTAGGCAGGAAAACTATTTAAAAATAGTTTTAATTTAAGAGTCCTGCTTACTGAAAGTGACAAACAGTAGAGAAATCTTTGCTTAACACAGGAGACAGGAGTAACACCTGTAACCTAGGGGTAGGTCAGAAAAGCCCTGGTTGCTGAGTTTTTTGTTTTATTCTGGAGGAGGAAAAAACAGTATTAAGGTAAAGAATAAGCCTTGAGAAGGCTATCAAGAAAGTGGAGCCAGGCTCTTTACTGTGGTCCTGGATGTGAAACAATGGATATAATTTGGAAAAAAAAAAGAGCTTCAGACTGGGTATAAAAGAACAGTTTTTCTCATGAAGGTGGCCAAGCAGTGAAATAGGCTGCCCAGAGAGGTTTTGCCATCTCCCTCCTTCCAGGTTTTCAAGACCAGATCAAACAAAGCTCTGAACAACCTGGTTTGCTCTCCCAGCTGACCCTGAGTTGAGCTGGAGCTTGAACTAGAGACCTTGTGAGGTTCCTTCCAATGTGATTTATCCTATGATCCTAGGATCTGCCAAAAATAACCCAGACATAATTATAGCAAAACAATCCATGCATAGGAAAGATCAATGAATAATTCAGTCAAAGGGGAGAAGGCATTTATAAAACAGACAGGAAAGCTTTACACCTAACTCTTTCAGATGCATATGGAGACATATTCATTTTGCTTTTACAATATATAAAAGCTTCTATTAAGAGAAGAAATGCTGCTATACTTGTGAAGAAAACAAAATGAAAGTACTTTCTCATCAAAATTGTCCCACTACAATAACCTTCTTCCAAAGTAGGGTGTTTATGATGAACTAAGATAATTTTTACTTCTTTCACAAGAGAGCAGCATTTATTTATTTTATTTCAGGGAAAATTGACTAAACCAAATGGACAAAGAAATCTTCACCCTATGCCAGCAAGGAGTAAAAATCTAGGAAAACTCATCCTTTTCATTCCTTAAAAGTTTAGTAGCTGTTCTCCCCCGTTTAAAATATTCACCAGGTTTCTTTTTCTCCCTTTCTCTCTCAGTCAGTGGGTAAAAGGCAAGTTGCACATTGTCCTGTGATTCATCCTAAATGCAAAACTACCCTTTTAGTATGACATGTGGTGTTAATCACCATCTTCCTGTCACTTGATGTCAGAGTTGGCAATTTTCTTGCATCTTCACTGAGTGTCCATGTGTACAGCATTTCCCATTTCTTTGCTGCATCCAAGTCTGGGTAGCAAGTGCAATTAAGCCCATCTATTTCAATAGGGTTGGGTTTTGTTTTTTTTGCATATTCAGAACCTGCCTCATGTTTAGACAGTGTTAGATTAAACTACTCTCAATCCCAGTGGATATAAATCAACATATCTTTTAGTACACAGGTTTTTTTGTTTGTTTTTCTTTATCCATGCCAGTGTACTCCTCTAAGCTATTTATTTGTATGAGAGGAAAGCCAAGTACATTTTTCCAGCCCTGCCAATAAACTGATTGTTCTTTGGCTCAAACTGCTCAATATATTCCAGACTAGAGAAGGGAAGTTGCTTGTCCTCAACAGCTTGGCAGTGTTCTGATATGTTAAACAGATGCTTGTGTTTTACACCCAATTCATAACTACTTATCACTGGTGGACTTAAAGATTTTATACATTAGCTCTTCTTGACTCCCAAGGGTCAAGAAGTGCAGTAAAACACCTCATTTGTTTCTCTTTTGTGTTTGTGCTATGTGTTAATTCTGTTGGAAAACTTTGTTTAACTCAAGTTGCAGCATTAGCATTTGCATGTGATTCTTGGGGCAGGTCCTTCTGAGTACCTAAGGCTTTACAGACAATTCCTCTGCTAAACTCCCTGTGTCTGTTCTCAGCAGGAAGCACACTCAAGGAGAGCTGTGAAAACTGCAAACAAGTAACAGCAATATATAATGAATTTATAAAGGAAGTGCTCAGTCTCACAAAAGTGTTCTTGGACAACTGTCTATGAAATGAACAGTTCAAAATTCCCTTTTGTAGCTAATACATATCAGTGTCCCTGTAGCACCAAGTGTAACTGGAAAATCTGTTTTGAGTTCATAAAACTTAAAATAAACCATAATTTCTAGAAGTGTGTGGTGTTAGGAATTATCTTTATGCCATCCATTCTCTCATTCCCCAATAACTCAACTTCTCAACCACCTCACTGCACCCTCCACACCCACACCATGAATTTTAACCAATTTGCACTCAAAATGAATAATAATTAAAATAGCTACCCCATACCAGAACATTTCAGCCTAGAAAGTGATAAATTTACACAAAACAGAACAATATGAACTTGGAAAATATTTGCATAAACTCTAATGCACAGCTACTGTACTCAAGCATCCATCATAACACACAATAGAAAGGATGTTTTCATTATCAGGGTTAGGTCACAATCCCAAGTATTACAAAGTTACCTTATATAGAGAAGTTAACATGAGAAATTTAGATTGTGGATATTGTTGATAATCAAGGATCAGAGCAAAAAATAATGTGAAGGAGACTGAAGAGTAAAAGGAAGGCACTAATAAAGGATAGTATATCATAGCCAGAACAAACAGAACATAAGGATTATTTGAAGAGCATGTAAATGTATACTTGGTAGTAAAAATTCACTAATTTCGAACAAAATAGCTCTTATTTTATTTATTGAAAAATAAATATGATTCCATAGAAAAATTATTTTTTATCTTAGTGATAATGCTGTATAGTATTATCCCTAATAATAAAGAATGTGATTTTAATAAGAGCAAAAATTAAAGAATAGTCTCAGATAAACGTGGATTTTTTTCCATGCTTTCAACCTATTCAGCAAAATTAATCATAGAAGGTCAATGTACAAAAGAAAGAATAACTTAGGTCAAAAATTTTATTTATAATATCCAATGAAGGTACATCATCACAAGTAACAAGAAAATATTCACTGTTCTGGAAATATAATTGCATTCAATAGCAACCAGACAAAACTTATAGTAGGAACCTAAATAATAATCAAGGACATAAAGCAGTGATGCATGAAACAAAATTTAGCAGACAAGTAGCTTGTCACTTCAGAATTGAACAACATAGGTTATGATGTGAAATGGTTGCCAGCAATGTTCTTGGTTTGAAACTGAAGCACAGTTTGTGCACTGAGGATGCTGCATCACAAGAGTCTGCCCAGTTTCTGTGTGGGTTTGGGTGTGAGTCTGTTTTGTAGGTGACATGGGGAACACACGTCACACGGATTTTGTCCACACCTCTGTGGAGGGTCAGTTGTTGGGAAGGAGGCCAAGACAGCAGGGCAGAAAGGCAGGAATTGATGTAACCCTGCATCACCTGCCCTCTGTGCCAACCAGCACCTCTGCTCTGAGCAGTTTTACAAGCACTCAATTATTACAGAAAAACAAAAAGTCTCCAAATACATTTTGGAACCATCAGAAAGTAGAGAGTATTTTTTATTTGGAAAACTAAGAAGATTAAGATTGCATCTGGCTTAGATGCACAGGGTATGATCAAGGGATGATTTTACATGGGTCTATAAAACTTTAAGCAACAGGAATAATAAGGACACCAGTGCTATTCTCTGTGTAAAAACGCAAGTAGAGTATTTTTACACTAAAATAAGAGGTTTTTCATTCAATCTGTCTAGACCCTAGAATTCACTAACACAGGATGGAGCAATCAGGAGGGAAAAGAATTTTAAACTGGCTGACCACACTTTGCACATTTGTTACCCCCTCCATCCTAGCCTTAGTGAACAAGTAAAAAAAAATTATTTATGAAGACAGATGCAAAAACCCTGCTACTGCTACATAAACAATCTGGGTTAGAGGTCCCATGTACCATTTTTATTATGTGCCACATAACAGCTTATTCTGCTCCTTATGTGCTTACATTTAATCCAGAAGCCTTAACACCCATGCACACAAGATGTTCTAACACAAAATTTTCTAAGTTTTGGTTTATTGAAGATGTATTAGCCTTGTGACTAATACTGGTTTTTTTGAACATCTAACTCTGCTGTTCAATAGACCTTTTGAGAAGCCACTGCCAGAAATTCTTTACTGCTATTTTAATGTCTTTTCATAGAAGCATGATGTCCTATTTTACAGCTCCCAAATGAGTTAAGAAAATAAGTAAAAATCTTGTTCATACACATTGATCTCTACATTTTAGTGTAGGCAGTGTGTTCCAACAAGATATGCTGGACAAGGAATTACAGTCATTATGTTTTTTAGGGGTTTCATTCATATGACACCTCTTTTAAAACATACCTGCATACTGTTAATTGTACATTGAAAAAAACACGTTGAAAATATATGTTTAAAAAAAGTAGCAAACAAAATATTAAGTCCAAAACCAAAGGGCCTACATCAGATTTTGTATGCCAATGGCTTCAAACCTTCATATTTGCTGTTCCAAAAATATTATTTAACATGGCAGAAAAGGATGTGTGAATCCAGGACTCTAAAACTTGCATTAGCACTTGAATTTAGTAACAATTAAATTCAGCAAGTGGATCATGCACCATGTTTCCAGAAATTCATGCTATTCCAAAAATCTAAACTACACAGGATTTATACTTTTATTCAGTTCTCTAATTTCCCTGCCTCTGCCTGCCACTAAACCATACCTCAGTTTCACTTATCTCACTTTCAACATAGCCAGAATAAAATTGCCTCAGCATTAAGTAGCAGAAAACCAATTCCCATCTTTAAGGAAATTGTGATTTGGAAAGATAATGAATCAGGGGTATCCTGATTATCAAAATCCCTGAATAATTTCTCAACTGCAGGTCACAGCTAGATCAGGTAGAGTCCTGGTTGGACTGCAGCCTCTGGCTGTCCCCTTTCACAGCTTTGTCTAAATTGAATACTTCCCCAGGTGAAGCCACACTTATTTTTTAAGCTGTCTTTGGTCCCCTCTGCTGCCAGTTGCTTCCTGACCTGTGTCAAGCCCTGTGATTTCCCTCCAATACTTACATCACCTGGTACCCCACCAGAAACAGCAATATTAGAATGCTGACCCATGAAGAATGCCATATGGCTGCAGATGTTCCTGGGTGCCATGGTGTCTAACCCACATTACAGTGAGCCAGATGCCATGGTAATTAAAAGCTGGACACCATCCAGAGGCTACTGTATAGAATTCTTCCAAAATTCTTTAATATGTAGAGATACAATAATTTTATCAACAATTAACTTCAGGAAAAAAAAAGATTTAATGAGAGTTACAGCAACAACAACAAATATAATCTAGGGTGCGCACTTACAGAGAGAACTGTGGGTCATCCCCACACACTCATTGTTGGTCTCATTGATGTTCAGATATTCTCTAACCAGCTACAGTGCAGTGAACAGTCATAAAGGTGCATTTATTTTCACTTATCTTTTACTCATTGAATTCCATCTTTTTTGCCAATAAGAAAGCTTAAAAATAATTATCACCACGAAACATTTATGCTTCATTGCTCAAACATTTGTGCTAAACAAACCTCAAAGGGGTATGTCCTTTACCAAAGCAATCTCATTAAAAATTTTAAATGCATATTCAAAGGAAAACCTTCCCTAGTATTTCTGCCTTAGCTCTGGGAGCACAGAAAAGACATTGTCCACAACTTTCAGTCAAGCATTTTTATGACCATCAAATTAAATGAAAAATACTGTGAAGTGGAAGATCCTGTACAGCAGCTCACAGACCTGAAAAAGTGCAATACACTAGTCAAACTTTTTTTTTTTTATCCCTACAAAAGTCAAGACATATCTTCTTTGCACGGTCTAGAGAAAATATCCTTATTGATTATCAGTACATCTCCTTGGAGATTAAAATTACTGAATGTTTCTTCATTACAGAACATTTTTATCTTCAACACCCTCAATAGTTATCATCAAAAAGGACGTGCCTACAAAGGGGGACAATATTTTTTCTCTCTGAGGACAGAAAACCTATAGCATATCTATAGAGGATATTTGCATTTAACATCATTAGCTAACTGTGCCCATCCTTGGTCACACATCAACATTAGAGCCAGGCTTTTAATGCCATTCTAGGTTATGTGTTTGGACACAGCCACAGCAAAAGAAACGTGACTGTGATCATTTGACTAGTTTTGGTTTTACTGCTTATTTCACCTCTATTCATTGCATAAATATAATAGCAAGAGGAACCTTCAGATGAAATCATCACCTAGATTATCTCAGTAAGTAATTGAACTTTGATCTCTTTTACTGATTTCTATACAAATACAAAGTGACTGTTCAAAACTAAAAGTTATTTTAAGGAAATTTAAGAGGAAAAGTTTCCTTAAGTTTAAGGAAACATAAGAGGAAAAGGGTAAGAAAGAAATGTGTAGGACCTACAGGCAAGTTGTTCTTGCAAGTTTTGGGAGGCCCACTTGTTCTAAGAACCTACCATAATTGGGAACAGATGAAATGGCTGTCCATAAGCCTTTGTCTTAACCTGATTTAATCAGTGTGCATTCCTCTGAGCTCACAGGCATTGTTTCATTCTTTGCAAAGTTTCTTTGTCTGGTCTGGGAATCTGGAGCCTGTCCAATCTGATTAGTTCATCAATAAAGGTATAGAGGACAAAAGTGCTCTTCTACTAAAGAGTTTGCTATTCATTCAGCAGCTTCATCTATGTTACTATCCTTGACACCTTCATGCAGGTCTCCCTTAGGACCGATTTACTGTTTTTACTTCTGAGAGTGTGAAAAAGAAATAAAATCAGGCAGGCATCAGTAATATCAATTAGAAATAAACATTAACATGTCCCACTATGGCCATAGGCTACTCAAAAGAGATACGGGCAAGGATAACTGGGTATTGTGCTGTCAGTTTGTAAAGAATGAAACATCCCATTTGAGTCACTCTGGCCTTCTGGCACTCTGGAGCCATCACCCTGCCACTGGCATTTCTCTGTGACTCAGGGCAGAGGCATAAGCACAGAGGAGGTAAGTGCAGCTATGATATGAGCTGCTCAGATACTGTGGGAACATAAATCAGGTAATTGTCCTAGGCAGAGACATTTGCCTGGACAGAAAATGGTATCTTCCCTAATACATAGTAGGATCTATTAAAGAGTATATTAACTAAATATAAAATAATTAATATCCCTTTGGACTAAAAGACAGACTTAATAATGTAGTAATGGGCATAAGTCTGCTTAGAAAGAGCAAAATGACAGAGCATCAACTTTCCAAAGTTAACACTAAAATTTGGCTATGCAAAATTCACACTGCAATCTAAAACTCAGTCATAAGAATAAAGAACAGCCTTACAGCACTTTTTGGATCACAATTCACATGTGCAGATGAGGTCATGCCAGCCCTATGGTTCGTGGCAAGAGCATGACAGTAACCAAGACAACAGCACAAATGCTTCCTGCAAATTCCTCTTGTCAGAGTTTAGAGAACATGGTGACCAGCGTATTCTTTCCTCCAGATAAAGCCCAGTCATTTATCTTAACACAAGTTCTCATTAAGACTGAAGCTTGTCTCAGCTAATCATCATTAATTCTTGCTTTATCATGCCCAGTTTTAATCAGCTGGTGCATAGTTAGGGGCTGAAATTGGGGAGCAAAGAATACACATTAGTTGTACCTCAACACTCAACAGAAGCAAATCTAAAATTCTTTGTGGGAAATTTTATAGGGTAGAAATATTTCTATGAAAATGGGCCCTACAAGTATATTTCCCTGCCAATGATACTCTTCTTACATTGTATTAACAGAGTACTTAAGCATACCTATTTATTCCTCTTTATTTCTCTTAGATCTGAATGCAGTTAAGTCCTCCAAGTTTGTGGATTAGCATTGCATTTGAAATTTGGTGCCTTCTTTAGGAAAGGATGAACAATTCTTGAACTCTAGCAACTCCAGCATAACCTGAATACATTTCTGAACTTTGAAATAGTTTTCATTAAATTTCAGTGCACCTCTGCTCTTATTGCTCTCTGGGCAGTTGAATGCTTATTTGTACAAAACCTTCTGAGTTACGTTAATCATTACTTTCAGGTTCATGGCTGCTTTAGTTTCCCTGACAACAACAGAATGAGTTTATTCTTCACATTCATTTGTTTTCCTACTAATAAATTTCTCAGGTCACATAAGTTCATTTCGAAGAGGTGTCTTGTTTTGCTAAGTGCCATAATATGTCAGTCATCCAGACATGTGATGTCTTCAGCTTCCTAATTCTCCTTGGGCTGTGTCAGGACACACCTTCCCTTGGCACTGACCCACAGACCCAACCCAAAGATTAATGATGCCTTCTTTCTTCACAGCATCCTTTAGATGAGCTGTATTTTCTAACCTGCAGTTCTTGGTACACAAAATTACATGCAAGAAAACAAGTTTCTGTCTATTCTGGTAACTAGTCATTATCAAATGCAAACTAATTCCTCCCTTTTGAAGACAGAGGTACCATCTGGAGTCACAATAAAAATAATTTTAATATTTTTAAAATATTCTTGATGTTTTCTCTTGCTGAATGAACTCCAAAGTCATAACAACTTCTTTTAAGCAGAAGGGCTGCAAAATCCACCCACCCAAAATTTGCCACAGGTATGTGCACTAAAAAGACACCATAAATTTAGAACTCAGTTCTTACTAGGATTTCTGTATTTTATCAAGTCACTGTGATAGTGCAGACAGCATGAACAAAATACCAAACGTCAATTTCCTCTATAAAATCAGTTTCCTTTGTATTGATTAAATTTCTCTATCAACAGCTAATTATTTCCTAGTACAAAATCTCACACCTGAACTTGAAATTTTTCTGAGAATCCACATTTTCTTGTGTGCTACGCAAGAATCTCAGCTACTTCAGTATTTTTTGGCGTATGTTTTTGAGAACTTTTTAAATTTCTCAAAAATGTCTATGTTCTCAGGGTAGGTTTTATGGAAGAAATGTTATTAACATTTTATAATATGATGAAGAGAAATAAATTTGAGGTTAGCTAAGAGACTTAGGGCATCCTCTGGGGAATCTTATTGTTGTCATTAAAACTGCAGAGCTGTACTTTCCTGTTTCTTTACTTAAAGATTGAATAAACTTTTAAATAAAAAGAAATTATGAGTATGGAGCATTGCAAGTTTGCCAGCTATTAAATAATTGTATCTTCACACTTCCCACCCTAATGGTGGATTTGGAGAGATGTTACTCAGTTATAAACAATCACAGAAGTTGATTGGATGTTAAAGCAGAAATATACAGTGGAGTTGTTCCTATTTAACCAAGCAAGCTGTTGCTCATTTTAATGTTGTACTTTTCCCTCATACTCTTCTGCTGTGTTGTGATTAAATTAAAGGCCCAGCAGGCAGAAAAAATGTGGGAAGTTATTGCACTGATATAACTTATTCTGGGAATTGAAAAAGACTGAGACTTTCTAAGCATGTTCCCAGCTTTCATAAGAAAATCATCTACAGGTCCTTCTGTAATGACAATTAGCAATTTAAATACTCAGTGGTGGGAAAGTATTTACAACTGGTCAAATACATATGCTCTTCCACAGTCATTAAATAAATAATTGTAACATACTAAGAAAGAATTTTAAAACATTTTAACAAAGTATATTTTATTGCTAGTTGTAACTATTGATCAGCTTTACCAAAGAATCCTGGGTGTAAATGTGTGATTTTCAGCTTTTCCATAGACTTCATGCAGATTAAGAATCACATATTTGTACATGTTCAAGACTACAAAAATAATCAAATGTCAGAAAGGATTTGAAGAACTTTATCTTTTAGAAGTTAAGTATGTTGGGAATTCTCAAAGAAAACAAAATTTTCTAATAGGCGTGGAGCATCTTAGAGAATCAACTCTCCCTTCCTTTCTTTCCAACACACTCTTCCATAATGTATCCAAATTGCAAAATTTCTAGCTCATATCAGCTTAATTATCTTATGCTGCTGATTAAGTCTGCGTGCACATTCTTTCTTTATGATCTTTTAAAAGTTCCAATGTTGTCAACCATTTGACTATGCTAAATTAAATTAAAGCACATGAAAAAAACCAGCCTGCCTCCACAAATGTTTTTTTAAGGATACTCAAACTATTAACAAATTTTCAAACATTTTAAACTAACAAGGGCACATGCTTTTTTTGTCATTAATAAAATCATCTTTCTTTTCTTGCATTAAAAATGAAATCATTAGGCACCTAACTGTCAGACTGAATTTCCTTCTGCTTATGGCTTAAACTGGCTCTCTAATTACTGCTGAAAGGCTCCACTAACAATCCTTAATACTATCAGCCTTATTTTAAATTTCATAATGGAAAGTTCTAAATTTTAGATTCTGAAATGTAAAGATGTTCCAAATATAACATCTTTTCTATGCACAGGTTCATAATGTGATTTATTAATACCTGTGTAAAAAGATTGAGTATATGGACAATTATAAATAAAAATATTTTATACTTAGGTATTTTACGTGCATCCAGTCTTCACTTGGCAGCTGGTGTACTAAAAAATGTCTGCATTAATATTTTACCTCCATAACACCCTGGCACAAGCTGGATGCAGGCCTTCTCCAGATCATGCATTGGCCATCACTGCCAGTAGTCATAACTACAGTTAACACAAATGGGTTTCCTGTCACTATAACTACTATAAATTCACTATTTATCCTTTACCTGAAGCACTGAACAAATTACAGGGAGAGGGCAATAAGCAATCTCTGAAGGCAGCCAACAGCCAGGGCTGTCATCCACGACAGTAAATCATCATTCCTTATCTTGTGTGTACACCCAACACAATTCCATCTGTAAAGTACAGCTGGGACCTTTAAAAAGTCCCACAGGTTAGCTGTACAATGTTTTCTGAAGAGGTCATTTGAGACAATCTGAGCTAGATTTGTCATAGTAGCATCACAGAATCTAAATGTGCCAGAGCCAAGCTCAGCACCCTTCATTCCTCCAGGCAGTGGATTCTGCAGTCTTTGTGCAAAAAGCTCACAAGACTTTAAAGACCCTCCCACATGCTCCTTGCTGTCCCCTACTTTAAAAAAAAAATAGAGAGAAAAAAAAATAGAGAAACAGACATTTCACCTAGTGAAATTCACCTAGTGAATTCCCTGCTAAAGCAGGGGTAAAGGGGAGATAAAGATGGTTTCTGGATTACTTCCTTAGTGTACAAAGACTGACTCAGAATATTCTCTACTTCTGAGACAACACATTCAGCAATACACCTCTTGGAATGGTTTCAAAAGCTTTTTGCTTCAGTTTTGTTTTCTCCCAGACAGCACAGACATGTCAGGTGTTTTGAAGTCTGGGACAGCTAGAGTTCACTTCAGTGATTCCCTACCAGTACACCATTACACAGATTAATTGCTGTGACAGATTTTGGCAATGGCAAGTAGAACTTCTAACAAGAATTTTCTAGATAATCTCATTTTACTTGGTTTAACCCCAGCTAGCAGCCAAGCCCCAAATTGTGACTCACTCACTCCCCCACCAGTGGGATCAGGGAGGGAATCTAAAGGGTAAAAGCCAGAGGACTGAGATAAAGACAGTTTAATAGAGAAAACAAGATCTGCACACACAAGCAAAGCAAAGCAAGGAATTAACACAGAACAGGTGCTTGGAAGGACAAACACCATCACTTCAAATGTTCCCTCCTTCCTCCCCTCAGCATCACCCTACAGAGCATGATGTCACATGGTCTGGAATATCCCTTTGGTCACTTTGGGTCACCTGTCCCAGCTGTGTCTCCTCTCAGCCTCCCAAGCACTCCCAACTTCATCACCAGAGTGTCAGTGTGAAAAGCAGAAAAAGCTTTGGCTCTGTGCAAGACCTGCTCAGCAATAACAAAAACATTCTATATTATCAACCCTGTGTTCTGCATAAAGCCAAAACACAGCCCCACACCAGACACTGTGCAGTAAATTAACTCCACCCCAGCCAGAACCAGAAGAACAGCATAGCTTGAAGTCCTCAAAAGCCTGTGAACCCATAATAATTATTTATTCAATAATTTAGCAACCATTTTGCAGTTTAATGCCATTTTTCCCCATATAACACTCTTCTGAATCAATATACCATTAGAGTGTCAAAAATAGTTTGAGGATCAATGAGCTATAAAACTCACATTGCTGCAAAATCTTTATTTTTTCAGTGAACTATAAGCTGGTCCTTTGCTTCATTTGTTTTATTTCTTTTCCTTCTATCTTAGGCCTTCCTCTGATATGCCAGTCACTCATGGTCCACCACAGACAGGAGTCTCTATGACAGGTATAATAGATGAACTTGATAATCATTTGCTCTTCTCTGCTTGCCAGTTATTTACATCCCCATCCTGATTCTTCCCCCAGCTTTTTAAAAAATGCCATTAGTTAATATTTGAAAAGTCACCTTGCTTCCAAGCCCAGGCCTTAATCAACACAAAAAAAGGGGTGAAAAGGGTTTTTAACCCCAAGTGCTTCTGTTATTTCAGATGTTTGTAGCAGGGCTGACAGAGGTACCTGTTCATTGCCACAGGCTCTGCCTTTCTGAGGAATGCTGTGCACTGCTGCAAGTCATGAATAAGAGTTTGGAGGAGAATACTGCCATGGAAATACTTACAAATGCCTTCATTTCTGAGTCACACTACCACAGGGAGTTTCTGCTTGCTGGGAATGACTCAAGTGTTTACTGCCCAGTTGCAAATTATATCCCAATTATGTCTGGATTCTGAAAGTATCCCCTTCTCTCATAATTTTCTCTCAGGCTGAGCCCTACAGCTCCTTCTCATAAAGCTACTGTGTTTGTTGGTTTTGCTTTTCTGTTCTCTTCTCTAAACACATCCAATGGATGTCATAGCTCCAAATACAGACTGTTAGACTAAAAGCCTTTGCCCAAGCACCTTTTAATGCTAAAAGGTATCTAAATAAAGATCAGTTTTTTTCAGAAATGCTCCCTGTTCCTCAGCTCCAACACAGTCATTTATAATCAGACCTTCATGAGAAACTATCATCTGTTTTCAATAAATATTCCAGCTGCAGGGTAAAGATGTACAGCTCCACTTACTTCCATCATCCTTCCAATGCAAGTTCATCCTTTGTTAGGGCACAAGGTGGTATTTGAGAGTTATTTGTGTTTCTGTGCAGAAAGACTCTCCAAAACTTATGCACACTTATTGTATTTCCTTATCTAATATGCTGTCAATTTCTTGGTCTTTCTGAATGGTCCAGGCTCAGTGGGCACTAAGTATTAAATTTTTGTCTTATCATATGGATCTTGGTATTCAAGTCTGTGAAATCTAGAGTTTCTAGTAGCTATTCCATGTTCAAAATGTAATATCCATCAGAACATCTTTGAATGCTTTAACCTATCTAGAAAGTGCTTTGACTAGCAAATGCAACAGAGGTCAGTGTCTTACTCTTAGCCTTTCTAAACATTTTGTCTTTATCTGCATAGTTCCATGGTTTGTTTTTTTGTAAGTGAGGTGTAGATTCTCTTCACTTTGCAAGAGAGATAATTGGCAAATGACCTCTTTTATAATGAAGCAAGAATGACAATATAAAGGCTAATCATTTGCAGACAGTCATGTGCTGCTGTACAAATTTGCAGCTTAACTGTGGCTGTCCAGGGATGATCAGAACTACATTATGAGTTGCCAAGCAGAGCCTGCTCAGTCTGTCCCTTGGTCAAGCTCTAATAAGTTACATAACTTACAATTAGTCCCCTAAGCAACAAAATAGTGTCAAGTCAAAGTACAGCCCTCACCTTTCCAAGATTATTGTGGAAACCCTGCATCTCAATTTGTCTCTGCACACTTCACTTCAACTTAGATTCCCTGGATGCTATCAGAGCAATTGTAATTGGAAGCACAACAGCTGTCATCAGGAAAGGCAGAACTGCATGTTATTGATCCACCCTTGCCTTTGTCCTCTCCCTTCACTGCCACCCTGTCCCCTTCTCTCAGGATACTGTTGGTGATAAAATACTTGTTCACTTAATTACTTTCATTAATGATGAACCTCAAGCTTCAAAACATGCAACAAAGACAAGACACTAATTAGGTATTGAATTGTCTTTATCAGATTAAGTTCAGTTAATCCATGATTGTTCTCATTTAATTATTTCAGAGAGTACATCTTTTCTTCTTAGAATTACCATCCACTGAAAACAGTAATTTTTTAGCCCTAGTATAGCCAGCCATTTTATGATGACATCGTTGGGACATGTATAGAAAACATTAAACTGAAATATTTTCAAGCCAATTCAGAAGGGCAACAAGGAATCTCAAGAAATCTGAATCATCATCTAATAAAAGGGAAAAATCAAAGGTACAAGGAAAAATGCTATTTCTTTTAAAATTTAGTAATGTATTATCTGTCTTATAAAATTATGTGGCACTTACTGATTTATTTTCTGACCTCTGTAGCATCACATCAAATCTTGTTGGTCTTAACCATGCTGCAAACTGTGAAACCCTGATGTGCAGATTTCTCTGCTGTGAAGCTGCTGTCTCCCTTCTTTCCCTTCTTGTGCAGTGTTGCAAAGGTATCTGTGTCACATGTCCTCTTCATAGGACTTTTAACACAACCAAAATGCTCATACTTGCAGGGCAAAGATACTCAGGTTTCAGTAAAACAAGTCATTCTAAATAGCAGCACAACCTTGTAACAATGGATAAAATGCCTTCCAAGAGGAGTAAAAATATTCTCACTTAGTCCCTAAGCTCAGAAATATATTTCCTCTAATACTTACCTGCTCACAGAATTCCCACTTCTTTACAGATAATGTTTTCCCTTGAAAGGTAATTTACTGCAGAACTGCTCCCAGTAGAAAGCACAGGCCAGAGCAGGCCAGCTTATCCATTTTTCAAACCTATATTGTCCTCCAGATGCATCCTTTCAGCTTTGCACAGTTTAGATAACCTTGTGTCCTGAGGCATAAAATATATACCCTTAAAAACAAGATCAGCACTCTAGCAAGCCTAGAGCTCTCCCATTTAAACCCTTGGAACTTAAATGAAATGGTGATGATGATGAAGCCAGAAGCACCACAGAGTACCCACAAGAAAGCTAAAGCTAGGCTTTAGGTCAATCTAAGGGAGCAGGATCTAAGCAGTGTGTGGAAGAGCCTCCTGTAGCACCTGGCTGCAGATCATTCCTTGGAGTGTCAGTAAGGATGTGGCTTTGTCCCTGCATCAGCTCTTCACTTGAGGGTTTTTGTCTAATATTTGCAGAGGAATTGAGACCTGACTATGAAGAAGGAGTTAGATTAAAGGTTCTTCAGCATACACAGATTTATGAATCTGCTGCAAACCTGTTGCCTGTTTTACCATTATTTACCACCATTTCCCATTCCCATACACAGCATCAGCCCTTAAAAACCACCAGTTTTATAGGACTCCACACAAGTGATATACAATTAATAATCTTGTGCTTATATTAAGGAATTGGAGTGATTCATAATACTACATATATATATATATATTACATATATAAAAATCTTGAAAGTGGTAAAAATTTAGCTATGAAAATTGTAAAAAAATACTGGAAAAAATGTAATCCCCTTTAAAACCAATAGATCTATGTTTCTGATATAATAGTCTCTACAAGAGTAGGAAAGAATTCTTGGAAATTCTTGAAAATCTTTTAAATCTTTAAAAATCACCATTGTCTTTTTTCTCTGGTAAAGAACAGCCCAAGTAACCAAGAGCCCTAACAGGAAGAAATTACCCCCAGTCACAGCACTTGTGAACAGCAGTGGACTCTGAGTGCTCTCAGTTCAACTAACACCACCCAGAGGAGATAAAGCACTAGTAAAAACAAAGTTTCACTTGAATTTCTTAATTTTCCTTGGATTAAGAACAAATACATGATCAACTATTAGGCATCACCTCACTTCAGACCTTTATTTGCATGTCTGCACTTTATCCCACTGAATTACATAGATGGAAAGCCCCCCAGTTAGTAAATGTGATAGAAGCAAAATGACTTCCCTAGAGAAAAAAAAAAGGTTAATCAGTTGAAAATGCAGCATGGTTCCTATCACAGACTCATTTAAATGTGTTATGTGCAGTGCAGTGAAATGAGGCAGATAGAACTTCAATTCCTTACATTGTAATTTTCTTCTTATTAAATGTTTTGGCTGTTCCTATCATGGAAATAGTTCTCTTTTCAGGGGCTGCCCTACTTTAGACATACTATGCATATGTGGTTCTCTTGAAAACCAATACCACTTCCTTTACCTAAATTTGTTGCTATTAACCAACACATCAAGCACTGGCTGAAATTTTTTATGGGTTAGAGTCTTTTAGGGTTTATTTGTAAAATATCCTTTCATATCTCCTGTTTTATAGTCATTTTGGCAACAATTAAGGCACCTTTTTGGCCTGACAATAGTGATTCATTAGCAAAAAAATCACCTCTCATCCACAAACATTTTAGAAAGCTTAATGGATATTTTAATGGCAGCAAAAAGATAAGGTTTGTCAGTGAGTAGCAGACATGTTAGAGGGTATGCCTTAAAAAGGCTGCCTTCCAACAGTCTGAGTAAATCTCCAGAGAGTTAAAAAACCAAACAAAACCAGCTCCATATGAAAAAAACCATCCCTCTAAGAATTTACTCATAATGAGTATAGGCAGCAAATCAAAAACTGGAAAAAGGATACAAATTAATTTTGTGTCTCACGACCAAAGCTGCAGGGAACAGTTTACCAGAAATTCAAAGTCTGGTGAATAAGCCCCTAAAGGCTCACTTGGAAAAGCTTGAAAACGGACTGGCATTTTCCCATCAGGCATGGGATGAAAAGCAAACCTGGGAGCTGCCAATATTTATCTCTCTGCATTTGGAGACTGTGTATTTTATCTGTGGAGGAAACCAGCTGGGGAGGGGAGAGGCAGAAAGGCTTTATGAAACCAGAACAAACACTTTACAGTTCCATTTTTTTCCCTCACAGCAATTTCCCTGCTGACATTAATTAAAATTTCTTTAAGGTTATGCACTTGGAGAGTTTGGGAATTTTTTTTTCCCTTAAATAGCTTATTAACCATATGACAGGTTTTGTTCTGCACAGTGCATTCAGTGCTACAGGACCCAGCACCAGCTCCATCACCTTCAGAGCTTGCTTCCACAAAAGAAAGGCTCCAACACACCAGCTGCACCACATCCTGTTGGGACCAGTTAAATCACCACTACCACAGATATTTTTCATGTTTCTTTGCCCCCTCACACAGCATTACAAGAGCAGTACTTGCATGAATAACCATGTATCCCTGATTCACACCAAGTCAGCCACTCCTCACAGGCAATCCTGCAGACCCTGCCCACAACTGGCAGCACTGGCAGGGCTTCCTTTTCTACATTCCATGCATGAAACATTTCTGTTTATACAACACAATTGATACTGATTTTGAAAATGTGACCTCTCACCATAGATGGCAAAGTTTACTGTCTGCCTACTTGCTGGGATTTCTGGTTAGGAGAGCTAGATGACTTTGGGTGAGTGCTGATAACCAGCATCTTAGACTTGAGCATCTTGAACAGATCGTGAGCCCAGGGAAGTCTGGAATCAATATTAAAAACAAACAAACAAAAAACACCAATGTGACATTAATCCAAGTTTGACAAGTCGGCAGAACTTGGCAGCAAGTCTTGTGAGAAAACATTAGTGTTGCTACTGTATATATTAATTTTTACTTAGTAAAAAGAGATCCATGAAATAAATCCTTGTTCTGCTGCAAAGTGGAAACAAACACAACTTGCTTAAAAGGTGTCACCATACACACCACCACCACATGTAATGAAATAATTAAGGTTCTTTGTATTGCTCTCTAAAATATGCTTTAATCAAACCAACACAGGTGACAGATGAGTGTTACTCTGTCCTAATTTACAACATGTCAGCTGAAAAGACAATTTTCTGGTTATTGTTAATTGTGTCTGAACAGAGCTCACCAGAAACTGTCTCAAGACACAGGCCTTGTTTGAAGGCAGAGATTTTAATTGCTAATTAATTAAATATCAGTACATGCACCTTGCAAGGGGTGTGACTGAACCCTCCAGCAGCTGATGATGAAGTTTTGACAGACCCAAACTGAGCTCTCATTGGAGCTCAAGGAGCTAAAATCTTGATTTCCCAGATATTTTGCTAAGCAAAACTCCATTTTTTATTGATGGTTTTATAAATAATTCTTAGATTTCTCAAATAAAAGCTATCACCTATAAACTCTGTGATATTAAATCACATTTAATCTGCAACTTTTCAGATATGCAAGATAGTATCACTGAAAGACAAAAAAATACTTTACAGTGCTAACTGAGAGTACAGCTCCAAGATTTAGCAGGAAGATTTTTTAGGCTGAATAATGGGTTAGAGGAACTTGGAGTTGAGAGAGGAGAAGGGAAAAAACACCCATAATTTGCTTGATTTCTAGTGTTGTGTCAGTGATCTCTGAATAGCTGCCTAACTACCTTTGTGATTTTTTTATTTTAACAAAAAAAAAAAAAAAGAAAACAAACAAAAAACTTAAAAAACCATTGTTATTTAACACAGTAATTATGTTACTTAAGAACAAATCATGTTACATTCTATCTTAGTGGAAACCATCTTAGCCTTGAGAGCTCAATTTTGGCTTTGAAAAATTTCACCACATACTTTTGTACATTACTTCACTCTTCACATTCCAGTGACATTGACATGCCCCAAAGTACTCAGGAATTAATTTCTGGGTATTAACCTCTTCTGTGGGGAAAGAATTAGTTGAAAGAAAAGGAAATAAATATCTTTTTTGGTGACATACATGCAACTTCAGTAGCAACAACTTGCTTCTATCTGCCAGCACAGAGTGCAGAACTTAGCTGAAGTAAAAAGCAAAAACCCACAAAGCTTCTCATTGAGATGAGTTCACTATTGTGATGATAACTCAAATGGACTAAAAGCTGTAAATATTGGGAATACAACTATTTTGTGATATTTGAATAAATTGTAAGGGTTTTTGGGTTTTCTTGTTTCTAGGCATTTAGTGGAGAAACTGCTTCAGCAATTTGATGCAGAAGGAATCCATTCTAGAGAGAAGTCAACTAGTACACACTTACAAAAAGAATAGAAGGAAAGATGAAAACAAACGAATTTGAAAAAGAGGCCTAAAACAAATTCTAATCTTCCAGTTTGTACAGATGAATACTGAGAAGATTAAATAAATATATATTTTTTAAAAGCTCTAAATTCAGAAATGTTCCCAAAGCACTTGTCTTTGACCAGCTGTTCTCCACGTTTCACAATAGCATGGTTTATAATTCATGTTGAAAGGGCATTTAATTATGAGAAGTGATCTGTGGGTTTGCTACACAGTTTTCAGTGAAAAGAGATGTTGAGTAAATTAAGCAATCTCCTGCTTGTAATCAATCATGAACATGGGTTACACAAACTGTCAGTCACAGAAAGCAATTATTGAGACCCCCACATGATTGAAGTTGATTAGACACAAATGTTTTTAGTCCTTTCAATGGAAGTTTTGAACACTCAGCAACTCAAAGGGTCAAGCCTCATCTTTATGTGGAACTGGCTTTTCCATGTACATCACACTACCAGAAGAACTGCTCTGCAATTAGTGCAATCACTGCAGACAAAAGGAAAAGGATATAACTAAGATGAAGCAACACACTGGTTTTGTATAATTTTTTTTTTGTTGGCAATCTGCACCTGTTTGTTTTATTCTTTTTTCTTAAGAACAGCTCAGTGGAAGTGGAGGAAAATATCTCTTCAGTGAAGGCCACAGTCAAACCTGACTCCATGTCTCCTTAGATAAGCTTATCTTCAGTACAGTCTGAAGGAAATGATGAGAAGGACCTTGCTCCTCTCTGTTCACATTCCTCCTATATCAATACTTGTTTGGTGGAAATTAGCCCCTGATTGGATGGCTGGAGAAACACTACCTAGCTATGGGAGGTAATTTGCATTCACATTGTCAGGATTTAACTGTTCTTCCAGGTCTTTACAGGTAAAAAATCTCAGCAGTATGATGGCCTAATAAAATTCAACAAACCAACCCAATCAAATATTTATAATCTGTTTTAAAAATTTTTCCTTTTTTTTCTGCAAAGCCTTTCCCTATTCCTTGCTGGAGTGAGTAGAATTTATATTAGAGCACAGATCACACTAGCATTTCTGGGGTATTTCTTCAAATAAGAGCATCATTCTTATAACTTAGGTAGGCCTGATTTTTTAAATGTTAACTGCAATGTAAGACTGTAGAACTGACCTGTAATGATAACATGGTTTTGAAGCATGAAGTTACATTCTCAGTCTCTAGCACATTTAACACAGCAACACATACTTGCAAGACTTCTTCATCTAACCATAGGTCTGGTTTCTCAGGGAAGACAAATATGGTGCTGTATAAATTGAATTAAGATGTGCATAAAACGCCCTTCTTTAAGTATTGCTTTGGCCAAGGGGATTTTTAATTTATTTTTTGATCAACTGCTAGTAGTGGCAGTAGAGGAAAATCTCATCATACTTGGTTCAAGAAATACAGCTTTCAAACCTGCTGGTTTCTTAAACTGCAAAAGCTTGTTGGAACAAAAAGAACATTCTGACATAAGTAAAATAGGAAACACTCCAATCCAATAATTCCCTGCTTTGAAATACTAAACCAAAAGAAAGAAAAACCTCAAACCCAACCCTCACACAAAGAATCTATAATGGTAACCACAACCCAGCACTGCTTTCACCAGTTCTGAGGTTTATATCATGTTTTTCTCCAGCAGCAAAAAGTAAAGTCTTGTTAATGCAGAAAAAATAACACTAATTGATCAAACTGAGGTCTGTTTCCTCCTGATCTGTGAAACTGATATTCTCACTACTTTTATTTTCAGTCTTAACCCTACACTTGCTTGAACCTTTGATAGCTGTTCTGGTTCCCTTATCCCAGACACCTTAGTGCACAGCATATAAAAAAATAAAAACTTTAGTGTGGTAGTGTTAGTTATTCATCAATATTTCATACCCATGGGTAATTAATTTCATGACTCTCTATAGTGGCAGCAAATTGCACCACTGTTTTGTATTAAATGTCAGTTTAACTTTGGAAATGGTTTTATTTACAGGTTACTGTAAAATGAGTTTGTTTGCTCCTTATGTTCCTACAGCACATGTGAAAGTTAATTACAAGAAGGAACTAAAGCAAGTGAAACAATAATTCAGTGCTGTTGAACAAGGACAGGCTATTTGAGAAAAGGCATTCTCCAGCAAACTGTGATCCATTAACATAATAGGAATCACAAAGCCAAGGCAGCATTTGTCACCACAGATAAATCAGATTTTTACATTGGGAGATAATTCAAGTATGATGAGGACAAATCACAGTGAGTTTCTCAGATATGTTTAGAAGAGGTGTGAGATTTGTGAAATAATACACATCCACCTAATATTAGCTTTTAACATAAATCACACTAACACCAGAGAACATTTCCTCCAATATCTCACCTACAAAACTGCATCCTTATGTCCAGATTGGAATGATGCAAAATAGGCTGCTTCAGGATTAATGTATAAAATATGAATGTGCTAAATGAAATATTCTAGAGACCTGACAGTCTTGAGATTGTAAGTATTTATCTGAGACATAAAAGACATGTACTAAATTCCAAGCTTTTCTCTGCCTCTTTTCCAATGCTACCTTTAGAAGGAATAGAAATCCATTTTCTGCTTGGATTAGTGAAATTTTCTCTTGAGTGATTGTCTTTTCCTACTGTATTAAATCTCCCAAGTATGTAAGATAAAAACTAAAATCAAGACAACTCAAGATAGCAATGTAATTAATGTACATCCTCAATGCCTACCAGTCTTGGAGTATTTGCAGAGTATCTCACTACTTAGACAAAAGCTGGAAAAAAAACTTTTCCAGTCAGCAGAGGAGACAGATCTGCCTTTAGGTGTTGAAGTGGCATGCACCAGGAGGTTTTATTCAGTTTTTTTTCTCCTGCATTACCAATGATATGCTGATAGGATGGTAATTCAAATGTTTTCCCACCTGGAATATACAGTGTCACCTGAAGACAGCAATGAGGACTCAGGTTTGTGGCAGTAGCCACAAGAGTCTTTGCAGACCCTGAACTGGAAAGAGCATGTCAAAGGCTGAGCAGACAAATCAGTCTCACTTCTTCCTTATTTAACTAAAATTTAACAAGCATTTACATTCATAAATATGCTTGCATGCACACTTACTTATGAAGGCATAGTTTAGAAGCTTGGTCACCAAAGTCAAATTAACATGGTAGAATATTATACTGGATAAACAGAACAAAACCATGTTAGACTATATTAAAAAAAACACGTTTAGCACACTACTGCAAAAACAAAATCAGGAAGGTACGTGAAGAAATTTGAAATCTGGTGTGTTTTGAGAAATGAAATTTCCAAAGGACATTTTCTGGTCTGCTGTAAAACTTTAATCTTGATTCAGGCTTCAAAACTAGAAAAAGTGTGGAGTGCAGTTCCTTTTTGGGTGCCTCTTACCTCAAGACTGATGGCAAGAAGTGGGCCAAAAAAAGCTACTGCCAGCACTTCTTTGGCATGATGTGTGCATAAACGTTCACAGTGTCTTCTTTGCAAGATTAATGTGTCAGGAAAGGGCAGAGGCACTTAATTTGCTAACCTCTTCATGACTGCAGTTCAAGAGACTCAGCAATCCAGGCCATTCACCCTGCACACTTGGCTTTCAACAAATGCTTGCTGGTTTTACATTGTTCAGGGATTAATATACTGTAACTGTGGCAATGACATGACACGAGTCACTTAGCTTTATTCTTATCAGCTGCATACAATGGTATACTCTTCACAGCTAGGTGATTTCTCCCTTCTGACACTTTATAGGGGTTTATTTCATGGGGTATCCTTTGTTGTTGTGCATCTATCACGGGAAATGAGGTTCACTAAACATAAATCTTTTCAGCCTTCTCTTTAATACTGCTGGAGAGGAGAAGAGAGGGGAAACAAACTCTAAGAACTGGCAGCTCAGAACTTTTAGCAAAATTAATTTATGGCAAGAAGTTATGATCTACACCAAAATCCACTTTTTAAAATCACCGCATACTACAGTGGTGCACGCTGATTATCTGTTTTGAAAGAGCAACATGTCTCAAACATCTTCTAGCCTTTATTCACTGCTCATTCTGACATGCAAGCACATGGTTTAGTAATGGGATTATATTTATATCAATCCTATTACATGATCGGATTACAGTTTCTGATCCCAGGAATGCTTTTCAGCCCTAACAGGAATTTTACATCATGCAGCTTTAAGGACCAGCAGTTTCTGTCTGTGAGCATCTTAGCTTTGAAATATTTGCAGATACAAGTAGGTACTAAATAAGGCAGTAGAGATGTTTATAGCTTGCACATACAATAATTGTTCTAATTTCATTAATTCTGCTAATGTAATTCATTTCTTTTATATTGTTGCTCTGTTCTAATTAGTCAATTCAGGAAATTAAAAGTGACATTTGGTGGGCTATGTTTCAAGAATAACAGGCAGGGCACTCAAGAGACAAAGCTTACAGTGTATTTTCCAAGACCCTTCAATTGCAATAAAGAAAAATTTACCCCTTCTTCCTATATTTCAGTCTCTGTCTTGCCAACTTGAAGTTTATATTGTCTCCACCTTAGAGGAGTTATATTTTATCGTGTCAAAATATGGTCTGAGTACTTTTATAGCATTTAAACAGATTTATTTCTCAGAGAAATGTGTCAATTCATGGAGTGAAGAGTGGTAAGAAAGGCCTTCACTATTTTAGACTGGACTTGAACAGATAATAAACATTCATGTTCATTAAATTTTAAAACCTCAGTGCTATCAGGACTGTGTTGTCAAGATAGAACAGGTATAAAGTTCTTAATGTCTTTATGCTGGTGTGTCTGGCCCATCTCAAAAGCACCATTTTACTATAAGCATCCTATTAATCTTGAAGGAGAATTAATTTTTACAGTGCTGTGGTAGCATTCAGTCATCTGTTTACCTTGCATTGACAAGGATTAAGGGTTAATTCAGCGTGATTGCCAGGCTGGCTCTGCTTTTACAAACTAGTATTTCATTGCATTTACTGTTAAGAAAATGTACTCTGGTGGTAAGAACAGGAAAGCATGTAGGCTGGTGATAAATCTCAGTGTTAGCCCATTCTGAGTCAGTATCAAAAATAACTCTGAATTGAGGACAAAACTCTCGTTATGTGTCATAAAAAGACTCACAATTAATTATGAGCACTCATACTGACATGCCCATCCTTCCCTCCATGGCTCAGACACAAAGGTGGTACAAATCTTTTTCTCTTTAACTCCAAGTTGATGTAGGCACTGGAAAAGATCTAATATACTCTGCCAGACTCAACCTTAGCATAAAGAGGCATCAAGCACAATCTTCTATCTCAAAACAACAGAACTCCCTTAGCAATCTGTGACATATTCAGTTACACTTTGCAAGAATTTCAATCTCCAGTAAGAAAAAAACCTGTAGTGTCTCAAAGTGACATCCATCAAGCAAGCTGAAAGATGTATGGGCAAGCATCTCTTTAAACACCAGAAATTAAGTCTTGTAGAGCATGTGATTAAAAGTTTGATGTATTTAGTCTTTGATTTGGAATTTTGTGAGATTCTTATTAATATCAGAGAAAATAATAATACAAATATAGGTGTTATGCAACTGGCTTTCAGGTATGTATTATGAAAATACTTTTAATGCTAGTCAATTGACATTCCTAGTTTTGCCTTAAGTAGGTGTGGAAAGGACACAAAAAGAAAAAAAAGAAGCAGTGGATATTTTTCTTCATTTAGGTGGATTTTTTTTTTTTAAAGATGAACAAGAGTTTTTTTCTTTATTTTATATGCAGAGATAAATGGTTGACACATCAAAAGTGTGGAAGATCCCCACAAGAAGAGCTTGATTGAAAGTCTAGTGAAATGAAAGGAAGATGAATTCAGAAAAGGATCATTTGCTTGCGAAAGCACCTAACCTCTCCCAGCCAAGAAAAAGATGGGACTGCATATTCCCTGAGAGCAGTGCTCTGGCACTTCAGCTCATTGAATTATTTTAGTTGACTTTTTCCTTAAATATTTAATCCCAAAGTTCAGAATCCAGACTCTTTTAAATTCAGAATAATTTGGTTAAAAATAAGCACACTGCTGATTAGATGTGGACAAAACTTGCAGTCACTGACAAATTTTAATATTTGATTCTTACAACATTTTGCTTAGGAAAAAAAAAATCAACAAGAAGTTGGTGAGTGAAGAGATCTAATTGCCTGCACAGCAGCCTCAGCTGGTGTCTGCATCCCAGAGTCACAAACTGAGACTTGGATGTACCACGTGCACTGCAAGGTAGCAACCATAACTTCAGAATTTAACAGCAGAGAATTGGGTCAACACATTTTGGGGGTAAAAACTGCTTGCAGTGCAGAGCAGTGAGCAGCCATGATGACTTGCCAGATGTGATCCTGCTTGCTGTAACCCATTCCCCATATCAGCACTTATTATTAATCAAACATTATAGGAAGCTGCCTGCAACAGCATTCTGCAACCATGATTAATTAACCAGTAGGGGAAAAAAAATCACTTTTTCAGAGCCAAGGGTCTCTAGATTAATAACTTGTAAGTACAAATGTAGGACTGCAGCATGTCAGCTTCTCAGCTGATTTTGTCCATCTTGAGTGGCAGAGGTGTGTGTCAGGCAAATTAAATATTCTCTTCCTTCACATCCAGAAGGATGGTACAGAAGCAGCACTACTGAATTACCTCTGAAGAGTCAAGCAATGATAATGCCTGGCTTTCTGCAAAGCACAGGCTCTCTAGTGAGAAGATAGAACCCAAACTTGATAGCTAGTAGCAAATGTCTGTAATTCAGAACAAGCTTTTAACTAAATTGCTTCTGAGAAAAAAAATAAATCTTAGGCTGACATAAATGACAACTCTCTCTCCCTGACGTCTGCATGAAAACCAAACAAGCATTTGACCTTAATATATTGCTGAATAGCCACACCCTACTAGAGAGAGAATTATTAACTGGGATATATACTTTATCATTTAAGCAACACACATACTTATTCTAAAAGCACTTCTTCTTGATGAAGAATAAAAAGTGTGCCACGTACTTTTAACAATTAGTCATTCTAGTTCCACAAGTCAATCATATAAAATTCACAAAAATATTATTCACAAAAAAATAATGGTTTTGCTACAGAATGACAGGGGTTTTTTTCAGTGAATGTTTTTGTTACATTCACAAATGGAGGTTTTGGTTTCTAGATTGGCAGGTTCACCAATGCAGGAGAAGACACAAGCACTGGGCTGCTAAATTTGGTACACGTGAAATTCCTATGTCTGTCAAATACCCTCCAAGAAGTGTCTCAGTTTCCCTGCTACAAATAATCCCTTCTTTCCCATCTTCTAATTTTTCTTACCCTACTTCATTCACTCTTGTAATATGTCATCCCTTAAAGATTTTAATATGTATACACCAACCTTTGGCCAAGCCCAGGGACCTAGAGTGTTCTTAGGGTTTCCAGGACTAGTTTGCCTGCATTTAATTCTAGTGTATTTCTCCAGAAGAAGGGGAAAAAACCCATCTACAGCAAAAACCCTCAGTAATCATATTCAGATACCTATTTGTGAAAGTAACATTCATTTTGGCAGCTAGCCTCTACTCCAGGGAATGGAAACTGTCACAATGGACAGTCTGAATGTTTGCAGCCTTTCTACCCCTGGTCAACACCTAACACCATAACCAGCCTCACTGACCTTGGTGACAGTGTCACACTGATCACTCACAGCCTTTGAAAAATCAAACCAATTAAAATTTGGAGCCAATAAGAACTCAGAATTTCCTCTTAAAAAAAAAAAAAAAAAAAATCTGACAATTTAGGAGTACTTCTTTGGTCACATGGAGGCACATCAAAAGTCTCAGAAACCTTTCCTTGCCACACAGTCAAAATCCCATTCTCCTTTTCTTTGTTTAGAAGAAAAACAGTTCCAAATGTTATTGTGACCCTATTACCTTGCACTATAGCAGTGCATTTTGTGACATGTCAGGAAGGACATCAGTTACCATGGTATGACACTGAAGATATTTAATCTTTCCTTAATTTTCTAATAAAAACTAATGACATGGATATGTACATATAGATAATATTTTCATTATTCAGGTGTTTTATTTTGCATCTGCATAAAAGAATTCAGCAATGAAAAACTGACAATAATGTTGGTGCTGACTAGCCCTAGATTAGAAAGTTCTATTAAAAGTTCATTTTCAGGGGCAGGAAAGAAACCAAAACCCCATCATAAGAGAAACACAGCATGCTAAAAGTTTTCCTTTATGTCTGTTAATTTTCCATGGGTGTGGTATTTTTGTACCCACACCAAAGGTCCCTTAGCTGCATGTTACCATCAGTGTGTGCTCGGGGGTCAGATAGAGCTGTTTAGGACAGGACAAAGCTGCAGGAGCAGAGCTTTTGGGGGATGGTTTTTACAGGGACTTCTATTATGGGCCCTTCCAAGCTCTGCCCAGCAGCCAAGGCAGTTAGTGTAGTTCCTTATAAATAATTAAAAGAGAGATGCAACAATACATGCAAACCTGAACTCAGTAACACATACTGTGACACTGCCTGAAAAAAACCCAAATCCACATACTCACATCCCACCTTCCATCCAGTATGGCCTCAGCTGGTTGCCAGGCAACCAAAAAAATATAATTGTGCCTGTAGATTAGGCATGGATGAAGAAAACACAAACATGCAAAATAAATGTTTCATTCCCTGAGTGGCTCCTAGGATTGAGGTGGCCCAAGCTCCACTTGCATCCAGGTGGCCCTGGGCAGGTGACAGCCCTGGCATGCAGCAGCCCTGGTCTGAGTGCCCACCAGTCCTGCTGCAAATGCTTTGCAAGGAGCTCATTAAAACACAATGTAGATCAGACAGCTCAGTTCAGCAGTGAGACCACACTACCCAAGTGATTAAGGGGGTGTGGCAGTGCTTTTCTGAGGAAAAGAGCAACCACAGAAGTCAGATACCATCTGGTTGCCTTCACTCCAGCAACCAGCACTTTCTTGCAATTTCTCTGCTCTGGAATGGAATAAACCTAGTGAGAATGAGTGCTGGTGAGCTTGGAACACTACATCTGTGTTATGCCCAACAGCTAATGTCACATGGGTACTACACACGTAAACGTGCACTTGTCTTTTTTTCACCAAAGGAAATTCTCCACTGTGGAAAAAACTCTGCCTGCCAATCTATTAAGTGATGACAGTTCAGACCTGAATTTCAGCATGCAGGTAGAAAGGATACCACAGAGTCAGCAAGCTGAAATTGTGGCTCCTGACAATCATACATAAGGGAGAGAAGAGCAGTGAGAGCAGGATTCTAATTTGTCATCACTGTTGTGGTGGGGGGGACAAGGAGGCAGAGAAAACTTCTTGTGTCTCTGGACAAGCTCTGCAGTCAACTTCTTCCAAGACATCCATCACGTAAATGTAACACCTTGGAATGGCAAAGTTTACCACAAAAGAGTAGAAACATTTTTTGGAAGAGACTGCTCATGCTCATCAAAGCCAACCAGATGACAGCCCTGAGGTCCTATTGCTTGTCTCCAGAGACACTTATTTGCCTTTATTTGATATTATTCTGTTATTAAATAATCTTTTATAGCTGGTGAATTAGAAAGGTTGACTTACAAAAAATATCTCACTTGACAGCAATACTTCTAGAAACTGACACTTTGTCATGATTGAGGTATTTAAGAACATCACTGAAATTGGCTTAATTTTCAGTTAGACTGAAGAAAGTTTTATTTTCATCTCTTAGTCACCTTTTCCTACAAATATGAGTCTGAAGATGAATTCTGATGATATAGAACTCAAATATGCATTTCTGTAAGTAAGGAGAAAATGGACCTGCATTTTGAAACAAGCCAGGCAAAATCAGTTCTTTATAAATCATGTTTTTAGGCATAGGAAAGTGAAAGCCTGTGGGTTTAATCTGTGAAATTCTTTCACACTTTGACATGCACCTCACATAGTAAAATAACCCTGGAGAGCAGCATTTTTGATTTGAAAACATCCATCCACTGTTCTTAACACATAGGTGCAGAAGGGACTGAGAGGAATGATGTAGTTACCACTCAATGGTCAGTGCTTCAAGGACAGCACTTCTTTCACTCGTGAGCATGAGAGAAACAGAATAAAGAAATAAAGTACATAGAATTCCCTGCATTGATCTTCATTGACCTTCACCTTCAGACTTGCTTTCTTTTTGTCTGTGACTCCATTCAGTGAGGCATCAGCTCGACATTTTCATGGACTCATTCTCAAAGAGCTGCAAAATTATAACAGTCCCTTGTAAATCATCCACATGCAGCACAGGGTTCACACAGTCTGTGAGGAATTGCATTCCTGTCTTTGAAACTCAAGAGTAGCAGACCTCTACAGATACCTTCAACTCCAAGTCAATTCCATGAAGCTCTAACCCATCATCCATGTTATACCCTTGTCCATCTAAAAAAAAAAAAAAAAAAAAAGGGAAAACTGTAGCAGTTTTTAAAATAATCACAATATTTAGGCTCTGTGTATGTTAAATACATGTAGATGTCAGCAAATCCATGGGGGCCAATTTTGGGCTTTTTTGGGGTTGAGGGTTTTTTTCCCCTTAAATCCTGGCTCCAGAGGAGAATCACCTGCAGATTTTCTTAGGAGGCTAGAATCACATCATGAGTACAGAAGATTATGTGCAAAGATAATTACTTCCCATAGCCTGATTTGCCCTTGCATGATTTCCTTAAAATGGTGTGGTAAGCACTTAACACCTATTAGATGCACATCAGTTCTACCAGAAACCTCATACCTACAACTGCTTTGCTTAACCACTAATTAGCCTGACAAAAGGAGCTGTTGCCCCAGCCATGCTACCCTATATTCCAGTGATTTGTCACACCAGATGCTAACATCCAACCTGTACTTCCCATATTAATGTCTCTGCCTGACACCTATGACAACTACATGGAAAATGTCCTTTTCCCCAGGCAGATTACAATACATACAATAGATCTCCTGACAGCATTACTCGCCAATTCCTCTCTTTTCAAAGACTTTCCACTGGGATTATTAAAAATGTGTGGCATTACCACCATGCTCAAATGCATTTCAAGGCATTTAACAAAGGCTGAACTGCATCCAGAGAACAGCAATGAAGTGTGAAGGGTCTAGAGAGCAAAACTGATGAGTAGCAGCTGAAGAAAGTGGGGTGGGGGGGTTTAGTCTGGGGGACAGGAGGCTCAGGAAGATCTAGCTCTCTACAACTACCTGAAAGGAGGTGGTGGCAAGGGCTGGTGAGGGCAGGGGGTCATTGGTCTCTTCCAAATAACAAGCAACAGGACAGGAGTTGCATCAGAGGAGGCTGAAGTTGTATATTAGGAAAAATTTCTTCTTGGAAAGATTTTGTCAAGCACTGGAATGGGCTGCCCAGGAAAGTGGTTGGGTCACCATGTGTGACACTCAGGGGCACCTTTTGTGGTGGACTTGGCTGTGCTGGGTTTGCAGCTGGCCTCCCTGATCTCAAAGGTCTTTTCCAAGCTGAAGGATTCTATGACACCAGCACCACATTCATCCTCAAGTCAGAGGACACAGTCCAACTGAGGACACTGTCACCCCAAACCCACCAGTATTCAGTCTAGTCAGCTTCCAGCACAAGCAGCAGCTGCTGCTTCCAGACCTGAATAAATGACTAAAATAAATGGGCCTGTGGCTGTTGTACACTCATGAGATATAAAGAATGCTTGTTAATTTCCTAATCATTTCCCAAATAATTTTCACCAAGAAATGCTTCCTCCCACAACTGCATCATGTCTCAGCATGCACCACAACTAGCCTGCAGTGGGTTTTGAGCCTCCCTCCTGGAGCAAGACTGCAGTCAGTTTTCACCCTCTTCTGCAAGAATCCCCTCCTCAACTCTGTTACCAGCCTATTCTACTGCCAACAGCACCTTCAGTGTTTTCAAGGTAATCCACACAAAAGAAAAGTAATTTTCAATGCACTCTGACTGACATTTAGCTCTCACCACACAGGCAAGAAAATCATCAAGGCAAAAAACATGTCTGATGTAGAACAGATAAAATAAAGCACGTCAAGGGAAGGATAAATTGTATGCCAAAATGTTGAGAGAGACACACATGTTTTTTCTTTTAAGACATCTGCAAAGAAAACCTGGTATCAGCTGAATCAAACTGCCTGGGTTAGGACATAATAAGGAAATGAACTTAAATATAGCACAGTGCTCTCCATGTACCAGAACTGTCCATGTGCTAAACAAGCCTAGAAAGCCTCATTTGCTTTTTTACTACCACACAGAACTAGAAGTCTGACAGGAATAATAAGAGAGCTTTCCTCCAGAGACTGCTTTGCAGATTAATTTGCATTTAGTATTTACCCAATAAAACAGGTGTGCCAGTTGGTAACATGACCAAGGGAAGGTTTATGTATAAGAAATAACTTCCAGAATGGCATCACGCATTTCAGGACTGTGTTGTTTGCTCTGACAGGAAAGATCTTGACTCAGAAGTACAGAGTACATCTTGACAACTTCTGCTTGTGTTCTCCCAGGAACTGGTTGACAAATTCATAATAAAAAAAGTTATATTTTACTTAGCGAGAAGAAACAAACTGTTTCCCCCCCATTACAGAAACAGCATGTGGGAAATAGGACAAGATTACTCTCTTCCAAAAGGAATTGCAAATCTGTATCTAGTAGTTACTGCATCATGCAGACAGATTGCCAAGAGTGTTTGGGGATTCACAAGAGCAGAGCCCACCAATCTGCAATGAATCACTTGAGAGCTAGTGAGAGTGGGAGCAAGGGCCACTTCTCCTTGGCAAGTGTGAGACAGCCCCTCTTTCAAAGAGCAAGCAGTGGGTAGGGAAATAGTTTAGGAGTCCAACAAAACCATTATGTGCTATAAATCTTCTTAAAAATTAAAGCACATATCTGTCTTCTTAAAAAAATCTACCTTGAAAAAGTGAAGCAAAACTAACCTAGAGTTTATAAGGTCTTTTAAAACCTACAGAGCAGTAACATTTTAAATCCCACTAATCTGGTATTTATACCAGTATAAATAGCTTCCTCATCCCTGTTCATGCACAGGCATGATTCATTTTACTTCTTGTACTCCCCCTTCCTTTTTCCTCTCCCTACAGGCATCTACTTTATTTCTAAGTGTAAGTGTAAAGGAATGAGAAAAAAGCCTGAGAAAATATAGAACTAAAATACTAGTTATGCAACAGAAAACAAACAAAAGGAGGAAAAATCCCAGGATAAGAATAAAAGTGTAGGCTTTGACCTATGTTAGAATTCAATCCTGCAACAGAATTGCAAAGGCTGAGGACTATATAAAACTGTAGTACATTATTTGCAGGATTGGTAAGAGCTGCTTCTAATACATGTGTTCTACTCAATTTCTTAAAGCATGAGTTCTGCAAAGCACTTGAACATGCAGTTATCTTCAAGTGTATGCTCAAGTCACACTGGTTTTAAAGCAGTTTAGATACAGAGTATTTGCAGAATCAGAATCAGAGGTGTCAGAGCCTGACTGTCAGCTGCCTGCAAGTGAGGCACTACATATTTCTGAATTTCACTCTTCAGTTTTGAACCACTGCATCAAGGAAAGCTTCCATTAACATTTTCTTGCACCAAAGGCAGCCCATGTGCTTAAAAAGATATGCCTCATGTATTCTTCTCTCATCATTCCATTAAGTTCAGGAAAACCTGTGTCCAAGTATAAATAAGCTTTCCTATAAATAAGGAAAGGAAGGAAGGAAAGGAAGGAAAGGAAGGAAGGAAGGAAGGAAGGAAGGAAGGAAGGAAGGAAGGAAGGAAGGAAGGAAGGAAGGAAGGAAGGAAGGAAGGAAGGAAATACAATTAACTGGATTTCTACTAGTGTTACAACTGAAGAGATTTATTATAGGAGATAGAAAATAAGGGACAAATAATACCCTTGCAAATTTGGTAGGGAAATCACTCCAGCCACAGAACTGAATGAAAGGTGAAAAAGAACCAGAATACACGGGGTCAATATTTTTCAAGTCTCTTACACCAGGACAAACTGTACCTGAAATGAACCTCTAAAAGTTGCCAGTCTTGCCAAACATTTGTTCCCAGGCATCTCATTAGCTTTCAAGGCATGCTGTCAGTACCCTTGCTGAGAGCACTATCAGTGGAGGCTGCAATGCCAAGCCAAGGTTCTGGGTTAAGTGGCTGTTAAAGGGAAGTTATTAATAGAGCACTCATTCTGTATATTATCACTGCCATATCAATTACATCACTTGGATGCCACAAAAAGGAGGGCAAGCTGAGATGTCCTAACCTGAGCCAAGCCCAGAATCTACCCCTACTTTTATCACTTCAGAGAGATGATGCTGAACACTGAGCTTCCCCAGCTGTGCCACACATTTGAAACATCTTTGCAGACAGGATCAATTTACATCCGAAAAGCAAAATGTGCTGCCTTTAATACTTGGGGTTTCTGCATGGCATTACAGTTGTCAGCATTGCTGCAGCACAAAAAAAAACAAGGACAGGCTTCCTTACTCCTGAAGAATTGCTGCAGGGTTAATCCATGATGAAGTGAGAGCCCCCAGCCAGCCAGGGGAATTGCTCTGACTGGGAAGAGCCTGGGGAACACGGACAATGTCCTCTTGCAAAGCCCAGGAAGAAGGGAGGGAGCTGTGAGGATTTGGACAGCTCTGGCTCCAGGCAGTCACAGGTGATGGAGATTTTCCAACAGAGGCCGCTGCAGCCTGTGGCACAGCCCTGGCCATGGGAAAGGACAGGAAAACCTGGGATGTGTGCATGGATCACTGCAGGTGTGTATAAATGTATAAAATAATGATACAGTTATATATATATTATTATATTAATTATGCCTCACCAGTCAGGGCCTCCAAGAGGAAATTCAAGCTTTCTTAGTCTCTGCAGAGTCAATGCAGCTATTCCCTGCCTGACAACCTTGCACTGTCCTCTGCCATCTACATTTGGCAGTATTGAATAAATATGCCCTGTGTGCTACGTTTACCCTGGTTTTTTCTTTTAGAAATATTTGCTCCTTAACTTTCCAGGCAATATGGGTTTTTACTGATGTGTAAAGCTCTTAGATGTTGATCATCATCCAGAAAGGTAATTTTAAATTCTACTATATTAGTAGTCATTTCCAGATGTGTAATCGTGACCAAATGTGAATATTCAGAAACATTTTTGATGACTGCTGCAAAATATAAATGCAGTACAAATGCAGCTAATATGTTCACAGTCAAATGCACATCACTAATAAAAAAAAGACAATTTTGTAAAATGCAGATGAGTGAACAGTACAGCCACATATATTCACTCTCTTCAGTCACATTGAAGCTCATTTTGTCACAGCAAGTGGCACATCCTTCTCATTTATTCAAAGCTGTAGCTGTATTTTCTGATGAATGCTTATGTAGAGCAGAGTTCTTCTCTTTTCAGCATAACAGAAACTTATATGGGGCTGATACTGACTTAACTGAGGTGGTCCCCAGTGGAAATGCAATAAAACTAGATTTTAACTGAAAATGCAGGAAAGGGCTTCTACTTAAGAGCCTTGGTAATCAGTGAAGACATTCCCTGAACACAATGGGTGGAAATCCTTGCTTCCCTTGCTCCCCAGTATGGGAGCACAGATGTGGTGGCTCGGGAGGGCGAGCACAGCCGAGGCCCCGTTTCCTCTCCACATGTTCCTTCCTCCAGAGGACAATGACAGGCATATCAGCAGCCAGGTTATACTGGCAGAGCAGGCAGAAAAGCCATTCCCTCCAGCAGGGATGGGAAGAACATCCCAGTCCAGGACTGCAGTGCTGCAGCAGCAGAGCCCAGCTGCAGCCAGGCTGCCACAGAGCTCGTCTGTGCCAGCACTGCCGCGGGGGCTTGGACAAAAACAGCTGCATGGAGCTCTCTGCGTGTGTCACACAAACAGCACTGACCTGAGAGACAGCCAGTGAGGATGTGCTCCTGCCTGGGCTCCCTCCTACTGTTTCCACCATGCAAAGGAATTATTTTGGTGCAGAATACTGCAGGTGTTCTTACTGCAGTGCTTTGGGGCTTGGGATGAGGGGGGGAGTATTTTTGATTAATATTAACTATCTCACCAAACACTCTAGTTTCAAGCAACATGTGAAATGAGATTAGGTGCACTCTACACAGAAATTTTCTCCAAGCTTTTTTTTGTTCAACAATTTAAATCAAATAAAACTACTTTGAATGGTAATGGTGATACTAAGCAACAGTGAGACTAAAGTGAATCGAAACAACAGTCAGCATTCTAAAACTATACCTTACATGCTCTTATAATCTCAAAACAGATCCAAGTGTATTAAAACATTGTTAAATCCATCTTTTGCATTTGAAAATATCACTTGGTAATAATATTTGATAAATAAGACATGGACTCTGTATTTTGAATCCTATTCATCAGCCAGTACTTGCAAACTCTAAGATATGAAACTGCAATCATCAGTGATGATTGAACATTTTTCCCTAACCTGATTGCAGAGAAATCATAGGGAGAAATATCCATAACTTTGATGCTCACACTCTTGCCTTGTAGAACAAAGCTAAAAATGAAATCAGGGAAATAAAGGAATCAAAGGGAAATAAGCAAACCTATTTGTCAAGTCTTTGATACACATGCAGAATGTGCAATAGAAATACTTGTACATATGTCTGTTTCATGAAAGCATGCATATCAAGATGTCTTTCTAAAGTTTCATTAATGGATCATTGATAGTTGGATTAATGGACAGCTAAATCATGGCCAGGAGGACTTCATCTGTTTGCCTGATCATGGCCTTTTTTTACTCACAGAAGGGTATATAATACCTAGGCCTGCAATCTCAAAAGATTGATGTTGGTCTACATCAACTATTCAACTAAAAAAAAATATTTTAGAGAACATTTGGAGTTGTTTAGACCTGGATTGGGTAGCAAATTCTAATATAGAATCTGAATAATAGCATAGAGAGGCCAGGATCTGAAGGAGAATGTCTGAAGCACACCAGCTACCCCTTGGATTTTGTTCTTCTAATTTTTTTTCTATTTTAATTATTTTGTTACTAAAGAACAAACTTTGAATTTCTGCATAAGAGAAACCCTATCTTTCAACAATTTATCAATACATACTGAAAGCTTAAGAGACTCTACTGTTATCTGGGTAATTTTAGAAATACTTGCAAACACACATTTCTTTTCCCTGATTAAGGTTAAAAAGGCAAGTTTTTCAGGAAATGAAGTTATATGCTGACTTCTTCTTGGCACCATAACTCTGCCAGTGTTTCCAAGGGGTTAAGTTTGAAAATGAGTGATTATGAAACTAAATGTATGTCTTGCACAAGAAAACATTAATTGTGATTTCTCAAATGAATACAGAAAAAGCCACACATCTTTTAAAGAACCATATGCTTCTGCTTTTAAAATGAAAACAAATTAAAATATCCACAGGAGCTTTTGTAGTGATTAAAATCTGCCAACCAGCTGAGCTAAGTAAGTTAATTAGCACCAAAGAAGCCTCAAGTGATCTGCAGTTTTAGTCACAATTCCTGTGTCTTAAATTTACATGACTAAGGTTACTTTGTACATGGAAAAGATTTAGGTAGCATGGCACAAAAGACAAAGAGCAATCTTGGAATAATTTCCACCTAATTTCTTTTCTACCATATTTCCTGTGCTTGTCTGGAACACAGAGCTGT
The DNA here is from genome assembly GCF_029582105.1 of Oenanthe melanoleuca. Taxonomy (NCBI): domain Eukaryota; kingdom Metazoa; phylum Chordata; class Aves; order Passeriformes; family Muscicapidae; genus Oenanthe; species Oenanthe melanoleuca. The sequence goes on from NC_079340.1 coordinate 10,863,277, forward strand.
CAGATAACAGCAGCCATTTTACAATCATCACTTTACCAAATACAAATGTGTTTAATCAAAGTCAGAAGGAAAGAGCTGATAGAGTTAAATTCCCAATCATAGACAAATTTTAAATGAACACAAAAAAGTGCCCTTCTTGGTACCTTTTGGGCCTCAAACTGTTGGAAGCTCTTCATACCACTTTAAAACTATCTTCTAAAGTAGTTAGTATTACAACTTTTCCCCAAAACTAGCAAGCTTTACTGAAAATAAATCCCTGACATTTTCTAGGTGCTCTCTGACAGCAACCAAGAGCATTTGTTCAACATCCATTGCACCCAGTCATAATATCACCAGCAAGGAAAATAATTTTTATTTTACTATTGCAAATAGGTCTGCAAAAATACTGAAAACAATTTTCATGAATACTAGTAGAAATTTTAAATTAATCTCCATTGTATGTATGAGCATCTGTGTTTATTTTCTCTGAATAGTCTATTTACTGGCAGCATTTCTAAATGAATAAAGTTACTGGCAGCACAATTCACGTAAACAGAATTCACTTCTTGCAAGCATTCCCACCAAACCAAATGGAGAAGGAGTTCTTCCAGTGAAATGACAAAAATAATAAATGCAAAGGAATAAACCTTACTGGAAGTTAGTGAAACACCTCCTGTGTCAAAACAGGATCAAGATCATGCATCTGGGGCAGAACATTCAGCCAGGTTTCCTATACCAAATATTCACAATTGCTTGTTAATGATCTGATGAAGTAATTTGATAAATTCTCTGTGAAATGCATCTGGGAAAAATTTCATCTCTCAGTGATAGTTTGCATGAAAAAAAGAGAAGAAACTAGTCAAACAATTAGTACCAAATTACAAAAAAAGAATGAGTTTAGACAAGCACTTCAAATGACCAGTGGGCACAAATAAAGAATATTAACAGTTGTAGAAAGAAAAATGCAGTTTTTGTGCATTCTGCAGGTGCAGAGAACCAAATGGTTAGTTTGTGCACAGATTATGATTTCTTTTTAGAAAAAAAGTGTTTTCAAGTACACCTTCCACCCACCAAAGAAACAGGGTGACAGTGCCACTGCAGCCCAGTGCCCTGAGAGCTGTCCCTGAGCTGAAGCAGGCGAGTGGAACCATCAGAGCTCCTGCCAGGCATGCTCAAGGTCTCTCACTTAATGCCAGGTTCTGCAGGCTGACATCCTCATCTCACACAAGAACCAGAATACTTTGGCCAGCTGTCATGTAAAATTTCAACAATTTTTGTAATTTTTCCTGCCTTCAAAATTCATCAACAACCTACTTTAACACCCTGACACAAGCCCTGTTTTGCTTAACAAAATTTTATTATAGCATCACACCCCAATGGGTAGAACAAGCTGTTTCTTCACTCACATTACTATAACACCACGAGGGAAGAACATATTTCTGATTTTACCAGTATCATTAAACTCCCTTTGCAGGGTTGCTTTTGCATTTGTACAAGATCACCTTGTCCTTCTCTGTGAGCCAAGTGTTATCTGAGCAGTTTAACACCTAGTTCAGATGAAAGGTCAGAGGTAAGAGCAAGATTCGTGGTTATCAAACCAATGCAGTCTCACAATTACAGCTTAATTAAATCTGTGGGGGAAGGTGACAAACTTACTACTTGACTAACTCCTAGGCATTACTGATGGCACTTTTGTTTCTTTGTGAGAAAGGCTTCATCTGCACTAAATGGGATCTAAATTCGGGGAGCTCTAAAACACTTCCACAATCCTTAGTGTGTTGCAAACTGGGTGAGTCTTGCAGTCTTTATGGGCTACTATGAATTTTATTTATTGAAAAAAACTGAGGCATATAGTTAAGGAAGCACAGGGCATGGAAAAAAAAATATAGTAAATTCAGAGTCTTCTTTTCCTGAGCTGAGCCTGAGTGTTGGCTCAGAGAGAGGCACCTCCCTGTGAGAATGTGCCAAGCCCTCTAACCCCTGAGAATTAGGGATTTTAGTGTGGTTATCCACGAAAGGAAATGATAATGCATTTGGAAAACCTGACTGTAATGGGAGTTTCCTTCATCTCAGTGAGATTAGAGAAAAGTAAACAGTCTGCTACTGTACTAGAAGTCATTAGTGTGTTTACAACTGACAGAATTCAAGTAGGTGCAATAAAGAAAAATCTCTCTTGATGGATGGTTGTCTCATTTAATTTTTTCCCCCCAGCATATAGTTTGTGCAAAGAAATTATTATTTTAAATTAGACCATCTGATATTGCTCAGAAAACCAGACAAGTTTGGTGAAGCTTTAACTTTATGTATCAGCTGCATTTAATTATACTTTTAGTTTTACTTCCTTTTGCTAAACCACTGATTTGATAAAGAGTAGGGAGAAGCACAGGGATATTATATTTAAAGCCTATTACATTTGATGCTTTTTTGAATAGGATACAGCAGGGCAGACAAAGCTTTCTCAAGCACAGTAAAACAGCAAAACCTTGTAAACACAAAGCTTCTAGTTTATGTATTACTAGTAAATTAAAAAAAAATATTAATGGGCATTAATTTGCATTACCACTCTAGAAAACTGCTGTACTTTCAGGTCTCAAAATAACCCTTTACAACCAGCTGTGAATCACACACATCTAAACTATTTTCCTGCATTGCCTCTAGCCATCAACATGAGCTAACCAGCAACAACATTCCTATTAGATACCAAATTAACAGGCATTGATGGAATTTCCCTGCTAATAACTAAGACTTTTGCTGACATTGGATACAGCAGATAAAAGAAAGGGGTCCTGATGCATCCTCTCCCATAATGAATGCTGATTTTTTTTAATTTTCCTTCATAAATATGCATCACTTTTCTGCTTAAGTAAAAGATCTTACCTTTGTGCTGCAATATGCCTGTGCTGCAAAGGTTTAAATCTTAAGCAGACACAACCCTGTGTACAAAACTCTAAATTTAACAGAAAATATAAAACAAGTTGCAGGTATATTTAGTTAACAATTACAGTAAGGTCCCCCTGCAAGAATATGTAGTAATGAGAGGATAGAAAACTAGAGTTGCTAGTAATCAACTATCAATCAAGAGGGTAACATCATTAAAGTTTATTGAAGTGAGTAACTTTTGTTCTGAAGTGTTACTGTAAATTATCAGAAATCACTCTTGTCTACAATATACATTTATGGATGCATAAACTTTAAATACTTTATTTGGAAAAGGGCAAAGTAATGTATTTGTACAATTCCTGCCTCTGTTCTGGTCCAAATACCAGAACTGACATCCAAAAAAATCTAAAACCATATATATATATATATATATATATATATACATACACATACACATACACACACATATACATATATATATATATATATATATATATATATATATAAACACACACACACATATTTGTATAATTTTATGACAAATTCAATCATCCATTCCCAAAGCAAATATTTTTTTCTTTATTTATTTTGTGCCATTGGGCATTGCATGCTCTTTTAGCAGATTTTTCAGATGCAAATACTTTTTCAGTAGAAGAAGTGAGGAGTAATTAATCTTGACTAACACTTTGAGTTTCTTCAGCATTCACAAAACTTTGGCAAGTAACTTGGCCCTTTACAAGATTGACTTCCCAAGGACTTTCTGCTATACTTTTGTTGCCAAAAAATAAAATCAAATGCTATGTGTCAAATAGAATAGCAATCCAAACTGCAATTTCAGGTACCTTCTTTTGGGCACCTGGAAGAGAGCCATTGCTATCAGAATAAATAATGCAGAGAATTTCTTCTAAAGATCACAGAAATGTAGCAAGGCACAGCTGGAAGGGAAAGGTGAAGAGAGGATCTAAGCTAACTGCTGCTTTGAATTAGAATCCTCGCAGATATCCATCTAATCCATTTTTAAACACTTCCAAGGAAACCTATTTTGCAGTCTCCTAAGGACACAGGAATACAGTTTACTTCTTGATCTACAAAACTTGCATTCTTAATTTGTTACTTAAATCTCCCTTGCTGCAATTAAGCAACTTAGCTTTTGTCCTGCCCTTGGTGAGAATACTTCTCTCCTTATGTCAATATTTTTCAGAGTTTTGAAACTCTGCTCTTCTCTAAATTCAACAAACAGCTCCTCAAACCCTCATAAATCACATTTTCTAAACATTTCTGTCATTCTCTTGCAGTTCCTTGGACTCTTTCCTCTTGCTCTGCATTCCCTTACGGGCAGTGTCCATAGCCAGGCCAGCCTGCCACCCTGGCAGGACCAGAGGGAGAAGATTGCTGCCCATGATTTACACACACTGACCTTGCTAATTCCATACTCTTTTCTTCTGCATTGCTGTCTAGCCAGGTTTTTTTTTTTTTTTTTTTTTTTGGTTTTTTTTTTTTTTTTGGATCTGTGGCTTTGAGCCTTAGTGCAGGACTTTGCTGGTATTTTCCTCAGTGTCATCTTGGCCTGAGGCCACCTCATCTGTTACCAAACTCTGGTCTCCACCCTGCCAGTTCCCCTCTCAGCTTGGTATCACCTGCAGAGGTTTTCTAATCCCTCTTATAATGTCTGAAATTTATGGGGAGTGCAAAAAGATCTGCAAACCTATTAATCCCTCCTGGGAAGACAGATATAATTATCTCCCCTTTGATGAATTTTGTTGGTAACTATTTTGAGTTACTTCATAACTATTTGTTAATTCCATGGCAAGTTTGCTGATCCTATTGCTCTTCAAACTACAGACTACTGATCCTGAACAACATAATAAACCCCTTTCTGCCCAGCCACAAATCATTCTATTTAAAGTACATACAGAAGTAGAGCTCTGGTTGACTTTTTCTTCCTGTTCACATGCCCGAGTGCTGCCTTTGCACTCTGGTTGGTTGGGATGCCATCCCCCATCTGCAATAGAAATGGTCACCAACATTCAGCAATACTGTCATAAATCTTTATATAACCTGGAATTAACTAACTCAGAAGGGTTTCATTGTGCAACACTAGTGATTGTTTTATTTATTGCTTTTTTTTTTAATGGGCTATTTGCAATGTGTTGTCTTCCCCACCACCCCCAGTGATTACATGCAGTACCTGATCATTTTGTAGTAGGATGAAGAAGCCATTATATGCTTCATCAAAAGGTTCTGTTTTCATAGAAAAAATAATAATATCCTTTCACAAGCACACCTCAAGCTGAGACTGAAAGTTTCCTACTAGAGAAACATATTTATACTTAACATTCATCAAAAAGTTCATTTCTTCAGAGAGAGATCCCAAGGAAACCACAGACGCTGTTATGCATTAATTTTAATCTGAGGTTATATAGGAGTACAATATTGAACAATTTTTGCAGAGTTGTGTCATGGCTGAGTTATTTACTGCAAACAATCCAGCAAATAGAGACATATTTCCCTCCATTCACACTGACATGGCAATATGTTATTTAACTGCTACCTTTGTGGTGGTCTAAGCCTTCCACACATAATAATTAATGAACAAGAAAATGTTAGAACATATATAACAGTAATTCTAATATTTAGCTATTTTAAGTGCTGGAATCAAAATTCATAAATCCTACTGAAGTGTTGTAGTGTATTCAGATAATTTTATTTGAATTGTGCTTCTTACTAGATCAGTCAGATTCTACTTTTGGTTCATAGAAAAGAGCATTGTGAGAAAGTTTGTGTTTTTTTGCTGTGCTCTTGTTTTGCTTTATGATTTCTTCTTCTTACTAATTCTAAAAGTTATGAAGGCACTGAGGATGGAGAGCAAGATACAAACACAGGAGATATTCTTTAGAATGTGTCTTTGCACATGCAGTCACTGCTATAAACACCAATTTGACAGGTATCATTAATGATGAGAAAGCTGAGTTATAAGAAACTTCTAGCAAATATTTTTTCCCAGATACCACTCTTTCCAAAAGACTATAGTTTTGGGTAAGCACTTAGCTAGAAACTAATTGGAATGTACTTGTGTTCAAAATAAATGCCATAAGCAAGTCTGTATCACCCCACTGAGTTGACTAAAAGCAGTAAGGTGGAAGGCATTGGAATGGATTTCTTTGCCCAGCCAGGCTGTAGATCACTGCAGTGAGTGGGAAATGATGGTGTCACTGTGGGGTACAACAGGAGGAGGCAGAAACCCCTGTGCTCTGCATATCTCATGGAAGAGATTGCTCTAAATCAGAAATGAGTTCTCTGCAATTCATCTGTTAAATTTGTAGCCAAGAAGCATTTTCCATGTGGAAAACCAAAAGCAATGAAAGCAGAAACATTACTGTGATAGAATATTTGCTCATGTAAGTAGCTGCTTTTGGTAGATATTTCTGGAATTTAGAATCAAGACAGATTCTGGGCAAATGCAGAAGGCAAATTCTGATAAGGCAAATGAATCTACATCTCTTCAATTTTGCACAATCATTACCATTCACATGGACTAATAAGGCTAAATCTCACCATTAACAGCCTATTGACTGATGTAAAGGTTCAGGTTTTGTTCAGTGGGTGTCATCTCTATTTAGAAGTTATTGCTTTGGATAGGAAGTCAGAAATGCAGCTGTGGAAATGGCACTTTGAGTGGCAGAGAAGAACACAAAACAAAACAGTAGAATCAATCATGAATAGGAGCAGGGAGAACTGCACTATCCAGCCTGGGGCTTTCCATCATTAGCTTCTCACACTGGAGGGTGGCACATTTCAAACACAGCATGCATACAGAATTAGAGAGACATCAGAAGACAGAGAGAGTCAGAAACTCTTGCATGAACCTTGGTCTATACCTTAAAAGAAAACACACATTAAAGGAAAGATAACATAATTTGATAAAACTCAGCATGCTCCAAAATAATTGTTTTCTTCAGTAATATATTTATGAAATAAAGATAACAGATTCTGAGGGAAAGAATGGAGTAACAATATCAAGTTCTAAAAAGAATGGACTGAAAATGTAGATGGAGAGCACTAGACTTGAAAATTAAGTTCCTTGCTTTTCCTCAGTAGCAAGGCACCTACCATGCTGCATTAACTGACACATCTAATGGTGTCACCCTGTCACCAAAAACACATCCCAAAGTTATCATCACTTTTGCAGATCTAAGAACTCTAAACCAAGAACTTCAAAGTACTTCCCGTGCTGCTTTGGATCTCACTATCATACAAAAACATTGAAGCATGTTTATATCTGGGAATTTGAGTTTGTCCCTCTTCCCACCAACCAGAACCTATTTGGAGAGGTTCTGACTGTGACTCATTTCTCAAATGTACATAATGGGTCAGTTTGAGCTAAGAGCTGGGGCATCCTGTTTCTGATTACAAAAATACAGGGGCCGATTTAAGTCCCCTTTTTTTTTTTTTTTTTTTTTTTTTTTTTTTTTTTTTTCCTTTCTTTAAAGGGATTGCTGTACAAGTGAAAGATGTCAAAATGACGGCTCTGTAAGATAAACTTCACCATTAATCACAGGGTGGAAACAGTTCAGCACAAAAGTCTCATTTCTTACTCTTCAGCCCCTGCATCTGAGCCAGCAGCAATTCCCCAAGCAATTGCTTTCCTTGCTTTGTCTCTCAGCTGATACCCCAACACATGCAAACTGTGGTTGGCTTTGGTTGTTTTGTTTTGTTTCCCAAAGGTGGAAAGACATTTCACTAATGCAAATATATGGTATAGGTAGCCCCAGAATGATAAGCCATTTAGTGTAGCTTAATCAGATAACAACCCATAATATTTGCTGGATTTTGCATTAAAATCCTTACTGCACACCTATTTTCAGCTCTTGAACTGATTTCTAGGCAGCATTTCTAGGGTAGTGTGCCAAACCAGCTTGCAATCAGATTCATAAACTAAACTTGAACAATGCTCATGTTATTAAAATGGGTTTGTGATGGAAAGAAGAGTTTCCTGATTTATTCACCTTTCATGGATTTCTCTGTAACAAATTAGCATTGAAATTTCAACCTGCTTTCTAGCATCCCAAATGACAGAAGCTTGGAGAGCTACTGAAGGACTCAGAGCTCAGAAACAAGTCTTATGATCTGGTAACAGGCAGGAAATCTGCAACTATGTGGAATGCAAAACAACATTAATTCCTCTGAAGAAAACATTTGAAGACAAAATGCTAAATCACAATCCATAGCAAATTTGTCTAAATGATGAGCAGTTCCAGACCAATAGCCTTAGGCTTCAAAATTCTTTCAGCTCAAAAAAAAATGAAAAGAGAGAAACCAAAAATGGAAAGAATGAAAAGCTGCAAAAATGGAAAGAAATGTACAATTAAAAGCATATAAATGTTCTTGTCTTTTAATGCCTCCTAAGAACAGGATGGTTGAAAACTAGGTAGATAATATTAATGAAGAATCACGATAGAGGAGCTGAAAAGCAATGGAATTTCTCTGTCTGAACCCAATAGTTGCCCTAAACAAAAATTCTACTATCCTTGAATTGGGAAATGTTTGAAAATCTTTGGCCAGATCCACAGGCAATAGAAAAAGTATAAATTTCTTAATATTGGAATACAGAAACCTAAAGCAGCTTGCCTGGTGAGATGCCCTAGGTACAAGATATTGGAGGATTTTAGATTTTGTGAAAGGCAGCACTTTGTATTTTAAACTGTGAGAGAGGGGAGCTCAGCAGCTCCTAACAGGGCATAGAGCTGGAGCCTTGGGCACACAGATGAGCACAGGCTGGAGGGGAGGGCATTCAGAACTGCAACACACTTTTCAGACTGCAGAAGGACTAGAGGTTTGCAATATTCCCCAAGAACACAGCAGTAATAACAGTAACTTGGCTGAGCTTCACTGATCTGCTCAAATGATGCCCTAACAACATTCTAAAAGAATATAGAAAGGGTGAGTTTTAGCCAGACTTTCCCTCTGTTACCTATAAAGGGATCCCTGCCAGTGTTTGCCCAAACTCCCATTTCATATTCTCTCAACCCTCTCACCAAATCATGCAATAGTGTTTTGTCTACTCACTTTTCATTTTTAACAAATGACAGCTGCATTTCAAGGATGCTTCACAAATACAGTCTTGGCCTGTAAAGCCCTTTGAACAAAATGCCCTGTATAAATGTAAAATATGCCACAAGTATTGTCAAGGCAACACAGGTTCAGAGAAACACAGCAGTTGCTAGGAAACACCACAGCAAAGAGAGATGGGGAGTTGTTTACTGACATATATTTGAAACACAATTATTTTTATTTGGGGTTTAGAATCTTAAACCATACCTATATATTTCTAGTTAATAATGATAATTTGAATTCTGTTGCTGAAAGAATCCACATGTATCCCAGCATCACTGAATTAAATTCCCCTAAGCTCTAAGACCATAAAGAAACTAAAAATCATGGACTTGTATAGAATCTGTTGATGGGTTTGGAACATTTGTTAGGAGACAGGACTTTACATTGCTTATCACATCACCTCCATCCCAGAAAACTGACTAAGCTGCAGGAATTTTATCCATTCTACATGGGATCCAGCAGAATTTTTATCAAGCCATTGAAGACAGATGTTTAAAAACAAAACAAAAAAACTTCTCATTTACTTTCAGGCAGGAGAATTATTTGCATAGTTGTTTGCACAAAGCACACAGAGGAAATCCACATTCCTGAAACTTTTGTAAGCAATAAGCAGCACAAAAAATAAGCCATACAGTATTATGTAAGCTTAACAAAGGTAAGGTTAACAAAAAATACCAGAGCAAACACTCTCATTCTCTGAATTTATTGCAAAATGGAAAGAATTTCCTCAATGTAGCTGAGACAAACATTAAAAGAGATCTAAGTGGCAACAACAGAAAACAAAAAGGAGGAAATAGAAATTTTTATAAGTGCAATCACTCAGCCATATATTATGGGCAACAGCAGGAAAAACCATGTTAGAAAAACTTTGCAAAGGTTGCCAAGTCAAACAGTATGAAGCCAGAAATTATGGAAAAAAAAGAAAAGAGCCTTTCCATAATTCTTTAATGCACATATACCATGATAGTATCTGTGTGGGATAAAGACTGAGGAAACCCATTTTTCCAAGAGAGTGTTCAATACCTTAAGATGTTGCATTCCTTCATTGATTTCTTTCTCCAAAAATGTAACAATCCAAAATTTCACAAAATAGTCATGCTCACAAAGGAGAGCTATCCTACACTTAAATGAATCAAAGAAACCAGAAGAAAAAAAGTGCTACAATAACTATTAAGTATTAATAATATACTTGTAAAAGAAACAGAAGCTGTAAAAGCTATTAAGCTATAAAAGTAACATTAAAATGGAAGGTCTCAATTTATCAACACTTGACACTGCAAATGTAATTTTATGTATAATGCAGCCTTCACACTTGGAACAAATATAAAAAGACCCAGAAATTTTAACATGTCACACTATACTGAAATCAGTGTCAACAGCAGTGAACTAGTTTGTTAAAAATTTTGATAACTTACTTGTATTACAAAACTCCATAGAAACAAACCAATTTCAACAACCTCTCATTCTATACAAAATACAAAAAAAGAAAATCCACAGGAGGCATTTCAGTAAGATGAAATTTCTTCCTCCAAAGTTCATTTTTAGATTGCAATTTATATCAAAGAAAGCAAAGCCAACACCCAGCTGTGAATAAACCTTTTTGATTTTGATGGAGAACAGAGCATTTTGTGTGACAAAGGCAGCTGTGGCTGCTGTCATTCTTTCTAGGGAATAAAAATATCACTTAGGTGGACTCATAGATGGCCCCAGCTAGGTTGGGATAGTGTAGGGCTCATTTGGAGTTTCACAACACACATTTATGTTCCCCTTTCCAGAGCCTCAGGGCTTCCTGGGCTCACCTAACACAAGGTGTGAAGCCCAGGCACCTGCACCTCCACCTGGAAAATCTGCCAGAAATAGAAAGTCAGCCCTTTTCTAACCACATCACAGAGGCCTGAACAGTGTATAAAGTGCACTGACAGCACTCTAGGAAACAGCCACTTGAATGCATTATCACAAGAAAGATCCTGTACTTCTGCTACTGAATTTATTATCAGAAATAGCTGACATTAAAACAGAACAATGTACAAATATATCCATAACAACCATCACAGGCTGAGAAATTGTCTGTCAGTGAGCACACAGAGAACCAATGTAAAAACCCCTTCTTACCAAGTTTTGAGGTTTTGATGTCATCATAAGTAGAATTACATTAAGAGAATTGTCATGAACCCAATTATTATTCCATTCCATTCCATTCCATTCCATTCCATTCCATTCCATTCCATTCCATTCCATTCCATTCCATTCCATGTGCGTTTTCAACAGCAAATTAAAATGAAAAAATACAAATTTTCCATCACCCATTTTTTTATAGGCTTGATTCTTCCTCTTTATTTGTGATTATCTGTGTATAGAAATTGGACACTGTAAATGTTGCTTTTAGGATGACTGGTCATAAAAAGTGGGTACAAATTATAGGATCCTAAGTAGCAGGAGAAAGATCCATTATATCTGCTGCATTAATGAACAGACTTGTAAAGTGCAGATGAGTTCCAAGGAGCATGATCTGTCAATCTCCCAAACCTTGGTGGCTTTGGGAGACAAGTCTGCTAAGTGGGCACCTTATCTTCCAAATAACTGATTGTAAAAAGAGGCCTTAATCCAATCATGCTCTATTGGTGTTCATAGGGCAAACCCAAGATAATTTTAATGCCCCACAAGGTTCTGTGAAGGAAAAAATTATAGAGATCTACAGTATAAAATTTACTTCTCCCACTTATAGTCATTACCCAGACAATAAACTGCCACCTCAGCTATAAACAAATGTGTCCTACTGTGAACCAATTCAAATTTCCACACCAGACCATAATCCAAACTTTGGGAAAGAAATGAGTGATTTTCGTCTGCTCTTGCATAGCAAAAGTTCTCTGCTCAAGGCAGGAACATGGAGAGGCTTCTAGTCAAGAATGCAAGTGAAAGTTTAGTGTAAAGCTTAGGAAAGTACCTGCATTTTAGAACTCTTCCCCAAATAAATGTGCATACTTATAAAGAAATTTGAACACCTGAAAATGTTCATCGTTACTTGCCAAGGAGGTAACAGTTTTTAGGGTTAAACTTTCTCCTTTTGCCTCAAAAGTGTTTGTAACAATTCTAGGAGCCTTGATTTGAATCTTAAAAAAAACTACATAGGAATATGATATGTTTTTATCAGAGACTGAAAATAGAACATTGACATAATTTATGAGTGTGTGATGGGCAGTAGATGGGAAGTAAAATACACAGATAGAAAACTAACAAAAACTAAAAACAGAAGTAACTGAACTCATGAGCTATGCATTAGAGAATGTTGTGCTCCAGAAATTAGGGTTACTTGCTATTCAAAGACCATTTACTGATACCTAACAATACACAGACAGAATTATTTTTTCCCTTTTGTGCATTTATCTTTGTATTACCCAGCAAAAGTGAATATACCAAGATAGATGGTACAGCAGCTGACAGTTTACTGACAATTGCTTCAAAAATATGAATCCTTCAGTGTCCAGTATTATCTCCCTAGCAACTTTCTTACAGCTATAATTTACTGATAGGAGCTATATAGAAGCAATATATTATCATGTCTCCAGCAGTGGTGTAGCTTTAAAAATATTTCCTTCCTGAGATCATCTAGAGGGTTTCAGCTTCCCCTAAACATTTCACAGCAGGCAGAGCTGTAAATTTGTACTATATATCACCTGCAATTTGATCATTTGATCATCTGTGTCAGCCAGCATCAACTCTACTCCAGTACTCAGTCCTGCAATGCAGCTCCTGCCTGTGCTGCAGCTGCCTGGGGTGGCCAGGATTGATGGAGATCCCCCAGGAATTCACTACATAATAACTGCCCTGCAAGTCAGAGAGCTGATAAACAAGTCAATGAAACCCATGGCTGCTCACAGATCACCTGTGGGTTCCTTGAAGTTCAACATTCATTGCAACCTTCCCAGAGCTCAGCACTTCTCAATTCAGATGAATATATCTTACCAAATGTAACAATGTCAATAGGAAGGCTAGCTCAGAAATGCAGTCTTCACAGACAGAAATATGTGCTTTGTATTTATGAATAATATGTTTGAGCTCTTAATTACTACAGTTCTTGATCTGGAGTCATCATTGGAATTGTGATGGACCACTTGAGTCAGAATTCTGATTTTGCCAGGAGCTGCAGTCATTGCCATGCAGGCTCACAGAGATTGTTTCCAACCACTCAGCTAATTTGGTGCCAAATATGATTTATACAGATTAACAATAGTGTGCAGATTTAAAGAAATATTGCTCATCTTGGCTCTCACTAGGATTTATATAGAGTTGCCCACCATTCAGATTATGTATTTGGTACTCTTAGTGCTCTGTTGAAATAGAAAGGCAAGCAGAGAAAACCTGAACTGGTTACCTGAAACCAGCCTAGGGAAGACTATGGTTCTCTGGGATTCCATTTATCATGAGTATCCTATAATCATTCATTACTTCTGCCCTCTGGTGCTCTGTATTGTCCTGTGCATAACACCATTATAGTAAATCTAACTGCAGATTTATGAAAAAATCCAGATAATGAGCCCTTCTTCTCAGTCACATACTGTATTGGGCTAATACTGAATTCAAATCTCAAAATTAGAACAGCATTTCAGAGATTAGCTTCAACACTCACACTTGCTGCTGTTATATTTCCTGGCAGTCACCTGTCCTGGAGTGTTTTCTTTCCATCTCACTGCAGCTCTAACTTAGGCTACTCAAGGGTGAAATTTGCTAAGTCACAAAGGTAAAAAAACCCAACAAACAAATGGTATCTGCAGAGGGATTTGCTGAACAGAAGATGCAGAAAAAGGTATTTGTTTTTTCTATTTTGCAAATGTGCTAATTCAGAGAGCAAGTGACATTGAAGCATCAACCTCTTCCAGTTCTGACAAACCCACACCAAAGAGCATCTACCATACTCTGTTCTACTAGCAAGTGATTCTCATTCTTTTCCTCATTAAGGCTCTTCAAATAAAATCATCTCTGGCTTCTTAAACTCACACTGGCCAGGATGAACATAATGTCTGTCACCAATCTTGGCTTTCAGGCTTTATTAGTCATACATTTAATCTGCTGTCCAAGGCTTCAGCTAGTGACTTTGTTCTATCATTTTTTGTGTCAGGCATGCTGTGTAGCTATAAAGAATGATTACTGTAGCTATTTTTCAGGAGGCTCTTTATTTAATATACAACTAAATTCTCAGTTCAGCATCTAAATGAGGTATATGTTTGCAGGAAGAACTAACAGCTCAGGAAGGAGCATTATGGACTGCTACACAAATAAATTCATGCTCCAAGTCATCTGTTTACCTATTCAAATTATTGAGGCATTTCAGGTCAATGCAGTATAACCATGCCCTAAAACATTTTGAGAAGACAAAGAGGCACTCATCCTAGCAAAATAATCAACTTCTTAGCAAAATCCTAGCAAAGACTAAATATAAAATCTTTCTTAAGTAGACCAAGCTGAAGCTTGCTACAATGTGCAAACACCACATACATTTTAAAGCTATATTTCACTTACACAGTGAGCAATTCCTTGTACATTCAGTATCTTGAGCTGCTGCTCGGGGGCAGGAAGGGCAGGAAATGTTTGCAGAACAGCTGTGGGGGAACAATCAGAGGAAGAAGTGGCGTGCGGGTGTCAGCCCTGCGGGACATCCCTATTGTGTCCCACCTTCCTTGGGGTCCAGAGGACATGGGAGGAGGCCAGGGAATGACTCTGAATGCAAGGACAAGTTGTGCATTCCTTCAGAGATCATTATGCCTTACAGACCTGGGCAAGTGAGCAGTGGGTCCCCACCCTGGCCTTTGCCTGAGCCCGTTCTGAGGCTGCGTGTGAAAGGTTCAGATGTGAGCAGAGCGGTTCTGTCTCCTAGGAGGGAGGAGGAAGCACAGCCAATAGGTTGAACCAGCTTGTTTGATGGCTTGTATTGGCCTAAGCCTTCTGCCAGATCAGGGAAAATGTTTTTTCCTGCAGTGTGTACTGCTGTAACCTCCGAGTCTGTTTGTCCTCATGTTCAGAAGCAGGCACTTCTCCATGCAGATGACCAGCATGGGACAGCAATGGAAGGTTTAGATGACAAGAAGCTTTGCTGGCACAACGAGCAGAGAAGGATCAGAACCTGCAGACCACTATTTTTTGCCAACAAGCAATATTATACAAACAGGTATTTTCATCTGTGGCCTTCAGAATGCTTTATAAATATTTTTAACCATCATGATTCCTAAGTGACAGATGTTTAAACAATCTTAGAAAAGTCACATGGCATTTTGCAGATAGTTGCCAAGTCTTTAGCATTGCTTTCATATACATTTTGGAGGCACCCATTAAATAAAAAAAAAAAAGGGGTAAGATGAAGCTAAGTAAGCTGTTTGATGACATCCTCACACATACTTTATGGTAGCAATATTCAAGCAAAAAGGCAGCTCTCCACTTATTTCAGCAGCTGATGACTTCTCAGACCCTAAAATTGTTGTTGATAGAAATACAAATGATAGTGCAAAAACAGGAAATGCTTTAGACATAAGTGCAGACACAGCCACAGAAATCACTGAAGAGTAAAAATTGATTCCATTTGCTAAGAAAAAGCAAACACTTGGAAAAGATTAGACTGGGTTATTCCATTAGAAAGCTGATGAAGTTTAAAGCTCTGTGGTGGCATTCAGATTAGGCCTATGAAGAGCTCCTTCTGACAGAAACATGCTGACTAAGAAAAATCCCCTTCTATATTTAAAAATTGTAGCAGATGGTGCTAGCAGTAGGATGCTGCATCAAGTTGCTGTGACTGTGGGCACTGTCATCTATCACTGAAAGTCTCAAAATGCCATCACTCTACTGCAGGTCTCAACCTGAACTGTGCAAAATGCTGCAAGCACTTACATGATTTATTTGGTACAGTGTCCCTGGGTCAGGCTTCTCTGGAAAAGCTTCAAAAATTACATTCCTGTGGCTTAGGAGGACTTGGGATGTTTTAAAGGAGTCAGGATATTGGAGATTTGTACTCTGTGTTCAAAGCAAGGTATTCAAATACCTTAAGTAAAAATGTTGCCTCAATTCCAACATAAAGCCCAGAGCTTTTGAAAATCTTGTGTATTTGTACACAGAATAACACAGGGATATTCAGGCCTGCTAGGATGTCAGAAGGGGTGTGAGCTGGAACCTGGCACAGAGGAGACATCTGTGAAAGATGAAAGGTGACTGAGAGGTGTCATCTTCAGCCTTGCTGGAAGCCACAAGAGCTCAGGGACCCTTTCCTGAATAGGAGGCAGCCAAAAAACTCAAGCTGACAAACGTGCTGCCCCCACCTCTCTGTGCAGAGGAGCACGGGGGGCTGGTGGGAGCAGCACTGCTCCAGCACACCTGCCTGCACAGCCAGGGCAGCAGCCTCTCTTCTCCTGGGGCTCTGAACACGCTCAGACCCATGGCACAGCCAAAAACCAGCCAGCACTGAGATCCCATCCCCTCCCATCCCTGCTGCCCCTCTGCAGCTGAGCAGGGCGGGACAGGGCAGGGGAGACATTCCCTCAGCCTTGGGGAAAATCCACACTGTTCCTGTATGGGTTATTAAGCACACAGCCCTACTGAGCCATGATTTTGGAATTATAAAGGTATTCACTACAGGAATTTTTTGCTCTTTTTCTCTCTCTCCATGGCAACCAGGGTATGGAAGCACTTGAGAGGAAGGCAGCGCCTCGCAGTACACAATGTGTTTGCAGCACATCTCTTTCATAACCAGTTAAGCATCTTTAAAGCTGCCTTGGAAAAATTGGTTGAATAAAACAAAACCTACACAGCTTGATTTTTTTTTTTTTTCCTGCCTGCTTTAATGAAAGGATGTGGATATAGTATGCACTCCATAGAATTAGGAGTCCAGAATTCTGACAAATGGCAAAGACTGCAAAATGGGACCTGGTTTGTTTTTTTACAGTTAGAAGGCACACCTAAAAGAACTGGCAAAAATACTGGAGGGAAAAAAAAAGGCATAAGAAATTTGCCTTTTAAAGACCAATCTATAAGGATTTGTGGAAATGCCTAAATTTAGATTTCTTTTTTTTTGTCAGTTCTCAAAATTCAGGATCCTGTTTCTGCATATCTTATCTGCATGTCAGTAGCTGATGTCTTTTGTCAGTTGTAAAAGATAGCAAAGAAATAGAGGGGGAAATTAACATAACTAAAATAATACATGTTTATAGAAGGAAGGAATTGATAGCTGAAGGACTCCTTTATCCCAAGACAGTAGCATTTATCCCAATCACAATGAAGCAGCATATTTTCTCATTCCTAAAATAGCTAGAATTATTACTGTGCCACTATGAATTTTACAATGCCTGTTAGGATTATGACACAATCAGTAGACATGCAATGGTAATGATGAACTTCTTCAATTAAGCAACAATTCTTTAAAAGAGTTGTCAAAAATCAGACTGATTTCCATATAAAAACAGCACTTCATTAGCAAGAACTGTCTTGCCTTTCTCTTGTTATCCTTGTTGAGGCAACCAGAATTATCTCCCTAATACTTATTCAAACACAGATAAATTCTTTGCCTTAGGTAATATCTGATGACAGCAATTTCAGCCAGTTATCTAGAGCAACAAAATTGTTTATTTATACTTGCTTTTTAATCCATTTATTCTCATACAGTAGAGCACAGAAAACAGGAAAAATCAAACATCTTTCCCCATTTTTGGAAGTCCAACACCCACTACAGTCAACCAACAGATCCAAAGTGTCTTCAGCAAAATGGAGAGTAAGATCAAGTGCATCTCTTCTCTCTTCCTTCTTTCAGTATCCTTAACTGAAAAAAAAGGACAGTGAAACAAATAAAACTCTGAAGAACTGCCTGAGAACAGCTTTTAAGCTTTCTAAGCAGTGTCACAGAAAATCAGGAAAATAATTTTATTCTTAGATATTAATAAATGGAATTTCCAAGGATGAAAAATAATGAATGCTTCCACTAATGAACACTTCCCCAACACTTGTATTGATGCTGGTATCCATTTGCTGAAGAACAACAGCCATCTACTCTTACCCAAGTTAAAAACCAGAAGGAAGAAAACAAATACCCAAACTATACAAATTATTACCAAATTTTTAACCACAATCAGTTACCTATTATTTAGTTGGTGTATCATATCCAAAAGTTATTATATTATTCTATTGGATAACATATACACAATTGAAATCTGGTGTCAGGGGGGAAGTCTCACTCTTTTTCAAGGTATTGAAGATTTCTTGGACATTGGCTATATGGAATGAATTATAATTGCAAACTCAGATTCTGCCCTTCTTTACCAAATGAGTTATGGAAAAGATTCAAAGACATCTCATAATTGTGTCATTGCCCACTGTAAAACAAATACAATTTTACAATCCAGCCCCACTATCTTATTTCAATATTCTAAAAATCATTTATTATTGCCTACTGCTCAAGTAAGTTCATTTACTCTTTTTTTTCCTTTTTCTTTTTTTATATGCTTTATTAGTAGCCCATAATGCACAATAGGGAGGAGGCTTATTTCTTCTGAAGAACAGTATTTCCATGGCAATACACGTCACACACAGCAACAATCTCTTATCTTTCCCCAACACCTACGACTGCTGGAGCTTAGCTTAATGTTGTATAATAAAACACAGTACAAAGAACACAATCTCAGTGGAAGCTTTAGTGCTTCCCTCATGTATCTTAGATGTTATTCTTGGTTTTATAAGAGCCTTTAGGTCATAATGTTTCTTAAGCAACTAGAAGCTCTTTAATTAGAAGCAGGTGCACACAATTTTGGCTCACATTTCCCAAGACAAACTCACCTGGATAGACTCTTAATGAAGTAACAGAGTGGATGACAACAGCTACAAGACCAGATGTTTGCTCTTGCTTTTTTTGCAAATATTCAGATGCAAAAGTTTTAATGTTGCAAAACCATTAAATTACTGGGTTTGATTTTTTGCTTTGTTTGAGGCAGTAGGGGGTTGTTGTTTGTTTTGGATTTTTTTTTTTTTTTTTTTTTTTCTAATTCGCAGTGGTTGCAAAGCAAAGGCACACAGTAGGACATACAGTAGACTATTTGCTGGTACCTTTATAAATGTCATTACATCAGTATGGATAATGTCAATAAACTCATCTTTAATCTGACATACCAAGCAGAATTGCTGATCTGTCTCCAAAACATGCAACTGTCCAAGTCAATTAAACCTATTGCATCTGAGCATTCAAAGTTAACACTGAAATAATAATCCTGGTCAAATTCTATACATGTAGATGAGATGATGGTGTAGATGGTTCACATGTGAATGTTACTCTGAAAAAATGAAGATTAAATAGGAATGGAATAGTTACATCCTGATTAGTCTCTGTTTTAGTGGGGAGTGCTTAGAATTTATACCAATGTAAACCTTTCAGCCTCAATACCAGCACAGCAGCCACAGTTGGCAATATGTGTCCTAATTCCCCTGTCCACAAGGCAAAATAACCAATTTCTAGGGAAGGGTTGAAGCCTGTTTATTGTGCTGTTGCTGTTAAACCCAGAGCCAGCTTTCACTGTACCAGAAAGACAGCATGACTGACATAGAAATGAAGATATTTTGACATGCAAACTGATTATTTTATTTCTAACCCTCACTGATAATTATCCAACTTTCAATCTGATCCAGCTAAGTGGGAACACAAAAGCCTATTATAAACTCAAGCATATGGCAGTGATCAAAGGAATTTAACTTTCTTTTCCAGGCTAAAATTGTTTTCTTTAGTAAAACCAGAAAACAGCATTGATCTGCTGCTTTCTTCTTCAGCAAGATAACAGGAACTCAACTGCATTGTCAACAATGGACATTTTCTTCAAGAGGAGTGACTTCAGTCCTGGTACTCATTTAATAACAATATGGTTTCTTTAGTAGGAAGAAGGCTGGATGATTACTTATGTGCAAGCAACAATTAGATCTGAGAAAAAGACTGCTTTTGTAATAATAATCTGGAAAGGCATTATATCATTCCCTGAAAAATGAGCAGTTAATGGATAGAGTGCCTCAAGAAAGGGTTGGCATGGACAAGACTAGAATTTAAATTGCATAAAGTGAAACTAAAACTCTGATTCACTCTAAATAACATCTCCTACAAAAGAAACATCTGGTCCAAAAGAAAATTCAATGATCTGGCATTGCAGTATTGCATTAAATATTGATACTGGTGTTGAAATGACCGTGCTGCCTAATGCAAGGATGTCACATTAGGGTCATTCTAAATGTACCACACTGAAAAGTGGCTTGGCCTTGCTGCTGAATTGTCATTTCCAGCTTTGCAGTGCCATTCAGGAGCAGTCATGGCTCTAAGGAAATACAGTAACTGTTTAGTGAGTGAGGAAGGGGAGGAGGGGATGTAGATCCAGTCTAAATCAGGCAGCAATAACCACTTTATGCAACCATTCTGCACATACTGATCAGCACTAGTGGAGACATTTCTCAACTTCCTTGCATAAATGCATCTCTATACATCAAATACTTCATGCTGCTGCCACATCAGTGCCAACTGTAGCTTTAATATATTCATAGATCTTCAGGCTTTTGATCTGGAAAATACTCTGACTGCAACACTATGTAGTAAGAACTAGAAACTTTTCTCATCCCTTTCTTCACTCTGGATTTTTAGTGTGTAACACACTGTTTCCCTGTCCTTTTTTAAAAGAAGCTTCTTTGCAGTGGTGTTTCTCAACAGCCCAACAGCAGTAGCCAGTGAAGAAAGATTCCAAGTGCTTTGTATTTACCTCCTCTCATATATTTGCTTGGTTCCTCACAGAATGCAGAGCTAAGAGGAGAAATATAAATTCATTGCAGCACATTGCAGCTCCAAAGAAAGACTTACCTATTACTTCTCCCCCCAAAAAATTGCCTTTTCAGAACATCACAAGGGCAAATGAGTCTCTTTAATCCTACACAACTGCATCAGAAATAATTTCCTGTTATTGGTCGATAAAAAAGCTTCAATCCAGATATCACAAACTAAAGGAAGTAGAAAGGCTAAGCTCACAATCTTACTTACAAATTACAATGCTTTAGCATAAGAGCAACCTAGCCTTCAAGCTGTTCAGAGAGCTGTTTCCATAGCAGATTTTGTGCAGTGTTTGGCTTGGTGCTAAATTGCTGGAAGAGGAACACTGCATCAGTAAGGATGGTTATCATGCATTTCTATTTTTTGTGGGCAATGCCAAAGAAAATAAACCATTTAACAAACTGCAGCATTAGGGAAGATAAAGACATCTCACCAACTGGTGGTGCATGCCAAAAAACTCTCCTCCCCTGAAAAATGTGAGGAATTTGCATTGATAGCTCCAAGAGTTTACATATGGTTCAGTGATATATTTAAGTCCGTAATGATCAAAAATTGTTGGGTGGAGGGGAAGAAGAGAGAAAAGACAAATAGCTAAATATAAAAACTGAAATAAATATTAAAGAGGTAATTTTTTTAATAACTTATGCATGCAAATACATACATGAATCAAAGAAAAAACAAAATATATATAAATAGTTTCAGTCTTCTGTTTGTTTACTGTGGGTCATGGTTTCCAGATTGCTTTTTTTTCCTCATTTAATTAGCCTGAGGAATCTGAACTAGCAGCTACGGAGAAAAAACCCATATCTTCCTGCATGAAGAGGGGATGAAATACAAAATCATAATTAAATGAGTATGCCAAAGAGAAGGCTATTAAGGCTGCAAAATGATTGTAGCAATAATTGCACATAGAGGTAAAGCATTCCAAAGCTAGGAAAGGTCTATATAATCTTGACTTGACCCTCTGCAGTGTTTTGATCCAGCCTTAAAGTGACATAAATCACACTGTGCTCACTACGTGTTCACAACAGGCACTGCTCAGAGAACCAGACAGCAGCAAAAAATTCAGTTTAGTCTCTCTGTTCAGGGTAAACAACCACGGGCTGGCTGAAGACACAATGACAAATTACATACTAAACAAAAACTGCTTTAGGACAGGTCTGTCTGCCAAAACTTTCCCTCAATGCCAAGTGCTTCACCAAGAGTCTTTACTACACCTCTCAGGGAGGAGGAACTCCTCTCTGCTCTTGGCAGCTCTCAAGTCTCTTACTCTGAACTTTTTTCTGCACTGAACTTTGCAGAAAATCTCTTAAGCCCATTTCCTTTAGACCAGTAGCAACCATCTAAAACACCTTCCAAAGAAAAAGCATGTTTCTAGTTGTTCTAAAGCCAAGCAGCTTCATCCCCAGCTTTCTACAGAGCCTTCAGAGAATCAGAGGCATTGAAACAAATCTGAACTTGCATGACACAAAAAAACCCCTCTGATTCTCTCAAAATCCACCTGTCTCAGTCATTTTCCTTAAAGCTGGGCTTTCTCTTACTAGGCTGGAGCAAAAAGGTTTCTCTTCATTTCCCCATAGGTTTTGACCAGCTTTTATTCTCTTCTATTCTAAAAGTTTTGGTGATATTAATGTATTTTCCACACTGTTTTAATACAGTGAGAAACAAGGGGAAAAGGGAAGACATTAGCCCATTCTATAAGTTTCTGAAGGCAATATTTTAAATTCCTTCTTTTGCCAAATACTTCCATCAAACAGTTTTGCCTTTTTTTAAAAAACAGAAATAATTTCTCCCGGTGACCAAAGGGGGGACAAAAATTTACAAGCATTCCCAGATTAAAGAAACTGAATTTGAATGGCAAAATAATTCTTTAAAGATTATTAAAGATTAAAGCCTTTTTATGAAATTAAACTGTGTGGTCCCAAACATTCTAAGGACTGCTGAGAGATTAAGAAGAATGCAACAGCTGACTCAGAAATTAGGGTCAGTTATAGGGAAGATACAGGGATTCTTACTCAGCACATTTTTTCCAGTGTTTTGTTACAGAAACTGTTGAACAATTTTTTAAAAAAGAACAAGAAAAATCTTTATAAACAAGAGAAAGGCAACATCCTTGAGAAACACAAAACCCCCTCTTTTGACATCTGTCCTTGCTTTTCAATAACAAAAAATGTGCCTTAACTTTCCTAAGAGATTAAAAGAACTGCAAAAAAAAAAAAGCTTGTTTCTGTATTCATGTATTTTTAAATTTAAAAAGGTCGTATTTTCAAGTGAATAGTACAAAAAATAACTTTAAATAGGCTTTTATCCAAATCTGTATTTCTCAGTGAGAAAATATTTGGGCAGCACTCCTCTAGAAACTTAGTCTGATGCTTTTTTAATAATGAGGTAGGGCTGCCACATTTTTAACCAGGTGACTAGTTGAAATAATTATGTTTTAGTACCAGATTGTAACCAGGCCATTTAGCTGCTTGAATTAAGTAGCACTGGCTTCTCTTTGTTTAGCACACATTATAGCAGTTTAATGTTGATGTATGTCTCTTGAACCCAGGACAACAACATCAGCAGGCTGTTTTCCTGAACCAGGTTTTCTCAGATCCTGGAGGAACTCCTGCAAATGTAGACTTCTCTCTTAGGGATGATTTGACACATTAAGAGGCATTTTTCTCTGGCATGCACTGACTATAAAGAGAATAAAACCAGACCAGCTAGCACAGCAAAAGTATCTGTAATGTGAGGGGGGAAACCAAGCATTTAAAATAAGCAGTTAAGACACACACTCAGAGTCTGAGCCCTGAAATAGAACAATTATTTGGAGGTCTCAGTCCAATGCTTCTGTTGGTCTTGAAGGCAGCACATTTTGCATCTTCCCTTGTTGCAATCACAGAACTTCTATAAAAAACTTAGACACTGGAAGCTGAGGAAAGATATGCTTACATAGCTGAAGCTCTGAAAGGATAGGGATTTCTCTGGTGTAAAGTGACCCAAGACATTTTATCTCTTAGGCAGGAAATAGCATTTATCTAAGACAAATTATGGTTTACTAATGGAGACAGACACTAAAGAGGACAAACCCAAGGACTATAACACAAAAGACACTGAGGCTGATATACTAGGCCATGTAACTTTTGGGCAACATGGTATTTTAAGGAAAAGAAAGCAATAAGATTACATCCATTTTAGGACCAATTTTCTTAGTGATTTAAGTAGCTAATTTAGTCTAGTGGTTGGTTGCTAATGGAATACACTCATCTCAGCAATAGCTTCAAAAATTTTGAAAACCTATTAGCCCTTTTTTTCCTTGCAATTCCAATGAAGCAGAAGTTGTATACATTAGAAATTAAGAAATGAAAGAAAATAAAGGACATCTGCTTGTACTTTTGCTACTAATAAGGCATTTTCCTAAAGAAAGCAAAAGGTCAGACATACTTGAGCAGCAACTGAGATACATACAAGGCACTTTGTTAAACAAATGTGGCTGAGCTCAAATGGATCAACTTTGCAAATAATGACAGAACTCAGTTTCAAGGTCAACATAATCCTTGCCTCCTCCACCTAATCCTATGATAAGGATGATGGATTTGACAACCTGAGGAACTCCCAGCCTTTCAAACTGAGCTGAAGCAACCAAAAACACACTTTACAACACTGAGACTTGGTAGTTTCTGTACTTGGCCTACAAGCAAGTGCTGTACACGTGGAAAAATGACATTCCTCAGCCATAACTGGCTCCTCACAGCAACTTGGCTGACCTCATATTCACTTATATCTTTGCCTTGAACACCAGCAGAGTGAGTTGCATTTGTTTTACCACACAGCTTAAAATTAATCACTTCAGCATGAGTAGTTTCCCATGGAAGACTAGCACGTACCACTAGATGCATCTTTAACATCTGACTTTTCCAAAGGGTAACTGGGATGTGGAGGGCATCACAAAAGTAAAGCCACTGAATTAAAGGAGAGAATACATTTTTTTTTAATTGTGGAGGAGGAGAACTTGTCAGCCTACACTGCAGCACTGCTGAAAACTACCAGAGTGCTGATATGAATCATAGTTGAGTCAATTATGTAACACTGCAGAAAAAATAAAAGCCATCCTGGTGGGTAATGACAGGAATACTACATGCAAGATTGGAGAGGCAATCAACCCTTTCCTGTCAATGCATTCAAAGGGAATACTGGGCTCAGGCTGTAGTTCCTCACAGCAGAAAGGACACAGACCACACACAGTGCCCAGGAGAGAGAAACAGAAATTAAAATCCTTTTCTGGGAAATGGGCATAGATGACTTAATTCAAAGAGCACCAAATTTTATTTTTCAGTAAGAAAAATATTTCTATAAAAAGGACAACATGAGTTGTTCTGAATGGCCACATGTACATTGAGGGTTAGGAGGGAAAGGGAAGGGAAATGGAGGCTGCAAAGAAAATATCTCCTTTTGCAGCAATAAGAATTAATATTATATATTGTTAAAGTGTTGACTTGTTCTTGAACAGGGCAGGTGTTGATATAGTCTTGGTCTGACAAACTTTGCAGAATACAGAGGTGAACCCACCGGAGGAGATGAAAAAGCAGAAAAGGGATGCAGAAGGGGAAGAGGCTTCTTACAGAAAATACACCCTAGTTACATGACAACACTAAACAAATTTCTTAGAAAGGTACTTTCTTGATACTTATTGATACAAAAAAAAAAAAGGAAAAAACAAAACAAAATAAAACAAACAAAAAAAGGCACCAGAAAACATTGCAGGCAAATTTGATCTTCTTCAGTGTAGGGTGCTAAACTAATTAATATGTTGAGAAGAAAGAAGCCTTCCTTCCTATTATTCTATTATTAGATGCAGTGAGAAAAATAATTTTTGAGAGTAAATTACAGGATCTACAGCACAGCTTTAACTGAGATTATTAGGAAGAGAGTAATGAGGCTCAATTTCTAATGAAACTTGCTGTAAGATAGACACCTTAATGGAGTTTTAGGTTGGTTTATTTTCTTCTGAAACATAATTTAAATGTATTTCAGTGTTAAGACATTAAAAAGCATTAAAGACATTAAAACAGCAACTATAGTCAACATATATTGAATATATGACTTAAATTATACTTATCTTGAACAAAAATAATCAGGTAGAGATTTTAAACCAAAAAGGAGTAAATTTATTAGCTTAGTGTGGGCTTGAAGGAAAATTTAGGGTGCATACAAATTCCCAATAATTTCTTAGTACAGAGATATTGAAAGAGGTCCAAGAGATGCCAATTAAGTTGTTTTCCAGCAGGTGTATTTCCTAAGGACTGCCCTATGCTGTGCAGCATTTCAGAGCCACCACAATCAAATCCCATTATAATTATTACAGTAATGCCTTGCCTGTTAGCCATGGCCTTGCCACCTCTCCAAAGTGCTGGACAGTATTTCAGTGCTCCTTGATGGCTGCCTGTCTAACAGCCTTAGGGGCTTGGAGAGCTGCAGCAGCAGAGCACTTGCTTGTGGCTACTAAAGCATGTTGCTTGTTTCACTTTCTAAATGAACTGCTTACACCTCTGCTACTTTAAAATGTCTCTGCAGTGTGAATCTGGATGTGGTGCATCTCTTCATTTCCTGTGCAGGAGCCCTAGGTGGTAAATTATCTGTCACTGTCTCTCATATCTTCATGAGATGGTTCTCTATCATTCCCATGAATGAATGGATGGCATTCCTTTTATTGATTTATTTACTTTTCTGAAAAACACTTTTGCAATGATTTGAGAGGAATAATCATGCCAGGAATTATTTACCTGAGAGTACCTATTATGTGCAGTCTTGTGTAACTTTCAGCAAGTCTTCACTGATGAGTTACTCAACATTCTTCTGTGGGTGTTTGAAATAGTTTTCTAATACACTCTGGCACTAGAAGTTATAACAACTGCACGTACCACTGTCAGTTCTCTCACCATATCTTTCAGAACATAAAGTTTCAAGCACTGTGTGTTATTGTACATATTCTACTCTGCAGCAGCTATTTTTAAACAGATCCCAGCTGAAAGTTTCTGTGAGCATGTTTTCAAGCTTTAATATGGTTACTTGGACAAAGACTATTAGATTTAGCATGTTTTGCACCTTTTCATTTTGGTTTTTTTTTCAAGAGTACTCCATGAGACACAGCAAGAAAAGCCTGAAATATAGACAGAGAGTTTTTTATGTAGATGTTTAGCTGCTGTTTATGCTTATGATTTCCACACTATCTCTGATTTCCAATAACAGCTGTGTGTGCAGCTTGCACAGTCCTTGCTATGCTTTATCAGTGCCACATGGTTCTGAGTTCAGTGAATTAATCTATAAGGTTTCCAGTCAAGCATTGGTGTTGGGGATAATAGGGAAGATCCAGTTATGGATTTTTAAGGATCTCCCACCTCGGACTAATTCATGCAACCTTTATTTACCACAGAGTGCCCTGCATGTAGATGTGAAATACTTTGTGGGGAAAAAGCATTTACTAGTCCACAGCAAATTCATGTCATTAGAGGGGCATTTGTAATGGGATTTGACTTAATGGAGATGGAAGCCTACAGACACTGTGTTAATGCTTTACAGCAGTAAGCTTGTAGCAAGCTTTTAGCACAACATAATGATTCACCAGGCTAAAATTATACACTGAGCAGTGCTTGGTTGAACCAGCACATTATGTTTTCAGTACATACTCACACAACTTGGCAAAACACAGCTCCTTCAAATTGCAAACATGATTTATAATAATTGGCACTATCTTCCATCTAGTGCTTACACTAGAAGTTCTGGAAGAGAAAAGGGTTAAACTTTCCATCACTGGCAACTAATTTTATGAATCCCTCCACAGACTTTAATATTAAAACTCTTGATACTGTTGTTTATGGGAAATTCATAATGAATAAAAGCTAAGTGTAATGTTTTCAGAAGAGATTGTTTACAGAATAGGCTCTTATCAGCCATCTATGGAACCCTTTTACATGACCTTGTAGAATGCCTTTGTGGAGCAATGAACACCAAAAATTAGCATAAGATTTTTGGCAGTTTACTCTGCATTAGCTAGAAATTTTCATTAAATGCAGAACATCCAATTATCAGAAGGGTAGTATGGCATATAAGATGTTCTTTCATTTCTCTTGCTCACCCTATGGGCTTTTCCAGAGCCAAAAAGAACAACTCTTTATTTGTCTTTCAAGGTGAATTTTAATATGTATGAGGGGCAAGAAAGTGATGGCTACTGTAAAAAAAAGCTGTCTGTTTATCTAAATGATAGACATGTCATGGGCATCCTGAGGACAAGCTTCCCTTGCCCTCCTGCTGATCTGAACACTTGAAAGGGTGTCCTCCTCTATATAAAATTACTCCTTCACCTCTCTACTAAGACTGTGAGCAAAAGTCTTCTTCTATTGCACCTGGGATGCCTCTCCAGCTGCAGATGTCTGACTCCAGTACTCTCTAACCCAGGCTGCTCAGATAGGAAAGGTGGATAGAAACATGTGTCAGATGACAAAGTCTGTTCAACACAGGATGTAAAACCACATCTCTGTGAGTTGTATGAGTGTAACTGGGAGTAGCTACTAAATGGAACATTAGGAATGAATCAGAAATACCAATATTCATTAACCACATTTCCATACTGCAGTCTTACTGCACCAGAAGTTACATCTAGATGAACATGTACAGGGACAGTACTGAAGGCAAGTTAGAGATTGGGATATGTCATTAAATCTCAGCACTATTTTAATCACAGGCAATGACAGATGATGACCAAACAAAGAAAATCTGAGAAAGACCCTCAAAGATGTTTGGTTATCAGACACATATCAAACTGACAAATTTTATTGAATACCAAACATTAACAGTATTAATTTTGTTTAAAAGCATTTTTATGTGAGATGCTCCATTGCTAGCATGTTCATTAACAAAACTTATGGAATACTTCTTTGCTAGCTGAGGACAAAAAAACCCCTCATCTAGAAACAAAAGAAAACTGGAAGAGATTGCTTCTAGACTTCTGGAAATTTGTAAATAGGAGCAAAACTAGCAATAAAACCATGGGAGCTGTCGTGCAGCCTGCAGATGGGCTTTGCTCACAATCACTGTGCAGCTTTCCAGCACTGAGCATCCTGTCCAAAACCAAGCAGAGGTCTCTGAATTTAAGTGACAAGAGCAAAAGGTGATTTTTCATTTTGGAAACCAAATCTCAGAAATGAATACCTGGGGCAGTTGCTGAGGCTGCAGTTTCACAGCAGACCAAGGCTGTCTGATTGCCATCCCCTGCAGACCAGCTTCTGCACCCACTTGCTCCTGGCCATGTATTTCAAGCTTCCTTTCACATTGATTCCCATCACTGATCATTTTTTACAAAGCTATTTCAACACACAAAGTCAGTGGGAAGCTCATCAAACTAACAAAAGCAAATAGTTTTCTCTCAACGTTCTGTGATGGCAACAAATACTGAGTAGATGGCAATAATGGCTGAAATTGCTCCTGCAGATTTCCTTCCCTGCCCTCCCCACAGCAGCAGCAACTAGAGGAAAGAGGCAGAAATTGTACTTACTCTCCAGATCTAACTGGAGGCTTCTTAGGTGTCTGAAGGCTGGTTAATTGTCAAGGTTTGTCCTTTGGCATTGTATGATCTGTTTTTTAGCAATTTTATCTCCTGAATCAGCAACTAAGAGCAAGTCAATGCAGATTTACCAACATCTACCATTTACTATTTACCACAAAATATCAAAACACACAGTGTAACAATACATTTTAAAGAACCAAAGTACTCTCACACCAGAAAAAACTTTTTCTTTATATGTTATAAGAAAAAAAGCATGTGTTTCTTAGCTTTACTACAGAAATATAGGGACTAACAGAGCAAACTGAGTCTCTTCTCTATATGCCTAATGCCAGGAGTATCAGTTTTGCTTTGGAAGACAGGGAAAGAACATTCAAGGACAACCACCATTCCAGAAACAAACCCCATATTTTTGGAAGAGGAGTTTACCAAGTCAGCCAGGAACAGTTTTTTTAAAAAAAAAAGAAGTAATTTTTGAATGCAAATATGATTAGCTATGTTCTTTATTACTGTAGCTCAAACTGTGGATGCAGATTTTTTCCCTGTACCATTTGAAGAATTCAGTGATTCCTTGTGTTGCTATTTTTGGCAGAGAAGAATTCATATATTCAGTTTCATATCTCTGTGACAGAAATCTTACAGAGACTGCTAACAGCACCACAGTATGGCAGTACTCAAAAGGCAAATAAAATCAGTTTCATTACCTTTCTTAGCTCTGTAACTTTTTATACTCCCTGGCCTGCAGCAGGGCTGCCCTTCTTCCCACAGATCATCTGTGACCAAATGATTGGGCTGCAGCCTGTGCTCCCTGACACCAGTGAGGGAAAAGCAAGCCCACAAAAAGTGGTGTTTACTTCAGTGCTCAAGAGTATAGAAAATTAGCTTATGGCTAAATATTTCTACAAATGTTATTATGTTTGTCTCAAGTTATATTTCTGAGTGACTATGGGAATAAGAACTTCTTTTTGGTAGCTATTGCTTCTCACTCTTTCTTTGCCTGTTGTGATCATCATCAGTGTTTCACATGTAAAAACACTCATGTACAACTAATTAATCCAAGCAGGATTCTAGCAATCACTGTGCAGTTTTTAAAGTTATGCATTAAATACATACACAAAAAAAAAAAAAAAAAAAATCAATATCCCTAGAGTCTTAAAAAAGCAGTTAAACTTTACCACCAGCCCATGCACACAATGCACTGACCCTATTCAATGGCCTGGGCAGCCTCTGGATAAATAGCAAGGCTGGGATCAAGACATTCCTTTTGTTTCCTTCTGTGGGTTATGAACAATGAAAAAGCAAAATTGCTGAGTGATTAAAGAAAATATTATGCTGCACACTCTGCACAAAATCAAAATAAACAAAAAAGCAAAACAAACACACTAAAAACCAAAAAGGCACAAAATCCAAACCCAACCCAAGAAACTCAAAGCCATCTTGATAAGCTAATCAATTTTACCTTTAAAGATCATTACTAAAGCACTGAGAAAGTTTTACAGCTGATTTAAAAACTGAAAACTCATAATTGTCAAATAAACTTTTCTGAAGAGGACTATAAAAGCAATTTCCAGCAAGAATAACATTTAAATGAATGGAGGCAAAAGAGGTGGCAAGCCTGTCCAAATGAAGAATGCTTCTTTTACAAGATGATTAAAAAAAGAGAAGAGACATTTAACTATATAATTGCAAAAAACTTTATCACACAATGAAATACTTCTTGGACTGAAGATATGAAAAGTTATGTTCAGATTTGATTAGGTCTGAATTAAAGCAATGTTCCAAAAGGTCACAGAATATGAATTTACACTCTAAAAGGCAAAGCTTGTTTTTAATAGCAAACAGAGAACTCCTGTCTTTACACACAATATTTTAAGCAGTAGCTCTGCAAGTTTAGCAAGTTCCTGTAGGTTATCCTACATTGAACATTTCACAAAGGACCTTCCCAGAACTGGGAATAACACACAGTGATATTTTTACTATTATTATTTCCAGATCAGAATGAATAACAATAAAAATTCTTCTCTTAACACTGCAGAATAAATTCATAGCCTAGGAAGCTTCCCTGTGACTCTCTGCTCTCCAGGAATTGGTGTAATGTTATAAAATCTCTGCTCACAAGTCCTCACACGTTATTGCTGGTTCTGTTCATTAGCCTTGCATAGGTAAATGCATTAAATCAGCCCCATTTATTCTAGGCTGAGAGCACTATACCCACAACATCTCTCAAAAGATCTGACTGAATTTCCTCTGATATCAACAGAAATCCCCCTGCTACCTTGAAAAGGAGATCAAATCCAGGGAAGCCAAATCCAAACCCAAGAGACAAAAGCTCAGAATAACTCCCTAATATTTCTGAATTGTGTGTTTCACTTTTGTGCTTTGTTGTATGCAGCTCTGGATACAAGAGGCCTTGACTCCTTGGCTGACAGAGGACACTCAAGTATACAAGTTCTGTATTGTAAATTTTACTTGTCTTCATCTGGAACAAGCTCTTTCATAGCAGGCTTGTGAGGGGGCAGGAAGAAAGCTGATAGCAACTGCCTAAAAAACTGATTCTAAAACAGAGTTGACATTAAATGACACAAATTCATTCTCTCCGCAAATGTAACCCAAATAATTTGCTTCAAGAGAATATCTTGATGTTTTTAGTAGAAGTAATGCAGTCAGAGGGTCAGTTACCCTAATTTGTAGTCCTTAAAAAAATGAACACTGGAATTTTTGAGGTTGAAAAGAGCAGGTGAGCATTACAAGGGGGAACAGAAGGACCCACCAGTTCATGAAACAGGATATCATGGATGGGTGTAAAAAGACTCATAGGATTTTACTCTTTTAAGTGCTGTCAGTTGAATTTGTGATAACAGTCACAAGAGATGGAGCAGATTTCCTGGAAGCACATTCCTGCAAATCCTTGTATGTTTATTGCCAAGCTTGGGAATAATCTCTTCAGTATGAATGAAACAACAACAGTTAAGTGGCTATATGTGTTCTTTATAAATAATGACTGGAGAAAGGAGACAGAACACAGAAATGTGAGCTTTGCACAGATGATACAAATATGAAAAAGGACTAGACCCCTGGATTATGACATTTTGAGTTACAACCCTATTTTACTCTACTTTTCAGGGATATTTAGGCCTCATAAACACAAATAGAGTAGCATCAGGGGGGTTTTATTAGCCATTTTTGCCATAGATACTTGGAGTTATTTGAGCAATGGCTGCTCAGGTGAGCAATTGCAGACATGCTTCTTCCAGCAGCAGGTGGGCTGAAGGGTGTATTTGGAACAGGGCAGCTCAACATGGGAGTCAATATGCTGGGGCAAAACCAGCAGAAGCTGTCCTGGACACCAACTGTTTTATATCCAGGATTTGTTGTTGTTGGAGTTTGTGGGCAAAAGTCACAGCAAATTTAGCATAATAGTATTGTCCATGATGCAAATCTGAAATTCAGATAGCTGTAAACATTTGATGTTTGTTCAGCTAATTAATCCTCTAATAGCTGCAGTACTCAGATGAGAAGCTCATGAGAATAGATATGCAATTAGTTTTCCAACATTCCATTTGTGCCAATTCCATAAGACTGTCTTGCAGCCAGCAAAGAGCTTAGAAGGGGAGATCCTTCTAAGAGGAAGATGAGCAGAGCATTTTCCTTGGTAGAAGCAGGAGGGATTCACTGTATTACATCCAGGGATGCACATGCAAGGTGAGCCCTGAGAGCTGCTAACAAATCCACTCACACAAAGAGAGGAACTCAGTGAGCAGGAGGTGCAGCAGATCACAGTGGAACTGTTAAAACAAGATTTTGAGATGAAAGGAATTCTGTATGCAAGCAGTAGTGGTAACTAATCCACTCTCTTTAATGCCAGTGTCTCTCAGCTGGAATACAGTACCCAAATTTGATCTTCAAACTATAAAAACCCATGCAGCATCCAGAGAAAAGCAAGAGACATGAAAAATAGCAGAAAATATCCCACAAAGAGACTGCACTGGCTTGCAGCACACACAAACAAATCTTTTATTGAAACTTTTCAAGGGCCACTTCAAATCCAGGTTCCATGAATACTGTGTACCTTATCTTTGGTGAATTTCAAGTGATACCTCAGGTCACTTCTAGGGCCCATTTCTATGATGCTTTTCCTGAAATATTTCCAACAAGCCAAACCAAACCAAACTCCAGCACTGCTTTCATTGTATAAAATAGTTTTAAAAGAAGAAAAGCTTAGACCTGCAAAATACAACAACTGAATTACATAATCTCTATAATTCAAAAGTTAAAAAATATGAAAAACCTACTTAATCTGTACCTAATCTAATTAAACTTTGTAACATTCTTTTCAAGAGGAGCATACCTAGTCAAAGAACTTAAGAAAGCAATCACTCCTAGTGTCCCTAAATGCTATAGCAATCAGAGACATTAATGAAGATGAAGAAGGAATGCTGCTTTTAATTCAGATTTAATATCCAGTAGTTGGGGGAAAACTCCTTTTACAGTTGCAGAGAAAATTGAAATTAATAATAATACCTGTCTTCCAAATCAATCAAGATGCACAGTATCACATAATGATAATGAAGGACTTAAGAAGACTCAGAAAAAAACCATTTTAAAATATTTGGACACTCTGGCACTGACCTCTGCAGAAGGAATTGCATTAGGCTTGTTAAACAGCAGCTAAATCAGGCTTTCCATAGGAGACCACATGCCTACATAGACTATCTGTAAGAAATTGAAATTCATTTTCATAGTGCTATGATTAATTATGAATAAGCTTTACAATATGATTTAAAATGAAATCTTTTTTCAGTTCAGTGAAAGCTAAGAGGTGCTTGAAATGACTTTGCTTGTAGAAACTATACATTATCTCTACTGTAAAGCTGTGTGAAAAGGAGTTTTTCCCCTTGTGTCTACAAATGAGTGATGAAAGGTCAAAGAGAGACTATTCTGCATGGGTTTCCTTGGAGGTTTTGTACCAGTAAATGAGTTGAGTGTGTCACAGCACTGGATGCCATGAGGGCTGGATGGTTTGCCTGGCTTTGCCATTAACTCAGAACAGCATCAGATGAAAATCACTGAACACAGTACCCATTCCTTTCTTTGAAAAACAAAGTTAGTGGCACTCCTTATGTTTTCTGAATCCCTCCTTATCTATGAAGGAAAAGTACTATTTTTAAGCACTTTATTCTAAGCAATTTAACATCCCCTAGCCAACAAACTTAGCTGCTCAAAAACAATCAAATAACGTCCAGTTCCCCCAGGAAAGATTAATTTATTACTGTTTGTATCACACTTAAGAGTCATGAGACAAAAGATGAGACAACAAATTTGTGAGACAAATGGCAAGAGTTGATTTCAGGAACAAAACATTTACACAAAGCCTTTGCTTCAGCACACAGGAGCAAAAGGGAATGCCTGCAAATGAAAGGATTGGTGAAGTCCCTGATGATCTGACCAAAGGCTGGGTAAAAGCAGCCTAAATCTGTGTGAGCAGGGCCAAGTGTCTCTCAGCCAGGTGGGAGCTGGCAGGTGCCACCCTCAATGTGCAAAGCAGAGGTGTTAGAATGAGGTGGCACTTGGCCTGCACCATCTGTGCCTCCACAGCAGAGCACAGCTCCTCTAGAGCTCCCAGACTGGACCTGGATCATCTTGTATGGCACTGAGCCTCCTTTTCAGCCAGTGGGATGATTTCAACAGAATTAAGAACTAATTCAGCTGGGAATCACATATATATTATCACTATCTTGAACCTCTAAGTTAAAATAAAATGTGACTAATGATGACTCTGAACTTTATTGTTAAAAGTTGGCATTTAGATATGCTTTAGGTCTGATACATTCCAGGAACTACAGCAGTAGTTATACTTGGTACACCAGCTCATGCATTAATAGATAATTGGATGATGCATTTTTGGTGGCCAGGTCACTGTGACCATCAAAATCAGCTGATTAGGTTTAATTTCAGCTAAAGACTGAAACTGGCTTTTTGAAGCAGTGTGAGCAGTTCCAACTCAGAACATTCTGTGATTCTGTAAAGAACACACACCCCTCTGTCATAAACCAACACATGGACTGATGAAAAGAAATGCCTTAAATAACCTAATGGGAGAGAAATGGTATTTCTCACCTTTACAGCTGGTCAGTTCAGCATGTATTTACTCCTGTCACTCTTGAAGCACAGATGAGTGTGTGACAGAGTGGATATTATGCTCTGCTAAACAAGCTCAGTGACACCTGCCAGGGTGCCTGGTCACCTCTGGGCTTTACCATGTCTGTCAGATTGAGGCTGATTCTCCTGAGATCAGCTACAAAACAGAAGGATGGAGGGGCAGAAGGGGCATATCTGCATGGAGGCACCACACAGGGCTGCAGAGAGCACACCAGCACCCCACCATGCCCTGGGGAGCCTTTTCCTTGTGTTGCTGCACTTGGGAAAACCATTCCTGGGTACCATGTGCACATCATGCTTTACTAGCACCTCCTGCATAATCAGCAACAGGGAAAAAATGTCCAACGGAAAAAAAAAAAAAAAATAAGAAGAAGGAAAAAAAAAAAAAGGGCAAAAATCCCATCCCAAAACCAAACTAAAAATCAACCCAACCAAAAAAGCCCCCAAGATGATATTCACCTTGCATAGTGGGAAAACCTAAATGCAAAGAACTACTAGGAGGTGCTGGTGACAGATGCATAAAGTAATTGGTAAAATAGAGGAGGAACTTGGAAGCACAAATCTTTATTTGCATGCAATAGTGATTTTCTTTTATTTTTTTCCTGTGTCTCTTTGTGATGATGACTGTCTCATTTCTGTAATTACCAAAGGTGTCTTTCTTGGTCATGTTTTTCTCATCACAGCAAGGGTGTAATGCTAATGAGTTTTTCTGAGAAATAGAAATATACACTGGCAGTTTTTCAAACTGTAAACTGGAATGAAGCATTTCTGTTGTGAGGAAATCTCAGCACTAAATCATAATCTATCCTGTCTCACTGGTTATGAGAAAAGGAGGGTAGAGAGATGCAGAGTTACTCAAAGGAGGGTTACTGTTGGTTTTAGTTTTTCTTTAGATAACTTTTCTAAATTATTTAATTCAATTTGTAAATAAAATCCTTTAGATGTTTATAGTAGTTTGTGACAGTATCTATTACATTGTGGACAAAATGTGGAAAAAAACCCAACAACTTTTTGTGAAACTAATTGAAAAGCAAGCTGTTGATTAAAAGAACAGAATGTAGGAATTGGTAACTTTTCAAAACCTTGAATTAGCAACACGTTATCAATGAGGCCACAGCATGTGACACAGTTCTCACACACTGCAGGCTAGGATCAGCACAGCATTAGTTTCCAGTACTTATCCCACTCTTTTATCCAGCCTAACCTGAGGTGGAAGATGGTGGAACATGGAATTTCTAATTCTCTCTAGTTTTTCACTGTGTGTGATATTTTGCTACTAAAATGGTAGAGCACAGCCTAATACTTTTATGGTTTGAAATAAATAAATAGATAAAAGCACCACAATGTAGTGTGGGAGACTAAAACAACCCAAAGAAGGAGACACTTAGCAAAGAAAACTTCATCCAGAAACAAACTTTAAGAGGCAGGGACTGCTTCTACCTGAATTATGTGACAAAGAAATGCCAAAGTATGCACATGTACAATATACTCAAACAAATTCTCAATAAAGAAAGGACACCACCAAGAAAATCACCCCAAGAAAATCACCCCAGTATTTTGATGCTAGATGCCTTGCATTTTCTTATGCCACCTTATCCTGATGTGTGAGAATTGTGCTCTCTCCTGTACATGGCACATAACAAGGTAAGAATCCACTGAGGTTTTCTTTAGAGTGTGTGGAATGGCAACCACATTGTGACACATTTTCCCCAATCTCATTTGTCACAGCAAGTTTTATTTATTCTAAGTCAATCTTCCATAGAGTAGCCCTTTGTATCTACCAGGAAAACAAGGTGTCACTGAGACAATAACATCGTGATTCATGCTAGAAGCAGAGTTCACTCTCTGCTGGCCCTCAGCCCAGATCCTGAAGTGCCCACTCTTCTTTTGTAGCCTACATTACCATGAAAGTAATATTTTATTAGCAGAGAATTTCCAACTCTTACTCTTACTGTATGCCCAGCTTTTTATGGCTTCATAATGCATGCAAAATTCAAGGTTTTCTTGGCTTCCTTTTCACTTCAAACCAATGAAGCACATCCTGGCTGCAACACCAGCCCCTCTTCTTTCCAGAAGTATTCTGGCACCCTCTTTGATATTGTCTTTTTTCTTGGAATAAGGCCTGCTTCTCAAACCTGTTCACATTCTTCCACACTATCACTTTCAAACACCTTTTATAACAATTTTCATATAGTGACTGTATAAACTGTTTGGGGATCAAAGAGTTTTGAGTTGTCTGTAAACAAGAAAAATGCTGAAGATTTATGTGGGAAATCTCTGGTGCTTTCCAACCTGGATTTTTTTATTTTTTTAATTGCTGGGTATTTCCTTTCAGAATTAGGGAGAGTTGCTTTTTCCACAGCTTCTGCTTTGGTCACATGAGGTGGTTGCATGAGGCATCACGCTCTTTGGAGGATCCTCATTCTATTCTGGGACACCAGAAAAGACAAGGCTGTGGCCCCAGAGAGTGGCTGAAAGCACCAACTCATACACTGAACTTTCACTGAACAGTGAAGTTCATATAGTGAAGCTATAGAGAATCACCTGAATATAAATAAAGCAAAACACAGCCCCCAAAACATGATAAACTACTGACTCTTGTCCATGACATACAAATTTCCTGTTTTTAGTAAGAAACAATGGTTTATCATTAATGCAAATATCAAGTGATTCGCCAAATGACATATTTTTTAGAAGAAATTAATTAATTAATGTGATGTGATCACATATATTTTTTGTTTAAAAAGATGATTAAAAGTGGATGTAGGGCCCAGGAATGGAGATAGGCCAAGGAAAACCTGGCTTAAAACTTGCAAACATTGAGCCCATGCCAAGTAATCTGCTTAACCAAGGAAAACCCCAGTAAATAGCCTGCTTCCTGAAAAGTGTACAGCAATTCTACAGCCAGAAGTTCCCCTTCTGACTTGCAAATTGAAACACTTTTCAACAAAAAAAAAAAAACAACAAAAAAAACAAAAACAACAAAAAAAAACAACAAAAAAAAAAACAAGAACAAAAAAGGAGCAGACTTAGTGCAAGTAATTTGAGCTCTTTATTCAGCATCACCAAGAGTTCTTTATAATGAAACAGTAAGTCATAGGCTAGCCCTGCCAAATAGTTGCCATTTTCCAGTTTTTAATACTGAAATAAAAGTGCTCATGGTTGGAGGTGATTAGTCATAGATAGAGATGGTTAAGAAATAGACAAATATATTTTCCATCTTCCACTTCCATGCTTCAGAAAAACAAGAAGAATCAAAGCCAGTATAGCCGTGTACCAAACCAGAAGCAAGGGAGATAAAATTCAGCTCACAAAGGAATCTGCAGCAGAACCAGCAAATGGACTTGCTCCCAGCTTGTATCTTCAGACACTCCCAAGATTACATTATTTTAATCAGATTTATAGTAATGTAACACACCTAAACTGTCAAGAGTGCATGCATGATATACTGATCCACAATTATTATGGGTAGCAAAACATTGCATTTCTTTGTAAAGGACCAGCATTCTGTGATCTGTTACACCTGAAGAACAGGGATTGTAGACATTGCAGCACTGCAAACATGGGCAAAATTTAGGTGACCAAAACACTTACTGCCACCCTGACAGATTCCACAAATGGCCATGCTTGCCTCTTACTTGATGAGTCCTGGCAGAGATGGGATCATGCAGGTCTAAAGTTTGCATCTTTATTTTACACATAGTACTTCTGAGGAGCATTAAAAAGTGTAATGTAATAGAGACATTTAATACCAACTAGGTCAGTGTGACAAGAACATCTTCAACAAATTGCAGAAAAAGCAAAGGAAATCACTTAATCTACAGTGCCTGCTTAACAAGAAAAGAAAAGAGGTCACAGGGAAACCACTGTGGAAGAAAACATTTTAGTTCTCTCTGTGTCTCTCCATGCTTTTTAAAAACTGAGTACATAATAGCACAGGTGCCACAGGGAGGAGCAAGTATTTGAAGTCTGAGAGCAGTGTTTTGTGTGAAACAAGCTATAGGTAAAGCCTGAGGTTAAACACAACATCCCAGGTGCTTTCCAAAGCACCATCCAAAAAAAGCAGGATCACTCCATCTTTTACATGCATATAAATTAACCATGGAAGGGAGTTTTGCCCAGTATGTTTCGTCCATTTTTAAAGGGCCTAAATGCTGCAATTAGCTCTACAACCCAAGTCCCACTGTGTGGTGTAAAGCCCTGGGCTGTTGCTCTGTTCCACTTCCTCAGCTCAGGGGTGCCTCTGAGAGCATGGACCTGCCCCACTCTCAGGCAGGACTCAGAGCAGCACACCCAGGGCACCTGCACACAGGGAGCATGGGCTCTTACACACTGCTGAGGAATTACCAATTTTCACTTCCTCTGCTAGACACTATGGTCATAGTACCAGGGATAGCCAAAGGGAAATTTATCATCATTTAAAGGAAAATATTAAGATTGTATAAGTCATAATCTACATGTGTTCCTGACACATTTCCACATTTGTCATATTTTCAAAGTTTAACTGACAAACATAATCAAATCTGGTTTCCATTCTGTTGTCATTGTCAGGGGAAAAAAAAAAAAAAAAAAAAAAGCCCTTTTTTTTAAATAGGAAGGATGATCTCAAGCAGTTTCTCTTTCTCACCAGCACTCTCTTAAACAAGTTGTATTGAGCAATCAAAGAATCTTCAGAAAGCCACAAATCAGACATCATGAAATTATGTTCTGGGTCTTTTTCTAGAGTGCTTCCTCTTTCCTACTTAAAATAAAACAGAAAGGGAGCACAGTTTTATTTGCCTGAGAACTATTTCCTCAAAATTTTCACTACTTGCTAAACGATTTTAAATTTTAAAAAAGTAAAAATTCCCATTTTTTCAAAAACCACAACTATTCTTTTTCACTTTTGTTTTAACTATTCCAAGTGTATATTAAAAATAAAAGTTTCAACATGAAATAACTCTTAGTTCCCACAACCCTTGCAAATCCCCTTCTACAGTAATAGTATTAATAACCACCTTTCCAAGGCCAGATTACTGCCCATCTTGTATCAGACCATGCCACTTGATACTTACTTTCTTGTGACAAGCTCCCTTTTGCTAAAAAAATAATTAAAATCCTGTAAGAGTTCCCTGTTGAAGGTCAGAATCAATGGCACTGACAAATGATAGTAACAAACTAATGCCAAGCAAGAGGAGACACCAAGATAATTTTTAGCATTATAATGAAGTGCAAGTCAAAATATAGCCACTCTGCAGATATAAAACAAAAAAAAAAGTAAATCCATATTCATATATTGCAGCAGCCTTGCCAGGGCTTAGAGATAATGCACAGCAAAACTAAACTGCAGTAGTAACATTCAAAAATTAACTCTTGCTAAATGTTTGGAGCCAGCCTTTACATATCAGAAATGGAGGCAAAATAAGTGACTCCTTCCAGAGTCAGTGACTTCCACAAGCAAAAGAAGTCTGTGTTCACAAAATTAGAAGTATGAATTACAATCTAACCACTTAAGGCCCATTGTTTGTTCAACAGCACTCTTACAACTTTCTAGGGAAATATAGTGCTTCTAATTTGAAGCCTGCATAGAAGGGTTTTTACATTAGGAAAAAAACAAAACCACTTGAGCTCGCCAATGAACAGCTCTCAAATAGTGAAAAAATATATTTGGGACATCATTAGTATTATCATAATATCTCTACAAGAAAGACACAGAAGAGACATAAGTGCTGTATCCTTTAATAGCCAGTTCTGCAAAAACATCCTCAAGTTCTGTGATTTCTAAGGGATTTTATTAGCTTTTTTCTCTTCTCCTCCACATCATTATATACAAGTAACTGGGTGAATGATGAAAAAACCCCATGAGAACTTTTTTACTCCCACAGTAGTTCCCCACTTCTCCAAAAATAAACATACCATTATGTTTTTACACTTGCTGTAAGTTCCACTACACAGCATTCTGAGGGGTGGGGGTTTCCACTCTACAGACACTCTGCAGTATCAGTGCTAGCAGGAAGCTGCTCTCTTTACAAAAAAAGAGAAGCTGCCTGTCTGCAATGCTCTGAAGTCACAGCCTGCTTTAACCCTATATGGGCACATCCACCTTCCCCCAAAGTCAAGTGTGATACACACAAGAAGCTGAGCCAGGAAAGAGAGCAAGTGGTGATTGCATCCCTACCTGTGCCTAACACAACTCAGCAACTGAGAGCACATCTTGCTAGTGTTGGAAGTCAAGACAAACCTTGCCTTAGAATGCTTTTGGCATTTGAAGCTCATTTAAAGCACATGCACTCCTTTACTGGAAAAAAGCCAGTTTTGACTTAGAAGCTACATAAACATGTGGCCTTCTGGTAACCACGTTTACTAACAGTCAAAACTAAGCACAAGTGTCTGCTCCTGCTGCTTTAGGTTCTGATGGCATCTGCAACAGAGCTTGGAAGGCCTGCCAAAAGATTTCTTAATATTTACAGAGAAGCCATGTTCATCCTCATGCCTGTTAGAGAAGCTCCCCTGAGTCAGGAACACATGTAGTGTTTAAAAAGAACCACAAACACAAAACTAGGAAAACCTCAACATCTTCCCTTCAGTTTCAGTAGGAAGTGGAGAAGCATTTCTTCAATTATATAGAATTATATATATATATATATATAATATATATAATTAACACAAAAATCTTGCATCACATGAAAGTAACAGAAAAATGTACATCCAACTCAAAAATCCATTTTTTATATTTTTGCTTACTTCCTATCTTTCCTTCTGTTTTGGTGATGAAAATCAATGAAATAAGATTTTGCTTTGAAAATTTTATTTTGAATTAAAATTAACTCAGAGTTTATTTAAGAATACAGGGATCCTAAAAATTATTTAAAAGTTGCTTTAATCTAAGAGTTTGATCAAGTACTAACTGAAAGTAAAATTCATTGATAACATTGAAATGCTCTGGATAATTCAGACTTAAAGGTACAAGTATACAAAGATTACTCCCTTAATTCCTTATGACCATAAAGTCATTATCACTCTCATAACTGACACCTACCCTACTTGGTGTAAATATTCATACATTCAACCATATACTATGCTTTTAGGCAAATAAATGGGTTTTTTAGTCTGATTTTCAAGGGAAATGAGTTTTGTGTGCTTATTCTGCTTGTCTGTCAAGTTACCTCTATATTTAATTGCAGCAAGTAATTCTAATTTGTAAAAGGTGCTAAAGAAATACCTGCTCAAAGAAGAGCAGCTCAGGTTATGCCATGGCTGAAGTCAAAGAGCTTTGGCTGTAATAGCTCCCTGTGGCTGGTACCACCCAGGATGCTCACAGCTCTGGTTTAATTTCATATTAAAAAAAAAAAAAAAGAAAAAAAGCCTTGAAATGACGAAGTGCATCCAAATCAGCAGTATTAATCACAACATAAAGTTCAGCTTATTAATGCAGCAACACTGAATTTCCTGTAGAAAGAAAATGAAAAAAAGGAGGGGAAAATGCTACTAAAAGGTCCTACTAAAAACATACAAGATGGTTTTCAAGTTGTTCTGTAGTGAGTAATCCCTGTGTTTACAGTAACTACAGCGTGTCTTTGAACAGCTCAAACCTGGATTCTCTTCTATCCATTTTACCTTAGGTGTCAACAGAATAGCTGCCAGTTTCTCCATATTCTTTATTTTTAT
The DNA here is from genome assembly GCF_029582105.1 of Oenanthe melanoleuca. Taxonomy (NCBI): domain Eukaryota; kingdom Metazoa; phylum Chordata; class Aves; order Passeriformes; family Muscicapidae; genus Oenanthe; species Oenanthe melanoleuca. Next base: position 10,906,422 of record NC_079340.1, read on the forward strand.
GTCACATTTAAACATATATAGTTAAGGATGTATCCATCATCCTGATGAGACATGATTGTGCTGTCACTTTTCTTTATGCTGTGATAGTACTTTACAAGAAGGAAAAAAAAGATTTCCTAGTCTTCTATATCATAACTACACTAAGGAATAAAATTCTCAATTCCAAGTTTTTTGTGAAACAGTTTAATGATTAGCCAATTTAGCAATATAAATATTGGTATTTTACTAGAAATAACTTCTTAATGACTATTAGAAAACTGCTGTCACTGGTGGATTTGAGCTGGGGGGGTTAACCCTTCCAACTCTTCCTATTGCCTTCCTCTTGGCACTTTAAAATTCTGCCTTTTTCACTTTTTTGCATACCATAATTTGTCCTATTTCCTTCTTATGATACTCCGTTCTCTGAAAATATGTATGTCAAATTTTATTCTGATGTTACAATGCATTTTCAGTGCAAATTAGCAGTGTGTTCTGATAGTAATCCATTGCACCCCTCATTTTAAGGGGAAGGAGGCAAGACACATGACAAAAATCATAGAGTGAAATAGCTGGAAGTCCACCCACTGGGAAAGTCTGGATGGCAGAACCACATTGCAAAGCTGCTGTAAAGAAATGCAAAGTAAGTACTATTTTACTTTATATGAGTCCTACATGAAAGGGGTGATTTTTTAAAATTTTAAAGTACTGGTGTAGGATAATTTATAGTTAGAGATTTATATTGTTCAGAAATCACATTGGGCAGTCTTAGACTTGAATAAAATTTAGTTCAGATATTAGAGAGCAGAAGAACATCTCTTGGAACTATGTGGAGCCAAACTGTGCACTGGGAAATGCCAGTAAGCATGCTGCAATGACAGTTCATTGTAAAATTCCATATTGTTGGTATTTGCTTTCAAAACACACCCCTCTGTCCCCTCACCCTTCTTTTCTGTTCAGACAAATCTCTGATTATGGGACTCATTCTGTGCACTTCAGTAGTCCACTTCTCAAATCTCATCTAAACACACACCTCACTTGGTAAAGTCAAACCATTCAAACATCACTAGTATCCATTGCAGAAACTTCATCCTCTGCAAGCCTAAATTAAGTGTATTCCACTAACCTCTTCCAAAAGTATCCTACTAGCATATAATCACATCCCTGTCTTCTTACCTTCCCCTTTAAACTGTTTATTCACGTTTCCTGTATAGAAATGTCAGTTCCATTTCCATAAAGTTATGTCATTGTCTTTTGCCATCACCTCTGCTTTCTTCCTCATTCTTTAGCAACTGTTCTGTTTCCCCAGACTACTTATTTCTACATCCTTCTTAAAATTCCAAAACCCACCTCACCATTGACTTCAACATGAAGTCCTCAGTAACTACAAACTAGATTACTACACAGGTAATCCTTTCACTATTTACTGATTTGCCTCTGTTTGGAAGATTTTACAATGTAGACATATATGGAATGGAGAGAATTTCTCATTTCTTATTATTACTAATTCAGGTCTCCAAACAGAATACATGTATGATTTAAGTGAGCTTCTGAAGAATTTCTGGCATGCATTGGACATTACTATGCAAAAATCAAGTACAAAGAATGGTCAAACAAAAATTGATTTTAAAATAATAAAGTCAGCAAGTTTAATTCCAGAGTGTTAGTTCCCAGCTGTTAGATTTCCAAAAAATACATTGTAAACAGTTTCTAGGTAGCTTTGTAGGAATTTTGTATTAAAAACAAAAGCAAAACAAAACTGCCAAAAGCCCCAAACGAACAGAAACCCCCAGAAAACAATAAATTAAGTCATAGTACACCAAAACAGGAATTTTGGAGTAATTTTAGCAGCAATGATATAAGAAACCAGCCAGTTAGAAATGCCCAAAATCTGCTTCCTTTCCTTCCCAACATCTGTGCACAGGTTTAGCTAGCATGTGAATTGCTGTAAGCCCAAAGGCAGAGGAAGCAGCGGGACAGCGCTGGTTTCTCTGCGGCTTTAGGACGGCAGGGATGGAAGTTCCCAGCCGGTGCCCAGCACATGACACCTACGTAATGGAGGGCTGGGACTCCGAATTTCCTCCGGGGCAGCACCGCCCGCAGCGCGCTGGGTTTTGCTGGGTATAATGGTGCCGCGGAGCAGCGATGCTCTCACTCCCCGCACGCTTTGCCTGAGTGCGGCCGGAGGCTCCTGGGGCAGCGCAGAGCAGGGACAGGCTGCAGGGTGTTCCAGCTGGGACAGGACATGGTCCTGGAGAGCCAGGTAAGTCTGCACCGTGCCGTGGGCTCCTCTGTCTATGGCAGAGCTCAGCCACGCGGGACAAAGCGATTTAATGCTTAAAGTTGTGCTGCAGGTTATAAATTCATGATACTCTGTGCATCAGGGCATGATCAGGTCACTTGTAACAAATTGATAGCACCCAGAAGGAAGATTACGTGGTGGGAGCTTTATGCAATGGTGGTGTGGAGAAATGGAAAAAGAGGTTAAATATTTCCAGTAACTGTGGTACATGAACTTTGCTTTTGCTCTGGAGGGGAATAACAGAAGAGGCAGAAACATAGATTTGAATGAATAGTCACCTAGTGAAATGGTTTCAGTATTGTGTAGGCAGGTTTAAAGGGATGCAGGACACTGCATCATAAACACAGACTCGAAGTTCTCTTGAAGGGATGCTTGAATTTGTCTTTTAGAGTCAACCCATCCCAAACTCAGGTGATGCTTTCCAGAACACCAATAATCAAGTTTCACATTTGCAGCAAAGATAGACACTTTTTCCCAAAGTTTTCTCTCAGTCCCTCTTTTTCCAAGTTAAGCAGCCACACTGAAATTTCAAGAGTAACAGGGTATTTGAATTGCAACATGCACCTTCTGCCTTATGCAACAGAATAAAAAATGTTTTCCATAAGATTAAAAAAAAAAAGGTTTTATTTTTTTATTTTCAAAAAATTGCAAAAGATGTTTTCATTTTAACTTCTGCTACATCAAAAATACTATCATGGTACTTTACAGGGAAATAAAGGTTTCTGTTGCAAGAAATAAGATCCAATTCTGGGCTAAGTTTCTCTGTCTGGTGCATTTAAGCTTTAAGTGGATTGGTAGGGACCTGATACACATAAGTCATGCAATCCCTTGAGAAACTATTTTCAAATTAACTAATAAGATATTGCACTGTGTACAGCTTATTAGAAAGAAAAACTGAGCAGCAACAGCACATCTACTGTGCCTGGGATTTAAAAGCTGGATTTAGCTGTCATGTCTATAATTCTTAGTGCTTGGTTATGTAAAGGAGTAGGTGAGAGAAGGGTTTAGTTTCATATTAAGGAAAGTAAAAAGGCTCTACAGAATGTAATTGAAGGATTAGTAAAAAGTATAAGGCATCTTTGCTCCACTATTTACATATATAAGGCAATTCATGGAAATCCTCATATAGAAAACTTGAGTAATTGAAAATGAGGTTGAGAAACAACTTGGTCTAACATTAAATGACAAAACATATGTTTTCATTTTAAAAATTCATATGTGTAGAGAAGAACTTGGTAAATTTTCACAGGAAACTTTAAAGGTTAATTCCCCAATGAGACAGAATAACATTCAAGAATTTTGTCGAACACTGATAGTTACTTTGGTAATATCTCTGCAGCTTTTCAGATATTCAAGAGATCTACATGTCACAGAATTTCTACGCATGAGAACATTTTGACAGTAGTTGCCATTCATCTTGAGGGGGAAAGTAAAAGGTAAAGAGACAAAGCAAGTATTGAGAATGATTTTTAGAAAGAGTATCACAGTGTGGGGCCAATACTTAAGAACAGAAAACTATAAATGCAACAGATGAGTCAAGTAGTTGAATCTAGCTGGGCAGAGAAAGAAGACTCATAAGAGTTAAGGGTGGAAACTTGTCAGTTTTGGTAATATTCATATGAACAGCCCTGATCACAGAAAATTAAGTTATCATAAAAACAATTTTTAGCAAAGCTGCTGTTCCAAAACTAGGAGGACACAGAAATTTGAGATTGCACACCAGAACGCATTGGTGAAGTCTACAAAGGTAGCTCTACATTTAGGAGTAGTGCTAAGGGAGGAAATCCCAAGAAAAAACTAATCATTGACTTTAGCCTCATGCAAAAGTCACATATTGGGGGACAAATGATCTTATTGTATGTGACCGCAAAAAGAGGCAATGAAAAATAAAATTAGAAACCACTATAGAGAGCTGGAGTGAAAGTGCTTTGCTTGGAGTATTTACATAGACTGTGACTACTGCCTTCTAATTTGTGAAAACAACTTCAGAACGTTCCCATTGAAACAGAGCAGATTACTGTTTTTCAGCACAGGTGACATATGAGAGGAACTGAAAACGTAATTGCCAAATAAACAGTTCACTTGAAAATGCAGGTTATTAATATAACTATTTAGTGCTTTAACTTGTAAGGACCTCCAGTTTCAACCTTTAGGTGCAATTGTCATGGACTTAGATTACCCTTTGTCACGCAGCCATCCTCACACCAGCCCTTGCACGACTTCTGTCCTGTCCTAAGGAGACACAGATCAGCCTTGCTGTCACATCCCATTAGGAGCAAAGCTGATAAAACCTCCTGGGATTCCAAGGTGACATAGCTTCTTTCATTACGTTTGTCACAATATTGATTAGATTAGGTCTGAAGCCCATCTTTGGCCTGCTACTGACCCATCACATCTCCTGGGAAATTCTGCAGAGTAGGAAACAAAATTGAAAACGACTGGAACAATAGAGGTGTTCAAGATGGTTATAGCTCATGGGACTCACCCAGATGTGACAAGCACTGAATTTTACTAAGCATGCATCCTAATACATTAATCCCAAACTTGACAACTACATATTACATTATCTCCTTCCAGTAGTCAGCCTTCAGGAGCTTAATGGAATGAAAATAACCCACCAAAGATTGTAATTTCTTTCACTGGAGTAAATAACAACATGGTCAAAGTGCTGCCTAGCTAATTTTCCCTATCAAAATTTTAAAGAGTAAATGAAGAGCAGGTTGGCTTGCTGTCTGTGCAGCAAACCTTGTATCAATTCTCTCCCCTGGTATGTTTAGTTTTAGATGTTTCACTCATGCAGGACAACTGAAGATTCAGTTCAGAGAACTGCACAGCTGAGCCATATGGCATCCACATAATTGTAGCAGTTAATAGCTAAAGATCCCTGCACCTCTTCTTATGTTTTCAACAGGCTTTACTTATTGGCATTAAATGTTTCTAATGTAATACATGCTCTGTGTTGATACAGTCTTTATATGTGGCAGATTTGATAGTTCCCAAGGAAAAAAGGACTACTCAGGATTGCCAGTTTTCAGATTTAGACAGAATGAAAGTTTGAGATTTTTTTTTTTTTTTACTGTTTTCAGTACTAGGTCAGATTTTCCTCTTTCACATGTGGGCTGCTTTACAAATACCATCAGTAGGCACAGTTGAACTACAAGAAGCCTGAGCAATAAGCTCAGTAAATGTCACTGCTTTTACCTACACCTTTACCTCCTACATACAACACCCACCCCCTCTGACAGCACCAAACCTTTGAATTCGCCTTTTTTCTAAGAGTTCCCTCCTTCTCCTTATCTTGACTCAGCTTTACAAAACAGAACAGCTAAGCAATTAGTATCCCATAAGTAAAATAAACATTCCTATTTGCAGTAGGGAAGCTGTAGCACATCTGTCCCCATCAGTAACACCCCTGGCAGAAAATGACACACTGTGATAATCTGGAAATCTCAGGGTCTCATGAAACAAGAACTTCCAAATTTGATTCTTGTATGCTTTGAAGGATAAAGCAACATGGAGCAGAACAAGAACTGTCTATTTCATGCCAGTTTTGCATGCCAGGACACTGCACCTAGATGCTTGTTTTATTTCCATGGGAGTAGAAAAAAAAACATAGTAAGAGGGAAAAAAAAAAAAGACATACAAGATTTTCTTCAATATAAAATATTATTTCTTAAATATACATATGAAAATATATATTCCAGGTTGCTGCTTTGATCCTTTTCACAACTGCTAAGATTCCTTTAAGTCCTAGAAATCCTCTCACCCTGTTGTTAAACTAGTCATTCTTTTTTTCACTCAGAAAAAAAGGAGAAGAGTTTCTCGTAATGTAATCCCAGGTATTTTTATATTAGAAATCTTTTGTATATTACTGAAAGATTTGACAAGCAATTAACATTTCATTGAAAAATACTTTAAAAATTAAGAGTACACAGAGAAAGAACAATACTTGATTATGGATTTATTTTAAATAAACTTGCTTTAAATATACTCTAGGATATTTAAATTGGATGAGATTCATCTATCTATACCCGTAAATATTACTCCAAGCCCCAATAAATTCACACAGTATGTCTTCATCTCTTCAAAATCTTACCTGTAGGTTATTACTGTGCAGACATCAATTAAGATGTGATAATAGCTTTTACATCAAAAAACTATGGTCTGCACCTTGAGGATGTAAAAAAAGTAATATTCTGAGGATTGCCCAGGAATAGCAGATCAATTTTTTCATGCTTTAGGGGCTGAAAATTGTGGGGGGAAGTTTTAGCCAGAACTAGAAGGTTTTTCTCCTTTGGAAGGGTACAGTTCATGTCCTAAATAGAAATGTTCAGAAGATCCCTTCCAGCATTGTACCCCAAGTGGTACAACAGCTGTACTCTTCAGACATTATAAAATAATGAAGTCCTGAGCACAAACCAAAAGAAAAAAGTAATCATCCCTCAACACCATACTATACAACTAAAAAAAAAAAAAAATTAAAAAAAATAAAGCAGGTATTTTTGTTTACAAAACCCCAAAGCTATTTATTTTTTGCCCACAATATATATAACACAAATCTAAGAGGAAATTTGCAAATAAACTCTTCATTCATATTAACATGGGAAGAACCTTTCTTTCCTCAAAGAAAGTAATATGCAGCACATATGTGGAGAAAATAACTTTTCAGAAGTTTTAAATAGCTTTAGTGTCAAATAGACCTTGTCCCACTTCTGTGTTCCTACTTCTCCACCCTCCTTTCTGCATTCCCTCCTTACATGCACTACTTTCCCAGCTCATCCACCCCTCCTGCTGTTTCCCAGCAGGTACATGTGCCCTGCCTTGATCCCTTCTCCATGCTAATCCAGTGTGTGGCCCAGCTGCAGTAATTACATTCCTCTCCTGTCCTATCAGTTGCTGGCCTCTTCATTACCACTGCTGGCTTTGGTTACCAGGAAGAGGATTTATTTCCATTCCCCACTTCCCTTCACTCCCTGTCATCTGCTGGTCTAACCACGAGACGTGCTGGAGTCCTGCACATAAACCTAAGCAAATTTCCTGCTCTGCCACCTGCTACTTTGCAACCCAGAAAGAAGAAACTCTAGCTGAAGGCTCACAGTTCTTGCTCTGTGTAGATCACAGACTGAAAGAAATGGATTTGACACCACTGGTTTTGTTTGATGGTTTCTAATGTGCCTTCCCACTAGAGGAACAGAAAGCCAAGACATCCTAAAGATGGCTCTCAGCTGTATGAGTTTGATACTTGGCAAACTTCAGAAGGAAAAGGGTGAAGATGCAAAATTTTTCTCAATCATTTGGACTATGCACAGCTTGCTTATGTCAGGGTGCTTTCCTCTCCCTGGTGATTGTTTTAGCCAGAGCTTAAGGTATAAATGTGTCTCCTGCCCATCCTGCCTCTCACCTGCAGAGAAAGGGCTTCCAAGCCAAGACTGAAAAGTATTACAGTGCACGTCAAAAGAAGTGTGCAGGAACCCACTTCTTTGAAACTGCTGACATTTTGGAGGATGAAAGAAGCTTCAAATCTCCAGGGCTCCAGCCTTAAGGCACTGAGAAAAAATAAATCCCTTAAAAAGAAAAGAAACAGAAGGAGAGAAACTGCCTATCTCTGTATTTAGAAGTTCATATATTTAAATCCCTTGAGGAAGGAAGTAGTTTGGGAAAATGACAGTGAAAAATAGAAGACTGAAAATAAGTCTGATTTTCCTAAAATTTATTAATTTTATTTTTTTAATGAGAAAAAGGTTATGAAACAAATATAATCCGTGAAAGCAATACAATTTATCCACCAATAGGCAAGAAGTTAGGAAGATACCATCTAAAAATAATCTGGCCAAAATTTAATTTGTTTTCAGGGCCTGTACATGTTTATCATCAGCAATAGACATCCCATTACCACTTTTGCCGCCAACCAATAATAGAAATGCATGTTGCTTTTTTTTTTTTTAATTTTTTTATTCAAGTAATAGTCTTCCTTACAAGACAGAGTAAGTGAATCCTAAAACTGGTACTGTAAATGTCAGTAATCCATGCAACCCTTTCAGGCAAACTGGATGTTTGAAAGTAAACCACACTAGCCCTACCACACTGAGGGTAGCTTTATCTCACCAGCTGGTGTCTGCAAACACAGAGCTGGACAGCATCTACTGTGGCTTTGATAACCACTTGAAATGAGAAGAATAATGTTGCACTGCTTGGAGTAGATGGGAAAGTCAGGACAGCAAAGCTGCAGGAAGCACACCAAGCTGGTGGGGAATGACCACACCCAAGTTACCTCTGCTTTGTGCCCAGGTCTATGGGCAGGGACTGGGGACAAATTAAAGCAATTGCTAGGTTTCTCTGCCTTGTGCCATGGGGCATCCATATATATTTTAGGAATAAAACCAGACAGCAGTACTGAATGCTTGCAAATTATAACCAGAATCTAGTTTAGACACATTATTTTACATTATCTTCTGACCTTGCTTTTGCCACAGGAAAAAGAGCTCTGAAACCCATGTTTGCATACCTAAATGAGAAAAGGAACTGCTATCCCCTTATATTTTTCATTTCTGAAGGTCTTAAGGGAGGAGTGAGAACACACAGTAAATAAATAGCTTAACAGACTGTAAACAACTAAAGCTTCCCCTCTTGCAAAACTATAGTCCCTGTGATTAATGTTTCAGGAATTATATTAAAGTGCAGTAACTTCCCCTGTAGACTGGTGATACCCAGGAGAAAAGATTCTCTGCCTTGAATGAGACCATGAAATTTGATTTGTGTATTCTAAAGAAAGAAATAACAATCTGTTAATTTAGACAGATTTCTTAACAAAAGCAGCATCTTCCTGTTTTGATCACAAATTAAGCAATAAAAATGAAGAAGACAGGCTGTATGACTGTATGAAAGAAAGGGAGAGTCTGCATTAAATAGTCCTCTCTTGTAATTAATAATAACAAATTGACAGGCATTACATCTGCTCTGCACCTTCCATGTCATGACTCAGAACTGTACTGTAAAAGCTGTACACACTGCTAACAGCTCCTATCTTTAAGGGTTGTTTGTGCTAAAGAAAACTCGTGAACTGAGTAAGGAATTTAGGGCATCAGTCACCACTGGACTAAGATAACATCTCCGAAAATTCAGGGGTGGTGGAGTTTGCCCTTACTCTTTGGTACTTTCTCACCACTCAGACCAATAAGCAGGTATGTGATGACTGACATTAATTTTTAGGGAACAGACTCCATCAGACTTGTTAAAGGCTAGAGGAAAATGCATAAATTAAGATTAAATGCGGCATGTACAGATGCAATCAGCACTAAACCCGTGCTCCAGGCAGAGGTGCCCTTACCAGGCACTCCCCCTGGCCAGGGAAAGGCTGGCTCTGCCCAAGTCCTGCCTTCCCCACTCTGTTCCCAGGACAGCAAGCTCAAATTTCACCACAAGTTTAGCAGCTCTGTTCTGCACCATAGTCACTGATTAATGCCATGACCCTTGACTCGTTAACCTCAGCAGTAACAAAACAGAAGGCTCTGAGCTTACGGCCCCAAATTTTAAATTGGTTTAAGGATGGTCCTTCCTGTGGGGCAAGAGTGGGACCTGCAGAGATGTTTTGTATGAATAAACAGAGATAATTTTTACCCATTTTAGCCTTTTCTGAAATTTAATAGCAATAGAAAACTAAACAGGTAACTGTTCCACCACAGCCTTAAATAATTCAAAGGATCACACTCTTTGCCTATCTGAAAAATTCAGAGCAGGCCCTGCAACAGTAAAGAAGTTTTAATAAATCCTAAAATCACAAGGATATGGAAGATAGATGACACTAAAACTTTTTTTTTTTTCTATTCGGCAGAATTTAATAGAGCCTGAATGCTCCTCTCAGAAAACTGAAATAGGAACACAAGTTTTAAATAACCTTCTTCTGGGCACATCTGCAGGGATCAGTTCACGATCAAGCAGTCCTTGAAATTTCTCATGCCATTTGCTGTTACTGTAACACACAAGTTTTAATCAGTGCAAAGAGCTTCAGCTGTGCCTGGGAGTTTTGTTCTTCCTAGCCATCCTAACTGAAAAAATCCTGGAAGAAGGAGGTCATTGCACTATGGGGACTCAATCCCTGTGCTTCCAGAGGGGTGAGGCCAAGCAAAGCTGCAAAATGGAAGTCAAATGTTCAGATGGCACTTGGTGAGGAAGAAACCAGTGAAAAGTCTGGGTCAGCCAGGCTGTCCTTCCAGCCCACAACTCACTCACTCACTCCCAACCTCAATCCCAATCCCAACCCCAGTCCCTTGGCACAGGGAGCCCCAGGGCGCTCCTGGGGCACAGGGACACACCCCAATCCCAACCTCAATCCCAATCCCAACCCCAATCCCTCAGGCACAGGGGGCCCAAGGCACCCCTGGAACACAGGAACACCCCAATCCCAACCTCAATCCCAATCCCTCAGGCACAGGGGGCCAAAGGCACCCCTGGAGCACAGGAACACACCCCAAGTCCTCAGGCACACAGATCTTGGGAGAGCCAGCCCACAGCCACAGTGGCCTCTTGGCTACATTCCAAAGCAGTACTAGTACCAAGCAATGGGAGAGGAGGAGTCTTATACCATAAAACTTTGATTTCCTTATTTTTCAAAGGGCAGAGAGCACAAGCAGGACTGTGAGGTGGCAGAGCCATGAGGGCAGCATGGGGCCGGGCAGGGAGGCCGAGCTGCAGGCGGCTGAGGGGGCCAGGGCCGGGCACAGCCCGAGCACGGTGCAGCCTGGCAGGCCGAGCTGCAGGTGGCTGAGGGGGCCAGGGCCGGGCACAGCCCGAGCACGGAGGATCCTGGCAGGCCGAGCTGCAGGCGGCTGAGGGGGCCAGAGCCGGGCACAGCCCGAGCACGGTGCAGCCTGGCAGGCCGAGCTGCAGGCAGCTGAGGGGGCCAGGGCCGGGCACAGCCCGAGCACGGAGGATCCTGGCAGGCTGAGCTGCAGGCGGCTGAGGGGGGCCAGGGCCGGGCACAGCCCGAGCACGGTGCAGCCTGGCAGGCCGAGCTGCAGGTGGCTGAGGGGGCCAGGGCCGGGCACAGCCCGAGCACGGTGCAGCCTGGCAGGCCGAGCTGCAGGCGGCTGAGGGGGCCAGGGCCGGGCACAGCCCGAGCATGGAGCAGCCTGGCAGGCCGAGCTGCAGGCGGCTGAGGGGGCCAGGGCCGGGCACAGCCCGAGCACGGTGCAGCCCGAGCACGGAGGATCCTGGCAGGCCGAGCTGCAGGCGGCTGAGGGGGCCAGGGCCGCCATGGGGCTGGGCACAGCCCGAGCACGGAGCAGCCCAGCAGGCCTTCCCTGCCTGAGGTGATGGCAAGCAAAGAACAGCCTGCTAGTGTAAACCAAGCCCGGGGAGCAGAAGCAAACTCTTCCCCTCTCTACTGTGTGGGCTGCTGAGTGGCTGCCAGCAGGCACTGCCACCGAACAGCTGGGAGAGTGGGCACGGGCAGGAGCACCAACAGGGAGCCTTAAGGATATTCATTCACCACTGGCACCAGGAACTGCTGTCTGTTCACAGCAAGCTGACGCTGTTTGCAACATTTCACAGCTGCTTTGGACCCATCAGCAGCTTAACTCACTGCTACAGCACTGCTGCTGCTACCCTGTCCCTGTGTTCTGACCCTAGTATTTTCCATTTAGTTACTTAAGGCATAAAAATGCCCAACATCAAGTGGGAGTAGAGAGAAACATGGTTGTGCCCATAATCTTACAGCTACATCTCTAATTCCAATCAGAAAATATTCTTTTACATGATTGTCAGGCAGAGAAAGCTACTGCCAGCATTTCATACCCCGGTTCTGAGCACTCACAGTATCTGTTTAAATTAGCAAGCAATCAGCACCCATAGCAATTAACATCCCATAGACAGTATTCCAGTTGTACATTCTCTCCTCGTTCTTTTCTGCCATGGAAATCTTTATCACACAGGGCTTGTTTTGACAAGATATCTCCTTTTTATTCAAGAATTCTATGTACTTTACACTCAGATTTTCAGATTCAGTCAGTCAGTATATCCTCGAGCTGTGTGTAGCATCAACATAAAATAACAAACAGAACTCAACAATCAAAACTATTTTCTCTTTCTTTGTAGAAAACGTCATACTGCATGCTTCCACCAGGGAGATTAACAGAAAAATGTTCACTATCAGTTATGCATTAATAGAAAATTACAACTCTTGAAGTGGAATGGATCTAAAGACCAAAAGAAGTCTGAATTTGGCAATTTTGAGCATAACTATTTGCAAATAAGAATGAGAACTGAAACTACCTCATGTCAAAGGCACTATCAAAACCTACACCAATACTCACTGCATCTATAAAATACCAATTTCTCATTAACTCTCACTCCTTTTCAACTCACATTCCTACATATAATGCATCTTTCCCCACACCTGTTATAAAAAAAGTCATTTATATTTACCTATGTGACCATAGCAGGAGTGCTACCAATACATCTTTCCCCAGAGCAAAGTATTAAGCCCATCCACAGAATAATCACAGGATATTTGCTCTGTACCTCTCACAGAAATCATGTATGATGTCTTTCCCCACTGCTTTAGTCTCCTTTATTCCCTCATTGACAGTAACTATTCCTTTCACATTATAGACAGCATAGATATAGACATAGAAAAAAAAATAATTAAGTAATGACAAAGAATGCCTCTCTATTTCTGACAACATGTGAAATGAAATTATATAATTCCTGATGTGGTACATAATCATATTTATGATATAGAATTAGTTTTAAAATGAGCTAATAAATAAGTTAATAAAACATTGCCAAACCAAGCAATTACCATGCTAGGTTTATGAGGTTTTCACTAAACCTGAGGTAAGGATGATTTTAGCATCTTAGGTGGTAATGTAGTTTGGACCGAAAGAAAGGACAACAGCTGTTTCAGTTGAGCTCTGCATTTGAATTTCCAGGGTTTGTTGTAACCCCTATAAACTCAAGACAAAACTCAGCTGGTGTGAACTGAAACAAGATGGTTGAGTGAAAAAACTGCCAGTGGAAACCACTGAGCCTGAGAATCAAAACCTGCACTGCACAGATGTCTGGCAAGCCCGATGCAAATGTTATGTTTTCTTGCATATAATTCCAAGACCAACTAGTTTTTTTACCGAAACCAAGGCTTTAGGGGCCAGGGAAAGAAATTAATTCGAAATGGCATCTCCTAATAAGCAAAGAAAGATCATGGACCCAGCAAGAGCAGGGAAATTACCTTTGCATATTTAGTTTTCAAGAGATGGAGGAGAGAATGAGAGAAATGGAACTGTGATCACAGTGGGGAAGTTTATGAGAAACGCAGGTTGTGTGGTTCAGGCAGCTTGAGGGAGTGCTGAAAGATTTCAGAAGGTGAACAGATTCCTTTCTCATTAATGAAGGGGCCCTGACTCCAGATCCACTGAACTCTGAGTGGAAGGCTATTCAGCTCTCCCTTTGACTGAAAGCATGAGTCTGTTACTTATGAGCCCTCAGTCGCCTTCCTTTTAATAGGAAGTGGGGGAAGGGGCAAGAAGATGGCTGGAGGAGGGGAAGAAAAGATAAAAAACCAAAAAACGCTGGTAGCTGAACATGGGACTTCAAGGGATTTGCAGGACAGGCCTTTGGGGAAAGGTTAAAAGCTTACAAGGTGAATGATGCTTTTCCTGGGCTGATTTTTCTCTCCTTATTATTCACCAATATGTTCAGAAGTAAACTGCATCTTCAATCCACCCTTACCCTCTTATTTGCACATAATCTTACCAAATTATTTATTCTGCTAGCATGGAACTTAAAAAAAAATTGCTGGTTTTCTATTTTTTTTTTTTTTGGTAGATACCAGCTGTATTTTAATAATGCTAAAAAGAAACCCTAAATAAACCAAATCCTGACCATCTTCCCTGCTGCAACAGGGAACTTGCAGCCTGCTGTTCCAAATTGTAGACAGTCACGAGCTCTTGTCAGACTTTGTGTGGGCTTGAAATGTTCTTAGTCCTTTGCAGCTGAAAACAGAGCACAAATTATCACTAAAAGGATATGAAAAATTATGCTGGGACATTTGCTATAGCTATACAGGAATGCTCCTCAAAGCAATCAGAAAAGTGAGGAGATAACTTAGCTCAGGTTTGAGGACTGTATTGACAGCTAGCTGTTTCCAACAAAGGTTACTTTGTCATCTGGAGAAAAAGACAAAAACTCACTGATCAAACTGTATTTTGCTGTTTTTTATGTGTTGTCAATGAAGAGATATGAACTGCTCCTGGTCTGTAAAAACTTTGGTTATCCTCTAAACTGAGCAGAGATCTTGGCAGGAAACTGAATGGGCAACATCAAGATAAATCTGAGTACTTCCTATGTGTATCAACCTGGGATGTAATTTCAGTGCTGTAACATTTGGAGTGCTGTGCTTGATTCAGTGGAGCTCCTAGGTGTGTAGACTAATAGTAGTCACTTTTATAGAGATAGCATATCCAAAGTTTAAAAAAAATAGCTCTTAAAAATTTATTTGCTCTTGGTGAGGTAATTTTTAATTGCATTTAAAACATAAAATATATGCAGAATCAGACTTTGAACTAATTGTATCAATACAATTGAGAGGAAGAAAAAATAAGGAAAAATAAAAATATAAGATCATTTTGCTCAGTAATGAAAATAGGGACTTGTGATCACAGGCAGCACCAAAGGGAAAGGAGGGATTAAGTAACACTGAACATCAACCTTTACTTGGGGTTACTTAGATGAGTTCTGTTGCCTCTGACAAGTTTTGTACCAATACTCAGATCTGCAGCATTGGACGTGACAACCTATGGCACCACTTCCCTCATTTTTAATAAGATTACAAATTTATTATCATTTAATTTTGAAAGAGAAAAGTGGAATATCCCAATATCACTAACCAAACAACATTTCCTCACTCTTTAAAACATGCACATACATATACCACAAGAACAATGCTAACTTCTGAATTGATGCTCTTTGATGTATGAACATACAAGACAATTGGAGACATTCCAATTATCTCCAGTTCAAAGTTAGGCCAAAATTAGAAGCAGTTATGAATAATGGATTAGGTTTTAGTAGGAATGGCAATGCTGCACAGAATAAAGATGAGAGTTTAGCTTAGCTGTGAGTACGTGAAGCAGGTAAGCCACACAGCTTCCTTAAACAGACACATTGGAATTGCACATCCTCAGAAGTTCAATTAACAAAACTCATGTCAAAGCAGGGTTTTGTGACACATTATAAATTCTTTTCAGATGCAATTCTGATGTTTTTAGCATAAATCAGAAGCTAAAGTTCCTTATGAAAAGTATTGGTTTTAGGAGTGTTTTTTTAAGAAATAACCATGCCAAAAGTCTTGTCATTTACCATAGCAGCCTAGGAGTCAAAACCCAGGCAAAACACGTATCTTGAAAGTTTCATCTCCACCATGAACACCAGCTCAGATCAAAGGGTGCCCAAGCAGGCTATTTCCATTCATTGGGAGATTTTCCTGACAATCCAGCATTTTAATTAAAGAATAAAAATCTTCCAAGTAGTAATGCTGTAGTTGGATAAGCTGTTTTTGCTTGGATGTCTGTGCTACATTAAAGAAAAGGATAT
This sequence comes from Oenanthe melanoleuca, assembly GCF_029582105.1. Lineage (NCBI taxonomy): Eukaryota > Metazoa > Chordata > Aves > Passeriformes > Muscicapidae > Oenanthe > Oenanthe melanoleuca. The sequence goes on from NC_079340.1 coordinate 10,922,287, forward strand.
GGGTGAGCATACCACCATTGCCTTATATTTCTGTAATTATGCTTTATTTTTTGGATTCTGTGAAGATTGGAGCTCAGATGCTCATGGTAGTGCAGATTTGTAGGAATGAGGAGATATATATGGCTATTTCTTTGACTTTGCATTCTATCAGAGACCTGTTTTCCTTGACTTGCCTTGCTGTCTCCAGAGTTCTGTGTAAGTGTGGGCAGTGCCAAGTTAGACAGTGGTTGGCACTCAGGCTCAGTGCCTTGTTATTCACAGTTTTGACAAGGGTAGCAGACAACAGGGCAGAGATGATCTTTTATGGTTTGTGCCCCTGTTTCTGTATGGTTATTTACAGACACCCTTGTTGAAATCCTGTGTTGCCATCCTTCACCAACTTCAGTTTAAACCTGCCAGTATTTTGCAAACCATAAAAACAAAATTATGACATAAACTAACTGATGTTCTCTAGATTTTTAGTATCATTAAACAAGCTTTTGCAACAACAACAAAAAAATTATCTCACTCAATAGACTCACTGGGAATGGAAAAACATAAAGCAGACATTTCAACAAATTCATAGAATATACATTAAAAAAGTTAATTTACTAGCTAATTTGAAATATTATGTATCGTGCAATGCTAGAGCCTTTCAGGACTTTCATTTACTTTAGAAAATAACTACCAGTAAAAAATACTAGCAATGCTTTTCATCTTTTGCTTTAAAATTACAATTCCATTTCTAGAAGCAGCTGCTCCACTTGAACAAACCCTTCTTTACTTCAATAGATGTAGGTGTGAGAGGGGGTAGGTGTCTAACTTCATCTACCACAGGCATGCAGCAAGACTCTGCTCAACTTACAACACATAGGTTTAAAATGCCAACACTTGAGTGCCTCTCCAGTCTCAAATTTCTTCAGCATCACCGAATTTTCATACCAAAGAAACATCAGATCCAATAAGTAACATGGTAGTAGTTACAATGTGATACACCCCCTTTTCTGGAATGGTTTTGCACAAAGTATAATATGACAAGAAATTCCTCAGCCTCCTTATCAGAGGGATTTGATGTAGACGGTGGGTAATCATGGGAGAATTTTGTCTATATTTCTTTATATTATCGTCCTAATTATTCTTAGAACAACATAAAATTATAGAATACAGTATCTTAGGTAGAAAATGGTTGTGATATGGAAGTGTATGAAACATTTATGTTGAAAACACACAACAGAGCATTTTAGATCTCCCTAATTGAAATTAGGCTGGATTTTATTAAAGAATTTGCAAAGATAACTGTTTAAATAACTTAATGCGTTTGCAACACTTAACATGAAACAAGCTGTTTTTTTTACTTCAGCATTATTAAGTCTGAACTAACTCTCAGTGGGATATCTTGTAAGTTTAGGATTTCTAGCTAGTCTTTTCCATGCACATATTCTGTGGGATACACAAGTGAGAAAAGAGGAAATTATAAAATACTCATAGGGAACTACTCTTGTACACAAGAAAAACAGTCTGATTTTCAGTGAACATTCCCAAATTAACAATCAGTACTGCAACACTGTTAAGTCATTATGCTTAAGCAGCTTCATTTGGGGGCAAGGCAAAGGTTTGAAGGTTTTTTCATGTATATAGATTTTAAAAAAGTGTTTGGCAAAGTTTTACCTGGCAAAAAAATCTCATATAATTAGGAAAGTTAAAGGCATTATGAATAGACTGGCCAGGAAATCTGCCAAGACATGGAAAACTTTTACTTTTAAACCACCAGCTCAAATATCAGTCAAACAGTAGGTAACTATCAGTTCAGGATACACAGAAGCACCAGGGAGGGACAGGATGGCAGGGAAATTAAATAAATTTATAAAATTGCTTTCATTCCTGCCATCCAAAACAATTTAAATATTTGTTGCATATTTTAGTTTTTATGCAACGTGTATGTATATGAGCTTTACATAACATTTTACAGTTTGTATGTAGAGCGCTGTCTGTTTGTTTCAAGACTTTACAGAGAGAAAACTAAATTAACAGAATTGACTATATTTTTCTGGGCAAGTGGACACCGCACTTCTGAGCACCACTTAATGCTTTACTACATTTATTGCAGCCATGTCTTAGGGACAGCTATTCATTTCACAAACCCAGCATGTATTTCTACAGCTTCTCTCCTCAGCTATATCAATCATCTGGATCTGTTTCTACCTTGTCTAGCTCTGGAGGAAAAAGTTAGTTAGGAAAGTAGGAAACATAGAGAAAACAGCATCAACCACTACCACACTTTCTGATTTCTACAGAGATTACAGACTTCTGAGATCTATTCTAAAAAACCTTTTACTGACATGACCTTGGATTTTAGGGAGCTTTGGCATCCCTGCACAAATGAGAATAAAAAGTCAAAAACAAACCACCAAAACAATCAACTCAAAATAGAGAAATCCACCCCCAGACAACCTTAAAACAAGTCTCTAAACCTGAACTAAACCATGGTATTCACAGCTTCTGCAAACCTGAGAAGACAGCCTAATGGGGAACACAAGTGAGCAACAGAAGGAACAAGCTTCCCCTGGGGAAATAGGATCAGTTTTAAGTTTCCCACGTGCTCATGCCTAGGGAATCCCCTTTGAAGTTGCTGGCTGACACAACATCTGTTTCATGCCCCAGCAGCAGCTGTAGGGTTGAAATCCAGACTCATCAAAACATACATGGCTCTTGAATTCACTGCATTTGTTTTATACCATTTGAATCTTCTTCTGGTAATAAGGCAGAAGAATATAATTTTTTTAATTTAAGTAAAAAAAAATAAAACAACCTCCTTAAATAATTTTTAATTCTGGCACAATAAACTTGAAAAAGGCAGAGAAAAGGGTGAAAAATCCACTATCTTGCTGACAAAAATGTAAGTGCTCCCCCTGCCCCTAAAAAAATATACAACTATAAATTATTGAAACTTGTTATCCTGTGACTTAACTAACTTTCAGGTGAGTCTCATCCCTAAATGACAAAGCAAACAGGTTCAATGAGCACATTGTTTTTTCATCATCAGCTATTGAAATTGTGGCTTGACCAGTACAGACCACACGGAAAATAAAAGCTCCAGGAAGACAGTGAATCTTTTAGTTGTAGTACACTTACATTTATGTCCTTATAAAGATACTTTCCTAAGGGTTTGGGCCAAAGTAGCTCAGTCATGTGAATTCTGTGACTGATTCAAGTCAAGTCGCTTGAGCAAAACAGAAAATTAAGTAACTGTTCAGTTAATATCACTAAGACACCAGTAGATAATAGAATGGTTTTTATTTTTTACTTTCAAAATTTATGTATCTACAGCAGGGAGTTTGTTCACCTGAAGAACAGTCCTCAGATTAACCTAGTGCAACTTTGACCACAGAGTCATACTGCTTTAGAGCCTTATATTCAATAGTTCATGCTTGTCTGAGACTGTGTCCTAGGATATGTAAAAAAGGATAAACATGTATATATATATGAAACAATAGCCTCTGTTCTGTGCTACCCAGCACCAATTCAATACACAGTTTGTGATGTCATAGTGTCAGTCCTTCCCAAACTAAAAGTCACTGTAAGTGGTAGAAAAGTGATTATAGATAAAACTAAGTAGGGTTGGGAGCTCATCCATTTGCTCACTAGTTCTTGTTAGTCATCAAAATGCTTCCTTAAAAAATAATTTTGAATACTTAATTTGGTGGCAGCCTCTTGCTAAAATTATACCATAGTTAACTATTTTTGCAATACTTCTCCATATATTTTTCCCAAGACATTGTCAAGACTATCACACCAAATAAAGCCATTAGAATTAAACCAAAAGCAGTTAAGAGCCTTGCAAAATGAGTAGGCTTCAGACTCCCCAAAAATCTCCCCAAAAAACTGTTAATGAACTTCTTGGCAGTATCAGCCAAAGGAGTCCAAGCAATAGAGTTCAAGCCATAGATGTTCATAGGAACTGAATTGCAGTAATTCAGGTAAGACAAAACACATCACATGTTTAACAGAAATGCTTTTAAACTAATGTGGCTGCAGGTGAGTTACTGCAAATGAGCTCTTCAGCCAGAATTTCTCTCCATCAGCTGAAAAATAAAATCTGTAGAACCAGAGAATGAAAACTGGGGGGGGGGGAAAATGGAACCCATAATTGATTGTAATGAATCTTCTAAAATACCTGTGGGAATGCTAACAATGTCACTGTCATAGTTTCTGCTAAAGCAAACAGAAGGTTGACTAATCAAACTGGCAATTTTGATCTGTTAATTGTGATGCCCTGAAGCTTATAACACTAAAAATAAACTTATTTTTTGTTGAGCTCGTTAAAAGAAATAGCAACCCACGTGCATTTACAAAAATACCATATCAAGAAGATTGACATCAGCAGACATGCAGATTTTTCTTCCCCTGGGCACCAAATTGCTGATGTATGTACATGCTCCCTTCTTGGCATAATTGATTTTCACTTTCTGCTCAGTGGCACAGTTTTGGAATTGCTGGTGTCACTTTAAAAGGCCTGAGATTAAATTAATATAAAGAGTGCATATTACATTAGCATGCCTCTGTTATTCCTTGCTGGAGTCAAAATCAGACTAAATCACAAACATTGAAAGCAGCTAAATAGTTTTTTAAATGCCTTTTCTGCCCTTTCTTTAAAATGAAAAAAAAAAGTGAGAAGACTCCATCAGCCCCTGAAAACACACAAATTGCCATTTATGTATGACAAGTTTTAGCAGCTCCTTTAAGCAGAGAAGGCCCAACCTACATCTCCCTCTGAGATCCCCTTTAGCTCACTCTCTAATTCTCCTCTGCCTTTAAATGAGCTGAGGTCCTCAGACTCCTGTAAGGGATCTCTTGTTACATCCTTGAAACAAAGCAGAAGTATCAGCCCTTTATATTTGTATTTTATTTAATCAAAGCTGACTCCAGTTGTTTCCCAACTGAATGTACCTTAAATCTTAATCAGCAGGCAAGACAATTCCTAAAAACTACAGGTTTCTATGACTAGAGTATCTATGAAAACCTGAAATCAATCAGACTACCAGTGGCAGCAGTGCCAAAATAACCATTAGAATCTCAGTCTTTAATTAACAGCCACACACCAGTATCACAGGCAACTCGTGTCAGGCTATGTTAAATCTGTTATTTTGGCAGAGGCACAGAAATACCTGGGGATTAACACCATGTCCTCTCTAAATCCTGGGGAAGACCTTTCCTTTCAGTCCAAGGGGGAGCTACAGTACCAAGCATCAGGGAAAAATCTGTTTCACACTGTCCAGCAAAAAGTTATTGTCAGTGGTCACAGAGCTGACCTTATGCCAGTGAAAACACAGTTTGCTCCACAGATACAGAATAGAATTTTCACAGAGTTTTCCCTTTCAGGTAAAACTAAAAACAGACATAGCAACAAACCACATCTTAAGTTGCTCCCATATTTTCATCTTGGTTTGCTCTTAAAATTGCTGGATACCTAAGGGGTAGAGCTGATCAGGACCTCTTCAGCAAAACATTTTCATGAAGGAAAATGTTCAATTTTCAAACTACAATACCCATTGGCTCTGACAAAACTATTGTGTGGGAAGATTCTTCATGCCCCAGGCCAGAGAGAGGGAGACAAAGGCATGGTCAGTAATGACCACAGACTGCTGGCTAGCATGTTCAACCTTGCTTCAAGCTTACAAAGCTTTGCTCAGTTCAGAACCACTATTTGAAACTCTTTCCTCCCACTCCCATCTGCTGCCAAGTTATTAATGTGCCATCAAGTTATTCTGCAGCATGAATCTCTGAAATTTAGAAATTCAGCTAAAAGGGGTTTGAGAACAGCTTTTAAATCTTAAGATTTGTGTACAACAAGGAAATTTTGAATACTTGGGCAGCCCTACAAGTAAGGCCAGAACCCAAATGTTCCCTGAAGACAACCACCTGAGGCTTTGAACCTCTAACTACATTCTACTCCTTAGATTGTAAAGTCTTACAAATACTAACATGTGGCCATGTAAAAGCTCTAAGGCCTTGTTGTGGAGTTTAATGGCATTTCCTGGAAAAATTCCTTATCTCAAGTCCAGATAAAAGTGTTCAGTCTACAACCAAGGCCATCAATCCATAAAACCCATTGATATAATGCACATTTTTAATGCAGCATTCTTTTTTGAATTCCAAATTACAGTATCAGGCTGTATATGCCTTAAAGCCTTCCACAATGGCAAGAAGCAGAACACTCAGCTGTAGCTATGCCTGTAAAGGTGGTGGGCACACAGCAGGGCTTCTGAACTGCTCTGTGGTATAATGGACCTGTGGAGGGGAACATAACACGCAAACACAGTCACCCTCTATACCCTGGCCACTGGCAAGGCCTGAAGAGCCCTGGGTGAGAGTTCAGATTGCCCCTCCAAGAAACAAGGCTAGGCATAAACCCAGCAGAGCTTCAAAGACCTGAGCAATGAGCTGTATTCATCCTACTGTGTGCATAAAAGGGTGGGAATGGATGATGAAGACTTGATCCCACGTTGGTATTTAATGAACACCGTGAACAATGCCATACACAATTAGGTTCATTTTCAATGCCAGTTTCTGTGGCTTTGTCCCTCTTTGCTTCCTTCAGTGCAGATGCTGGGGCTTTAAAGCATGATGACATACTCTGTTAAACAAAACCAAATGTTTATTATTAACAGACTTGTGTGGAAGGTGACCAAGCGAGTGACTCGGGCAGCTTGACAATGAAAGCTCCAAGGACAGCATTTCTAGGAGAGTCCCCTTATAATTGACTTTATAGCCTCAGATCATCCTTAATGACATTTGTAATGACTGACTTTTCTTAAGTACAATTACATTTTAAATATACACACAGGCACATTTGAACAAGTTGTTTCCAAAATGCTGTTATCTAAAGATGAGTGGAAAAATTCAAGTTCCTTCTTCTCTGACTCTATAATCTTCACTCTCAAATTGATCTCTCTTTCATTTTCACCCATTTTTCTTTGCTAAAATTCCTTGTTTTTACCAAGCTATTGACCAGCAATTTTCCCCTGAAGATGAGATGTAACTGTACTAGGAAACTGTATTCCAACACGATAAAGTAAAAACTTACTACCCTAATATAAAAACATATAAAGTAAGTGCAGCAGCGTGAAAAATATCCTTATCAGCCTCTCACAGATGAATACTAATCATACTCACATACTTTGAGTACTGAGGGCACAGCGGGTTTAAAAATTTTGTCAGTGTCCACAGCAGGAGCAGGAATAGAACCCAAATACTGCAAGTGTCAATCCAGGTCGTTAATCATGAGACAGTGGAATGTGTTAGGGTGATGTTAGCCAGTGTGAGGAGCTGAAACAACCTTGAAGGTTGAAGCAGTCACGGCGTGGCTGCTGCTGACTCACTCTGCAGCAAGATGCTGCTCTGACCAGCTCAAGTGAACCACAGCAGTGCTGCCTCAAAAGCAAGCTACAGAACGAGTACAGGCTCTGCTCATTAAACCTGCTCTAGGGTCCACCCACCAGTAACATGAGGCAATGCCTGATGGAAACATCTTCAAAGTGCAAGCAATTTGCTGAGGAACAGGACTTACATAACTACAAAAACAATTAGACCTCAGAGAGTTTCTGTATCAACAGATTTCAACACTCAGAATATAGATAGCTAAAGGTCATCATCCACACTTTACAGAAGGGGAAATGAAATAAAAAGATAACATGATTCATCTGTTACATGCTGTACAAGCTGAATTTAGGCCTTCAGCTCCTCCGATTTGTAAAAACTACCTTTCCAACAAGAGTGCACAATACTGTATCCCCTAAACCAAGCATCATGTATCCCAGGAAAGGAAAGACATTTCACTGAACTTTTATCATATCACACCCCCCAACATTTGTATATACATACCTAGGTATGTATATAAACAAGAAATATACACGCTTATGCTCCTTTACATACACATACAAAAAAGTCTAAACAGACTCTACTGGACTGCTGAATGGAGAAATATGGAAAAACACCCTCTATAGATATATGTCTCCGAGAAGAGAGAGCATGCCTAGCTAGCATAGTGTTCCTTAATTCTATTGGAATGTTTCTTAATTCCTACATTTCTTAGTTCGAGTGACAGGTCAGATCTAAATTCTGATGTCAATAAAACCAACAAAACCCCAAACAAACAAAAAGATCAGGGGTTGTTTTTACAACAGATTGAATCTGTGACTAGAGCTCAATTAACTAGGTATGTTTTGGTAAGATTAACAGACATATTCTTCTACAAGTCTCAGCAAATGTTTGAGTAAGGTGGGAAAGCAGATTAGCACAGAAACAGAATGAAATCCAATACCTGTTTTTCATGCATACTTATTTGCAGGCTTGCTGCTGTTATTCTTAGCCATAAATACATGAGTTATTGAAAGATATTCATAGCATTCAGAAAGAAATATTGTGTTATACAGTGGTAGCCTACAAATTTTTACCTTCTGCTTTTGATAACTTTTTATGAAGAACTTCAAGATGTTTGAGCAAGACTTAACAAAACTCTTCCCTCACCCTCCTGTGGCATTACCTAGCAAGGTGCTAACGTGGCAATGCAGCAGGTCAGACACCACTCACTGGGTTCCAGCCTGGGACTGCTGCCTGGAACTTGCTCTGTGTCCAAGGCAGGCCAGGGGCTGTAATTGAGGAAAGCCTCAGCATAAACAGGCATCAGCTCTGCTACAGCACCTGCACATGCTAAAGGTTGTGGAGTACAGCTAAGAGACAGGATACTTGGCAGGGGAAAAAGAAACGTGACTTTTCTAGTAGTTGTTTAAAAGAAAAACCTCGTTTTAAATAAGGAAAATAATCTCTATAGCAGAACTGTTAGCATTTGGAAACCAAGAAGGAATTTAGTAAGCAAGCAGTAAAGATGATGAGTAGCTACACATCCTACTAAAATCAATGGGTGTTTAGGATAGATGACAGTGCTTGTCCTCAAATTGTGAGCAATCGTGAATCTATTCCTTACACTCATGAGTTCGTGCGTGTGCCCAAATTCGTTTGCCGTCCCCACCTACCTAGAGTGGCACACCTACTTCCAGAAAGGCTTTTCCTACATTAATCACCATGGAAACCAGTGAAGGCTTCTGCTGCATATTCAAACACAGCAATTAAATAAATAATTTTAATAACAAAAATAAATGCAATTAATGACTGGAGACCACGTAGCAACTGCTAAATCATCTCCAGTAAACAGGACGGGAAAGATTTGCTTATGCGGGAAAAAGCTGCAGAGACGGCAGCCCTCAGCTGCTCCTGGGTACAGGTGAGGGGCTCTGTGGGGCGGCTGGATGTGCCTGGGAGCCTTTCCATGGGGGATCGGGAGTTTTTCCATGGGATATCGGGAGTTTTTCCATGGGAGATCAGATTCTAGACAGGACCCGTGCCCGTATGTGACACAGCAGGGGCTGGTCCCGCGTCAGCCCTACGGCTTGGGACAAGCCCAGGGCTATCAGATGACTGAATCGGGCATCTAGAGCGGAGAAACAACTCCGACCGAGGGAAGGATGAAAACAATCATGAGCGGGCAGGGCTGGGGGCGCGGTCCGGAGCGGCGCGTCCGGCGGGACAGAGCGCACGGATCCGCGCAAACACGGGCGGGCCGGGGGCTGCAGAACGTGCGTCTGGGGGGAAAACACGGAAAAGGGGAAACAAACAAACCAATAAAAAAAGGAGGGGAGGGGAACAAACCAGCCGCCGCCGAGCGGGACGCTGCGGCGCTCCCGGAGGAAAGCTCCCCCGCGGAGCCCCCGTTTGAACGGGCCCCGCCGCCGCTCAGCCAACGGCGCGCCGCGGCCGCGCTGACGTCAGGCGCGGCGGGAGCGGCGGCCGGGCTGTCAGAGCCGCGGGCTGCCCAGGAAGATGAGGGTAAGGGCTGCACCGGGGCCGCCGCGCCCGCGGGATCGGGGCACGGAGCGCCGGGTGCCGCCGGGCGGGAACCCCCGAACGCGCGGAGAGCACGGGTGGGTTTGGCGGGGAGCTGCCCCTGCGGCGGAGCCAGCGCGCCGCGTAGAGCGGCGGCGAGCTGGTCCCGGGCACGGAGCGGGTCCCGGGCACGGAGCGGGTCCCGAGCACGGAGCGGGTCACGGGCACGGAGGGTCCCGGGCACGGAGCGGGTCCCCGGCACGGAGCGGGTCCGGGCACGGAGCGGGTCCCGGGCATGGAGGGTCCCCGGCACGGAGCGGGTCCCGGGCATGGAGGGTCCCCGGCACGGAGCGGGTCCGGGCACGGAGCGGGTCCCGGGCATGGAGGGTCCCCGGCACGGAGCGGGTCCCGTGGCGGTGCCGGGGCTGTGCCGCAGGTGCCACCGGGGCTGTGCCAGCCCCAGGACCGCGGTGTGGCAGCCCCGGCCGTGCCCTCCCGCCGGCAGCGGGGACACCGCGGGATGCGGCAGCGCGGAGAGCCGGGCATGGGGAGCGGTACAGAGGGTCTTGAAAACAAACTGATGCGACAGTGAACGCTGTTTAAAAGGATTGATGGCAAAAGGGGGGTACGTGTCCCGCTAAAGCATCGTTTCAGTGGGGATTTGTTTGATGTTAGCTTCGTTTAAAAGCCCTGTTCAACTCCAAGTTGTTAGGCAGAAGTGCTCATCACAGCCAGACCATCCTGAGAAGCAGCTTTGGGCTGTATTGCTATGGACCTTAAAAGGGAAAAAAGCAAATTACTGGCGAGTTACATAGTGCAGATAGCAAAGCCGTTAGCTTCAGCCTGTGCTTCAGCCGTTTCTCGTGTTATGGACTGCAAGGCTCAGGCCTCACAGATAAATCCCTAAAATACTGAGTAACTTCAATGCACTTCTATGCAGAACTGTCATTTTTCATCTCTTTTGATACGACATTAGATCCTGCATTTTCTATTTTATTGAACCGTGAGTCCTGAACTTCTGAAACTGTACTCCGTTCCTCATTGTGGTCTCCCTGGTTGCTGTTAAATGGCTACTTTATTTAACTTACAGGGAATTACACTTCCCTTGTATCTCTTATCACGTATGTACGCAATGGTCTTTTGGTGAAAGCCACAAAATAGTTCTACTTATCAGCTTCACACATAAGTAAATCTGTCACTTTGATAAACAAGTTCTGTTAATACTGGTATTTTTTTTCCTCACAATGCACCTAGCATTTATCAGCGACTAAGAAGAGCAAAATGTTCTGTATTCCCGTTGTAAAAATGAATGATTGACTTCAGAGAGTTTGAGAGGAAAAATGTGCCTTGTGTTAAAAAATTGCTCAGAAGACTGAAGTGCAAGAGATGAGCGCAGTTAGGAACAGCTGTCAGGTTAAAGGTACCAGTAATGGCCTAATCCTTTTCATCTACATAAGTGCTTTCCATCTACGTCAATATCTTGTCTCTTTCAGAGACAGTGAGACAGCAGCTCAAGAGTTAACGCTGCCTTCTTTGCACTTGATCTCCTAAACAGTCTTGACTATTTCAGCAGCCAGGGGGAACTGTTTTGATGCTGAGCAGCATTTTCAACCTTTACATACAGTAGCAGGATGTTTTGTTTCGCCTTCTGCAGAGATTTCAGCTGTAGCCAGTGTAAAACAAGCAAGAAACCCCCTGCAGTTAACTCAGAGGCTGCGGTACAGTGATACAACTGTGGCCAAGGGCAGGGAGGTTTCTGTGTGGTTTCTGTGTTGCGACAACAGGTTTGTATCCTAAGCAAAGATCTCCAAAGAGACTGTTTAAATTAGGCTTGTATATTACAGTGTATGTCACAGTTCCACCCAGTTCCTGGTTTCGTGTACATGTTAAAAAAAAAAAAAAAAAAAAAAAAAAAAGGCAGTTTTCATCAGACAGAATATCTCCTGCTATTTCCAGTGATAGCTACACACAGAAGATTGTGCTGAGACCTGGTTTATATATAGCTACAGAAGTGGTGAAGGATTTATCATCACAAGTGAAGTGTTTTGGCCAAAGATCTGACTTCAAAATGAGTAAAAATGGGAACATTAAGGCTTTGTGTTTGTTTGTTTGCTCAGTAAGGCACCACTTCAGTATCCAGGAAATTCAGAAAGCATTCTGTATTTTCATCTCTGTCTAGTTTTATGCATAAAGAACGGGGGGAAAAACTGGGGAGAAGGAAGAAATCAAGTGCAGTGAGGCAAATTCTTACAGCTCATGCCTCTACAGCCTTAGAGACGTAGTTTAAAGTGCATTTCAAACACCAAAGCCAGCTTGCAGATGTGTGACTGCTTGGATTCAGAACTCAGCTTGAATGCTGAGGCTGCCTTCAGTCAAATATGTAATTGTGTTTAATGTATGCCTCTGTAAAACCCACACATGAGAGAGACATCCTGGAAGAGAGCTTAACCCTCTCTCCCTTTCTTTGCCACTTCTGCAGGAAACTATGCCCCAGACTCCAATATTTTCCAGCATGCTTGGTTCCAGTTGTAGTGGGCAAGTGCAGCCAGACATGGGAGAGAGATGTGTGGACCCTGTTTATCAGGATGGGAACCTTGTTTCTGGATCTCTGGAGGCCTTGATAGAGCGCCTGGTGCCCACCATGGACTATTACCCAGATGTAAGTAGCCACCAAAAGGTGGTTTTTTTCTTTTACTTCCCATGGTTTTACTGCATTAGTATCTGGATTGGTACTCTCTCATGAAATTGTACCTCTGCCTGATTCAAGATTGATGTATAGGCTAAAGATGCATTTATTTTACTGGCACTATTCATTCTCTAAAGATGTTGCTCAATAGGGATAGTCTCTGTTTTTAAATGAGAGCACTTGTTAGAAAGATAAAGCCATCTTGAACTCAAATGGGTGCCTTAAGAACCAATTAAAAGCAGCATTAGCCACAGAATTTTCATACTTCTAAGCTGCTTTAGCTCTAATGCAGCCAAGATTAACTGCTAACCAGCTCCTACCTAGGGAAGCAGACCTGAAAACAGCTCTAGTATTTTTCCCCCTTAATATTCTATGCATATCCTAGTTAGGCCATCAGAAAAAAAAATCACAACCCAAAATAGATTTTAATTAAAAATACTCTCTTTCTAAAGACATTTTAATGGGCCAATGCTGTAATAATGTATGTTCTCGAGTCTGAAAATGATTTTGCAACTGGTTGAACATCCTCAGTACAGTCCTCAAAGTGAATGCTACCTAAATATAACTCTAGGGTATGCAGTAAGAATCTGAACCTAGCATATTAAGATATCACTTTATCACTTAAAATTACTCTTTGTGAGTAATGAATGATACTATTGAAACAAGTGGCAGAAGATCAGAGTCTATATAATAATTTATATTCTGTTCAAGCTCTGAAAAAGCAGCAGCTATGACAGAAGTAACCCAGCACTTTGAAAAACTGACAAGGGAGCAGGAAACTGCAATCACTAATAACTTGTATGTCAAACCTAATGTTTATTGTAGAGAGCCATACTATATCTTGTATGTCTCAGTCTAATTTGTGTGGAACATTTTATTGTGATCTCAGTTAAATCACAGATGAAGTCCCTCCAAGGTCCCACATGTAACACCACACATCCTCACAATCCTCATCCACAGAAAGGGGACTCTCCATGTGAGAGTTCAATGGGAATGTGCAGAATTGCCATCAATCATCAGTACAGGATTAAAAAAGCCAAACCAGCATGGTTTACTATTCCTGTTCCAAAGTAATCCTAAACCTTGTATTTAAATATGCCTAACATACAATTGTGCTGCCAGTACCAAATCCTTTCTAAGACTCGGAGGGATAACCATTGTTAGACATTAAATCTCCATTCCACACCCCCAAAAACATATTGTAGGACAGATTCACAGAAGAAAGCAGTGGGTAGAGCTGGTGTGGTGTAACAGTGGAATGAATAGCTTGAGGCTAATCCAAGGGGTCCCTTCCTTGTCTTTGGTATGACACTAGAATGTGGTTGTTTGGATTTTGGGAATGTAGCTAAGTTCTTTAAGTAGCTGCTAATGCACATCCCTTATTGTTACTTGTAACATAAAATCTATTTATAACACAGCTACTCTGAAAATGGTTCCATGAAGTGAGTATTACTTAAGGGGTCTACAACTCACTTGAAATGCTGCTAGTTTCCATGGTGCTATCCCTTCATTCCCACACAAGAGTGCATTACAAACCAAGCAGCCATGGACCCCACCCTGCAAGCTGCAGCTTAAATAGGCAGCAAGCTCACAGCTGACCATCCAGCAGAAGCAGTCAAGGGTAGCTCCAGGGAAGGAGAGATGGACAACAGCATTAAACCAGACCACATACCTTCAGTTAAATCAGATCACCCAATTTAGCTGAAAGGATTTATTATAAAATGAGCAGATAAATAAGCTCTGAACAACATAAAACAGAAGCTGTATTTGAGTCATCTTCAGACCCAAGTTTTCTATTTCCCTTCAGTTACATGTTTGTATTTCATTTCATGCTCATTTGTGGTTTTAAGGGAATTGCCACAGAGGGTTAGTGGTGCCATTTAGGCTGATGTCCTGTCAGAAGAGTAGCCAGTCCTGTATTTTCAAGACAGAAGTATCAAAACCTCTTAGACTTGTGTCTCTGGCTACTCATCCAAAGAAGGGCAGCAAAGTATCACCAATGAATTGCTGCCTGCGTGCACACTGAGCTTATGATCACAGTAACCTTCTGGACAGAGAGAAAGGGAGTGGGGGAGAGAGCAAACACACAGTCTCTTTCTGTGCTGGTTACAGAGGCAGAACAAAAATGTGTTTGCCATGTTGGCAGAGCACGAGACAGGCAAGGGAGGACAGGGAAGATAAGCACCTACATTGGTGTGCTGCTCTTTAGAGTCTTGTTTGTGTGCAGGACTTGCCCTGCACATAGGGAAATGTATACTCATGAGACAGAGGAGTTCAGGAGGTTAGGAATGGAATGTACCAGTCTGCAACCCTTGTGCCCAAGCAAGAAAATATTTGAAGAAAATATTTCACAAACACAAAGTTCCAGAATGAGCAGTGAGTGCACACAGAGAAATTTTATTTTTTTTTCCCTTCCTCGAGAAGTCATCAGTGCATTCTTGGGTCAGAGAGTAACAATTCCTTCTTTAGTCTTGTGCACTCATGCTCCTTTTTTTTTTTTTAATATAATTCAGCTCATCTCTTAGCAACAACTTTAGGCACTAAAGGAATCTGGCTTCTTATTCTCTTGCAAAGCACAAGCCCCTTTTGTGTCTCCTTACGTTCTTCCAAGTGCAGAAAAGATTTTTTTTTTCCCTCTCCTCCCAAATACCTGTCACTTTTAGGATAAATGGAGCTTAACTTTCACTCTTATAGCTTATGGAAGCATTTTTTAATCACTCTTTATCAAACCAGCTGGCTTCAGAGCTAAATTTACTTCTCCAAACCATCCTCTTCCTCATTAGAGGACTACCTGAGAGTGTGTAGGTTTTTAAATGTTACAGCATTTAGCTATGTACAGTAGTGCAGATGCAGCAAACCACATAAATGCTTGCTCTAGGTAAGGCATATGACATAAGTATGACACCTTTACTATCCAAAACAACTGTGTTCCTAGCCCCTGAGACCTACCACTAAGCTGAAATGCATGGCTTAGTTCAGTCTAAAATTTTTCATTGGATAAGGAGTGGCTACTAGCAGAGAGGCAAGGAAATAGGGGGTCAGTGCTGCTGTCATTTTTAATTTGGTTCTTAATTCTAGTCCTTGCCTGTGTCAGTAATAAAAGTATCCAAAAACCCCCTCAACTTGATACCAGGACAGTATAAACCAGCATATCTTGATTGATCACAGTGGAACAATTTTGTTTCCCAAAGTAATGAACCTCGTTCCAGTTAAATGACTTTAAAAAATAGGATAAAAAATATAGATTCCAGAAGGAATGATAATTTGTTTGTAAAACCTGAAAGTTTGATGTTGTGTGAAAAAGCATTGTGTGGGTCCAGTACAGCTATTACTGATTAGAGACACATCAGCAAGCCTAAAAGAAAAGTACACACAGTCATTGCCTGCATCTTCCTGCATCTTGCCAGTTCAAAACTTTTATGAACATCCCATAAAAGGTTATCAAAGAAACCAAATAAAAGCACAGGTCATCTGTGTCACACTTTTCATGCTGTGTGACAGCAGGGAAATGATGCTGTGAGTGGCCCTTTCTCAGAGTCACTCTGGATAAACACTGTGCCACATCACGCAGGCTTCTACCAAGGAGACCAACTCTAGAATTACTATGAGAAACAAAATCATATATTTGCTTTAAACAATGTGTTCCAGCTTATCAGAGCAAAGGTCACTGCCAGGGCAGAGTGGCTTAAGTGGTGGTTCCCTGCTACTGACACATACAGACATCTTTTAGACAGCCCTCTCAACTCCCAAACCAAGAATGTGGGGAACAGATCAAAGTGTCAAATCCTTTTTTTTTTTTTTTATCCTCAGTGAGGGCTGCTTCAAGTCATCAGTGCAAAAAATTTCACACAACCCAGAGACAGCTGACACACCCAACAGTTAAATTCCTGTCCCACATAGTCCAGACTCACAGTTTTAAGTTCAGGGACAGCAGTGATAGCAATGAACACATGAGACAGGTAGAAAGTGTAACAGAGGATAACTAGGCATAGTTAAAGACACAAACACACACCCCAGATCTCACAACCCAGCACAGTTCTTTCTGTTGCTTTCATTCTGAGTAGGGAACGTGTCAGTTCAGGAATCATTCTCATACACCCAGAAATAGAAGATTTGGTGTGTTGTTCCCTAACACAACCAAGTCCCCTTTTGTGGCTCAGCTTTTCAGCCTAATTTTGGTGCCCATTAACATCACATACACTACCAAAGATCTTTATAGAATTGACAATCATCAAGTTTTTGTCACTGTAAATGTAAAAATAAACTCTGAGGTTCTGGAGAGACATGAAATATTAAACAGAAGGCTAATTTCATAGCTTTCCAGACATGCACTTGTGGGGGATGATTGCAACTGTGTCATTAAGGAGGGAGGGTGTGCTGTCAGTGCCCTGCCCACCTGCTGAAAGCCACCAAG